>NW_017729001.1:8852701-8876447 GCF_001723915.1 Gavialis gangeticus
TTCAAAACCCCTGGGCCAAATCATTACCAGATTGGTGAGGAAAGGGAATCCCAAGTCGTCCAATCATCTTTTGCCCTTTTAAAACCCCTGGGCCAGGTCACTGCCAGCCAGTCTGTCACATACAACTATCTGTATATGTGCTAAACAGTGTCTGCATGGAAACAATAGCTTCTTCAGAATTTTTCAGCTCATAGAATCATAGAATCAGAAGGGACCTGTATGATCATAAAGTCCAGTCCTCTGCCATGGGCAGGAAGTATTGGGCTCACATGAGCTCAGCAAGGTGCCCATCCAGTCTCATTTTGAACGCCTCCAAGGAGGGCTACTGCACCATCCCTCCTGGGATCATGTTCCAGATTCTGGTGACGCTTACACA
Source organism: Gavialis gangeticus (assembly GCF_001723915.1). Taxonomy (NCBI): domain Eukaryota; kingdom Metazoa; phylum Chordata; order Crocodylia; family Gavialidae; genus Gavialis; species Gavialis gangeticus. The sequence goes on from NW_017729001.1 coordinate 8,853,078, forward strand.
GAAGAAGTTTTTCCTTATATTCAACCTGAATTTACCGTCTATGAGCACATTCACACATCCAAGCACGTGCACTTGCAGCAGCTCAAATAGAAGTGGTGCAAATTTGAGCTGGGACATTTTGCCTCAGTGCATGTGCCTGAACATGGACTTTGGTGGGGGGCAAAATGTGTCACTTGGGGCAAAAAATACCTTGCCTGGGTCCTCCTGGATCTGCAGCCAGCAGGAGCTAGATCCCAGGCCAGCACCTATACTGGCCCCAGCAGTATAAAAACCTACCCTGTCTAGCAGCTCAGGGCCACTTGGTCTCATGAACTTCTGGGGTAGGAGCCTCTGGGAGAAAGTTGGCCATGCCTTTTCCTGTCCCAGGCTGTTTCTCTTGCCACTGCAAGTGTAGTCTCAAGGGCTTTTGGGGAGAAGATAGCCAGGCCCCTTGCTGTCTCTGGCTACTGCTAGCTGCTGGCATGTTTTCAGAGCTTTTGGGGGTAAGTTGGTCGCACCCCTTCCAACCTTGAGCTGCTGCTGCTGCTGTTGCTGTTGCTGCCCTGTCCCAACGGGGGGGGGAGGTGTCCTCTCAGGAGGCTGGAGAGAAGCAGGAGAACATCTCCAGCTCATCTCCAGGGGCTGGTCTCCAGACTCCTGCTCATTCTCCTGCTCTGTTTCCAGTCTTCCTGAGGCTAAATATGAGCAGGAGAATGAGCAGGAAGCTGGAGATGAGTGGGGGAGTGAGCAGGAGCCTGGAGATGATTCAGGGATTCCCCCATTGTCTCCAGCCTCCTGATAGCTCCCACACTCAGCTCCTGCCCCCACCCCCTCATCGCTACTCTGCCTGGCTCCAGACTCCTGCGCCACCTGTACCTTACCAGCAGCAGCAGCAGCAGCAGCATTTAAGGCCACTCAGGGCCTCATGGCCACAGCCCCCCTGCGGAGCAGCAGGGGGAGTGGGGCTCAGCCCTGGCTGCCTGGCACCTGCACTGCCACTGCTTCTTCATGTGGGTATGGCCCAGCTTGTCAGGGTGCCGTGTGCTGTCTGGCAGCTTGGAGGTGCTGTCGCTGTCACCTGGGGCTCAGCATCACTCAGCCCGAGTGATCCAGAGCTGTGAGACAGCAAACAGCACCCTGCCAAGCCAGGCTGCACCCATGTGATGTGGCAGCATGGGTGCCAGTTGGCTGGGGCCAAGCCCCTGTCCCCACTGCTGCCACCCATGCAGGGGGTGTGGCATGAGGCCCAGAGTAGCCCTGACCACTACTGCTAATGCTGGTGAGTGTAGAGGGCTGGGGCTGGGTGGGAGAATGAATAAGAGGCAGGGGGAAAGAAGGGGAGTGGGGGAAACAAAGGGGAAGTGGAAGGAATGAACAGGGAGTTGAGAGAATGAATGAACAACCCCGCACATGGTCCCCTCCCTTCCTTTTCCAGCCCCCAGAACACCCTACTTACCTGGCACAAAGCTGGGTCCAGGTACCTGCAGCCTGCACCACTGCTTGTCTCGCATGGACAGGCAGTGTGCTTCAGCACCAGGGCAAGAGCCAACCATAGAGATGCTCTGGCTGTCTACCAGAGCATCTGTGTGGAGGGCTGAGTCTCTGGTTGCCTCAGGGCGTGTTCCGGGACTGTTCCCTGCCCCACTTTTTTCCCCTGGCGTATTTTTTGACCCCTGGATATCTGGGTGTCTAATTTTACCCCTGCACTGCAAATTTGCAGGGTGGGAAACATTTTTTTGTTCCCACACATGCCTCTTGCAGCATCCCAAAGGGATTTAAGATGCTGCAAGAGGCACATGCATGCTTGTGTTGATGTGCCCTATTAGTTTATGCCCATTGGTCCTTATCCTCCCTTGTGATGCCCTCCTGAAGAGTTGCTTTCTTAGTTCTTGATTCTCCCCCCTGAGGTACTTGTAGGCAGCTATTAAGTCATCTCTCAGTCTTCTCTTCCTTAGGCTGAAAAGGCCCAGTTCCTGGAGCCTCTCCTCATTGGGCCTACCTTCCATGCCCTTAATCAAATGGGTGGCCCTCCCTTGTATCCTCTCGAGCCTATCCATGTCCTTCTTGAAGCGTGGTGCCCAGAACTGGGAACAGTACTCTAACTGAGGCCTCACCAACACTGAATAGAGAAGGAGGTCCCTGGATCTATTGGCCATGCAGCAGCTGATGCACACCAGAATTTTATTGGACCTTTTGGCAGCCTTGTCACACTGTTGGGTCATATTCAACTTCCAGTCCATCGTGGTCCCCAGGTCTCATTCAGATGTTGTACCAGCCAGTAGGCCACCACCCATTGTATAGTTGTGATGATGGTTCTTCCTACCCAGGTGAAGGACTTTGCACTTCTCCCTGTTAAACCTCATCTGATTTCATTCCGCCCATAAGTCCAGTCTGTCAAGGTCCTCCTGGATCTTTGCCCTATCCTCTGGTGTGTCCCCATTTCCCCACAGCTTGGTATCATCTGCAAACTTCATCATTGCACTTTCTATCCCTTCATCCAAATTGGCAATGAATATAATGAATAGCATGGGTCCAAGTACCGATCCCTGGGGGTCCCCACTGGAGATGGTCCTCCAGGATGAGGCCATCCTATCAATAACCACTCTCTGGGAGTGGCCTCTGAGCCAGTTGTCCACCCACCTCACTGTAGACTTGTCCAGCCAGCACTCCAGTTTGTTAGATAGAATCTCACAGGTGACAGAGTCAAAGGCTTTGTTAAAATCTAAGTAGATGACGTCAACCTCATGTCCCTTGTCCAGATGGTTAGTGATCTGGTCATAGAAGGACACAAGGTTTGTCAGGCATGATCTGCCCTTGACAAAGCCATGATGGTTGCTGTTTAGCACCCCATCCACTACCAGCTTGTAGTTGATGGCCTCCTTAATCAACTTTTCAAAGTTTTTTACCCTGAACTGAGGTCAGACTGACTGGCCTGTAGTTAAAGATGGGCACCACACTGTCCCTCTTCCAGTCACCTGGGAACACTCCTGACTTCCATAACTCTTCAAATAGCTGGGCCAATGGTGCTGCTATAAGTTTGGCCATTTCTTTCAAGACTCTTGAGTGCAGGTCATCTGGTCCAGTGGACTTGAAGATGTTCAAGCATTGTAAAAGATCCTTCACCTGTTCTGAGACAATTTCATGCGGATTGTTACCTTCTTCTTGTTCCCTGGGCCTCTGGTCAGATGAGCAGTCCCCATTGGGTCAGGAATACCAATGCAAAGTATGTATTCAGGAGTTTTGCCTTTTCATTCGAGTTGACTGTGGGCTGCTGCTGGATATTCAGTAGAGGTCCCACAGAGGAGCCCAATTTTTTTTCTTGCTTCCCTATGTACCTGTAGGAGGACTTTTTGTTGTCCTTCGTACCAGTTGCCAGTTTGATCTCCAGGCCTGCTTTAGTTTTCTGTGTCTCGTATTTGCAGGCCCTGGCAATACAGGTGTAATCCCTGCTGGCTGCTGAGCCATTTCTCCATTGTATATACACTTCTTTTTTCTTTTTCAAAAGCCCCCTAATATCACTGGTGAGCCAAGCAGTTCTCCTGGCTCTCTTCCCACTTTTTGCCTGTGTGGGAATGGCCTGTTTTTCAGTGGTGAGAATTGTCTTTTTAAGCATCATTCCTGCACACCCAGATCACCCAAACATTGGTTGCAGAGGGCCTCTCCAATAAGCCTCTTCATTTTGCCAAAATTTGCCTTCTTGAAATTCAGGACTTCTGTTCTGGTGACTAACTTCCCAGTCTAACAGTGGATGGTAAACCTTATAGATTCATAGATTCATAGAAGTAGGGTCAGAAGGGACCTTGTAGATCATCAGGTCTGACCCCCTGCCCTGGGCAGGAGAGAAAACCAGGATCAAATGACCCCAGCCAGGTAGACATCAAGCCTCCTCTTAAAGACCCCCAGGGTAGGAGCCATCACCACTTCCCTTGGAAGTTGGTTTCAGATCCTAGCCCCCCTGACTGTGAAGTAGTGCCTTTGGATGTCTAATCTAAACCTACTCTCTAACAACTTATGGCCATTATTCCTTGTTACCCCGTGGGGTGCTAGGGGGAACAAGGTCTCTCCCAAATGCTGCTGGTCCCCCCAGTAAGTTTATAGATAGCCACCAGGTCCCCTCTCAGCCTTCTCTTGTGAAGGCTGAGCAGGTTAAGGTCCCATAACCTCTCTTCGTAGGGTCTACCCTGCTGTCCCCAGATCATGCCGGTGTCCCTCCACTGGACCCTCTCAATACTGTCCACTTCCCTCCTGAAGTGCAGTGCCCAGAAGTGAACACAGTACTTCAGCTGTGGTCTGACCAGTGTTGCATATAGGGGGAGGATCACCTCCTTGGCCCTGCTTGAGATGCATTTGTGGATGCACAATAAGGCATGGTTAGCTCTACTGACTGTGACCTTGTGTTGTCATCAATAATGACTCCAAGATCTCTTTCTGCCACTGTGCTCTTGAGAAGGGAATTTCTCAGCTTACAAGTGTGCTACTGGTTCCTACTGCCCAAGTGCAGCACCCTGTACTTGTCAGTATTGAAACCCATCCTATTTTCATTAGCTCACCCCTGTAACCTGTCCAGGTCCTGTTGTAATCTGTCCTTCCCTACTAGCGTGCCCACCTCACCCCAAATCTTGTTATAATCAGCAAATTTAAACAGGCTGCTTTTCACCCCATCGTCCAAGTTACTAATAAAGAAATTGAACAGTGTGGGCCCAAGGACTGAGTCCTGGGGGACTCCACTGCCCACTTCCTCCAGGTCAAAAAAGACCCATCCACCACTAACCTCTGAGTATGACCCTTCAGCCAATTTGCAGTCCATCTGACTGTGTAGGCATCAAGGCCACAGTCACCTTATCTGGTCATGGTCACTGTTGCCTAGAGTACCACCAATCCTCGTGTCTCCTATGATATCCTCCCCTTTGGCCAGCACTAAGTCCAGAGTGGCCTTGCCCCTGGTAGTCCCTTCCACAACCTGTGTCAGAAACAGATCATCTGTTGTCACAAGGAAGTTGGCCAACCTGCTGGAGGCAGCTGAATGGTCTTCCCAACAGATGGCTGGGTAGCTGAAGTCACCCATGGTGATCATGTCTCTAGTGCTATCTTCCTCTGCCAGTTCTCCTGAGAATGCTTGATCACACATCTCATCTTGGGAGGGAGGCAGGTAGTAGATTCCCACCATTAGGTCTCCCTTTCCCAGTCCCCCTTGTAGTCTGACCCAGAGGGTCTCAAGGGACCCTTCCCTGCTGTCAAAGGTGACCTCCAGGGATAGGTACTGCTCTTTCACATAGAGGGCGACACCTCCTCCCTCCTTTCCAATCTGATCTTTCCTATGAAGCCTGAAATCCTCAATATTAACTGCCCAGTCCAATCAAGTTGCAATCCTCATTAGCCAGAAGGAGTACCAGTTCTTCCTGTTTATTTCCCATGCTACTGGCATTCCCATAAAGGCATCTAAACTTTCCCTTAGTCATCTCAGCTTTTCTGTCATAATGTCTCTGCCTCAAGATGCTAGAACTCATCTGGACATCTGTGGTTTGAATGCCCTCTTATGTGTCATTATGGCTAATGGATTCTGCTTCCACAGTAGAACCTTCTCCCCAGCCCCCGGGTGTGCCTAGTTTAAAGCCACCCTGAACAAGTCAGTGACTCTTGCAGTGAAGAGCTTCTTTTCTCTGCCCATGAGATGAATGACATCCCTTGCATGGAGGCCACTGTAGCTGAACTGTGCACCAAGGTCAAGGTATCCAAAGCCCACATGGGGACACCATCTTCTGAGCCTTCAGTTGACCTCCCTGATACTCTCCTTCCTCCGATGACCATGACCCTTGACTGGGAGTGCTGCAGAGAAAACAACTGGTGCTCCTAGTTCCTTGAGCTTTTCCCCCATGGTCCTGTAGTCCCTCATGATCCTCCCAGGGCTCCTTTTCGCTGTGTCACTGGTTCCCACATGGACAAGGAGTATTGGGAAAAGTGCTCCAGAACTCAGACGCCTGTGACTTAGCTGTCTTAACTCAGGGAAGCAATAATCTCCACTGTTGCTGGAGCTACATTCAGAGAAAGATCATAAGAACCAAGGAGTTGAAGCCCCAATTCCAGGGAACATAGGCCCCTGCTTACTGTGCCAGTGCAGAATGCTTCCAGAGGGAAGAGGGGTGAAACTCTCCATCACAAAGTGTGTGGGTAGTGTGCACCATGACATGGTACACCAACAGGAGTTGTGGAACTGCAAATACTTCATAGGGCAGAAAGCAGGGCTGGAACTTCATGGTACTATGAGCCCTTTTTGACCAGTTCTCCTAAATGTAGTATCAAGAAGCTGGTTTGGACAATAGCAAGCATCAGAGAAGCTGATCAGCGTGTTCAGGAAGAAGCCTGGTGCAAGGACCCCTTGAAGCTGCTGTTCCATTGCAGACTATGAATAATTCAGCTGTGTGTGTATGACCATCAATGTTTTTACATCTCTTAGAAGCTAACTTCTTAGATTAGATGGAGTCTCTGAAGCTCTACTTGTTTTGTATATAGGAAACAGATGAATGGCCAATAGCCCCTTGTTCTGGGTAATGGCACTAAATCACTCTCCTTCCAGATTGTTTACATGAGCAATCAATGGTAAAGTCATACACTGCCATCCCAGCATGTATGTCTTAGAACAGGGATAGGAAATTATTTGGCCCTGAGGGACACACAGGCTGCTTTGGTAAACTGCTGTGGGCTGAGTCAGCACACCCTTCCACCCCCCAACAACTCACCCCAAATCCCTATGTGTGATGGGGTCCCAGGCAGTAGTGTTCACAAGCAGGAGGAATGAGCAAGGCTGGGATTATGGGACCATGGAAGTGAGGGGCTGGGATTGGGGCTGGGGCTGTGGCTGTGGCTGGGGCTAGGGGCTAGGGGCTAGGGGCTAGGGGCTAGGTCAGAGTCATGATCCACTGCCCACACACTCCTGTGATGGGTATGGGTTTTGCAGGCAGGGGCACTGAGGGAGCAGATTGCAGCTCTGCCCCACCCCAGCCCTACACTTTCCAACCACAAGAATTTGGGGCACAATGCCCCAAGATCCCATACCTGGGGCTGGACATGGCTCCCCACCCATCTGTGTGCCCTACCTATGCAGCTCCCTGGAGCTGCACCTGGGGCTGGGGTCACGATCATGGGGCAGTGACAGTGTGGGGCAGTGCAGCATGGGATGTGGAGCAGTGCAGCTCCCCAGTGAGGCCCAAAAGTGTCTTCCATCTCTGCCCCAGCCCTCTTCTCTCCTAGCCCTTCACCTGTTCCCTCCCCTGGCCTGTGGCATGCAGCCTTCAGGTAGCAGAGGGAGGGGGTGGATCTGATGGTAATTTCATACCCTGCCACTTACAGTGGTTAGGACTGGGCCAGGGCTGCGGGAGGCAGGTGGTGCTCTTCCCTGTTTTGTGCCAGCTTGGAGCTCACCCTGGGATACCTGCATGGCAACAGCCACCCCCAGCCTCCAGCCCCACCAGCTTGCCATGGGGCAGAGCAGCATGGGGTGGAGAGAAATGGCATGGGGGTAGGGGCAGTGGCAGCAGCATGAGCCCCAATGAGGGCTGTGCATCTGGGGCCAGAGCTGGGAATGATCTCCATGGAGACCAGCCCCCAGCCCTAGATGCAGGCCCACACTCAGCTTCAAGTGGTCTCTATGGAAACTAGTCCTGGCCTTGGCCACAGCCCTGGATATAGCACCCTCACCAAGGCTCCCACCGCTGCTGCTGCCCCTCTATGCTGCTGTGCCCCACACTGAGCCAGTGGGGCATGGGGATTTGGGCTGCCAGCACTGCATGGACATCTGGGGATGAGCTGTGGGATGGAATGGAATGGGAGTTCCCCAGTGCTGCCTGGTGGGGCTGAGGCCAGACAAAATCACTCCATGGGCCAGATCCATGCCATAGACCATATTTAGCTAATTCATGGTTTAGAGTATGTAATTCCTTTTCTTTTCTTTGGTCTCAGTTTCTTCTGATTTAAGGCTCACTGTTGAGGGTTGGTGCAATAAGGCCTGGGTCCCTTCTGGCCTGATGTCCTTCTGCCAAGTGACATCAGGGTGGAAGGTACCTTGCTATCATTCAGGTGCTATTAGGTGTTTTTATCTTACCTGCCATGAATTTGGTTTTATATTTCCTAGGGAGCTAGTTCCATCAAGTGATACTTTTGGCCTGCTGATGGTGTTTCTTCATGGGGCTTCACCACCCCTACACCCCAACCTTACCACTTCCTTGTATCCTTCTCCTCCACATCTTGGGAGGAGAAGGATACAAAAAAGCAAACCCCCAAAACAAAGAAATGGAGAGATACCTTGTGTGTGTCCTCTTGTGTATCAATTCTTAGCTTTAGGGTGATGGCAAAACCTCTCCAGACTGCTACCCTAAGCAATCAATTTTAGTCCTTGGGGTGAAGGAAAACCCATCCACCGGGTTACTTCCCTTTATAAATCCACTGTCAATTTCAGTTTGCTTGTGCCACACCTGACCTGAGTCTTCCTCACATGCCTCTGTTTGTCATCGTCAGGCCAGTCATGGCAGCATTTCAGCCAGAAGTGCCTGTCTCGATCTTCTGATCACCCATGTGTGCAGATTACAGCCTTCTGCCATCATTAGCCACTTGTTTGATCCAACAGGAGAGTCCTCTGGCATGTCCTTTCCAGTGATGCTGCCAACTCCCCCTCTTAGCCCCTCACTGGAGCTGCAAGTGGCTCTTTGGGTGTGCCTGCTGTCAATCCAGAGGGAGCAATGGCTCTAGATCCATGGCATGAAAAACCGTTTGCTGCTGGCATCCTTTGGTTTATCTAAGATAAAGAATGAACGGGAGGGAGGGGGCAGGAAAATCACTCCTCGGGTATTCTCTTTCTCCCCTGTCTTTCCTTTCACACTCACTTGCCATTAATTCATAAATTCATAGCAGCTTAAACTCAAAAAGACTGCTGAATCTTTGAGCCTGAATACTAGTCTGTTGACATAATGGGTTTCATGGTAGGAGAGATCACAGCCCATCTTAAGGGACTATTGCAAAATAGCATCAGAAAGTGGATATCTAGGACCCCTGGTGCATGCTACACTTAAGACCTGATTAACCAGTTACCCAGTTATTATACAAAAAATGTACTGCAAGCCTGACTTGGAGAGTCACATTTATTTAACCAGAATCAACCTGAGAAAAGGAAAGGGATGGCAGCACCACATGGCCAATCAAGACAGCTCATGTTTCAAAGTTGCAGTCTCCCAACAGTGTTAGCACCTTCACTATGGACCAAGAAGTATGTGCAAATAGTCTCCAATAATGAACTGAGGTGAGAAGGCTGCAATCTGCTCTCAGACAATCTGTAAACAGAAGGAGGCAAAATTCACAAAATAGAAAATACATTTCAAATTACTTACCCATTTCTTTCCTTGTCTTAGTTTGAACTCTACTCCTTCCTTTTTTTCCTAACCCACATGGGGCACTTGAGGGATGCATCTGTATTTTCAACAGGCTGTATAGGATGAGCCCAATATGGCAGTAACAGAGTTAAAGTACTTTTGTGCTGAGCCAACAATTTCCACATACCTGGCCTGCAAACAGGGGCTTACATCTCATTCAGATGCTCTTTATGGCTGGGCAATAGTGAAAAAGGGACAGACAACATGCTGGCTAGTTAAGCCAGCTAGCCAGTCCCCATTTGGGATATGTACAATGTTAGCAACAAGCATTTACCTGTGTTTCTATTTTGGAAAGGTACATAGTGGAGGCCCTCTTGATATACTTGGTGTGCATTTCTTGCTGTAAGAGAGAGAATCTGGTGCACAGTGCTCTCCCGGCCAACTTACAGTTATTTCAATTGCTAGTGTTTATGGGCCATGTGGTTCCTACCACCTCATACCCTTCCCTGCTTTGATGATTTTTCCATTTATGAGTACAGATACAGACACACACATATGCACTGCCAGGCGGTGGAAATCAGAAGTCTCAAAAGATAATATATGATCTGAGCCTTTGGGAAAACCTTTCTTTTATCCCTGCAAAATAACAGGAAAGATGAAGTAAAACAATAGGAAAGATTAACTGAATCACAGAACCTTTCAAGGGCAATAGGATCCTTGGGGAGAACAGTTACAGATATCCAGGAGATGTATGTGGCCAGACAGATGTCACTGCCCTTCATACAACAACCTGTTGAGTGGGATAGAATACAGCCCATGTTTCAAGCTTTTAATTCAGTGCAAAGCTGATTCCAACTTCTTTGGATCTGAGTATGGGAATGTAGATGGGAAACTGGCTAAGCTAATTTAAAAATGTGGGTACTGGTAAACAGCAAAGTATGGAGCTGCAGGGCTTTGAGATGGATGCTGTACGGATCAGTGATAATACCAATGTTTTTACACATTAGCCATTAATGATCTGGAAAAGTGGGAGGAAAGAAAAGAACACATGAATGCAACTACCAGATGACTTTAGACTGTGAAGCACTAGGAATGCAAGGACTCTGAAAAAAATGATTCACAGAGACCTAGGGTTGGGACAGATATGGACCAAAAAAATGATAGCATGAGGGAAACACCCTGGGAAAGCGTGACTCAGATCCAACCTCTTTAATGGAGGCTGGATTGACAAGGGCACTAAGGTACACAGTTGATAGTACCGTAGTTGCAAGTTTGAGGCCATAGCAGATGAACGGAAGGGATGGCCTGTCAGATTCCAACAAATCTGTGAATCCTGCCAAATACCTTGTAATAAGGACATGAAAAAAGAAAAGAGTGGCAGTAACACCAGTAGTAGCTTTTGGCTGATGTGGCACAGAACTCAAACATGAGATTCCATTGAGATAACACAGAAGGTCATTGAACTTTGGTGCTTCAGTACACAGAGGTATCATGTTGTGAGGAGTGAGCCCTCCCCTCCTATTGCAGATATGGAGGACCTGGGGCTGGCAAGCTACCTCAGAGCTAGTGGGATCAAGGCACAGGGAACTGTTTGGAGAGGGAAAAGAGACACGAAAAGAGCCTGGGGGTTAAAGGATGAATTGAAGAATAATGAAGAAAATTTAAAAGAGAGAAACAGATCTGTGGGTGAAGCCTCCTGGCACTGGAATGTTCTTTGAAGTAGAAGGATCATTCTAAAGATGTATTGGGAAATCAGTTGCCCAGGGCTCCTTGTTCTTCAAAAATAGAGGTTCTAGTACACCATGAGAAGCAGTCTGACCAGGAGTCAAAGCCTACTGAAGGGGAATAGGAGCTTGAGGTATTCAGACTTCAACTACCATGAGACACAATAGCAATGTTTCCATATTGAAATATTTCAGCTTAGAGCAAAAATATTTCACTTTCAAGTATTTTAATATCTGCTGGAAAACTTAAATGTGTTTAATACATATTCAAACTCATTTTGAAAAGCTCCAATGAAGGAGCTTTTCACATCCTTTTTTGCCAATCTATTCCAGTGCCTCACTGTTCTAACAGAAAAGAAGCTTTTTCTGAGAACTATTCTAAATCTACTTTGCTTCAGTTTAGAGCCATTGCTTTGTCCCCTGTCCTCTTCAGCAAGGGAAAACAATTGTTTTCCATTTTTTATGACAGCCTTTCAGGTATTTGAAGGTACAGGCAGACCTGGACTTACAACTTTTCGAGTTCTGATGAATGGCATTTACGACCTTTATAAATGGACACCTTGTTTCAGTGTTCTGATGCAGGTTTCAACTTTACAATGCTCGATACAGCTGCATCCAGCTGGTAAGTCTGTTGTGGTGGAAGGGGAGGGGACAGCTCGATGCACCAGCAGTGAAGGAGAGATTGGGTCTGTTGCTGGAACAGGCGCAGCTTGTCCAGGGGGCACGGAGAAGGGGGAAGCTCCTGCTGCTGGATGCGGCTGGTGTGGGAGGGCACAGGGGAGGCATAGGCCCCCAGATCTGCTTGGGGCAGGTGGGGCTGAGAATGCACCACGCAGCACTCAGGGGGGGTGCAGCAGCTGAGAGTGGGGTTATGCCTGCTGCTGCTTGCCCAACTGGGGCAGGATGGGCGCGGGCCAGAGCTGTGGCTTCTCCAGGCAGCAGGGTGGGGGGGGTGGCTCCTGCCACTGTGTGCTGCTCATTTGGAGGCTGCGCAGCGGCTCTGTCCCATGCCAACCCTGACATAGCTGGGTGAGTGGCAGCACAGCATAGCCTCTGCTACCAGTCCCCCCGTGCCTGCCCGGAGTGAGCCATGCCTTCATCCCACACCCCACTGCGCTGGCTGGGGTGGCAGGGCATAGCCCCCACTCCCTGTGCTGCCATGCCCGCCCGGAGCACAGCATGGTGCAGCCGCAGCCCTGCCTGACCTGTGCAGATCTGGAGGCACCCCTCCCATGCCCTCTTGGACCAGTGGCACACAGTGGCAGAATCTGCCCCCCACCCCATGCCCCCCCGGATAAGCCACGCCTTTGTCCTGCACCCCCCCTGCCCTGGCTGGGCAGCGCTTGCCCCAGTCCCTGTCCCAGCCCTAGCCCCAATCCCTCCACTGCCAGGGCATAAATCTGTCCCCTCCCCTTCCATCACAACAGATTTACCAGCTGGAGGCAACTGTATTGAGCATGGTAAAGGAACTAATCCCCCACTTGTAACATTGTTTCTGTGGGAAAATTGGTCCTGAGTTACAAAATTTTGACTTATGACGTGGTTTTCAGGGAGCAATTGTGTTGCAAGTCTAAGGAGACAACAACTAGGGAGACAATGGATTGATGCACACATCACCTGCACCCATTCCTTGTCAACAGCTTTATTCAAAATGGAGACAGCTTCAGGCTAGCTCCAACAAACCGGGGAGCTGCCATGAACATTAATTCTTGCCATATTTATACACCTTGGTTTATTCTTATTAACATTTACTCCACCTTTGTCCCTCCTTTGTTCCACTTTTATTCCTTCCCATCTTAAACTCTGCCTCTGTTTACTGTTTATTTCATTAGCATGGAATTACCTATGTATTTCACTTATTTACATGTCTTTTTGCTATGAGTGCATGCTTAAGACCCTGACCCCTGCTTCTTTCAGTCACTTTTGGGCTTTTGCTGATTTCCTCACTATCTCCAAGGTCTTACTTTTGCTTTATCTCTTAACAATAGCCGGTGGTCTACATCCTGTTTTTTTTACACAATGAGCTATATATCTTACAACACTACTACCTTGTTAGGAAAATGCTTGCTTAAGCGTGTTGCAATGTTACTTTTAACATACTATTCTGCTTTGTGGTTAGCAGCTTGATAGGCCACAAGTTATAGGCTTTTATTCAGCTGTAAATCCAATGCTCCCCAAGATCCAAATACTGTCACCCTAACACTTTCTTTGTACAAGTTACCTTCTAACTCCTTTATAATTTATGTCATTCACCTCTGGACCTCTTAATTTCTCTATATCCTTCTTAAAAATGGAGGTCAGAACCACAAACAATATACTACAAAGAAGCCTCACCAGCACAGAGTAGAGTAGCTCTATCTCCTCCTCTCTTACTCTTGTTGATGCAGACTGTGACAGGGTGGCCGAAACACCCTGTCATGAGAACATGGGGGGAAACAAAGAAAAGAAACTTACTGGGGGAGAATCTAGACAAAACATAAACTGCGGCAAGCCCAGGTGAGAAGGACACCACACCCTGGCTCATTAAGGGGAATGGCTGAGGTTGTAGCAGAACAAAGGCTGCCATGGCAAACCCAGCTTCTCTGGTTCAAGCTCAGAGCAGGGAGAGAGATGCAGCCAGTGACAAGAAAAGAGCTGTCCTGAAGACTCGGAGAGGGAACAGCTAGGAAGCCAAGGAGGCAGTGATTTGTATGCTACCATGGCAAGCGCAGCTGGTCCGAGAAGGAAATTTAAAGGGATGCTGAGAGTGCAGTTGGCATCGGTCCCAAGAAGACAATGAGAGCTGGGGCTTGGAGAAGAGTCCTGATGCCTGACTTATCTGGTGGGAGCCAGCAACAAAGTGGAGAAGCCTTCCACGGTGTGTTGTGGGTAGGTGAAGATACCTTTTTCAGGAACCTAGAGGGATCAGAGAGGTGAAGACAAGATTACACTCTGGTGAGGGGCAAGTACGTCCTGACCCTGAATGTTGAGTGCAGGATTAGGGCTAAGGTGCAGCTGTCTTGGGACCCGTGCAGGGAAGAATGGGGCAAGCAGCCAGTGTTGGGGAATACCTTCAGCAGAAGAGTCCATAAGACAAGGACCTGAACCCTCAGTCTTATAGACAAAAAGCATCATGTCTAGAACATCTGGTGTGGTTAGGGCAGGGCATGGGGATGGTGGAGCACTGCAAGAGAAGCTGACCTCTTGAGCTTATAATCCATCTTTGTCTCCCAAAAAAGTGTTTTGGCACCTCTCTCTAACATTAAGATGTGGCAGGAAATTTTCCAGGAACAGAACACATCCTATTCCAGCAGTCAGCATGTCACTGACCTCTCACACAGAACAAAATTGTATTTCCTTTTAACTGGCAAGTGCATCACATTTCTGACTCAGGTGAAGCCTATAATCCACCCCCACTCCCATTACTGATTCTCATCCTTTTTAGAGAAAAGGCACCCCTTATTAGATTAAATGCACCCTTTGGAAAGTGCCTCATCTTAACTTGCTTTTTGACTGCAGAAAAGCACTAGAGTAATTTTTCTGTTGCAAAGAACTCAGCAAGCCCACAATATGTCAGACATTATGGATTTTATTTGAATTCCCTGGGTTTAGCTTGTGAATCATGTGTAGGTGTTTGCACACCTAAACATGATAATATTGCATGGTGCCATACAACCCTGTGGCACTGGTGCCATAAGATTGTGTTGCTGGTGCCATTGTGATGGTTTTGGCTTCTATGACTACAGTCCACACTTTGAAGAGAGAGGCAATGGTTTGTTGGAAAGAGACAGCCTCCACCTCACTCCATTGGGGAAAAAGCTCTTCTTAGCTAGAATGGCTGACCTGTTTGACTGGGCTTTAAACTAAGTTTGCCAGAGGATGGGCAAATAACCACCAGTGCAAGCCAACCAAGCATCTACCACAAAATCAGCAGGTCAGGCTGCTCAAAGGAAGTCACTCCTACCCTAGTCCATGGATGGAGCTATTCTAGGACTGCAGGGAAGCCTAAGGCCTCCAATGGCAGACTCACTTGCCTGTACACAAATGCCAAGAGCCTGGGGAACCAACAGGAGGAATTGGCCCTATGATTCCATAGGGATAATGGAGACCTGGTGGGACTCCATCTATGACTGGACCACAGATATAGATGGCTATACCTTGTACAGGAGAGATCATGTTGGAAGAAAGTGTGGGGGTGTAGCTCTCCATGTGAAGAAGTACACTTCCCTACAAGCAGGGATTGGCACCCAAGGAGGGTGACTTGATGCCCTCTGGGTTAGAATAGAAGGGGAATGTGGTGAAGGGGATATCATTGTAGGACTCTACTACAGACCTTCAAATCAGGAGCAAGAGCTTGACCATGAATTTGCTAGGGCACTGGCTGAGGCTACACACTCTCAGTGCATGATTGTCATGGGAGACTTCAACTACCTGGACAGCTCATGGGAAGAGCACTCAGCCAAATCTGATTGGTTGCAATGCTTTCTCACATGCATGGATGAGCTCTACCTGTCTCAAGAAGTTTATAGGCCTACAAGAGGTAAGGCACTGGTGGACCTGGTACTGGCCAAAGGGGATGATCTAGTTAGTGACCTAAGAATTGAAGGGAACCTGGGAGACAGTGACCATTAGTTGATCACATTCACTATCTATCACAAAGCTGGCAAGTCAGTCAGCAATGCAGAAGTCCTTGACTTAAGGAAAGCTGACTTTCATAGGCTCAGGAGGCTAGTTACTGAGGCCCTGAGAGGCCATGATCTGACAGGGAGGGGAATGCATGATGAGTGGTCGCTCCTTAAGGAAGTGATCCTTGAAGCACAAGGGAAGTTCATTCCAGCCCTTAGGAAAGGTAGTAAAAGGGCTCAGTGGCCCCCTTGGCTCAATAGTGAACTCATGGACATCCTGTGTCTAAAAAGAGAAGCTTACAAAGGATGGAAGACAGGAAACACCACTAAGGAGGAGTATTCAGCACTGGTCTGAACCTAGGGAGCAAACTAGGAAAGCCAAAGCTGTAACTGAACTCCAACTGGCTACATGAATCAAGGACAATAAAAAGTTCTTCTTCAGACATGTGGGAAGTTGGGGGAAAAAAAAAACAAGGACAACACTGGACTCCTGCTAAATCAAATGGGGCAGCTGATAACTGACACCCAGGAAAAAGCAAATCTCCTTAATGATTACTTTGCATCAGTCTTTTGCCAGCCCAAAAGGACCACCCTGCCTGACAAGATGCAGGATCACCAGGGTAAAGGTGAACATATGCCAACCATTGGCGTAGATCTTGTGAAGGAACAACTTGAGGGGCTAGACACCTACAAACCAGCTGGCCAAGATAGATTGCACCCAAGAGTGCTAAAGGAACTGGCTGACATCATAGTGTGGCCACTGGCAAGGGTATTTGAGAACTCGTGATGCTCATTCAAGGTACCTGAAGATTGGAAGAGGGCCAAAGTGATGCCTTTCTTCAAGAAAGGGAGGAAGGAAAGTCTGGGAAACTACAGGCCAATCAGTTTGACCTCAATCCCTGGAAAGATCTTGAAAAAAATCATCAAAGAAACCATTAATGACAGGCTAATGGAAGGCGACATTCTGAAGGATAGCTAACACGGCTTCGTTGTGGGTAGGTATTGGTTGGCCAGTCTCATTTCTTTCTATGACCAGGTGACACATCACCTGGACAAAAAAAAAAGATGTTAATATATATTTGGACTTTAAAAAATCCTTTGACCCCATGATGTCCTCATGGCAAAATTAGGAAACTGTATCCTCGACAACGTTATGGTCCAATGGCTGGGGAACTGGCTCTGGGGTCAGACCCAGAGAGTGGTAGTTGATGGAACTAAATCAACATGGCACATAGTGACCAGTGGTGTCCCCCAGGCCTCTGTTGTTGGACCTGTACTGTTTAATGCATTTATAAATTATCTGGACTGTGGTGTCAGAAGCAGATTGGATAAGTTCGCTGATGACACCACACTATGGGGAACTGTGGTTGAGGATAGGTAGTGATCCAGGCCAATATCAACAGGCTTGCAAGGTAAGCAGATGAAAACCTGATGGCATTCAATACAGAGAAATGCAAAGTGCTCTACCTTGGGAGAAAAACCCTGCATCACACATATAGGCTCAGCAGTGCTACACTCACTAGCACCATGACTTAAAGAGACTTGGGGGTCATGATTGACCACAAGATGAACATGAGCCATAAATGCAATACTGCAGCTGGCAAAGCAAACAAAATTTTGGCTTGCATCTACTGATGCATCTCAAGCAAGACCAAGGAAGATATCCTGCTGTTGTACTCAGCCTTAGTGGGGTCGTAGCTGGAGTACTGTGTCCAATTCTGGGCTGTGCAATTCCAAAGTCCAGAGGACAGCCACACACATGATCAGAGGGCAAGAGAACAGGCCTTATGAAGATAGGCTGCAAGCCATGGGACTCCTCAGCTTGGAGAAGTGTAGGCTCACGGGTGACTTGGTGGCAGCCTATAAGTATGTAAGGGGTGTGCACCAGTAAGTGGGAGAACATCTGTTCACCAGGGCACCCCAAGGGAAGACAAGGTCCAACAGTCACAAACTCCTGGAAGACTGTTTTAGGTTGGACATAAGGTAAAACTTCTTTACTGTCTGAGTCCTCAGAGGCTGGAATAGACTCCCCACAGAAGTGGTGCAAGTACCTACTCTGGAAACTTTCAAGAAACATTTGGAGAACTATCTTGCTGGGATCCTTTGAACCTTGCTGCCTTCCTTCCACTTGGGCAGGGGGCTGGACTCGATGATCTTGTGAGCTCCTTTCCAGCCCTAATGTCTATGAAATCTATGAAATCTTCTTTAAAAATTTTCATGGTACTCTTGCAGAGAATCATTGTCCTAGATCTTTCTCAGGAATGCTTTCTACCTAGCCTAGTCAGTTATTCCCTAGTCTGTATCTACTAATTATGTTTTTGTTTAATCTTCCCTGGGTATAGTACCTCAGATTTGTCCATGCTGAACTTCATTCTGTCGTCTCTAGCTCAACTTCCCAATATATCAGGATCCTTCTGAAATTTACTCTTATCCTCCAAAGTGTTTGCAATCTTTCCTGGCTTTGTGTCTTCTGCAAATCTGATCAAGAAGCTTTCTATTCTGGCATCCAAATCATTAGTATACATCTTAAACAGCACTGGACCCAGGACAGTCCCCAGTAGAACCCCACTCAAAAACTCCTGCTATTTTGATGTTAATCCATTTATAATTACCCTTGTCTTCTGGTTACTGAGCGAAGTATCTATCCCACTTGTACTAATTTTATCTAGCTCATATTTCTCCAGGATGCTTATAAGAAGGCCATGTAGGACATTATCAAAAGAATCATAAAACCATAGACAATTAGGGTTGAAAGGGACCTCAGAAGGGCCAACTGCCTCCTGAAAGCAGGAGCATCCCCAAATATATCATCCCAAAAGCCTTACTGAAGTTCAAGTATACTATGTTCTCTGCATTTCCTTCACCCGCCCAGCTAGTTACATTATCAAAGAAGAAAATCATGTTAATTTGGCATCTTTTGCTCTTAACAAATCTGTGCTGATTACTTGTGATCAGCCTTTCATCCTCCAGATGCTTGCAAATTGACCTGAAGGTCACTGATCCTTGGTCCCTCCAGAGGGGTTTTGCCAGAAAACATCTCGAAGCACTTCTGAGACACTTGGACAGCACCTAACGTAGCAGATAGACTAGGAAAGGCAGGATGCAATTACTAATGCTGTGTCTTGATGTCAGCTGGTGATTTGTCCCCACTGGTCAAATTAAAAACACTTCCTGCTGCACTCTGCTCTTGCATTTAGGGAGCTCTCTGTAGGCTGCAAATGATTAAAACCTGTTACTGTCTTAGTAAGAAAGATTTCCCATGAAATTACTGGCTATTTAAGCAAGTGGAAGAAAACTGGAGTGCTGAGTTTGTTTAGGTGGACGGACAAAGACACGTTCCAATAAAGGCACTTTATGGTATAGAGACAGGGATCATTATTATTTTGGAGTTAAATAATACTTTGTTTTATGATTTTTTGCAGTTAACATCTTACAGCAGATGAATAATCTGTTCCTGTTTATTCATTAGAGAAATTGTTCTGCACCTTTTTTTGGATGAGGGACAAATAGCCAAATGAAATGTGTTGCAGAAACCAGTGATTGCTGCTGTTAGCAGAGAAAAACACATACACATAAATATTTCCCAGTGAAAACTCCCATAAATTTAGTAGTTCTGGCATAAAGCAAGTAATTAAATGAAATAAACAGCAAATGAAGGAGATGAAGGGTGGGTCTCTATTAGGAAGTACAGGCTGCAAGAGGTCTGCCTACGTCTGGGACATGATTACCAAGGGGCTTTAATCAAATGATGAAGCTGGGGAGAGAAAAGCAGAGCCATGTACAACAATTTCTCCATTCTGAAGTGTAACATCCAACGGCACCACAGCCCCCGCAGGAAAGATGCTTTACTGCAGTTGAAAATAAAAGCCAGCTTCAGAAGGCAAACAGATTTTGGTTGGGAGGTGAGGGAAGCGAGGGCCAAGAATAGAAGGGAACAGTGGGTGGGAATCTGACTCTGCTGCATTCAAAGTAAAGTACAGGACAACTTTTAGGAAAGCAATGGGCCAAATCTACAGAGAGAATACAAAAAATCCAGCATGGCAGGGTGTTAGTGATACAGCTATTCTGCCCCAGGTGAGGCAAGGGAACATTAGGGAAAAGAAAGAGAGACATTGTTTGGGCAGCACAAAAGAAAGAGACATCATTATATTTATCGCAGGCAGAATAATGAAACCCAAAATGATGGTCCATTTATTAGGTTCTATAAAAAAAGAAACACGGAATGGAAGCAATGAACAGGATACTGGGCTCGAGTATGAAATGGACCTTTAACACAATTCATAGCTGCATATAGAAGTTAGGAAAATGTTAGTCATAACACAGGGAGCTGATCTGTATTAAAATATAACATTTTCCCTAACATATGCAGTATACATATATCAATATATAAACACATACCAAAGGCATATTTCTGTAGGTGAACAAGGTCCCTTCCAGCCCAAATGTCTATGAAGTCTATGAAATGCAGCAATTTTATTGCCATCTAGTTGGTAGAAATGGGAACTGCAGTGGATCTTTTCCCTAGAAACACGAGGGATACAGTGTGGGAGTAACTGGTAGTTACAGTTCTGCTGTTTGTTTTAATGATTTCAAAGTACAGAACTTGTAGCCATTTCCTTTCATTTTGCTAGTTGTCATGCACCTAGTCAATGGTTTTCAGACTCAAACCTCCGCTCCATAACTTTCTGTATTAGCAGGACAGAAGGGAGTAATCTGGGGCTCTAAGGGTACTCTGTGGATGGTGTAGCAGGGCACTAAGAGATACCTGCTCCTTTAAGGCTGAAGTAGCCTGGCCAGGGAGCTCTGTAGGTTAAGCAGAGCTCCACAGCTGCGGGTTGCCAGGGTACCAGCCTAAGGGGGTAATTGGGCACCACCTGCAGGCATCACATGACCAGAAGGAGGCAGGGTTTGGGACATATAAACCCAGGGCTGGAGCTTGCAAGGATACTCTGTCTCTGGCAACTGCTGGGGAAGGAGCTCCTGCCTGAGGAAGCTACCTGGGCCCTGGTGCTGCCTGCTTTACTATCCGAGGGCTGCAAGACTCCAGGGAGTCCCCCAGGTACCTAGGCTGAGGGCATATTGCCGTGAGGGGAAGTTTGTCCCCTTAAAGGAGCACAATGCTGTTGGCATTGCTAGTGTTTGAGTTATAGCCCAGGGGTTTATGCTTGTGTTACAGTTTGCACCGGAGGACTGGGATGAGGCTATAAGGGGAGGTTTGGAGGCCTCATTAGTGCCTGGAGAAAGGGATGCACAAGTCTGGGTACAGCTCAATGACAGGTGCAGCAAGCCTGTAGTGCCAAAGGGATGCAGCTACAGGGGTGCAGAGCCAGAGGAGTGCAGAAATAATGGACAGTAGTATAACACCTGCAAGGCTTGGGACATAAGGAAAGGTTGGACTAATGTATTATGCCCTTGGTATGAAGGAATAAAAAGGGCAGCTGCTGACCTAGTAACAATTTAATAATTATCCCAAAGGCATGATGGGCAAGATAGGTGGGTGGACTACTCTAGACAGGCAGGCGGGCTGACATAGTGTTCGGCCTTGGGATGCCCCCTGTTACAGATGGGTTTGTGACGTCACTGCACTAGGCACACATACTCACACACTCAAGGCATTGGGGAAAACTGGCAGTTTAAGGGAGCAAGACATCAATGAAAATTTCAAGGTAGGGCAGATAAATGCAGGCACTGTGTGATTATAATCCTGAGTTTAGGAGGGGGTTATAGCTTTGGTGTGGACACTGAGAGGAAGGTGAGGCTTATCTTGAAGGCAAGCTGCTTTAAAGTGTTTCTGGTAGAATAGACTGAAGTGTTTACATTTTTATTTTAGGGCTGTAATGCTTTCCTGTATTTGGGAATGCCAATCAACTGACTAGCACTCCAGCCACAGGAGTGTACCAGAGCCCCATAAGGCTCCAAGGCATTTCCAAGGCTGGGGATGTCTATCAGCTGACTGCTACCCCTAGCTATGGAAGCTTACCAGAGCCCTACAAGGCCAAGAACTGCCCCTCCACTGTGTGCTGATAGTCAGTGAGTGCCTGCAATCATCATCCCATTTGTTCATTGTCTGTCTTATCCAGTTCTCTATCCATTCAGTTCTGTGCTGCATGGTGAGCTACCCCTACCCCTGTAGCTCAGCAAATATAGGGTAACATCTGTTTTTAAATAAAACAGTCTGAGATGCCCTCCACTGAATTGTTCAGCATCCAAGTCTCTTGTGGAAAAACAGTAGTGCAAAGAAAATATTATGGCATGGAGGAGAGTGAGTTAAGAATTTGACCCCACACTCTCTCATAATTTCCTGAGCACACTGGTGTCCCACATAAAATGAAAACATTAAAAAAAAATCATTATACCAGACAGTGGCACAGAGGAAACTGGATTGGTTTCCCACATTGTCCCTTATCTTTTCCCAGTTTGACCTAAGATGGTAGCATCCTGTACTGACAAAGGTAGGTCAACATGAAAGTGCTCTGTCAAAATTACCACATCGGTTGTGGTATGTTGGCAGAACTGCTACTAGTAAAGGCTGCTAGTGTGACAAGTCATAGACAGATGATAGGTAGGTAAAGGACAGGGCGTTGGGAAGATGGGTATTTTATGGATGGATGGAGGGATAGATGAATCCAGAGGATGGAAGGAGGGATATCTGGACATTTGTGGGGATGGACCAATAAATGGATGTTGATGGGAATAGCTAGATAACCATTTAAAATATGAGAGAGATTCCTTTGGTCCTTGCCTTCATTGGTAATTCAAGCCCCCAGAGAACTGCAAACCCTCAGGAACTGACTTTTCCTTTTTCCTGGTTCTGACTTTACAAAGCTGGTATCAAATGAACAAGGTTATGACAGTTTGTTTTATAACACTTTGCACTGACCCAAGGCAGTGGAAGCAACAGTCAGGTTATGCATGGGAGAATCCAGCCCCAGTTGAGACAGGGTGAACTGCAACAAATAGCAATTTGTACCTTGCATCGCAAACCACTTGGAACCAAGGCAAACTGCACCTGTGCAAGACCTGGCCAGTATCCAAGGGCCTGGTTAGTGTGGGGTCTGCATGGGAGGCTGTATTGGGAGATTGGACCAGGGTAAAATCCCAAGGTACACAAGCCTTGAACATTCTCAGTGCATATCCCAAGCTCTAGTGTGAGTTTGAGAGGAAGATTCAGGCTTCTAAAAGGTTTGGGTCTGTCCCTCTGATTAGCAATGACAGTAAATCTAGCTCTACAGCAGCATCAACCAGCGCTGGAGGTCCATAACGCCAACTAATAACCCAGTCCTGCTGCTTTGCTCCAGCATGTGTTCTGGATACAAATTGATGTCCATTCTTCCTCAGAGTGCAGAGGTGCTGAATAAGACCGGGCTTATGGTACATGCATCCTACAGAAGGAAATCACTGAGAAGAAATGTTCCCTGAATGTTGAGCCTGCTAGTTCTGTCTGTATGTGGAGTGACAGCCTACAGCTGAAAGCTGCACAAAGCCAGCATTTGGAAGAGAAGCAACCAGGCTACAGGGCATCTGACTGCCTCTTCCTGAAGATTGCATGCAGTACACAGAGGGGGGGCAGAACAAAAGGGCATGGCAACTAAGAAAGAATGAGGGAAGGATCTATAAAAGCTGCTGCTCAGCAGTAGAATCATAGAAGAGTAAGGCTGGAAGAGGCTGCAGGAGGTCATTTAGTCCTGTCCCATCTGCTCTTTC
>NW_017729001.1:8876621-8889416 GCF_001723915.1 Gavialis gangeticus
GGGAGTGGGTGGACCCTGCTGCACTGGCCCAGCACATAGGTTGCACGTGTCGTGGGTAGACCCGCCGTTTGGTCCAGGAGGTGAAATCTGCCCTACCTCCTGACACCCTTGCCTTTGTTGACAAGGTCCTGTGTGGTGGTGGCCCCCATCCTCTCCCCCCCCAACCCTTGACACCCCTCCAAAGCAGGATCATCTCTAACTAAACCATCCCAATTAAGTGCCTGTCTAATCTCCTCTTAAAAACATCTATAGCCCCTCTAGGTAGCCAGTTACAATGCTTAACTATCCACATAATGAGACAGTTCTTTTTAATATGTGCTCCAAATTCAACACATTCCCAACTACATTGCAACAGGAACTGGACTGCCCTGTGCGGGAGACAGTGTGGGTTCAGGTCTCTGAGTTCCTACACTTTTTGCTCAAATGTGGGGGTACGGGAGGAATTAAAGTGCTAAGGAAAGAAGGAGCCTGTATACATAGCCCAGTGGCTGGAGGGGCATAACACTGAACCATGTCCTACAGCCCTATTCAGAAAGCCAGTGGTTTTTCTTTTGAGGTAGGGCAGCAGGCCTGGATGTGAATGAACAGGGATCCTCCCTTACTAGCAGACTAGTCTAGGCCCTCTGGAAGAGCACTGACAGGCTCTGGAAGCAACAAGGTCCTTCTGACACCCATTTTTTTTCACCTGTGAGTATACACAATGGATTTGAATGACCATGGTAGCCTGCCGCAGTCTATCACAAAGACCAAGCTGATTCACACCTTCATGTTAGTCACACCTTTATATCCCAGATTCCATCAGGGCAGCACCAGTCAGGTTTCACCTTAATGGGCAAAGACTCTCTTGGATGCTTCCCTGCTCCTACCAGTTCGTTTACTCCCCCTGCCTCTTCCAGTTCACCCTTTCTCAGCCCTTTCCTGTTCCTCACTATCCAGCCCGGCCTTCCTGCCTGTTCATAGGTTTTAGCCCCATCCCTGCCCCTTTTGCAATCACATAGCTACAATGATGAATATAGCAATTGCTTACATGGGATAATGTATTTGGGAAATATTTAGTTTACTTGCAGCACTTTTATGTAATCTATATAATTTATTGCCTGGAAATATAAAATCCATCAGGCTCTGAAGAATCCCCATGATACACACAGACATTTTGACATCCTCTGATAAAGAATGAGAAATCATGTTTGTAAGAAGTTCAGTAGGGAATGTGTTTGTCAGTGTGTTAAAGTATACATGCATATATATGACCTGTTGAAATCTTGCACTGAAAAATTTGTAACAAAGCAACAAATTGAGGAAGTCTGTAAGAAGAACACCAACACATCTGCTGCCCTGTATATTGCTTAAGGATTTTTTTCTAAAGTATTGCAAATACAGTTCATAAATATTTGTATGCATTTATTGTTTACTAAGACAAGTATCTGATACTCTCTCTGAGTCTCCCTGGTGGCTGTTACTTTGTCCCTTCACTAAGGGATTTTCACTTTCTACCTCTTTTTAATGCTATTTTAATGCTGAGTTATAATGCTGAAATGTCCTGAAAAGGGAAACCCGTCATCTGTACTTGAGCAGAGAGGTGAGCAGAGGCATGAAGGAAAGGGTGTGTACACATGATATCGGCCCAGAAGCCTTTAACCCATCACAGGACACTCACATCCCCATTCCAGCTGCATCTATTGCAGTCTGCTGCTCTACAGAGCAGCATGGATACATCTGGCTGAATAATCAGGAAAGGTCAAAAGGCTGTTGGGAGATCACCTGTGCTGACTCACCTGGATATTGCAGTCCAGGAGGTGGGATCATAACATCTGAGAAAAGAACACTGGAAGAAGTTGCTCTTTATGTCTCATCTTTTGCTCTTGTTATGGCCACCACCATCGTGTATCTGCATTCTCAGAGAACAGTCTTCAACCTTGCAGCACATTGGGAGTGGATGTATCCATCTTACAGGTGGGTGACTGTGCTACAGAGGGGATATCTACACATGCATTTGATGTGGGACCAGTGTACTTACAAGTAAACTACTCATGAGTAAATACTGCCAGGAAGTTGTCTACACATGGAAGTATGTGGGAGCAGGTTTGCTGCTCCCAGCAGCAAACTGCTTTTACTTCCTGAGGCCCTGCAATGGGCCCCTTCTGCTAGCAGGGGTAACTGGAGGCTCCGGTAGCATTTCTGGAGGCAGTTGGAGGCAGCTATGTTTCTGGCCAGGAGCAGCTCGCAGAGTATAGGGGCAGCACATGGTTTTGCACCACGGCTTCTGCCTCCCTATAGCATGCCTGTTCCAGCCCCTGGCCGTGATGGATATCCTGCTGGCCACTGTGTTGCCCTGCTGGCCCACCATGCCAGCCATCAGCTGGTCCATGGCTGTCTGAGTCCTGCCAGCTCCCCCATGCACAGTGACTGCCTGCTCAGCCACACCACACCATTCTAGGGCTGCCACTGCTGCACACATGCTGCCTGGACCCTGTCCTGCTGGCCAAACCCTGGCAGGGACACGAACAAGAATGCTACCACCAGGGCGGTTCTTGCTCTCCTGAGCCTCCAGCTCCACTGTCTCTGTTCCTGCTGGGACTGGTGGCTGCATGTTATCCAGGCCACCTGGGACAATAAGAAGTGGTTGGAGGTGTTCTGCATGACCTGGGCCACCTACCCGGTGTTCCTGGAGCAGCTCTGCCTGCACCTGGAGTGCCAGGACACCAACATGTGGCATTCCCTCCATGTGGACACCCAGCTGACCATTGGCCTGCTGAAGCTGGCCACACCCACCAGCCTCTGTTATGTGGGCCACCTCTTCAGCATGGGTAAGGTGATTGCTGGAGAGGCCATCTTGGAGGTGTGTGGTGGCCTCTAGGAAGTGCTGGGGCACACAGTGCTCTGTGTGCATGACTCCCTGGAGGTGGTGGTGGGGTTCCATACCCTGGAATTCCTCTAGTGCATTGGGGCCCTTGATAGGACCCACACCCCATCATCTACCTGCCTTACCCCTACTGCAGCTGAAGGGGATTTCAGGATGTTATTGAGCACTGCAGTGTCTTCAAGAATCTGGGTGCTGGCTGGGCAGTAAGTGCCCATGATGCCTGCACGTATCAGAATTCCACCCTGCCAGCCCTGGTGCAGAGTGGATGCTCCATGCCAGGGGTCTCAGACCTCCAGCTAGCCACTATGGTGGTCCCACCTCTCCTCATCAGGGACTGTGCTTACCTGCTCCTCCCCTGGATCATGCAACCATACACTGGCCATCTGGACCCCTGCCAGATGCACTTTGACCAGTGCCTGGGCCAGACCGGAACCCTGGTAGAATGTGCCTTCAGGTACCTCAAGGGACACTGGCCCACCCTCACCACTCACCTCAAGTTTGTTCAAGACAACATCCCCCTGGGTCATTTTTGCAGCCTGTGTGCTGCATAACATCTTCAAGGGAGAAGCTCTTCTGTGCAGTCTGGGTGGAGGATGTGCAATGGTCAGAGGAGGGACAGTGGGCGGAGGATGCCTGGCAGCAGGAGCACCAGCTGTGGCAGCAAGAAGAGCAGTGGGCCCCCCTGGTTGAGGCCCCTTGCAAGCTGCACACTCTCCAATGGAGGCCAGGGCACCACGTGTGAGAAGCACTGGCTGACCACCTTCTCCTGCACTCACTGCTGTAGCCCAGCTGGCCACAGACTACTGCCCCACCACCCACTTGCAGCATCATGCTTACTGTGGACGGTTCTCAGAAAAAACCTTTTATTGTTCTCACAACAAAAAGACCCCCCTGATTTCCCTTCCCTCCCCAGCAACAGAGCCCCTCCACCACCCACCTACAATACAACACCCTCTTCCCCGTGCAAACTACGATGTGGTTTGTGTATATACCTTTCTGGGGTGGGTTGCTATGGGATAGGGATGCCCGGGGATAGGTGGCCAGCCCCCCGGCCTCTGTCCATGCCCCCATGGGTGTGCACACTGTGATGAGTCCAGTGGACAGGAGGTTCACCCAGGGGTGATGACAGGTTCCTCAGCATAGGTGGCTCCCCCTCTGGTAGGCAGTTGCCAGGGTCAGAAGGGCCAATGTGTGGTCTTGGCCCCACTGCATGCAGCTCCAGCTCCCCACCTGAGTGGAGCTGGGCTGAGCAGTGGCTCTGGGCCCAGGCAGGGGCTGGGTGATAGGGGACCTAGGGCCGGGGCTGAGGCAGGTGCTCCTGGCTGGTGGAGTCAGTATTGAACCTCCACCCAGACCCATGAGGGGGCTTGCTTTTGGGTGGCAGGCAGTTGCTAGGGGCCAGGCAGGACTGGGTCAGAGGTAGAGTAGCAGCTGGCATGAAGGTGACTGCCAGGGCCAGGATGATGTCCAGCACCCAGTGGTTCTGCTCCATGGCCTGTACTGCCCTGGCCACAACCACACCATGCTCTCACAGGGCCTCCATGTGCTTGTACTCCAGGGCCAGATGCTGCACCCTGAACTCTCAATCTACTTGGTCCCATGCCTCCTCATACCAGTCCCACTTGTCCTTGCAGGTAACATCCTCCACCTACCACCTGTTCTGTTGGGCAATGTCCTTTGCCCGCCACATCCACGTGTCTACCTGCCTGTCCTCTGCAGCCATCACCAGAAGACCAAGGAGGTGGGTCAAATTCTGGGTCCTCCTCCTGAGGAACTGGCACATCTGCAGGGCCCTGGCTGTGGGTGGCAGCAACCCTGAGGCCACATCCCAGCTGTCAACTGTGGCCTCTCCACTGTATGCAGCTGCAGGGCCTACATAGCCATGAGAAAGAAGCTGTTTGTGAGATTTGCAACATTTATAAAATAAGATGTTCTGTATCAGGGCCTGTTTGGTGCCTGGCCTCAGATCAGGGGTCAGGAATGCACAGATGCCAAGGGAAAGCCAGGCAGGCCCAGACCCAGGTAGCCACTGACCCAGCCCTGTCCCTGCTTGCTCTCCAGTGGCTGGCAGCAGCCCACTGGGTGCTGGCTGCAGACAGTCTGCCTCCCCCACCCACTCTTAGTCTGCGGCAGGCCATTCTTCTGGCAGTACCTGCTGCCCTGCTGCCCCCCCTGCCAGTTCAGGCCAGCTGGTATCCCCTGCAGTGGTGAAACCCATGATGCCTGGGCTTGATGGCTGCAGGGCTCCCAGATTACTGGGATGAGGAACTTCCTGCACCCCTACCCCCTGCCCCAGTGGGCTTCTCTAGGGAAGCACCCTGGGGCCAGCCTGTACCGTGCCAGCACTGCATCTTAAGCATGCCCCCTGCTGCATATGTCCTGGGTACTGCACTAGGAGCTGCTTACACAGACTTAGGGGTGCTGGACCCACTACTCGCTATGGTGTCCTGGGGGAAACTTACATACCTGGCATGGGACCCTGAGGTTTGAGGTTGCAGGGGCAAGCCCAGGCTGTCTTGCAACCTCTGTTGCTGCCTGGAGGGCTTCCTGTGGCTGCTCTACATGTCCCCATCCCCCACAGCCAAGGAGAACATCACTGCCAGCACCAATGCATTCATCAGTGTGTGAGAGGCCCATGCCCACTTAGCTGCAGGGGCATGGGCTGATTGTACAAGAAAGTCTTGTACTTTCTCCCACTTCCATGTGTGCTATGTGGGAGGAACATGGGGGCCAGGGGAGCACAGCTGGGTGGGGAGGGGGGTCCAGGGCTGGCTGGGGCTGGGGGCAGGAGCCAAGGTGGGGAGGGGTCTCCTTCCAGTGTGGGGCTTACCATGTGGGTGGGAATGACATGCCCAGTAGCTCCAGTTGGTCTAGTTGCACATGGCACCTTGTGGACTCATCAGGCGGCAGAATAAGGAGTGTGGGTGCCTGGCCAAGGATGTCCCCTGGAGAGGAACTGACATTGCTGGCAGTTAGTGGTGTCATGGCCAACTTTGCCTTGTGGCTGGGGCTGAGCTTGCTGAGCTGTTGGGGCAGGTGCTGGCCTGGGCTCCCTGAGCTCCTGGTGGAGGCTGGGGGTGGGGAGCTTAGCAGCATGGGCTGCTGGCACCCTAAGGAGCACTCCCCCTGGTGACACAGCACCGCAGGTATGACACAGCACAGCTGCAGCCTGGGTCCTGGGTTGTTGCATAAAGTTGCATGGACTTGCGAGCATACCCCAACTGATGATTGTGGTCAGTGATGGTGACTGACTGTACCAGCAGGGCCTTGACCTTTATGCTGCACTGCTGCACCAACTGGTCATGCCCACATTCCCACATCCAACCTGACAGCCCCTTAAATATGTGACTGTTGGTGCATCAACCCCATATACAGTGCTGCTGCACCTCTGCCTCACTCCACAGTGCCATGAGGTCACCAGTCTCTTCCTGTGACTAGTTGGGGCTCCAGGTTGTGGTGTATGGCATCAGTGATGACATCATTGAGGCTCCCACACTGGTTCTTCAGGCCTCCATGTGGCTGTCCCTGTGCTGCCAGGCCTGGGCAGCTGCCTGCAGTACCCAACACAGGGGTGCAGTACAGGACTAGAACCATGTGATGAGGCAATGCCCTGCAGCACATGCAGGCTTTGGGCAGGCTTCTGGGGGAAGGTAGTGGGAGCTTGAAGGAGCCTGCAGGGCTGGATGGCACAGGCCTGGCAGCTATGTGACACTGTGGTGCCAGGCAGTGGCATTGGGGTGCAGGCAGGTTGGCACAGGTAGTCAGCAGCCTATGGAGGGGCAGCAGAGACCAAAATTCCCTCCAGGCTCCCTGCAGTTATGCCCCAAGCCCAGGGGTGTGGGACTATGGTGAAGCTGGCTCCCTAGTGGCAGGGCTGACTGGGATCAAATCTGCTCCTGGTTGAGATCTACACATGCATTACTGTACAGTAAGTACTCTCAGGTAGCAAATTTACTCACAAGTAGTGAAGTTGGAGAGAGTCCTCCAAAGGAGGTCCATGCTCATGATTAGAGGTCTAGAGACCAGGTCATACAAGGAGAGGCTGAAAGACTTGGGACTGTTCCACCTGGAGAACAGAAGACACAGAGGACTTGAGGGCAGCCAATAAGTATATCAAGGGCATACATCAGGGCCTTGGGGAGTATCTGTTCTTTCCTGATGAAGTGTAAGGAGGCTGCATCTGATGATCTGCAAGGTCTCTTTGAGCCCCTAACAACTATGACATGATGAAACTATGATGTTGTTGAGTTAAAAGTTACACTTTCATCTGGAATCCTGTCAGCTGGTATTGCCACCTGATATCTCTGTAACTGTTAAAGAGGAATGCAGTTTCTTTGTTTCTGTATTATGCTTGCCTGTTCCCTGTGAAGAAATAGCTTCCCCTGTGGCTGATGTGGGTCTTTCACACAGCAGCAGAAGAAAGGAACAAGTTTTAAAGCAGATTGGTCATGTGACCCCACAAAAAACAAAAGGGGCAGTGTCTGAAACTATGGATATAACTTCTTGTATATACTGTCCAGATTTTAGGACCTTATTGTCCTCTGTAGAATCCACTTGAAAGAACAGGACAGGAAGACATTCCAGGCTCCAGGACTGTAAATTTAAGGGGCAGGGGGAGAGGGGGAGTTGCCAGTTTGAGCATTTTGAGGGTGTTGAAACTTTTCTATGCCTGTCTTCCAGTTACATATTAGCTGTCTTGCCTTGTATGATGTAGCTAATGAGAAGAATCTGGCTCTTGGCTACCCTTGCTTTCAATGCACATAGTTCCTTGTACACTTTTAATAACAAGCAAGAAAGGACCATAGAGAATGGATTCTTTTATAAAGAACCTGGCAGAAAGTCACACTGGTTAGCTCCTTTCTTCTGTGTGAAGGTACATCCCTCAGCTCTTCTGTAAAGTTCTTTGCTAAGCCTGGATCTATCACAGTTCTTCTTTTCAGCATCAGAACTAGTAGATTATGCCAAAGGAAAAGATTTAGCTATCAATCATCAGGGGACACTAATCACTCCTACAAAGGTGTTTACTGTAGGAGGGTGTAAGAAAGGAACTCAGTTAACAGAATTGCACATAACAACACTTTTTAGCAAAGGTGGGAGCCTGTGATCTCCCTTTACACTTTGCTAATAATAAAGTGGTAGTTCCTAGGAAAAGAATGGCCAGATTTATGTCTTATTCACAGAAGTCTCCAACAGATATATTGATACCTTGTGAATCTGCAGCAGAGAGAAATATTGAAAAGTGGCTGTTTACTTGACTTCATCAAGATCCTCTATTGATGTCTGGGAGGCATTTATTTCACTATGTATAGACCACTTAGAATTGCTAACACTCTGTTGCCAATACATCCCATATTTAAGGTTATTATATCACCATAAAGTAGCTTTATGGAGCTATGAATATAGGCACACATCAATATCTGGAGCAGCCAATGTTTTTTCAAAAACTTGACAGTGCCAGGAGAACTCTGGCAACTTCACAGCCCTTGGAAAACACAGAATAGGGTTGAAGGTGGTATTTTTATTGCATGAATATATGAAACAGGAAGTATTTGTGTCTGTTGCACACCAGAGGTGAGAAGTTCACAATGCAAAACCCTGGGAAAGTTGAATAGGGATTCCTCTTTGTAGAAAAACTCTACCAAATGTCTCAGCCCACAGAACTTCAGCATCTCTCAGTAGACTGATGTGTTTGAGTATTAGCAGGTCTTCCAAGCCCTGATAGCTTACTACAGAGAGTCCAGGATCTTTCCATTTCAGATCCCCAACACAGAGCTTATTTCTAGGACCAGGTTTCTCCCTCACCTCCATTTGCCTTGCTCCACCACAGAACAAATTAGCAAGACCACAGGTGAAGGGGAAGCAGGACCTATCCCATTCATCTCATTGAGCCCCAGAACATTGAAGTATATTGCATTTAAAGGGACTGGTGTTAATGCAAGTATGTATGATGCTTGTGGCAACAGGTTGGACAGAGTGGGCCCTCTATGCACCATCTTTTGTTCTCTTTCAGTCTACCCCTTCTCCTGCATTTGGCCATCTGTGCTAACTCATGGGGCACATTGCCCTGCTCCTTCCCTTTGCCCTTTGATAGGCTGGGACTAGCAAAGTGCTTCACAGCTCCTTCTCCTGCCTACAAGACCAAGTGGGAAAGTTTTTTCTGCCTTGCCACTTGGTAGAGATGGATGGGAGATGAGGAGGCTGCATAACAAGGTGCTTGACATCCTGGGAGATACACACCAGTAGAAGGAATAGGCCAAAAGGTGTAGGTATCAAATCCTTCAGGTTAGAACACAAGCTGGGTGTCTGGGGGCTAACAGTGTGCTGTTGTGGCTTAAGGATTAGGCTGTGGGTTTACCAAGACAGGGGCCCTGGGTCCTAGATCCTGGTGGGGTGGAAGCTAGTATTGGTGACCAATGGTGATTAATGTAATGACAGAAAAGACAGAAGGTGTGAGGAGAACCACAAACCCAGAAAGGCTGGACTTATGGACTGAGCTGGGTACAAGACATAGTGGAGAGAAGATAGCCAGAGGGCAAGTAAGTATGATAAGTTCTGATGGTCCAGGAGGATAATGTCCCTTTTCAGTGTAGAGACAGGCCATCTCCCAGATAAATTTAACGGCCAGGCATGGCAGATGAATCAGGAAAGGGAAGGTTTATGAGTGGACTGAGGGCAACAGAGCCTTTTGTAGTGAGACAGAAGACCCCTTCTGCCCTTATAAGTCCTGTCACAGACTTTCAGTCTAAGTCGTATGGAGACATGCAGGACCCTGTTCACTTCCATTTCTTTGGGTGACTGAAAGCAGTATGAGCCTACTGTGAACTGGCTATTGTGAAATGGATTGGCTATTTTGAGATAAATAATACACTAATATAAAGGGAGTCACTGTGAAGCTTTCAGGAAATCTACATTTCATGGCTCTTGAGTGCTTCATTCCTCAGCCTTCTTGAGCTTCTTGCATGGGACTTTTTTTTTCTTATTCTTTTTATTCTCTTTTTTTTGGAAAAAAGACAGAAGAGTCCACATTGACCATGGAGCTCGATCTACTTCTGTTAAACCACGTACTTTCCAACTCTTACACATACCCCTTAGTGCCTGAGACTGCTCTTCGACTTTATGAGCTGGCAGAGTGATTTTTCACTCTATTAAATATATAAGTATGCATTCATTTGTCCAGGAACTCAGATACCCAGACTGTATTGATCCAACAAGGATAGTGCAGTGGAAGGATGGAGCCATTTTCATTGAAGTTTTGGGCAGAGTAACAATGGGTGCCTTTACTGAAGAGCTATTAAAAGATACATTTCCTGTGCATCAGACCACAAAGCAAACACATCTTCACAGATAGAAAGGGAGGGATATAAAGAAGTTGATAGCTCCACAAGCTGCCTAGACCTAGGCTTGCAAACCCCAGTTGCCCCAGTGACTTACTTATGATAAGAGGTCAGTGAGTGGCCATACCCCAGGGCTCTCTGGATGGCTATCTGTACAGCAGGATTGGTCAGCCATTGCTGTCCCTCTTGTTTTTTGGCCCCTACTCTTGCTGTGAAATACCACACATTACAAATTCTTGTTTGCAAAGATCTTAGGCAGGGGAACCATGCATTTCTCCCTGCTTTGGATTGCCTGAAGACCTCTAAACTCAGGACTACTTTGTGGGACCAGACAATAAGGAGATGAAGGCCTGTGTTTAGGTTAGAAAAATAATGATTTTTAGGTCCTGGGAAATTCTCAGCTTCTCAAGAAAAGAAAAGCCATGATTTGAATCCTAATGGTGAAATTAAGATTGTCACCTCCTATCTCAGTCAGCATTGTTGTTGGTTCTTTCACCTGATTTTTAAATCAGAGCATAACACAAAAAGAAACCTGAGAAGCAGCTGGTCTAATCCCAAGAATTTAGTCCCTGTAGCATTTTCCGTTTGTGTTTTACAAAGCAGCTATTTATGAACTAACAGATCATCACTAAGAATTCACAGCAAAATTAAATGAAGATGCTGTCAATCATTAATGTAAGACAAAAAACAAAAAAAAAACAAAAACGGGCCTGCCAGGTTTCATGGCCCATCCTGACAGGACTTACTAAGGCCGTGTAAACACAGAGGCAGGAATTCTGTTTTTATTTGTACATCTAAATGGCAGTCTTTTAGATATCTCTACCAAATACCAATCTAACCCCCCTTATTGTCTTCCCTAATGAATTAGAGCAAGAGGCATATGTGAATTGGCCTCCACAGTCCCTGCCCCCTTCTCCACCGGAAGTCTCCTGCTAAGTCCCACCCCGCTGCCCTGCAGCTGGGCACGTTCGTCCCAAAACCCAACCATTTGCACCCTCCTAGGCTCAGGCTGGTCTCCCAGTATGCAAAATTCACCCTGGAAAGCCACCAGACACTTTGCAAAGTCCCCCATAGAGACAGATACCTGGCCAGTCTGCTCTGCCTCCAGGTCTTGCATCTGGCTGCCCTGCACAGACCCCATAACTTTTGCACAAAACCCAGAAACTTTGAAAGCACACAGCTATCCTACCCACTTTTCCCACTTCTTTTTGCACTCTTTTCCAGCCTGGTGCCAGACTGTCTGTTTTTTTCACACCAAAATAAAGCCAGTGGGGGGAGGGGGGGAACCTGCCCCACTCAAGGCCTATAAATTTGGGGAACAGTGGTCATGCTGCACGTTCGCAGTATCGATGAGAGAGGGGAGGTAAATGAGACATGGTGAAACATCAAAGGCAGAAAAAAATGGGAATGTAACTTTCAACAAGAGTGCGGGCCACAGAACTAGGGTGCAGGGAATCTTTGAGACCCTGGATGAGTGCAGCTTTATAACATGTGACTTGAAAGAAAGAAGTGCCATTGTGCATTCATTGATAAGTGAGGGTGGAAGGAGTCAATTGTTTACTTCAACTTTCTTGTAA
Source organism: Gavialis gangeticus (assembly GCF_001723915.1). NCBI lineage: Eukaryota > Metazoa > Chordata > Crocodylia > Gavialidae > Gavialis > Gavialis gangeticus. The sequence goes on from NW_017729001.1 coordinate 8,888,396, forward strand.
AATTGGTTTGTTGGAAAAATTTTTTTGTGTCTGGTGCATGTTGGTTTTCAATAAAAAATCCTATCCTCTTTTTCTGTGTTTTCATGGTAGCTCCACAGTGGCTGGTTCCAGAAGAGGAAGAGGCCACTTCCTTCAGCATTCTCTGAACTATATGCCATAGTATGTATTACTTATATTAGGCTTTTGTTGTATAGAGTTCTCCAGCACCACAGAGGACTGGGTGGGGGTACTTGACAAACAGCGTGCTGCTGCCAAGGCAGCCCTCCCCTCCCTTCCCTGATGTAATGGGGGGGTGGGGTGCAACCTCAAAGTGGCGAGGGAGGAGGAGAGCAGCCCTGGCCTGAAGGGGACAGGGAAGGTGGGGATGGGGGGTTGGGAGGGAGGCATAGATTGGCCCAGACCCCAGCCCAAAGGGGAGGGGGGAGGTAGGGACAGGGGGAAGTGGGGACCAGCCCAGGACTCAGCCTGAAGGGGGTTGGGGGAAATAGCCACAGCCCAAAGAGGTGGGGGAAGGTGAGGACCAGCCCAGATCCAGCCCGAAGGGGAAAGGGGGAAATGGCCCAGGCCCTGGTCCTGGTCCTGTCCTGGTCTGAAGTGGGGGGCGGGGGGTAGGAGGGGTCGGATGTAGCCCTCTGTTGTCCCTGCCCCCCCCCTCCATTCTTGATGGGCAATTTGCTAGTAATAGTATAATGTTATGCTATATTATATTATTGCACTGTTATGCTCCCTCCCTCCAAGTTTTAGGTACCATTCCCTTACTAGCTGCACGCTGTTCCCAGAGCAGGAAGAGAAGATGAAGAAGCGGAAGAACCTGAGAGACACTTCATTCAGCATTCTCTCAAACAGTATACTATTACATATTATAGCATGTTTATACTTACAGTAGACTTTTATTACATAGACTCATATATAGACTTATATTCTATATAGCTTGACATCTGTAGACTTATATAGGCTGTGTACTGAAGACTATATAGACTTATAACTAAATATAAGTTATTATAAGCATACTATAATATAA
>NW_017729001.1:8894416-8899677 GCF_001723915.1 Gavialis gangeticus
AATATAATATAATATAATATAATATAATATAATATAATAGTTATGACTATCTAATAACTTATAGTTATTATAATTATATATAATTATAACGAACATAACTTACGGTAACTATAAGTTATGATAAGTATATATAGAATATATAGACTTACAATAACACATACACACTTATATGTTTTGAGTTTGCTACCCCTACTCTAAGACTTACTTGAACATTCCCATTCCAGAACCACAGAGAATAATCCAGGTGGATGCTGCCTGTCAGACTCGCCATTTAACATATCTCTCTCTCTCTCTCTCTCTCTCTCTCTCTCACACACACACACACACACACACACACACACACACACACACACACACACACACACACAGTAATCATAAGTAATGATAAGTGAATATGTAAGTACATGAATACATACGTAAATACAGGCCCTCTCTCCCGCATGGCTATCCCAAGGTTTGCTCCCTCTCCAGGTCTTTCTATTCCTGTGGCTGGGGCTTCTGACTGGGGGAAAATTCCAATCATTCCCTCTATCCTTGTGACTGCCCACCCCCTGGCCACGTCACAGCAAATTCTGGCTGGGAGAAAATTCCCTCCCTGTCTTCCTTTTGCACTCTTATCACCACCCTCTCTTACACGTTGTAATTTGTAATTTTTGAATTTGTGCTGGCCACAAATACTGCTGAGGCTTCTCTTCTGTCTCCTTGAGTTTCTTTTCTGAATTCTGGAGGCTTTCTTCACAGCCTTTGGACTGAGCATCAGCATGAGTCTGGTAAGAATTGCACAAGTTGTGCAGATTCATCTGATATCAGTAGACAAATATATAATAAATAAAAAAAAATCCCTCCCCAGGTCCCTGTTGCCCCATGGCTGGGCCTCTCTTGATTGCCTTCCTCCTGGTTGCTGGCCATGTTTGCTAATGAACAAGGCCTCCTCAAAATTCCCTTCTGAGGTCCTGGAGCCTTATTGCCCATCTCACCCATCTTCTGGGGGACATTCCCCTGTCTCAGTTGGTCCCTCTATCCCCGTGACTGCCCTCTCTCTTCCTGGTTACTGGCCATGTCTTAGCAAATTCTGGCTGGGGAAAATTCCCTCCCTGTCTCCTTGAGTTTCTTCTCTGAATTGAGGAGGCTTTCTTCTGGTGGGGAACATTACCTCCCGAGGTCCCTGCTACCCCATGCTTGGGGCCTTATCACCCATCTCACCCATCTTGTGGCAGGGAACATTCCCTCCCAAGGTCCTGCCTGGCTGGGGCCTTATTGCCTGGCTCACCTGTCTTCTGAGGAACATTTGCTCCCTTGGTCGGTCCCTCTATCCCTGTGATTATCCCCATCCACACACACCCTTTCCTGGTTACTGGCCATGTCCCAGTAAATTCTGGCTGGGGTAAAATTCTCTCCCTGTCTCCCTGTTGCATGCTGGGGTCTTATGACCACCCTCCCTTACACATTACAAATTTTGCTGGCCACAAGTACTTCTGAGGCTTCTCTTGTCTCCTTGAGTTGCTTCTCTGCATTGCAGAGGCTTTCTTCTAGCAGGGAACATTCCCTCCCAAGATCCCTGTTGTCCCATGCTTGGGGCCTTATTGCCCGATTCACCCACCTTGTGGTGGGGAACATTCCTTCCTGAGGTTCCTGTTACCCCATGCCTGCTTGGCTGGGGCCTTATTGCCCATCTCCTGGGGAGCATTCCCTCCTAAGGTGCCTTATTGCCCATCTCAACTGTTTTCTGGGTGACATTCTTTCCTGAGGTCCCTGTTACCCCATGCCTACCTGGCTGGGGCCTTATTGCCCATCTCACTCGTCTCTTGGGAAACATTATCTCCCAAGGTCCCTGTTTCATCTGTCTTGTGGTGTGGAATAGTCTCTCTGTACAGCCCTAGCTGGGGGACAGCCAGTAACCAGGAAGGGGGGCTCACTCCCTCCCTGCCTCCCTCCCTCCCTCCCTCCCTAAGTTTTGTGGCCAGCAACAATTAAAAAATTACAGTTCCCTCCATATCTGGGTGCCTGGGCCCTGTTATCATCCGGCTTCTAGTTGGGGAAACATTTCCCTCCCTTTATCCCTAGATCAGCATACATGCACACACACACACACGGATGCACACATACATGCATGCACACACGCTAATACAACATCAGTCGCTTGATAGTAGTAATACTGAGGGGAATATCAAGGGATATTGAGAAGAACATTTGAGCTGTGAACATTTCAGCATAATATGGATGGGGCCTCTTAGCACATTGTATGTTACTTGGCCAAACTCTGTTTGCTTGCAGTGGCTGTAATGTCTTTATTTAGGAAAAATATACATGGGCATAATAAATATCAAATATGAAATACCTATACTTAATTAGTATTAATATTATTATTATTATTCACTACTTGACTACCAATGGCATTGTTTGTTAAAGCAGAAATGCTTATACTGTTTTGTGATTTCCAAATCAAAATAGATTGCATTTCAATTAATTGTGAAAAAAATAAAGAACAGAAAGAAAAAATGCTGATTTGTACTTGCTCCTGTTTGTGCACTCTTCTGTCCCTGCTTCATGGGGTGTGCACACGTGTGCACACACACACACACACACACACATACACACACACACACTCGCTCATTGCACTGAGAAGAAGCACATTCCTCAGGTCTGAAGCCAGGTAAATCTGTACCAGGCAGGGCGTGAATACTACATCTCACCAGGGAGGTCATTTAGTAACCCATGTAAACCATGTGAATATTTTTAAGTACATTTGTAACCCATGTAAGCCGTGTAACCATGTAACCCAAATATAAACTGTGTAAACCATGTAATACAAATGTAAGTACAAATGTAACTCACTTCTGCTTTCGCTATTGAAAATCAAATAAAGACAATAACGGATTGTTGAAAGACAAGGACTCCTGTGATTGACTGACTCCTTTTTTTGTGAAATTATGAGCAAAAGTTTATATCAAAAGAAAGCATCACCAGGCTGCATCACCAGTGGGCTCAGTCATGCATCTCGTCTCCAAACCAATCCCATGAAGAAATAAAAAATTAAGAAATAACGCCCCCACCAGTCCTCCATGCCTGCTGCCAGGTGTCCCCTCCCGCCCCCCACCATCTCCCGGCCAATGCCAGCCAACATACTTAACCCTTTCACCCACAGGACAGTAGGTGCTGGTATATAATGAGCCTCCCCAAAAAAACACTGCCAGCCTCCAAGAAGCAACCCCATACCATGTGTAATGAGCACCCACCCTGCTTGTCCTCCCCTCCACCCCCCATCCACTACACTACACACCCCTGCAGACAGACACAGACGTTTAGTTGGTAAATTAAAAAAATATATGTTGTACTGAAAAGAAAGAGCACTGCTAGTTGCTGTCAGCAATATGTGCTGCCAGGGAATCCTGAACAAGTGCTGCTCAACCAGCTTCTCCTTGTTGATATCTCCTCTGTCCTTGCACTGCTGCCTGGCCATGTCTCTGCCTGGCTGCTGCTTGTCATGCTTCTTCAGCCCATGAGCCCCTGAAAAGCTCTCCATGTGTCCCACAGATGTCGTACAGCATGCAGGCTGCTACAATAAATGCTGTGATATTTTCTGGATCCATCTCGAGCCAGCATGTAAGTGCCCACCAATGTCCTTTCAGTTGGCCAAAGGTGCCTTTAACAGCCATCCTGCAGCTGCTCAGATGGCAGTTGAAAATCAGCTTCTGCAGGTTGGAATCATTCCCTCCATAACACTTCATGAGCCAGGGCTTTAGCGGGTAGGCAGAGTCCGCCAATATAACTTGGGGAATAGCAACACTGTAGATCATTGCCTCATGGGTGCATAGTGTCATCTCTCCATGAGGCCAGGGAAAGGAGAGTTTCTGAACATACGCATGTCAAGGAGAGTTTCTGAACATACAGATGTCATGCGCACTGCTGGCCCACCAGGTAAAAATATTTGTGAACCAGCCCCCATGGTTCACCATGGCTTGCAGTATCATGGAGGCAAATCCTTTCCTGTTTGTGAAAGAACTCCCCCTCCGTGATGGGCACAGCACTGGAACGTGAATGTTGTCTAGAGCCCCCATGCAATTAGGGAACCCCTTGTCACTGAAGCCATTTATGACTTGCTGCAGATTCCTGAGGCAGATAAATTTGTTTCCAGTGATGTCCTTTAGCAGCTGGCATACATCCCAACTTGCCACCCCTGCTGTGCAGGGAGCCACAGTGAACTGGTTCATGACATAGAGGAGGCTGCTCAGGGTGGTCAGTTTCATGATGGCCATTGCCACTCTCTTGTCCAGCAAGATAGCCCGATGCATGTTGGTCGGGCTATCTTGCCTTGCAATGTGGGGCCCCAGCATTTAGATAACATGATAAAATGTCTCTCTGGTCATTCAGAACATCTTCAGCCACTGCTGGTCATTCCAAGTGGTCAGCATGATTCACTCCCACCAGTCCAAGCTGCTCTTGAGGGCCTAGAATGTGTGAATGCTGATCCTAAACTTTCTCAACACAGCCCAGTCATGTTCCAATGCATCTTCGCATTCCATTATGTTTTCCCACCACTCCTCGGTACATATCTGTGTTCTTTTTGGTACTATTCTTCTGACAGCTTGACTACATGCTAATGCTGCAAATGCTAGAATGCTTATCTGGTGGCTCCTGATTACTCTCAGTGAGGTCACCAGTACATCACATCACCATCTTAGCACTGCCATTCTCTCCTCCTCCTGCTTCATCATCCTCTTGTCTTCCTGCTCACCCATATCCTCCAAATTCTCCATGTCAGTGGAGTCTTCACTCACTGCATTATTATCCATTCTCCACTTCCCATTCCTCACACATTTTCTCCTGATTCTTCATTTGGCCCCACTCCATCATCAGCCACTTCTGACATCTCACATGTTTAGTATATCACCACCATCCTCCCACACTAGCTGGAGGGAGGGGCAGGAGGGAGGGTTGATCTCTGTCTACATAGCTGCATTCTATAGGTGACCACTGGCTTTTCAACAAGTAGCCCCAGGGCACTGGGCATTTGCACAGCCATGCTCTGGTGCATCAAGTTTTTGTTCAAGACGAGTTGTAAACAGAAGATTTTGCAATACTCCTCTCCTGTTAATGTTGGACCAACCAGCTAAATATAGTTTCATAGTTTCATAGTTACTAGGGTCAGAAGGGAACTGAGCAAATCATCAAGTATGACCCCCTGCCATGGCAGGAAAGAGTACTGGGGTCAAACGATCCCAGCAAGGTGATTGTCTAGCCTTGTCTTAAAGACCCCCAGG
>NW_017729001.1:8900258-8916126 GCF_001723915.1 Gavialis gangeticus
AGATCATCCAGACCAGCTGATTTGAATACATCCAGTCCCTCCAGAAGTTCCCTAACTAGTTCCTCACTAACCCTTGGCCTAGGTGCACCTCCCCTGGGGGCCAAGGGGGGCCCTGAGGGAGGGGGTGAGTGTTCCGGTCCCTGCTCAGGAAAATGGAGGGAAAGAAATCATTAAATATGTTGGCTTTGTCATCTAGTGTAAAGACCAAATTTCCTAGCGTGTCCTGCAGGGGTCCCACATTATCCAGAACCTTCTTTTTGCCCCCTATGTATTTAAAAAAGGACTTCTTGTTGTGCTTGATCTGGGAAGCTAGTCCCAGTTCCATCTCCGCCTTGGCCTTCCTGACTGCCCCCCTGCATCCCCTAGCAACCGCAGTATAATCCTCCCTGGTGATGGCCCCTCCCTTCCATTGGGTATGTCCTTCTTACTCACCCGCTGGTGTGAACGCCGATGTGCTCTTGCAGAACGTGCCTTTTTGTGAGCTTGGGAGTGCAGCTCGGGAGCGTGGCTCCCTACCGGCTCAGTTAAGAGGGATCCGAGGAGCTTCCCCTCCAGATCCAGCTCAGCTGCGTCAGTCCCTCTGCTCCACTTCCCTTAGGGGGTTCAGCTGCTGCTGCCCTTGCTGCTGGCTCTGCTGCTGCTGCATTCACCTCTGCTTCGGGTCAGGTAAGGGGGCACATGTGTGTGCGGTACACATGTGTGCCTGGATCCCTCCTCTTCTCCCTGCTCCTGGCTCCTGAGTGCCTGGAGCTACGTTAAACTGTGGCTTTTAAAGGCCATGGTTTGAAATTCCAGCCACTGCCCCAACAGCCAATCAGGCACTCCAGTCTTCCCAGAAGTGCCTGCCGGCGGTCCCATCCCCTACGCTCCCCCACTGGGGGGATCCTGTGCCTCCTGAGCCTGCTCCCTGAGGGTAAGCCCCAGGGGTGCTCTCTGGCTTGGGGGGACAGTTCCCCCTAGCCCTCCCCCTGTTTGCATGCTCTGTTCATGCGGCTCCCTACCAGCTCAGTTAAGAGGGATCCAGGGGGCTTGATGCAATCAATTGGTGGGTGCCCACCTACAAACCATATCTAGTCAGTTGGTGGGCTGGATCCTGTTTTTCCCACCTCTAGTTTAACTTATACTGCCCTAGGAAGGAACCTGAGCTCATGGGGTCCCAATCTAGCTCCCTTTCCTGTTCCCCCATAGACTCCATCCCTCCCAAACTGCACTCCTGGACCCATCCATACCCTGCCAACTGGCTAGCTGGCATGTGCTCTGCAGGCTGTTTGCACGGAGTTGTACCCCTGCAGGTGGAAAGGACACACCCTGGGGATGGGAGGAGGAGCTGGCTTCATCACAGAACCATAGCCCCTAAGCAGTAGAGTTCAGGGGGTGGAAAGTTTTTCCACTCAGAACAGGAGGTTTGGGGAGGGGGCACTGCATCCTGAGATGCTAGAACACTGCAACTTGGGCAGCTTGTCTGTGGGAAGTGGACAAGCCAGTGGTGAAGAGCTCCAGGAGCTGCCTAAAATTAATGTGTAACAATCCCTAGAGGAAGTTAAAAAAACCTACAGTCCCAGTTGTTGCTCTGACCATAGAACACAATTCCTAATGTGGTGATTAGTGTGACCCTGAGCCAGGAACCTCTTGGTTTTCTCAGTCCCAGCAGAAACATTTATGCAAGGATGACACTCAAATTTGTGACGCATTCCATATTTTTTGTTTTCCAAACTCTGGCCACATGGAGCAGCCATGTGGGGCAGGTCAGGTGACAATAGAGCTGGTGTTGCAATCCTGCTGAAAGGAAACACTGTGCACACCCTGAAGCATAAAGAAATAGTTGCAGGCAGGCTGTTACGAGCCACCTTGGAAGCAAATGGGACTGTTTTTGAATTACTGATAGTGTACATACCAGGTAACAAAGAGATGAAGTGTGCTTTCCTTGACAACATGGCCATAACAATGCCAAGCGTCCAGCCAGTGATGATCATGGGGGACTTCAACTGCATAATCAGCAAGGGAGACAGAATCAGCAGAGCCTGAAGGACAAACATGAATAGATCTTCCAGGTAAATGAAGCAGCTCATCTCTGATCACAGCTTGGTGGATGCAGGAAAGGATGCCCGAGGCCCCAGGTAAAACTCCACCCACGTGGACCCCTCAGGAAAGACCAAGTCCCTGACTTTGTCTTCCTCCCCAAGGGGTGGAAGGCACAGAAGGCCTGATTAACACCCATCCGTTTCTCAGACCACTGCCTCCTAACCATCCAAGCTGAGGGTGGTGAACTCAAAAGCCATGCAGCTGTGCCAGTGGGGACTCACCCAGACCCTTGGGGAGGCTGAGCAGCAGCAGCTGGAGAAGTGGATGCTGGAGGAGGTCAAGAGAACCCTCCAGAATTTCAAGAATGGTAAGACTCCTGAGTTGGATGGCCTAAGGAGTTTTACATGACCTTCTGGGACCTGGTGGGCCCTGACCTGCTGAAGCTCTTTTGAGAGCGCCTGCAGGAGGGCCATCTGGGAGGAAGGATGGACTGTGGCCTTGTGATCCAGCTGTACAAAAAAGGCCTGAGAAAGGAGTTGAAGAACTGGAGGCCTATCATTCTTCTGAACTTCAACTATAAGCTGCTGGCCAAAGTCTTGGCTGAGCAATTTAAATCCATTCTAGGTACCATCATCTATGAGAGCTAGTTGTGTGGGGCACCAGAACCATGGGGCCATGCTGCAACTCAGGGACACCATCCAGCTGGGATGAGAAAGAGGACAGAATATTGCTGTACTGAACCTGGACCTGGAGAAACCTATGACAGAATATCCCACTGGTTCGTCTTTGAGATGCTGAAACAGATGGGAGTTCTCCTGACCTTCACTGACTGGATAAGGACTCAGTACATGAACTTGAGCAGTGATGTGCAGGTAATGGGTTCCTGAGCGCATGGATCATGGCAGAGTTGGGGATTCATTAGGGACGCCCTCTTTCCCTCATCCTCTTCGTCTGCAGGATTGAAACCCTGGTCCAGCACATCAGGTAGGATCCCAGGGTACATGGAGTTCAGCTCCCATGTAGTAGCAGAGAAGATGCATAAAGAAGCCCCTTTTGCCTTCTCCCTCACCCCCCAATGTGACAGGAAGCCCCCTCCATATAGCAAGAGCCTCTTGCCTGCATTGCATGCCCTCCTCTTTAAGGTATTTTCTCTTTTCCTCTACCTTTTCTTCCTTCCTCCCTTTTATTCTTCTCTTTTCACTATAAGAATAAAGATATACAATTATTTGGGTACAAATTGTGTTTTATGAAATCATGCAGGTATGTGAGTTAGTGAAGGAGTTTGTGCAGAAGGGTGAGCGGGAGGGTCCGAGGCCCTGCCAGTGAGCCCCAGGGAAGGTAGTTTCATCAGTAGCCAGACTTCCAGTGGCATGATGTGGATGGGCACATGCTGCACCCCTCAGGTCCCCTCAGGGTCTAAGGTACCAGAGGGGGAGGCCACTGAGGCCTCCACCCAGATGGAACCCATGGTTCTACCCTCCATGCAGACAAAGCTTCTGGCATGTTTCCAGGCACATGGGACTGGGAGCATGGCCACCTCCCCTTGCAGGGTTTGCTCCACTTTGGAATCTTTGGGGCATCAGATTGAGGAGCTCCAGGCTACAGTCCATACACTGCTTGCCATCAGGGATGGTGAGCGGAAGACAGACTTCTACTGACAGCCCTTCACCCCCTGGAGGTGGAGGGTAGACCAAGGTCACCTTCCAGAACAAGGGAAGACTCAGGGATCTCCCATACTGTCCAGCCAGGGGTTTGGACCAAGGTGGCCAAGGGCCCCAAGGCCCGCCACACCAAGGTCCCCTCCCTTCTGGGACTTTGCCACAGGTACAAACCTCTTGCAGCCCCAGTAGAGCCTGCAGAGATGCCAGCTCCTGCAGGCAAGGAAGGATCACCCACCCCTACTCTCCCTAGGATGAAACACAGAGTGCTCATCATGGGAGACGCCCTCCTGAAGGGACTGAGGGGGCAATCTGCCACCCAAACCCCCTAGCCTGGGTGATCTGCTACTTCCAGGGTGCCCACATCAGGGACATAGCCAAGAGGATCCCAAAGATCATCCAGTCCTCCGGCCACTACCCTATGCTCCTTATCCATGTGGGCATGAATGACACAGCTCAGAGTAATCCCAGCCAGTTCATGAGAGACTACAGGGCTCTGGGAGTGGGGCTTATGGGGTTGGGGGCACAGGTGGTCTTTTCTTCACTCCTTCCAGTTGTGGGTCATGGGTTGAGGAGGGAGAGATGGGTCGAGGTAGTCAACCAGAGACTGTGGTGCTGGTGTCATTGTGAAGGCTTCAGTTTCCATGATCACATCCTGCTCTTTGGTGAGAGAGGCAGTGGGCTGCTGGGAAGAGATGGCCTCCACCTCACTCCACTGGGGAGGAGGCATTTTTCAGCCAGACTTGCTGACCTGATTGACCAGGCTTTAAACTGAGCCCACTGGGGGATGGGGAGAGTACTGCCACTGCAAGTCCACTGGGAAGTTTTTGTAAACCCAGCAGGCTAAGGCAGTCAAGTGAACCCACCCCAACCCCAGCCCCAGAGCAATCTGTAGGAAAGGCAAGGGCCCCCATTGGGACACTTACATGCCTGTACACAAATGCCAGGAGCCTGGGGAACAAACAGCAGGAACTGGTCTTCATGCTAAATCAAAAGGATTACAATCTCATAGAGATAACGGAGACCTGGTGGGGCTCCAACTATGACTGGGTGACAGGTATAGATGGCTATACCTTGTACAGTAGAGATTGTGTGGACAAAAGTGTTGGGGGGTATCTCTCTATGTTAAGCAAAGCTACGTCCCTGCAAGCTGACATTGGCACCCAGTGGGGATGATTGGAGACTCTCTGGGTCAAAATCCATGGTGAACAAGGCACAGGGGACATGACGGTGGGGGTCTACTACAGACCGCCTAGGCAGGATCAAGAGCTTGACCAGGAATTCACCAGGGAACTAGCTGAGGCTGCATGCTCCCAGTGCATGGCTGTCATGGGAGATTTGAACTACCCTGACATCTCATGGGAAGAGCACTCAGCCACATCCAAATGGTTGCAAATGCTTCCTCATGTCTGGGGATGAGCTCTATCTGACTCAAGAAGTCTATGGACCAACAAGAGGCAAAGTGCTGTTTGACCTGGTACTGGCAATGGGGGATGACTTAATCAATGACTTAATGATCAAAGGGAAGCTGGGAGACAGCGACCATCAGCCAATCACCTTCACCATTCACTGTAAATCTGGCAAGTCAGTCAGCAAAGCAGAAGTCATCAACTTCAGGAAAGCTGAAGTTGACAAGCTCAGGAGGCTTGTTGGTGAGGCCCTAAGGGACAAAAACCCAAAGGGAAGGGTTGTTTGAGAAGAGTGGTCGCTCCTCAAGGGAGCAATTCTGAATGCACAAGCAATGTCTGTCCCACCTTAGAGGAAAGTCAGCAAAAGGGCACAGCAGCCCCCTTGGCTCTGCAGGGAACTAGTGGACCTCCTTCAACTAAAAAGAAAGGCCTATAAAGGATGGAAGGCTGGATCCACCCCAAAGGGGGAGTACTCTGCACTGGTCTGGACCTATAGGGAGTGAACCAGGAAAGCCAAGGCTGCGACTGAACTCCAACTGGCTACACGCATCAAGGACAATAAAAAGTTCTTTTTTAGATATGTCAGGAGACAGAGGAAAAGCAAAGGTAACATTGGACACCTGCTAAACCATACTGGTCAACTGACAACTGGCACCTAGGAAAAAGCCAAGCTGCTCAACAGATATTTTGTGTTACTTTTTCACCAGTCCCAAGGGACAGACCTGCTCAATATGGTATGGGACAGCCAAGGCAAGGGAGAGCTGTTACCCTTTATCAAAGCTGATCACATTAAGGAACACCTTGAGAGTCTGGATACCTTCAAGTCAGCTGGCCCAGACAGCTTACACCCAAGGGTACTTAAGGAGCTGGCAAGCATCATAGCTCAGCCACTGGCACAGATCTTCAAGAACTTGTGGCATTCAGGTGAAGTACCCGAAGACTGGAAGAAGGCCAATGTGGTGCCAATCTTCAAGAAAGGGAGGAAAGTAGATCCAGGGAACTACAGGCCCATCAGCCTGACCTCCATCTCCAGGAAGATCTTGGAGAAAATCATCAAAGAGACCATTCTTAACAAACTGGCTGAAGGCAACTTCTTGAAGGATAGCCAGCACAGGTTTGTTGTGGGTAGGTCTTACCTGACCAATCTCATCTCCTTCTACAACCAGGTGACATATCACCTGGAAAAGTGAGAAGAGATTGGCGTCATATATCTCGACTTTAAAAAAGCTTTTAATCTGGTATCCCACAATCATCTTGTAGAAAAACTGGCCAATTGCAGCCTTGGCTACATCACAGTCCACTGGCTGGGGAATTGGCTTTGAGGTCATACCCAGAGAGGTGTAGTTGATGGAAGTCAATCATTGTGGTGTGCCATGGCTCCGTCCTTGGGCCTATCCTTTTCAACATCTTCATTAATTATGTGGATATTAGTGTCAGAACTGGACTGGCCAAGTTTGCTGATGACACCAAACTTTGGGGTAAAGAGTCCAAACCCGAGGAAAAGATAGTGATCCAGGCCTACCTTGACAGGCTGAGAAAATGGGTGGATGAACACCTGATAGCCTTCAACTTCAAAAAATGCAAGGTTCTCCACATTGTGAAGAACAACCCACAGCATGCTTATAGGCTTGGCAGTGCTACGGCTGCTAGCACCATGGCCAAAAGTGACGTGGGGGTCATGATTGACCACAAGATGAATATGAGCCACCAATGTCATACCGCAGCTGGCAAAGTGAGCAAAACTCTGGATTGCATCCATAGATGCTTCTCTAGCAAATCCCAGGATGCCATTTTCCTGCTGTACTCGGCCTTGGTGAGGCCGCAGCTGGAGTACTGTATCCAATTCTGGGCTCCACAATTTAAAGAGGATGTGGAGAAGCTTGAGAGAGTCCAAAGGCAAGCCACGTGAATGATCAGAGGGCAGGGAAACAGGCATCATGATGAGAGGCTGAGATCTACAGGACTCTTCAGCCTTGAAAAGCTCAGGCTCATTGCGGGCCTGGTGGCTGCCTATAAGTATATAATGGGTGTACATCATGATCCGGGGGAATGCCTCTTCACTAGAGTGCCTCATGGGATAACAAGGTCAAATGGTCACAAATTTCTCCAAGACCATTTCAGGCTGGACATAAGGAAGAACTTCTTTACAGTCTGACCCCCAAGACCTAGAACAGACTGCCACCAGAGATGGTGCAAGCACCTACTCTGGATTCCTTTAAGAGTCAATTGGATGTTTATCTTGCTGGGATCCTGTGACCCCTGCTGACTTCCTGCCCCTGGGGCAGGAGGCTGTACTTGATGATCTTCCAAGGTCCCTTCTTGCCTTAATGTCTATGAAATCTGTGAAAGTATTTGATAGGTGTTTCTATAGGTATAGTGTGGTATTTTGGCTTTGTATTCCCCCTCATTGTATTTTGTATTGTATCTATTGTATTGTGCCATGGCATTTTATCTTTAGTATTCTATATTTTATACTTCTAAACTTTTAATGAATGTATTTTATTTAGAAATAAGTTGCATCTTGTAACAATGTTAGACCTATGATTGAATAGGGCATTGACAATGAAATTGTAAGGGCTGGAATTGAACCCCCACTTCTTTGTCTCAGGCTAATTTTATGAATGAAAGGGATAGGGTGAATGAACAGTGACTGGATGTAACACAGTAACTCAGTAGCTGCTGCAATAATGAGTTAATGAGCGGCAATTAAACACTTGCAAAACCACAGCCTATCAGGAGGAAGAAATCTATACCAGAGCCAGGCACTCCCTGAAACTCCACTGTGAATGCAACAGTGTCCGATTTGAATTAATCAACACTGGAGACCAGCTCCCAAGACTGAGTGCCAACCAACTGACCACTCCCAGAGCCCTATTCAAAAATCATCAATGGACTCCCGAAACTGCATGTACCCCTGTGACTGACAACTGGAATTCAACAGCCATCAGGGGACAGTCAGGGGATGTCACCCAAGAACCAGTGACCCTTGCATTGGACAAGCTTGGAAAATGGGGGGAAAGGGAGCAGAGAAGTCCACCAAAGAGGAATAAAAGGCAGCCAAAGGTGACCCTCGGTGGTGCCCTCTTCAACCTGATGAGCACCCTATCTGTCCAGCCAGAAAGACCAGCCAGTGACTCTCTTTTGGAGACAACACTGCCTTGGAAGAAATCTTGACTGGGCATTGACGGTGGAGTCCAAAACAGCCTGTCTTGTAAGATATTTTGCAGTACACCTCCTGAGACTTTGTGGGGTGTTCGTCCCAACCAACAGAACACTGTGGACCATGGAACACCTATGGTCCTATAAGATCCTGAACAAATTCTGCGGCACATAGGGACTACAGAATGAAGGCCCTTCAATGATGACTAACCACAGAAAAATAGAAAGACCACAGAGACCTGAAATGACTGAGGGCATAGAGGCACAGAGAAGGGCAATCTGCCAAGGCACCATAGAAATCACCAACCATCTCTTATAGTTCTGCTCATATGCCAAGGAGGTGTGGAAAAAGGTAAAGTAGCTCAGTGAAGTGGTGACAGGGGTTGGACAGTTGATAAGAGAGGTGGCGCTGTATGGGCACCTGACTAAACACCAGTGGGGCCCATCGGCCCACTTTGACAAATTCATGTCTTGTGTCAGAGGCACCTTGTGGAAGTCCAGGAACTTTTTGATGTACAGGCATGTGAACCTCGAGATGGCAGACTGTTAAAATGGCTCTGAGCAAACTCCAGTCCTACTACCAGAAATTGGTAGCAGAGGACAGGGAAAACACAGTCAGTTGAACCTGGCAAACAGACACTTGGCCCAGGCTCTTCAAAGACTCCCACGCAGAGGGGAAGTAGACAGCAACAGAGAAGAGGGTGATGAGGCATCTGGACCTGGAGACAATGATGATTACAGCAACAGCAGCAGTGAACCCGACAGTGACAGTGAGTGGACTAAGTTTTTAAATGCCATAAAAGGGACAAGGACTAAGGCAGGGGAAGGCAATTATTTTGAATGGAGGGCTGCTTAACCAGTTTTGGTGAGCTGTCGAGGACTGCATGGGTAGCCCCACCCCTTGACAGTTACCCCATACCCTGGCTGTCATAGTGGGACCAGAAATCCCACCCCTGGCCTCCCAGAAATACTCCTTTTCGGAGGAGTGGTTGCCATCTTAGAACCAGAAAAACAAAAACAAATCATACACTAAAAGTCAAACACCTATTATAACATATTTTACTTGTATTACAAAAAATATTCACAGATGCATAGATTGTAAAGGACTGGAAGGGACTTTGCAAGATCATCAGGTCCAGCCCCCCTCCACTAGGCAGGAAAGACAACTGGGGTCAGGTGACCCCAATGAGATGACCATTCAGTCCCCTCTTGAAGATCTCCAGGATAGGTGATTGCACCACCTATGAAGGGAGTTTATTCCACAATCTGGGCACCCTAACTATGAAGAAGTTTTTCCTAGATTTAAGCCTGAAACAGTCTTTGAGGGGCTTGTGTCTTGAGCCAGTGATACCATTACTCCTGGTTTTCCCCAAGGGTGCCCTGGTAAACAGTTGTTCACCAGGCCCTTGAAGTATTCCCCCAATGTAGCAATAAGCTGCTACCAAGTCCCCTTTCAGCCTTCTCCTTTTTAGGCTGAAGAAGCCCAAGTCCCTCAGCCTTTCCACATATGGCTTGCCTTGCAAGTCTCTGATCATATGGGTGGCTCTTCTCTGGACTCTCTCAAGCTTTTCCACTTCCTTGTTCAAGTGCGACACCCAGAACTGGATGAAGTACTTCAGCTGCAGGCTCACCAAGGCTGAGTAAAGTGGAAGAATCACTTCCTTGGTTTTACTTGAGATGCTTTGGTTGCATGCCAGAGTATTGTTTGTCCTGCTGGCTCCAGCATTGTACTGACAGCTCATGTTCATACTGTGGCGGGCCAGTAGGGAGCGCTCCTGCATTGAGCCTCCCTCCTCACTACACCCGCCCACCTTCTGGACTCCATGTATCTCTCCAGGGGCGCCTAAGCCCTGGCAGACCCCCTTTCGAGCCCCTCCTCAGAGTCTGTGGGTAACATGTGCTGCCACCACCCCAAGAAGGGACTCTCTCGGCCCTGTGTCCTCGGGGAAACACAGGCCTAATAGTCCTACGGGTACTCGACCCAGTACGGGCACTTGGGACACTTGCCCAAATTGGGGGCCAAAAAGGAAAGTCTCCCTTGGTCTGCAGACCTAAGGGGCCTTTTAGGCATAATTTAGACCCACCCCTCAATAAGCCTCCTACACTGGTCACAAAGGAGAACTTTATTGATTACAGGGGTAGGGTGAAAATAGGGTACAAGATAGAACAATATCATAGGAATCCCATAGAGCAAAACAGTCTGGCTGAGGTAGCATTTTGATCATGCATCTGAGTTACTGCCAGCTATATATCTAATCAGATCTGGAGTAGTTTACTCACAAGCATCATCCAGAGGCTGTTGGAAATTCCCTCTGGAGGCAGGCCATTCCTAGCTCATGAGTTATGGGGGAGAGAGCCAGTTTCAGATGGTAAAGCTCCTCTCTAAGTCTGAGTCCCCCGCATGGTTGCTGCCCCCTCCTCCTGGGCAGTCTTAATTTATATAGCCCCTGTGACCTCATTCACCTGGTCCAATGGAGGCCAGCAATTTGGCTGTCAGCCAACCAGTTTGAAATACATCACTAGTTGCTGGGCAGACTCTAGCCCACCAGGTAGAAGCCCCTCACCCAGGTAGCTGATACCAGTCAAATAGGCAGAGGGAGCAGGTTTCCCCCCTCCCTTGGGAATCTGTCCATCTCAGGTTACCTAAAGAGATAGGGTAAGGGTGTGTCTCCTCTGCTGGGCCCATTGTAATCAAATTGTCACAGCACAGAGATTTTGGGGAGAAACAAAGGTGGTTTCCTGCCACACATACTACGGTTTATTATTACACCTAGGTGCTTTTCAGTCATAGTGCTAGTCAGGTTGGTGCCATCAAGCCTGTAAGTATGTTAGGGATTGTTCATCCCCAGACTGAGAAGTGAAAAGTGCTCCGGGTTGAACTTCACCTGGTTCTGATCTGCCCAGCTTGCCAGCCTGTCCAGGTCCATCTGCATCAGCAGCCTATCTTCAAATGTGACCACGTTCCCTGATAACTTGGTGTCATTCACTAATTTGGCCAGTGAACTCTTCACCCCCACATCTAAATCATTGATAAAGATGTTGACAAGCATTGGACCAAGCATCAACCCCTAAGGAACACCACTGGCCACTCTCACCAGGATGACGCAGATCCATTCATTAGAACTCTCTGGGTCCTACCTGATGAGGAAATTCAGACAGGATCACTGTTTGGCTGTCAGAAGCGCTTTATTTTGCATGGCCACAGGAGAACAGCAAGGGGAAGATCATTCTCAAAAAAAGCAAAGCACAGACTTCTTTATATTCTGATAAATCACATACAGATCAGACCACCCCATAACATACTCTTGGCAGTCTGACAGCGACTCATCCTGGTGTCTTGCTGAACCAGGCGTGTTTTCTCAAGCTGTCTCCTGATAAGTTTATCCTGAAGGCCTTCATGTTGTTCTTGATCAGTCTTCACCAATATCTCCCACCCTGTCTCAACGCGTATACACTCCTTTCAGTACTTTTCCATTCCTCATCATACCCCATAGCCAGCTTCCTACCCACCTAATTGCCGAATAGTTAATCCTCCAATTTTCCCTTGGGAACATCATGGGATACCAGATCAAAGGCCTTTTGGAAGTCTAGGTATATAATGTTGACCTTCTCTCTGTTATCCAGGTGGTGAGTTACCTGATCATAGAAGGAGATGAGATTGGCAAAACAAGACCTGCCCACGATGAATCCATGCTGGCTGTCATTCAGAATCTTACTGTCTGCGAGTGTATTGCACATAGACTTGATGAATTTTTCTAGGATTTTCCCTGGGACAGAAGTTAGGCTAATTGGCCTATAGTTGCCCAGGTCCTTTCTCCTCTTCTTGAAGATGGGCACAAAATTGGCCCTCTTCCAGTCTTCAGGGACCTCCCCCGAGCACCATGAGTTTTGGAATACTTTTGCCAGAGGTCCAGTGATGACTTTGGCCAGTTCCTTTGGCACTCTCGGGTAATGTTCTTCCAGTCCTGCTAACTTATAAATGTCTAACTTTTCTAACTGATCATGCACCAGCTCAGTGTCAACAGTAGGAAGGTGGTAATGCCCTCCAGGCCCATTCTGAACCTTATCTAGCACTATTTTCCCCTTAGTCTGGTGAAATACTGAAACAAAGCAGTCATTCAGGAGTTCAGTTTTCTTCTGTGTGTCGGTAACCAGCTGTCCTGAGTTGTTAAGCAGAGGCCCCATACTTCCATTTGTTTCCCTCCTGTTCCCTAAATACCTAAAGAAGGACTTCTTATTATATTTTTGTCATGATTTGTGTTTGCATAGCCTACATAGAGGTGGTTGCATAATAATTCAATAAATCCTTAGTCTTGTATATTGTGTATGTGTGTGTGCGTATGGTGGTGTGTGGGGGGGGGCATAGGTTATGTTGGGAGGTGTGTACATGTGAGGGGGTGTGGCTTTTGTGGGGTGTGAGGGATGGCAGGGTGTGTGGGGACCTCCCCCCTCTCTCACCCAGTGAAAAGCAGCAGCAGGTGGAGGTGCTCAGGGTTCAGGTGCCTGGTGAGGTGCAGCTCTGGCCAGCGCTGCACATCATGGTGAGAGGCACAGCCTCCATTGAGAAGCCTGTACTGCTGGTGCTCCCCACCACACACACGCACTGGTGCAGCATGGGAAGGAAGCTCCAGGTGTTGAAGACAGCTGTTTTCCCTGCCAGGGCTGTGCAGCATGGGAGGGAAGCCCCACGTGGGAGAGAAACTTAATAGGGTGTTTGGGGGTTTGTGTACACCTGGGTGCCTCGCTTCCACACTTGTGGGTAGAAGGGCTGGGTAGGTACAATTCACTGGTGGGTGCCATGGGCCAGATGAAAGTGTCTGTTGGGCTGGATTTGTCCCACAGGCTGCATTTTGCCTATCCCTGGACTAAGGGATAGTGTAATCAGGTTAGGGAAAAGTCCTGTGGATGGGTGCATGGGAGCATAGGTCCATGGGTGCATTTCATGGTAACGGGTGCGTAGGTTTTTGAATATGGGTGAAGGTGCATGCAGAAAAGTTTATGAGATGCTGTTTATATACATAACTTCTATTTTGATATATAGACATTTATTTTTACAAAAAATAAAATAAAATTGCACACTCCATCAAAGTTCTCAGCATTGTCAGCATCCAATACTTAACAGTTCTGGGAAAAGTAAAAAAAAATCTCCAAACCCCTGATACCTGTAAAAACAGGAGAGGGAAAAAATCCTTCTTGGCCTTGTCTGGTAACCAACAAAGCCCAGAAGAACCATGGGAAATTCCAAACAGCCTCCACTCTGTTCTGCAATCTAGAGAACAGAAATACAACTCATATACACTGACTGAAGATCTAGACTTTTTGTCCTCTTGTTCCCTCTGTAAACGTATCTCAGCTTCTTTGATTGTCTTCTGTAACTAAGCCAGATGTGGAGCTCTGCTTCATTCTACTGCTGATGAATTTGGTCCTCTCCAACTTCCATCAGCTCTAATCTGCTGAGTTGTTCTCATGAGCTCCCAGTGATTCATATATGGGGATTCTGGGCTTCCAACTGTTAGCCTTCACAGCACACTAGAGGCATAGATACTCCCAAATCATCCCTGATCAATTTTTAGTGAACCACTTCTTATAACCTTCAATTAAATAGGATGTTGAGAAGTTAGAGTGGGTCCAGAGGTGAGTGACAAAAAGGAAAAAGGAATTGGAATGCAAGCTACATGAGGGAAAAGTGAGAGAACTAGGCATATTTAGCTTGGAACAAAGGCAATTGAGTGTGACATAATAGGAGTATTAAACTATCTGAATGGCTGCCAAAGGGAAGACATGGTACAACGTTTCTCCTTTGCTGCAAAGGGCAGGATGCAAAGTAATGCATTTACATTGTAGCAAAATAGGTTTTGATTAGATAGCAGAAAAATCTTCCTTCTTGTTAGAACAGGGAAGTAATAGAATAGACAGCTCAGGGAAGTTGTGGAATCTCCTTTACTGGATGTTTTCAAGAGGAAGCCGGATAGTCATTGGCCAGGGATGATTTAGGAATAACAATTCATACAGGGTTTGGGACCAGGTGACCCTGGAATTCCCTTCCAACTCTATGAAAATATGATTTTACTTCTCCCAGAATCTTTGCCTTCCCTTCTCTTTCCCCTTCTTAACCTCTTCCTCCCAAATCCTTTCTAGAGCCTTCAGACTTCTATCACACCTCTCACCTTCATCCTTCATTTTAATCACTTCCCATCAGCCCCAGACTACAGCAAGGATTTTCCTTGATTGTCTCAGGCAATCTCTACCAGTGCCTCAAGGAACAGTTGTTTCTGGTTGCTTTGCTAGCAGCAAGAGGCTATATTTGGATATGGAAAACTCAGGACTCAAGTAGACCAGAGAGGAGGCTGGACTCCCAGCATCTTGCTATCTGTCCACCATAAGACAATGCTCCTTAGTGATTTTTCTTGAAAAGGTTGACAATGTACTGTCTAGCTTCTAGAGTTAGGTGATTCTATAAGGCTAGAAGATATTATTTATAAATGTAAATTCTAGTCTTCATGTATGGGTGAAAAAAATTGAAAATGATGATACCCACATCCCCCAATATCAGAAGATAAAGAAAAAGAACCAGTGTTTGCTATTTTTAAAAATTGTGCAATTTTTTAAAAGACAAACTCATGATTTTGGTCATTCAAATCAAGTTATTTGAAGACCTGGGCTTTGGGATGCTACTTCAATTAAATTTCTGCTCTAATGGGAGCAGAGTACATGGGATAGTTCTAGAAAGTCAGCCAAACCTGAGAGAAGTACTCCATCCCATCTCCTTCTCTAGCTTCTGTTTTTCATCAGACACCACACCACAAAGGACCCCAAAATGATGAAGCTGAAAAGGTGAATGTGGTTTTGTGTTGCATAAACAGAAGCATTATGCATAAGGTACAGAAGACAACAGTGCCATTCTACTTGGGGCTCATTACCTAGGCTCATTAGGGTACTGTGGGAAGTCTTGAGCTCTGCATTTTAAACAGGGCATGGAGAAGCTCAAGAGGAGCTGAAGGCAGGCAACTAAACCGATTAAGGATTTGGAAGGCAAGCCATAATAGGAGTGGTCAGCAGACCTAACATGCTTAGCTTATAGAAAAGGCAACTAAAAGGGCAATAAGAAGCACTTTGCAGCCCAGAGCTGGTAGAAACTGGAGAGGATTATGCTCATCAGCAGGAGAATGAAGCTTCACAACTACCTTGATTAAGAAAGAGTAAAGGAGCTAAGATAAGTTATAAAGAGAATAGAATGACAAAAGGGGGTCTTGGCTTTTCAGTCAGGGTGTGTTAATAGTCCTCAGGTTGCAGAGCAGAGTGGGAAGTGGTTGGTTTTCCCATGCTTCTGGACTTAGTGGGTCTCCTTATGGGCCAGGAAGGAATTTTTCCCCCTTTTGTTGCTATGGGTGTCAGTGGGGTTTTTTCCCCACCTTCAATAGAATCATTGAGTGTTAGCTGAAGCCAACACTGGGGACTTTTACTTTGGTGTGCCAATGCTCTGAAGTGACTGGGTGTTGCTTCTCCACTTAGAATCATTTCAATTGCCACATTTGGGATTAGGAAGGAATTTTACCCCATGGGTAATATTATCATGAATACTGGGGGGGGGGGGGGGTTGCTGCCCTTTTGCAAAAGATG
>NW_017729001.1:8916220-8918584 GCF_001723915.1 Gavialis gangeticus
TCTGCAGAAGCATGGTCCTCCTCCTTGGGTCTCTTGAGAGTTGCATTAACAACTACTTACTGCCTTTCAGTGGTTCTTATCATCCCCCACACACTTTATATGTGGCAAATTAGTTAAAAAAATGTATCAGGCATTATGCCTGGTAGTTGTACAAGAGGGTTATTTGTGAAGTTTTTAGGAATAAATTAAACAATCCCATGTCTTCGGTAGTACAGATAGACATGATCCTGCCTTGAGCTGCCCTGCTGGACTGGATGACCTCCTGAAATCCCTTCCAGACCTACTTTTCTGGAGTTCTATTCTATGATAATGATATATTGCCAAAAGTGAAGTCAATTACCTCTTGGGAGTTAATTATTTTTCTTTGCTGTAATAGCAAATCCAGTGGGGCTGGTGCGCTGTGATACTGCTGCACACAGTGCTGTGTATATTAAAAGCATGTACTAAAAGTTAGTTGAGACCCCTGCAGTGCCCTCCATGTGCTCACTGCAGATCCTAGCACATTTCTAAAATAGCTCAGCTAATCTACTGGCACCCTAGCTGCTGGCAGGTGCTGTCTGCCGGCTGCCACCTGAATCCTGAACAAGCAGATCAGCTTGGCACATCACGGCCAGGAGGAACCATACAGGCTCATTTGTACTTGTAAGAACTATACTATAAGGGACCTTATACTGCACATTTACAGGATAATGGAGTAATGAATATATTGCCCAAAATGCAATTTTTATTTCCAGTAGTTAACAGAGTCAGAGTGAATTATACCAGTGAAAATATCATTGAAAGAAAAGCCATAAAATTACAGGAAATAACCTTTTTGTTTGAGGCTAATTGAACTAATATTAATTGAAATGAATTAGCTAGTGAAGGTCTCTGGTCCTGCACTTAGGGGACTTTCTTGACACAGGGGGAAACAGCCATTAGTCTGGTGGTAGGGAAGTCAAGCAGCTAATAGGAGAGCAGTATCCAGAATGGCAGCCAGACAGGAAGCTTTTTTGGTCTGATCTTCTGAAATGGTTTCAGCATTTTCAAGGCCTGACAAAGCAGCTAGTTCTCTGTTAGCACATACTTCAGGAACACACATCCTTCCATGTCTCAGAGGATCAAGCTTTTGGCTTCAGTGGAATCATCTACATGAGCAGCAGACTGTGAAGTTATTACCCCACAGTCATTTAGTATTTGTATAAGCAAATATGGTGCAGCATGGGCAACTGGTGCCTACTGAGACCGGAGGGAGCACAGCACAGCACAGCACAGCACTACCCTCCCGCCACTCCCTGGGCCACCCGCAAGAGCCCCAGGCTTACCTTTCTCCCAGCATCAGGAAGAGCATCTGTGCTGGGGGATCGGAGCACAGTTTTTACAGGTAGGGAGGAGGAGGGAGGGGCTACATGGGCGAGGGAGATGGGGTAGCACTCTGGTTGGCCGGAGCGCTCTCTGATACTTCAGACTCCAGAGCTCTATCAGGGAGGGCAGGGCTGAGTAGAGAAGCAGAACACGGTCCCTGGTCATACAATTGGGCCATTGGAGATAGGCTACATGCCTGGCCCTGTCCTGAGCAGTGATGAGTTGGGGTGCATCAGTGGGGCCAATTTTGGGGTGGGGGCACGTGCCCCCCACTGTGCCTCTCCTACCAATCACCTCTGCTGTGCAGTAGCCAGTATTTCTGTGCAGTTCTGTTGCTGCAAGATTTTGTTCATAAGCTACTGTGCAGTACCACATTATTGCTTCACAGTAGCATTGCATCACGGTTAGTGCTTGGCAATGCTATTGCATGATAACAAAAAGCTACAGTGTAGTAGCTCATTCCTACTGCACAATAGCATCTCATGTAGATGCACCCAGTAGTCCCAAGTAGTCTGCCCAGTATGCAGCTACTTCATTTCTCTTCAGGGGAGTCACGGTCAGTTGTAGGCAGAACAAACCTTAGAACTTGGTGATACCTAAGAAAGGTCCATTTAAGGTTAATGACCCATTAGGCTAGCATGGTTAAGGCATACTTAGTCAATGGCACACAAGGTGATGATGGGTGCATCCACACATGCAGGTATGTGTGCTTGCAGCAACTCAAATAGAAGTGGCAAAATTTGAGCTGGGGCTTTTTGCCTCACAACACATGCCTGGACATGCACTTTAGTGTGCGGCAAATTGTGCAACTTGGAGCAAAATAATGCTGCTCATCTCCTCCCGGATCTGCAGCCAAAGGGAACTAGAGAATGAGGCCAGCACCTGTACTGGCCCCAGCAGTATAAAAAGCTGCCCTGGCAAACGGCTTAGGATTACTTGCTGTCATGAGGTCCTGGGGGAGGAGATTGGGAGGAAGTTGGCTATGCCCCTTCTCATGTGATGGGGATGTGGGTTTGCAGG
>NW_017729001.1:8923584-8923869 GCF_001723915.1 Gavialis gangeticus
AAAATTTGAGCTGGGGCTTTTTGCCTCACAACACATGCCTGGACATGCACTTTAGTGTGCGGCAAATTGTGCAACTTGGAGCAAAATAATGCTGCTCATCTCCTCCCGGATCTGCAGCCAAAGGGAACTAGAGAATGAGGCCAGCACCTGTACTGGCCCCAGCAGTATAAAAAGCTGCCCTGGCAAACGGCTTAGGATTACTTGCTGTCATGAGGTCCTGGGGGAGGAGATTGGGAGGAAGTTGGCTATGCCCCTTCTCATGTGATGGGGATGTGGGTTTGCAGG
>NW_017729001.1:8928869-8933883 GCF_001723915.1 Gavialis gangeticus
GGAGGGGTGGTGCCGGGGAACAGCCGGGATCAGCCCCCCCCCCCAGCATATGGACTGCCCTTCCCACAGGGCCCAGACACCTCCCCACAGGGTTCAGAGACCTCTCTGCAGGGGATATTGCCATCTCTGCAAAACCCAAAGCCCCCACCTGACCCTCCTCACAGCCCCAGCCCTCCCACGTGGCCCAAGCTTACTGGCAGCGGCACTGGCGATGGGGTGCTTGGAGCCTCATGGCAGAGCCCTCCTGCACAGTGCAGGGCAGTGAGGATCAGTCCTGGCCACTGGACACCTGTGCTGCCACTGCCACATTGTGTGGGTGCAGCCCAGCTTGGCAGGGCACTGCATGGCACTGTGCGCTACCTGGAAGCTTGGGGCTGCGGCATCTGTGGGTGGTCACCAACCCTTGGTCAGCACTCCCCACCCTTCCTCCCCACCCCTGCACCCCCAACAGTGCTGGTAGTGTCTGCAGGAGCTCACTGCTTATTGCTGCCCCTTACTGATGCTTACTGCCACCATGCTTCTGCCACCACCGCTGTGCCCCCTCAGCTGCGGAGGGCATGCATGATTCACAGTAATGAGAGGGGGCTGGGGGAATAAGGTCAGGGCTGGGGGAATGAGTTTGGGAGGGGGTTGGGGGAACAAGTGGGAGCTGGAGGAACCAGTGGGGGCTGAGGGAGCTGGAGGCACCATCAAGGAGCTGGGGCAACAACAGGGAAACTGGGGGAATGAGCAGGAGCTGGGGAAGCAAATATGGAGGCTGGGGCTGGGGCCAGGTGCCTCCCCCCACATGGTTCCCACCCTCCACCTCCTACTTAGCTGGCATGAAGCTGGGTTCAGGTCCCTGCAGCCTGCATTGCTGCTTGCCCTGCATGGCCAGGCAGTGTGATTCAGCACTGGGGGCAAGGGCAAGCCATAGAGACACTTTGGCTGGTTACTAGGGCTGTGTGAAACACCATCATTTCATTTCAATGTCTGTTTTACCATTTCAAAGGGACAGTGTTTTATTTCATCATTTTGTTTAGTTTCAAAGCACTGTCCCATTTTATTTTGTCGAAACTGTTTTGCTGTGTCATTATGTTTTGATGTTTCATCCATAAGCTATAATGGGTAATCATGAAAATGCCTAAAACTTTGTCATTTCTTATTTGACTTAGATTAATATTTCAGAGATGGTAGCCCCTTCTGGGAGCATGAGGCCTGCCAAGTTTCAAGGAAACAGGTGCAGAGGTTTCTGGGAAACTGCACCTCAAACTGTTCAAAGCACAGCTCCTGACACTTGCCAGCAGTGGCAGTCTCCTCGCACCCAGTGCACAGATCCAGGGGCTCACACCCCCAGGAAGAGTCCAGCACAGCCTGGAAGCCCATTGGGGGA
Source organism: Gavialis gangeticus (assembly GCF_001723915.1). Lineage (NCBI taxonomy): Eukaryota > Metazoa > Chordata > Crocodylia > Gavialidae > Gavialis > Gavialis gangeticus. The sequence continues at coordinate 8,930,242 of NW_017729001.1, forward strand.
TGCAAGCCCATGGATCTAGACTCTGGATGAGAGGAGGCTGCCCAGCTTTGAAACTTGAAAGGTTTTGAGAGCCCTTGTTTTGTTTCAAAGCCTTTTGTTTCATTTTGATTTCACTGTTTCAAGCTTGAAACATGTTGAAACAGCTTCAAAATCAAATACCTGGTGAAATTTTCCACAGCTCTACTGGCTACCAGAGCATCTCTGTGGAGGAATGAGCCTCCAGTTGCCTCAGGGCACAGACTGTGTCCTGCCCTGCTTTTTCCCCCCAGGGTATTTTTTTGATACCTGGATCTCCAGGTATCAAAAAAGGAGTTTGAGATTCTGCAAGAGGCACATTTGCACTCATCTGGGCATTCACAATTTGTCAAAAAACCTTTGAATCCCCAGCCTGAATGACCAAGTGCTCATTAACAGCTATATCAGCTGGGTATGGTTTTGGCATGAATCCATAGTTTTGAACTCATGCTTCAAGAGTCAGAATGAGACAAAAAGATTGGTGGCACTGTCCCTCAGGTAATAGGGAAAAGGCAAGAGATGACAAGTTGCCAACTCATGATTTTATTATAAATGTCATTGTATTTTGGGTCTTATTGATATCACATGACTATGAGCTATTAGTCTTTATTTTCTTTAAAGGAAATGTATAGTAGGGCTGTGCAAAGCTTCAGATTTGTGATTCAGATTCAGAGATGATTCAGATGATTTGGAGGCCAAATCTATGAATCTGAATTGAATCACCAGAAGCTTTAGGCTTTCTGAATCAATTCTGAGCTTCCAAATTCATTCGGAAAAGATTTGGAGATACGGTCATAGTGTATAATGGGAAATCAATGAAATATCTATAACTTTGTTATTTTTTGCCTGATTTGGATGACACTTGCAGATGTGGTAGCTCTTGCTTAGGCCACAAATCCTGCCAAGTGTCAAGGAGATAGGTGCAGGGGTTTCTGGTAAACTAGACTTCAAACTGCTGACAAGCAAAACTCATGACATAGGTGACACCGTGTGTGTGTTAAGGCATGGGGGTGGGGAGCATGAAAACTGCAGAGGTGGTAGGCTATGCTGCAGCCACAAAAGCCTGCCATCTGTCAAGGAGATAGGTGCAGGGCGAGTTTGGTTTCTGAGGCCCTGCACCTCTGGCCACAGGCAGGCAAACCTCATGACATGGGTGCTTGTGGGACTGTGTGTGTGTTTAGGTGCATCCTTCCTGGCACTGGAGCCTTTGCACAACATGGCAGTGTGCCCCCCTGAGGCCTCCTCCTCCCCTACAGCCTTGGTCTGGTCTACCACTGCAAATGTTGTCAGGTCAAAATAACTTAGCTAGCTGAACACCAATAGCACCAGCAGCATCAAAGGTATCCAGAAGGAACTGTCACAGAAACTTTCTTTTTATAAAGGAATTGACAGCAAGAAGTAAAGATGTTGTATTGGATATATGTTACTTGTGGTGTGTGATGACTTATCTTGTGTTTTTATGTGTATTATGAAAAACCCTGAAATAGTTAGAAAAAATATATCTTAGGAAGCTTTTGGGTTGAAAAACCCTTTGTCAGGCTGAGGAAGTACCTGCAGTTGCTGTGTCTCCTTGTCCTGGATGGAAGGAATAGTAAAGAAGCCAGAGGATGGCCTGGCACGCACCGCAGGCAAGAAAGTCAGTCAGTGAAAATGGAAATGGAGGCATCTGGGGGTGAGAGAGAGGCTGCAGGGGGGAGGGGGCAGGGGGATGTAGCAATGCAGGTAGAAGTGAAGAGGTACCTGGGGTGTCAGATGTCCGAATTTTGCCTGCCTGCAGCCAGAGGTGCAGGGCCCCAGAACCCAGACTCCCCCTGCAGTTTTCACCCCATCTTGAAACTTGGCAGGCTTCATGCCTTCAGCAGTGGCTACCACCCCTGAAAGTTTCAGCCAAATCAGGCAAAAACAACAAAGTTATAGATATTTCATTGATTCCCCATTATATCCTATGGCCAAATCTCTGAATCGCCGAATCTTTTCTAAATCGATTCAACTGAATTGAATCAGAAAAGTGATTTGGATCTCTGAATTGAATCAGCTGAATCCAAATCTGAATCAAATAGTTGCCTATTCACACAGGCCTAATGTATAGTCCTTAAAGCTGTGGAGGAAGGTTGGAAAATGTGATCCAAGTATGATCAACAGGTAACAGAAAGCAAATAAATTGCATATTTTTATTTTCCTTTTTTTACATTTTTAAAAATCTATTTTTTAATTTTTTTTGTAGTCAGTCTCCTGACTTTTTAAAGCCTGATTCCTGATTTTTGAGGTTTCATGGTTAGTAATGCTTGGTTAGCTGCTCCCAGATGTGGCAGAAATACATTCAAGTGAAGAGAAAGCCATGAAAAGGTAAGGTTGGCTATCCCTGTCAAATATATGCATTCTTCAGCTGTTGTACTGCGACCAACAGCTAATTCTGCATAACATGTATGTATATTAAACAACATAAATCAGACTGATACTGAAGAACTGGCCAAAATAACTTTAATAGGGCTCTAACTGTCTCACAGAAACATTAGAAAAAAATTCACTGGAGGATCAATTCTACTTCTCTGAAAGAAATTGCTGGCCACCAGAGTGAGACTTAGTGCAGGAGACAACATTTTTACAGTGGCTGGGCCAAGGCCATGGAACTCATTGCCACAAGACAGGAGTGACTATGCTCCCAATAGTCATCAGACCAACATGGTAACTCATATGTTCAACCTGGCATGCCCTCAACAAGTTCTACAGATATACACACACAGCATAAACAAATCAAGCCTTTTCTCTTATTGACTGTTAAAGGGGAGAAACATGCTCTATTATTTCTAAATAATAAAAATGCTTGGTAGGAACTTTAATGATATATTCATGGAGATCAGAGAGATCACAGAATGAATAAAGAGTGTTCTGTATTATCTTTGCCTTGTTCTTTGTCATCTGAGATTTTAGAATAAAAATCTTTGTTTTGTAAAGCTTCATCTTTTTTTCTGCTTACTTTGCCTGGGGGTGTATGGGTGTCATCCTCCATTTGTGACATCACAGATGTTTGCCATGGAATATAAAACTTTCAGACACAAAGCAACTAAAAAGCAGCAGGAGAAAACAACTCCTGACCACAGAGAAACAACTTTGGTAGGAAAAAAGTGATGGGATATCACAAGGTATATGAAATAATTTCACATTTCATATTTTTACTTTTGGTTGTCTTGTATTAGTGCATAATTTTCCTGGGCATCTAAAGATCCTTTATATGCACAGCTGCCAAATTATTTTCCTTTAATCTTCCTTCTTACTCTTACCTCCTCTTCTGCTTTCTACCTGATTCAGCTGTCCTGCAGATGATCCTGCTTTCTGCATCCTTTCTCCATTTCTACCTGTTTCTTCTCATTTTGGTTTTTCTTCTTTACCTTTTTCTCCTTAGGTCAGGTCTGCTCTTAAAGAGATGTAGTTAGCTCTTAATGGGAGTGTCTACACATGTACAATTAATGTATCAGAATTTTCTGCACAGAAAATTCAAGCACTTTAAACTAGATCCCTGCATGCATCTGAATATGGGCCCGTTGGGAGCAAATTTGCTTCCAATGGAAGCAGTTCAGTTTAGGGCTGCTCCTGTACCATCCTGCCTCCTACCCCCCCCCCCCCCCC
>NW_017729001.1:8934048-8937104 GCF_001723915.1 Gavialis gangeticus
CCCCCCCCCAAAGCAGCCATGGGGAGCTCTAAGCTCCACCAGGTCTGAGCCCTGGGCTGGCAGGGGGAACAGTGGATGTTTCCAACCTCTGTGGGGTGGGAGAGAGATATCCCAGAAAGCTCCTTGCCAGCCACATGAAGATCAGGATGGGTCCTGATCTTTACATAGCAGCAGCCAGAATAACCAGCCACATGGAGATTGGGATGGGTCTTAATCTTCACATGGCAGGGAGTCAGCATTCCGCCAGGCCAGGACATCTCTTCCTGTCCCCTGTGGCCCCCTACTGCCTAGGCTGGCCCAGAGCAATTTGGTTCTGGTCAGGGTCTAATGTGTGCTCTGGTGCATTAATTTAATCCACCAATTTCTAGTACCTGTATTTACAGGTACTAGAAAACAGCACTTTAGATTAATCTATTATGTAGTAATTGCTGCACATGCATAGATGCTGATGCTTTACTGGGTGTGTCTACATGAGATACTTTACTGCTCAGTAGAGCAAATAACTGCACAGTAACTGCATCCACTTTTACACCTGCTCTGCTCTCCCACCCCATAGAGAGTGGTTACTTACTGCATGGTAATTTGTTTTAATTGTGAGTAAATTTGCTTCCTTGAAAAGAAAAGCAGCAAATCTAATTACTGCACAGTAGTGCACATGTAGACACTACCGGACAGCCAAACCACTAGGGGGCAGCCTTAGGTTAGTCCCAGGACTCCGGGGCTGGGAGCCTCTCTTGCCCAAGGGCAGACCAGTTCTATGCCTACCCCAGCCTCAGGTCCTTATGAGCCTGTGGGGATGCCAGGGCTTTGGGTTACTTGCAGGCAGCCTGTAGCCACTGCTGGCCACCATGTCCCCCAGGACAGGCCCCAGTGCAGCAGCCTAGACACACCTTGGCACTGATCCATGGCACCACATTGCTGCACAGTTGTTAGGGCCACAGCATCAAGCTGTGAAGGGTGCTGCAGGCCCCTGCCAGGCTTGGCAGCACCCAGGGCTACCTGCAGCCAGCTTCTGGCCACCAGGTCTAGCTCCAACTGGCCACAGACTACGCACAGCAGCCTGTCCAGGTTCAGTAGCTGGTGCCTGGCACTGCAGTCCTATATGCCTGCCTGTCCTGCATCATGCCCTGCACTGGATGCTGCAGGCAGCTGCCCACTCCCACCAACATTGGGACTGCCATGTGGAGGCTCAGTGAGCCATAAAAGGAGCCATGTTGGCCTCTTCCCTGATGCCATACACTGCCTTCCATGGCCCAAACTAGTCTCAGGAGGAGATTGCAGACTTTGTGGTGTGGTGGAGCAAGACCGAGGTCCTTAGCCAGTTTGCGTGGGGTGGTCACTCCAATGCACACATTGATGAGGGGCTGTCAGGCTACATGCAGAAGTGCAGGTACAACTGGTTGGTGTGCCAGTGCTGCATAAAGGTTAAGACCTTGTGGTGACAGTGACCCTGGCCTGAGTCATTCCAACTACCCCATCACTGAAGCTCAGGGTCCTGTGTCAGATGTACAGGTGCACCCGGGGCACCCTGGCCATCATGATCAGCAGTTTGTAGTGTGTCAGGCACCCCTAAGTCTGTTCAAACAGCTCCTCATGTCACACCTGGGGCATTTACACCATGGGCATGCATGGGGTACAGGGCTGGCATGGGAGCAGGGCTTGGCCTTGGGTGCTTCCATGGAGAGGCCTCTGTGGGGAGGGTGAGGGCTCCAGCAGCTCTGTGTCTCAGCCATCCAGGAGCCCCACAACCTCTGAGCCTGGGCATCATGGATTTGGTGGCAGCACAGGAGCTGGAGACAGGATGGCCTGCAAGAGAAGAAGGTGGGGGAGTGGTTCTGGAGCCATGTTAGTAGTTGCTGCCAGGAGCCAGACCGGGTCTGGCCTGGGAACAGAGTGGGGGAGGTAGGCTGCCTGTGGATAGCACTAAAGAGCCCACCTGCTCCTGGGGAGACAGCAGGGACAGGAGGCTCAGCTGGCAGCCCCCCTAGGCTAGGGCCTGCCTAACCAACTTACCATGGTCCATGTGCACTTGTGCACACACGGCCCCCAACTTGAGGCCAGGCAGTGCATGACCACCTAGTACAGGGAATCTAATCTCAGAAATGTTGCAAACTCTCACAAGCAGCCTCTTTCTCCTGACTCTGCAGGTCCTGCAGCTGCATGCAGGGGAGAGGCATCAGTTGGCAGATGGGATGCATGCCCTGGCTAGGAGTCCCTGCTCCACTTCTGCTCTGTGTCCCCCACCACCCATCCCCCATGTCTGGGCCCAGCCCTGCCACTCACCCCAGCTCCATGTGGCTGCAGAGCAGGAGCTGTCTGAAGTGAGGCCAGAACATGGGCCCTTCTGGCCCTGGTGGCAGGAGGGGGAGCTATCCATGCTGGGAGATCAGTGTCTGCTGTTGCCCCAGGCAAGCCCCCTACCCATCAGCCTTGCCATAGCATGCATACCCACAGGGGAACTGCCAGTGATCAGGGGGCTGGGTGCCTGTCTCTAAGCTCTGCCTTCTAGGTGCCCCCATAATCCCCCCACCCCAGGACAGCACACACATATTATGTACATGGTTAGCATGGGAAAGAGGCTGTTTGTTGGTGGTGGCTGGGGTGGATGGTAGAGGGGCTCTGTGGGGAGAAAAGGAGGGGGAAGGGGCTGTGTAGAGGGAGGGAGTGGAGAGGGGCTCTTGGGAGAGGGGGGTGGGGCTTGTTGTTCAGAAGGAAGGGGGAGGAGGGGGAGGGTTCTGTGTCTGTGGAGGGGAATAAACTGCTTTTTTGAGAACTGTGCACAGTGAGCATGGTGTTGGGGGTGTGCAGTAGGGCTGTGCAAAATTTCAATGGGTGTTTCATTTCATAGTTTGTTAGGGGCTGGAATGGACCTTGTAGATCATTGGATCCAGTCCTCCTGCACTAGGCAGGAAAAGACAACTGGGGTCAAGTGACCCCAGCGAGGTGACTGTCCAGTCTCCTTTTGAGGATTTCCAGGGTAGGTGACTGCACCACCATGGGAAGGAGTTTATTCCACAGTCTGGATACCCTGACTGAGAAGGAGTTTTTCCTGAATT
>NW_017729001.1:8942104-8942404 GCF_001723915.1 Gavialis gangeticus
ATTCCACAGTCTGGATACCCTGACTGAGAAGGAGTTTTTCCTGAATTGAGCCTGAAGAGGCTTTCCAGGAGTTTGTATCCATTACTCTTGGTCTTCACCAGGGGTGACCTGGCAGACAGCTGTTCACTGAGTTTTGAAGATGTTTCAACACATTTTGAGCTCAAAACAGCAAGATCAAAATGAAATGAAAGGCTTCAAAACAGCTTCAAAATTAAACGAGAAGACACAAAACATTAAAAATGTTTCTAAACATTTTGAGTTTCAAAGCTGGGCTTGCCTGCAGCTAAAGAGAAACTAAGG
>NW_017729001.1:9311019-9311975 GCF_001723915.1 Gavialis gangeticus
CCACCTGTCCCAGCTGCTCTTGTGAGACCTGCTTTGCTTTCTTTCCTTGCTCTACACAGAGTGGAATCAGAGCCTTGTAACATCTGTATCCCCTCCCACCCTGCCCTGCATGAACTCAGGCACCTAAATGCCTTTTAAAGAGCTGGGCCCAAATCCCACAGATTGCTGTTGTGTTACATGTCTTTAGCTCTTTAAAACCTGGACCTTATTGGCTTGCAGCAAGGGATCTCTATTCAGACTGATTTAAAAAGGTAAAGGAGAAATTCTATACCCTGTGTGGATATATTTTGTTCACTGTTGCCCAAGGGTGCTAGTACACCAACACAAATTGGCTAAGTTAAAAGTTTAGAACTGCTGATGCCTTGTAAAAGTCTATAGCTCAGAAGCCCAGTGAGAAGGAAACTGGCATTTCTTACCCCTTGACAAAGATAATCTGAGATTTTTGGTAAGAGCTCATCTGAACTTGCATCCTACTACATTCATGATCCAATACCTAATTTCATAAGCTGATATTTGACTTGGCAAATAGCAGAAAAGCAAAAACTCAATCTCTTTCTGTGTCAACATGCTACCTACAATACCAGGAGAAAGTGATGTTTAGTTGCTAGCAAAAATTTCTGCATTAACCTGTTGACAGTGAAAGAGCAATGACTTTAGTAAAGTTGGTATCATTGGGCTTGATCCTTTAAGGAGGTTGTTCCTGTGTTTCATAAGCAGTATTAATTTGGCCCTATTATTTGGTTTGATCTCCCTGCACTGAGCACAAGGAGGGGACAAAACTAATACTGGAAGGTTTCTTTAAACTTGACTGTTCCTGGCCTTTCTGGGGGGTTACAAACTCTACTTTTGTTCTGTGCAAGCTGTATTGTGACACACTGTTAATTTTGTTGCTTTTTGCTTAGAGTTCAATTAAAAAGAACTTAGTTAAAAGATGCCCAGGCTCTTATTCCTTCTTT
>NW_017729001.1:9316975-9331130 GCF_001723915.1 Gavialis gangeticus
GTTCTGTGCAAGCTGTATTGTGACACACTGTTAATTTTGTTGCTTTTTGCTTAGAGTTCAATTAAAAAGAACTTAGTTAAAAGATGCCCAGGCTCTTATTCCTTCTTTACTGAAGTGTCTCTAAACTGCTATTGCTGTCAAGTTGCCTTCTGACTTGATCAGTTCCTTTCAACTCTTTGGTCCAAGGGTACAAAGGCTTCTAGTCAGCACGGAGAGTAGAGTGCTTCTACACCACTACCCTGTTCTCATCTAAGCATGACCTCTGGGCTCTTGTGAGTAAGGAGTATCAATTCTTGAAACTGGTTTGATATGTGGGAGAACAGACAATGTGTGAGAAATCAGGGTTGGTCAACTAGTAGCCAACAGGCCACATGCAGGCTTCTGCTTTTGTTCCTCACTTTGCTCTCTTGTTGCTGGCAGAGTCCTTTTCCTCCTGTAGCTTCCTCTGGCTCACCGTGCTCTTGGGGGCAGAGTTAAGGGAGACGTGGGGACTCTAGGTGACATCTGCACTGGAACAGTGGAGGAGTCCCTCCTGGGCAGGGAGGCAGGGGTAAGGATGCATCACATCCATGTGTGCAGGGGGCCTGTATAGTGTGCAGTTGGGAGGTCTGTGAAATTGCATTAAGCTGAGAGTAGGCCTAGCATGTGCTCAGTGGTCATATCCTCTGAAGTATTCCCCCCAAAACTAGCTGTCCCTTACATGACAGCCACACAAGTGCTCTGCATAGATGGAAATAGCTGCACAAAGGGTACAGCAGAAACAGGCTTCAGAAACTTTAGGAAACTGATCTAACATCATGCCTACCCCTTCCTTGCGAGCTGCTGGCAGGTTCTTTGCTGGAGCAGCGAACAAAAAAACCCAGTAGTTTGTCAGTTAAATTTCCTGCTGTCTGGATTTGATCCAGGAGTGACAGTCATGCCTATGTTGGTGGCACACAAGCCAGAATGCATGCTACATGCAAATGACTTGGAAGTCTTGCTCAAAACAGTTTTGCCTTTGAAGAACAGAATGCAAGTTGAATGGAGGGAGGTGTGCAGCTGGAGAGCGGTATATGTAACATTCAGAGTCCAAGTAGTTAGACTAATAGCACATGTCCTAATGAAGTCTGCTTGCAGAGGGCAAGATGTGAACAGAGCAGCAATTCATATAGCACAGCTGCGCAGTGCTCTCTGGAAAACACCTTAATCCTCCAGCTGTCCTAAAGCCACTGTCTCTCTCAGGGTTAGGGCAAGTGACTTGCTTGCTGTCTCAAATAACATTTAGGGGTCAGGCTCTAATTAGTGTTACACTTAAAGACAGTACAGTCTTAATCTATTTTGAGGAAACAGCTCAGTTTTCTGCAGCCCACAGGATGGCTTTAAAACCATCTGCACAGTTGCCATAGCAGAAATGGACCAAGATCTAGCTCCTCCCCTACATATTGGAGAAGAAACTAATCATTATTTTATAGGACTAACCAGGAAGAACTATTTCACTCCAGTTTTCAACCCCTTAACCTGAACCAAACTGGGTGAATTTTCTCCTTTGCTGCTATGTTGTTCCTCCTTAAGAAACTTAAAAAAACCCCTCAAAGCCTACACCAGAACCAGAGTCATACCCTGTGTAGCTTCAGGCACCACTAATCCAGTCATCATTGTAGGGGGAAGGCAAGTTAAACCATCTTCTGCCCCCTAACTTCTCTGGTAAGGAGAGGTTGATAGCCCTGCAGAGAAAGTTAACTCCTTGCTAAGAAATGTTTTACTTCAAGACCTCTGATTCTTCACCAGGGTGCTGCAGGACCCTCAAGTGCCTTGAGAACCTTTCAAGGGTGCCACACAATGTTAGCACTGTTAGGGCTACAACCATGAGTCACAAGATAAACCCAGAGATTTCAAATAGGAATCCATAGTGTTAAAAACATTCTGATCTGTTGTGGTTTTGCTGAGCAATTTGAAACACAAAAGCTGCTTTAAGTACTTTTCCATAGTTAAAAAAGAATGAAAACTAAGAGCTAGCATTTTCTAAAGGATGCCTCAAATCTGAAAAGATTGTGAATCATTGGTTTAGGCAAATGCCACACCACATTCTTTAATTGTTTGGTAGGCATAGCCACCAGTTTTTAACCAGGGAACAATGCAAGCTGCTGCTGGCTCACTGATAGGAAATAACACATCATGGTGCATCACTCCTGCTCAGTGCTGGAAGGACCGTTATCCCCTGGCTGGGCCAACTTCTAGGAGAGCAGAGAAAGACTTCAGCCTTTCCCCAGAGCGTGCTGACAGCATTGTTCCTTCTTTCCTCCTGCTCCCAGTCTATGGCCAGCTCTCCAGGCAGCAGATCTGTAGCGAGTGTTGCTGATGTGGTAGCCAACTCAGTAACAGCTTTCCCTCAGCCCTAGCACAGACAACAGGTTGCTCACTTTGCAGTATATACCAACTGTCCATTTTATGACCTTTCTGGACACGAGATGAAAATCTCTAACCACTCCAAATTGCACAAAATACAATCACCACAGCAGTAAGTCTCCTGGTCACTGCAGAGTTGAAGCCCCTGCCACTGCCAGTTTGCAAGACAGCAAAGCCAATGTTCAGGTGTGTCAATAACTTTAATAAAGGCTATGAAGCACCTACAACCAGTAGTTTTCTATGTGATCCTGTGATGAAATGAACTTAAAGCTTTTCAAGCTGGAGCAGAACTTAGGCATCTTTGAATCCATGGGTGACTGGTGCCTCCTGAGTCAGGGGGAACGCTTGCCCCCCCGCAACTAGACAGTCAGCAACTGGGGGAGGGGGGGTTGTCCCCTGGTGGATGATCCTGTTGACCCACAACTGGCAGCAGCATGCCACTGGCATTTCCAGGTCAGTGGGATCGGCCACAGGGGGACCGCTTCTCCTGGCGCACTCCCAGGGGTGTCACTAACACTCCTGCCTGTCCCCCCTGCCCGGGAACGCTGGGCAACAGGGTGCATGTGCACCCCCTACACATCGCCACTGTTTGAATCCATGATGTAACTTACTTGACTAAACACCTCCATACACCCTTTCCTTCTATTTAATTGGTAATCCACCAAAATGTGCTTCACATGTGGTGCTATAAAAGCCATGAGCAGTGTCAACATGCAGAAACACATGAATGCTTAGTGTAATAGTTAACTGTAGACTAGAAACAAGATGTTACTCCAGCCTCTGCAGACCAACTGCAATCTTTGCCAACCTGCAAATAAAAAACCAAAATGTTTCACAACCAAATGCATGCAGCTAAGACTAATATGCTTACAACTGGCTGATGAATGTCTGCATGGGCTTGGTAGGCCAAATCCCTCGGTTAAGCTTAGTTAGTAAGGTTATTTTTTCTCCTTGAAACATCCTGAAAATAGGGCTACCTTTTACATCCATTGGTGGAGATGGTAAATCCTATAGGAGAGGGGAAATGTATTCCCATTGATGGTAACTGTGTATGGATATGCCACAATCACCATCAGCTGCAATAATAAAGCATTTCCTTTTTAGTCAGGCATTTGACACCACATTCCCAAGTGTTAAAGTGTGCTAAAAGGGTGCAGTGTCAAAAGGCACTAGCTCTTGGCCTCTGCTCAACTTGTAAGTAAAATTGTGGCTTGCCATCCATGCCCCAAATTGGGCAGGACTGGCAGATTGATGGGCACAGCAGGGATCATAAGAAGCCAGGACTATATTATGCTGGCAGCCATAGGGGGCCAGGCCTCCATGCATGGGGTAGCCATTATTGGAGGTTCAGTGTTTCCAAAGGGAAGAGGCAAGAAAGAAAAAGAAAACAGACAAAAAATGGTGACAATGAAGAGGAAAAAAGGGACCCAATCACTGTGCTGCCTGTGGGGAAGATCTGCTCGTCTCTCATTGTAGGCAGTCTCAGCAAACCAGCCAAGAACCGCTAACAGTCCCTCCACTCCCTCTTGCAAGGAGCAGGAAGAACAGAGAGATCACATTCACTAATTCTTACGGGAGCAGAAAGGAACAAGTCTGTTGTAAGGTGTTACACAGTCTAATGCCAGGTTAGGGGAGGAGCGGGGCACACTGCTGGACTGGCTGGCTAAGTTTGGACTGCTGGAGAGTGGGTGCTGGCTGACTGCCTATTACCCACTAACCATTTTGTCAGCAGCCCACACCCTGAGCAGCAAGACCAATTCCTTAGGAGAAACCACTCTGCAGCTTAAGTGGGTTTGGCAGCTTGGAAGGGCAGCTCTGGCTGTGTCTTAAATACCTCAAGCCCTCATTGCCCCTGTTCAGCCACCTCCTGGAACCAACAGGAGGGGGTCAGGCTGAGAGGCACTCTTCCCACTACAATGATACAGCGAGGCATTGTGATGAACACTTTTATTTACAAATATAATTAAAAGCTCTGACAGTTATCCATGCTCTTCCTTTGAACCTGAAAAATGTTTTTGTTGTTTTTTTTTTTTTTTTTAAAGTGCATGCAAAAGAAGAAAAGCCTTTTTTTTATCATTTTTATTGTAAGAAAATACACAGTTTGAAAGTGTGAATAATGCAATATTTATGACCAAGATTATGGGGTTGGGTGGGCTCGGGGGGAGGAACACAAAAAAAAGGAAAAAAAAGAAAAAGAAAAAAAAAAGAAAAAAAAGAAAAAGTTTGGGATGATCTGAGAGTGTGGTACTCCAAATACTGAATTGGAAAGCAGGAGCAGGGTGGCTGGGACAGGTGGGGGAAAGAGGGAAGAAGTAAAAAAATTTTGATCAGAGAAACAGTTAAAATACAATATGAAAATAAGTAAAAGCTCTCCTTAAATTCCTTCTATACACAAAATACATGATTTGACAAAGCCCAATTTGTGCTACTGGGATCCTGTGGGCTCGTTTAAATGTATTCACATTCTCTGCGACAGCAGAAAATGATTATGATACAATCAAGACTATGCCGAAGCTGAGGTTTCATCCCCACCTCACCTGGCATGGTTCTTTTTTTTTCTATTTTTTTAAAAATCACAAGATCTTTGCCCTGCTCCCTCCCCCACCCTCACAAAAGTAATAATATATGTCACCACTGATATGTACATCACGATTACGTTTTTTCTGTAAAATGTATCAAATTTCTCAATCTTTAATAAAATTTTTTATTTTATTATTTAATTATTCCTGATGAATAAATACCAAAAAAATAAAAATAAAATAAAATTATGCAGCAGCTAGTTAAGGTAAGGCTGCGGATTTAGTCTCTCTCCCCCTGGGTTTTATATATAATTTTTTTTATTATTTTTTGCTTATACTTTCATTGATTGGTGGTAAAATGAGTGATTGCTCATAAGCAACAAACATCCACTTTTTTTTTTTGTTTCATTAAAATTGTCTCCAAAGTTTTCACTGAAACATTTTTAATCATTGCACAGAGACATCAATACTGTGACATACTATGAAAAAGACCGCCAAGGAGCTGTCCAGCACAGGAACTTGACACGGGTGGGGGGGAAGGGGGCCCCTGATGGAGTAAGAATATACAGGCACTAGTCCGACACGATGTCAGTAAGAGAGACAGAAAGAGAGAGAGCACGCCCGTTAACATGGGGAATGTTGGTTTTGCAGGTTTCTGTAATTATTTTGTTAGCTTTTTTCTTTTTTTTGTTTTTTTGAAAATGGCAAGAAATTTAATCTCATCTATAGTCCTCCTTGGGATAATCTAATGTGACCAAATTCCCAAAGCCCATTCGCAGGCTCTCCATGTCAAACGTTTCAATCTCTCGCTCTTGCTTTTCCAACAGAAACTTTATCCTCTCGCTGCGTTCCTTCTGGAGGGCGGCTAGCTCCTCTTCAATCTGAAACGAGCACAGTCCGCAGCCTGTTCAGTAAGCGCCGAAAAGCACAGCGTACCCCACAGTGCCAACCGGGTGGTACCCACCACTCAGGAACACAGGACTGGGAGGGGCCTCCTGGGCCATCGAGTTCAGTCCCCTGCTTCTGTGGGCCACCTTTTAACCAAGTGTTCCCCAACACTGCCACTTCAAATCCTTGCACACAACTGCAAAGCTCAAAGCTAGAATAACCAACACCCTATAACATACCAAAAGATAAAAGCAGGGGAGATGAGGGCATTGCCAGACACCTACCACGACTGGAAATTAGAGGTGCTCTGATATATTGGTTGCCTATTGGATTGGCACTGATAAACGGGAAATTTACATTACTGGCTATAGGCTTTTTTTTGGCCATTGTAGGCAATAATGCTTACCGATAATTATGCCTTCTGGCCCTGGACACTGGGGTTCCCTGATGCCTGGGTTCCCTCAGGAAATGGTGAGTTTCCCCTTGCAGGTGGGCAGCATGCTACCCTGCAAAGGGTCCTATGTGGGGCTGCCAAGAGCGAGATGCTGGGGGTACTGTAGGCATGTGCACGGTCAAACATGCACGTGGCCAAGTATACAGCTAAGCAATGTGGACAGCAGCTCCCTGCAGGTAAGTCTATGGAGGAGAAGGGGACTGGGGGAGGGAAGGGGCACAGAGGGGGCAGACTGAGGCCCACCATGGTGAGTGAGGGAGTGGGATAGGGGCAGGGGAGTAGGACTGAACCATGGATGGCTCATCCAGGGAGTGCAGGGGGGAGAGGGGTGGCTCCCTGCCACTGTGTGCACCCCGGAGGGGAGGAATGGGGGGACATGTGCTTCCCATATTTGTGCACGAGGCGGATGCGGGGTGCTCACTGTGGGGTCTCTGCTCTGCTGCCTTTCCCTCAGGAGCCCCGTGTTGGCTGCACATCTCCTGCCTGCCCAGCAGCAGTGGAGGTGGCAAGCTGTGCCTCCTGCTGCTAGGCGGGCAGGGGGTGCGTGGCTGACGGAGGGCTCCCGGGGCAAAGGCAGCAGAGTGGAGAGCCCTGAGCCCACAGCAAATGAGCTTTAGCTCAAGCACAGCCACCATTTTTAAATGCGGGGACACTTTTAAATGGACCAGAGCTGAGCGGAGCAAAGATAGATGTGGGCTGCCCACTGCAGGCTTGGGGCTCTCTGCTCTGCTGCCTTTGTCCTGGGGAGTCCTGTGCAGGCCACGCACCCCCTGCTTGCCTGGCAGTGGGAGGCACAACTCGCTGCCCCCATCACTGCTGGAGAGGCAGGGGATGCACGGCCAGCATGGGGCTCCCAGGGCAAAGGCGACAGAGCAGAGAGGCCCGAGCCTACAGGGGACAGCCTGCATCTGTCCCACAAACAGATCTGGAAGAGCACGTGCCCTCCCTTCCCTGCCTCCCCTGGGGGGTGCACACATTGGTGGGGAGCCTGCCTCCCTTCCCCCCACCCCCCGAAAAGTGGCCCATGGCTCCTTCCCACTTCCCGCCCTGATGATTTAACTGGAATAAATCAGTTATCCGACTGGCATCAGCCAATATATGGTTGGTTAATAACTGGCAATTGGTATCAGCCAAGAAAATCTGTAGTCGGTGCACCCCTACTAGAAATGAGTTGCCTCTATAACCCAATGTGGTGAATGGAAATACTTGATTCCACATACCTCAATTCTTGTTGAACCAACAACTCTCTCTCCTGTCATATTACCCCTTTCATAAATTCATCCTGTTCAATTTTACAGCAGTTCAGGTCCCCCATCCCCACTACTGTTCTGCAGACCATAAGCAGACCCAGGATTTCAGAAAGAGTGGTGCAGGAGCCATGACCTGTGTTGTAGGGGTATATGCATCCCCGTTCCTATCCCACCCACCACACAAGGGTGGGCAGACCATGTTGTAGAAATAGTAGCCAGGGACTTAAGTCCCCCAAATACACAAAAATCTTCCCTCCCCCTTCATGCTCAGTGATACTTTCTCTCCCCTCCCCTTCTTCCCCTCTGCTGCTGATCCTGGGGCAGGGGGTGGGAGGGGTTTCAAAGCTGCTCTTGCCTCACTCCAGTTGGGTTGCACAGGGAGACAGGCTCAGTTAGGGTGGGCAGATTGCCTTCCCCCACACCTGCTCCCAGACTGGCAGGGCAGGAAGGAGAGACCTTCCCACTGCTGCTGCTGTTCACAGCTGAGCCTGGCTCCACATACAGCAAGGCTGGAGCAGGCAGGAGAGGCTCTGGTGCTCCCAAGCCCCCCACCGTCTGGAGAACAAGAAAGGATAGCAGTGGTGGGTAAGGGAGAGGGGGAAGGGCATGTAGAGGAGGTGCTGCTGAGTACAGAGGGAAAAGGACAGAGGCAGTTCTTTCTTGCTTCAGGGAAGGGGGGGAAAAAATACCTGCCTGCTACCCCCACTGACTGAAATGGAGGGGGGGGGTGTCCTCACTACTGCATCCCCCCTGCAGCAAACCATTCCACAACTTCTGCTAGGAATCTTCTTCCCATCCTATTTACCCCAGGAATGTTTGCTAAGAAGCAATCACACCTATTCTCAACCTCCATTTTGGTAAAGCTAAACTAGCTAAGCTCCTTGAATCTTTACGAGAAAAGGTCTCCAATTCCCTTAACTGTCTTAGTGGCCTTTCGTCAGGCCTGTGCATCATCTTTGAACAATGGTGGCCCGGACGGCACACAATACTCTAAATGGGATCTTGTCAATGCTTGTACAATAGCACTAGTACTTGTCTCTGCTGAAATTACCCCATCAAATAAACCCTAGAATTGTACTAGGCGTTTCCAAAGCTGCGTCATGGTGACAGCTCAGGATCTTCCCAAAACTGACAAACACACCCAAGGTCACTTCCCTCCTCAGTTGTCTGCAATTTATGTGCCTGCATCTTATAGCCATCACTCAGGGATGATGCAGGAAGTGTAGGATGCTCCATGCTTAGCCATAAAGTGCAGAATGAAGAGGGAATTCGTGGGCAGAGGGACCATTAAAGACCCTCACAGTCCTACACTTTGTTGGCTTTGACTTTGCCAGGGCAGACAATCTGAGTACTGCCTGGGAACACCCTTAAGACCACAGTCCAATTGCCTAGTTAGGTATTTTATCTTCAGCTGTGACCAAGGGACCAAGATGTCTTTAAATCCCATAACACACTTAGCCATTGAATAATATAATATGGGAGAAGTTTCATCCTGACCCCATTGATCAGTCCTGAAACATGAGAATTCACAGCCTTGGTCATTTTACCCTGTATAGAGGAGCTTCCACCTAAAGTTACTACATACATAATAACTACAAGAAAACCTGTTAGGTGATTTGCCTCACCAACATCTTGTGGCAGAAAGTTCCACATGTGGCAGAAATTTTTTTGTAGTTGTTTCCCCCAACTTTCCTCCAGAACATCTACCCTATTTAACCCTTTGGTCCCCAGCCCACTGAATTAAATAGAGATAATGACAGCTTGGATGTTGCTAGCTCTGAGGAGCAATTCACTAGCCAAGCCCAAATGTTGTTTCAGAGCACGTCTGGAACGTACCTTTTGTTCAAGATGTGCCCTCCGCAGAGATACCCTCTGCTCCAGCTTCTGGAGCTCTCGTTCATGCTGTGCTTCTGTCTGCATCTTGATTTTGCTCTGGTATGCGTTAAGCAACTCCATCTCCTGCTGGAGCTGCAGTCTCAGGGCTTGGCATTCTGCTTCTTGAGCCTCATCTAGCCGTAGCTGCAAGAAGCAAAAACAACAAACCTCATCCAGTTAGTTCCCTCCTACGGTGCTGCTCCTTGTTACACCCACTAATGTGCCTGCATCTGAGCAGAACCCAAATCCCAGTGTAAGGTGCTGGTGGCAAAGGGAGGAAGCCATAAATGCAACACTGTATGTCTGCCTCTAGTGGGGTGCAGACAGATCCATTGTCCTGAAGATCCAGGTTTTGGGGAGCCCCTTGGATCTTGGGGCTGGACTGGGATAGAAGGAAGGAGAGCAATGAAACTCACATGCTGCATCTCTCATAGGGGAAGGTGACAGGGGATGAGATGGTGCCTTGAGTATGATTTTAAAAACACAGCAGGGACACAAATGATGGGTGGTAGGGAGGCTCACTGCTAGCGAGAAAAATAAAGTAACTTGTCAAAAGATAGGACTGTGTTTTGCTCCAGTATTTTGGTACTGGAAACAGGGAGAGGCCCATGATGAAAAGGAAGACAAACCTACATAATGATACTGATGCACAGAGCAAGCTGTGAAGAATTCTGGCCTTACGTGCATCTTCAAATTACTGGGATTTATTATTTGCATCAAGTAATCCTGGGGAGTTGCTTTTAAGAGTTGTAGCGTCTGAAACACCCAACAATCAGGCTGGCAGCCAGTAGGTGGCTCCTACCGACTCACTGAGATTGGCTGCCCAATGTCACCCTGGGATGATTTGGGGGGAGGCTTTTGGGGACATGACAAACTGCTCAGCCCAACTTCTAAATGAGAGTAAGGAACCCATGGAATAGCTAGGCTTGAGGGAGGAGGCTATGTGTTTAATTTGTTAAGGCCAAACCACAAGAACTATTTGGAGAGCAGGCTGGGAAAAACACCTGTAATTGCAAACTTCAGCATCTGCTCAGAGGGACAGGGGAGGGCAGAGATCATTATGCACAAGACTCTGGGACCATACGGATCAAGCCTCAGTGAGGCAACAACACTTGTGAAGCTCCTAATTTGCTGCTTAGTTGTTGAAACTTCTCATCATAGGCAAAAACACAATTTAACACAAAAGGCAGACTCTGAACAGATCTCCAAAACCAGACCCACAAGGGCATTTCAGGTTATGAGACTGGTGCATTGGCAGAACTTTATGAAAGAAAATGGGCTATATGGATGGACACAAGGTGGTGCAACAGGCATAAGCCTTGCACGAGATGCTCCCATGATGTCTCACTCTACCCAGAGTCCCTGGTCTCTCGCATGCACATGCCCTCATATACCTTTATGCCACTTGTTTCAGCACAGATCATCCCAACAGATCCCACTTACCAAGAGGATTTGGAATGCTGGGGGTTGCACTTACCGCTTGGGAGGCCATCATCTCATTGATGCTCTGCTCATACTGCTCTGCCAGAATGGCGAGCTTCCTTGTCTGCTCATCTTTTAGACTCTTCAGAATCATTTTGTGCTCACTCTTTGGAGTAACTTCCAGCTGGTGATTCTTAAGTGCTTTGTACTGCTTTGTCTGCACTTTGCATGTGTCTTGGAACTGCTTTTTGATCTGCATCTCCATAACCTGCAGACAGAGGCAATGTGAAGGGGAAAAACAGCTTAGATTGTGAGCTTAGATTGCATCCAAAACATAGCTGCCTATGTGACAGCGATAACTAGTCACTCACCACAGTATTGCTGCATGCTACAGCTTCCACCCAGGTAAGAGAATGGGTAACTAGATGACCCACTAACACAAGCAGTATTAGGCTTTCTGAGAGAAAAGCTCAGGGCTCCTACTCAATTTTAAGTCCCATGGAAGGTAAGGGAACTCAGGCATATGCTTGAGTGCTGGATGACCAAAGGCCTTAACTGGCAGCATCTACAGGACACCACTCAACCCAGAGCATTCTCTTCCTTACCCTCACTGCTACGTATGGCCCATTGCTATACTCCAGGAACATGCAAAATGCATGAAGCAAGGCCAGGTTGAAAGAGCAGAAACTTTTCTATGCTTTGTCAACTGAGAGTCTGAATTTATTCTGCAACCTTGGCCCACAGGGCACTTCAACAAAGCCAGAACAAAGGAGCTTCCTACCCCATGACCTGAGTGTCCACACACATTGGGGAACCACAGGGAAAGGGAGAATCTAGGGATGACCAAGGCTCAGAAGGACATAAGGGAGGGGGTACATGGTGCTGGAGAATAGCAACAGGCCAAGGCATGGAAACAGCAGGACCAAGCCAGAGAACAAGGAAGAGGCCATGCCCCCAGCAACTACAGGTGCAAAGAGCCTAGTAGAGACAACTAAGCTCCTGTCACCTTCAGGTTTTTTGGCTGCTGCCGGAGTTCCATGAAGTGCTTCCTGTGCAGCTCCCGCTCTCGCCGCTTGTTGTATTCCAGCTGGTTTTCAAGCTCAGTCTGGTGCTGCAGACGGATCAGGTCCATCCGTAGCTTCTGCAGTGTGTGCAGCTGCCTATACTCCAGCTCCCGCGTCGACTCATCGTGCCGGATCAGCATGGCGTGCTCCATCTCCTTCTGGGTCCTCTTCTTGTTCAGCTCCTGTGGAGGAGGCAGTGCAACATGAGGTGAGCCCTCAGATCAAACAAGCATCGTTTGCTCCCTATGGCACTGGACAGATCTCTGTACCCAGTGAAGCACAAGCTGGAACCACATGGCCAGTCACACAATGCCAGCAACAGGACAAGAGAAACTGCTAAGTCTGCTTTCCTGAACAAATGGGCTAACTTCCACACTAGGTACAAAAGCTTGCCCATAACCCAAACCACCTCCTGGCCACAGCCCTTCTATCACCTGGTATCCAGCAGGTGGCACTGACAGCCAACATGAGCTCTGTGTTACTTCCCCTGAGTGTAGCAATGTCATTTTCTGAGCATTCTCTTTTGCAGGCTAGGGAGCAGAGGAAATTCCAGATAGGAAAGCACCACAGGTCAGAATCTGTCATGCCTATTCAATTTACAAACCCTGCGGGGTGCCAGTTGGTAAGACGCCTCATGCATCACTAGCCAGATGACCATCAAGGCAAAGTTGATCAGTTCTGACACCCACGGGTACTTGAGAACAGCAGTGTTGCCAACAGCTGCTTATGAGACCATTTTGGCTCCTGCTACAGGGCTTGCAAATGCAGGATACACTCCAAAACAATACGAAGCTTTACATCTCTGCACATACAAAGACAAATTCCCTCCACACAATACCATGCAGCCTTGCAGAACCTGTTCTGAGTTCCAACCCAGGAGAGATCACGAGTTCTAGTCCCTACTTTATCCATAGCCTGCTGTTAATATTCCTAGCTCAAGGTATTGCTAACAAACTACAAAACCTTTCATTTGCAGGTTAACAGATCAACTCAGTTGGGAGCACGTTTGTTCCTACTGACCATCTGGCAGTCATTATATGGGATGACTTGGATGAGATTCACTTCCAGCTCCATTTAACATGCTCATCACTCAACACCTTGCTTCACACAAGACTAAGTTCCTCATACCTCATGTCTGTACCATGCTTAGCACAATGAAGTCCCAATATTGATTGGGCCTTCTAGTGAACTACTTTGCTATATCTGTTGCCTACATACTGGGATCCTGCTGAACTTCTAGTGCCAGTATCTGGAAATATGAATGCCAGCTGTGATAGCTTTAAGATAGGAAAAGAAAAGTAAGCTCAGGGCTCATGTCTTGCAGGGAAATCTGTATTGCCAAGTGTGCAATGCTTAAACTTAACTGAACTACATCTGATGGCCAAGGTTGCTGTCCAAGACACTCAGATCCTTCCACACTTATCTGAAGGAATCTAATGGATTTCTATCTACTTCCAGAAGGAGTGAGACTTCCATAATAAACTGCAGTGATTTTCCTGTTGAAATGCAGTTACTAAAATTGAAATGTAGTTACCAACATTTTCAAAAAGACCAGCTGTTTTGGGTGCTAAAGATGAAAAGTCATAAAAGAGCTGAACTTAAATACATGGTCATGTACTGTTCTTTCTACAGGACCTCTGTTCTCATCAGTGCAGAAGCCAGAGTTGTTCTGGGAATGAAGGGAACTGCAGAGAAAGAATGGCTGTGTGGTTAAGACACTTTAATACTGTTGCATATAACTCAATTCCATCCCTGCATCTGCCATAGACCTAGCATATAACAGAAGGCAAGACACTCAAATCAGAGTTCTTCAGAAGTGTCAACTACATTTTGATTGTTTTCCAAGATGCCCAACCTGAGAGCTAGGTCTGATTTGCAGAAATTCTAAGCGTTCATAGCTAAAGATATAGTCAAGGCAAGCTGTGCTTTGAGCTTGAAATGCTCAAATCCTAAGTACTGTGGAAAACTGGGTCCAAAGTGGTTTCATAGTTCCATAGTTCCTAGGGTTGGAAGGAACCTGAGTAGATCATCTAGTCCGACCCCCTGCCGTGGCAGGAAAGATTACTGGGGTCAAACGACCCCAGCAAGGTGGTCATCTAACCTCCTCTTAAAGACCCCCAGGGAAGGGGCCAGCACCACTTCTCTTGGAAGTTGGTTCCAGACCCTAGCCGCCCTGACCGTGAAGTAGTGCCTCCTGATATCTAGCCTAAATCTACCCTCTACCAGCTTGTGACCGTTATTCCTGGTCACTCCTGGCAGTGCTCGAGGGAACAGGGACTTCCCCAGTGCCTGCTGGTC
>NW_017729001.1:9336130-9337686 GCF_001723915.1 Gavialis gangeticus
CTCTCGATGCTGTCCACATCCCTCCTGAAGTGCGGCGCCCAGAACTGGACGCAGTACTCCAGCTGCGGCCTGACCAGCGCCGCACAGAGGGGGAGGATCACCTCCTTGGACCTGCTCGAGATGCATCTGTGGATGCATGACATGGACACCCAAATTAGTGGCAACTTCTGATCTTCCCTCTTTGTACCTCAATATCCCAGCTGTAAAACAGAGATAAAACAACACCAACTCATCACAGACATGGTGTAAAAGGGGAATTCATGTTTGTGAAGCACTCAGGTACTGTACTGATGAATGTCAGAGAGGGGAATTTAAAGTCATATCTTCAGAGCAGGGCCTGAACACTGTGCCAGAAGCAAGGCTGAGGGTTATACAATGAATGCTCCTGCTTATTAAGAAAGCACCGTACATTCTGTGCTCTCAGTGAAGCAGGGATCTCATAGTATGGTATCATTTAAAGATTATTACAATGCTTACATACAAGGTGGCTGAACTAAAGATTGTACAAGCAACCTTTATTTCTAGCATTTCTTAGCTTTTGAGCACTTCACTTTGCAACCTTCAATACTGTTCTTTTACTGTTGCTAGTGTATAACCTACATGCATATATTTTTGGCTAAGTGACTGTTCTTAAGAAGTCCATCTGGGTAAAATACATCCACATAAACTTTAGATGTGGTCTACGTTCTTCTTTGCATATCATCAGGTCTAACATGAGCACCCTTGCAGAGGTTGGCAATATAGCAGCTGGGTTTTTCAAGTCTCCCACAAGAAGAGTCCGGTAGGCTCATTCAACAAATACAATGCCACGGGGACCCAATGATTGCTCACACTCAGGAAGGCTGGCTCTACTTGACCTGGGAGGAACCTTGTGCCGAGTACAGTAATTACTTATGGAAAATTAATCCAAGAAAAGCATTTCATGTATTTTTCTCTCTCAGTGCAACTAAATAAGCAGAAACAAGAAGATCCAGTACCATGGAACAACTCAATGCTCCATGCATCACTGGCTTTTTTTACACCCTCCTGCACAGTTTGAGAAGCAAGGCTTTAAGGACCTGAAATCATTCAAAGGTAAAGCTCTTTGGAGAGGTATTTAATAGGGGTGCACCGATAGAGATTTCTGTGGCCGATACCGATAGCTGATTTTTAAGGCAGCATATCAGCTGATACCGATCCGATTTGTGATACCCAGCCCGGCAGTGTGGAGAGCTGCCTCTAGCTGGTAAGTCTGGTGTGGTGGGAGGGGAGGGGGGATGGGAAGGCGCTGGTGGGGGCAGATCAAGGCCCCCACAGGGAGGAAGGGTGTGAGGCTGGGGCCGGGGCCAAGCCCAGCTGGGTCAGGGCATGCACGGGACAGAGCTGTGGCTCATGTGGGGGATGCAGAGAGGGGGGAGTGGCAGCTCCTGCTCCTGTGCACTGCTCATCCAGGAGGGCGGGGGGCGCATGTGTCCCCAGATGTGTGGGGTGGGCTGGACCTGGGGCTGCACCAAGCTCTTCCCAGCAGGGCAGGGCTGCGCTGCAAAGGGACTACAGCGAATTTGTGGCTGCAACCC
>NW_017729001.1:9342686-9355098 GCF_001723915.1 Gavialis gangeticus
AACCCCACCCCGTAGCCCCCTTCCCAGCTCAGCCCCACCCTGCCAGGAAGAGCTTAGAGCAGCCCTGTCCCCAGCGCACTCCGCCCTGCACAGATCCAAGGGCACATGCCCCCCCAAGACGAGCGGCAGGAACAGTGGTGGGAGCCGCCACAAGAGCAGGCAACTGCTGGACAAGTGTCTGGGAGCTGCTGGTCCAGCAGAGTGGTGCGCAGTGGTGGAAGCCCCACCCCCTGTGTGCCCCCCAGACAAGCCATGGCTCCATGCCTGCCACAGCTGGGCAGCGCTTGCCCTAGCCCCATGAATCCCTCCCCATGGGGGCCTTGATCTGCCTCCCGATGCCCCTTCCTTCCCCTTCCACCACACCAGACTTACCAGCTGGAGGCAGCTCTCCATGCTGCCAGGCTGTGCTCCTCACCACCTGTATGGCACTGCGGTGGCGCTCATGCACAGGCCATTTATTGGCCAAATTATCAGCCTGATATTGCTGATTTCCGATATAATAAATGTTCTTTCTATCGGTACCGATCCAGTATTGGACCAATGTATTGGTGCACCTTTAATGTTTAAGAGTGACGCACCTCCCGAATGTTCTGCTGCTCCATCTCATGCCTCTTAATCATTGTTTTCCTCTTGAAGAATCGGCAGTTTTTGTCGTAGTATAGTCTCTGCTGGCTGAGAAGATGTGCCTCCTCTTCAGCCTGTGTGTGCTGCAGGTTCTCTTTGTGTTTGGATATCCTCTCCTGCTTCTCTTTCTTCGGTGTGCTGTGGTCCTCATTCATCTCCTGCACATACACAACAAATGAGTAAACATCTGTCTTCTTAGGATCAGAGGGACACAGAACTGGAAGGGATTTATGTCCTAGAGTCTAGTCTTCCTTCCAAGGAGGAGAATGAACAAAAATCCTTGGCTCCTGACCTTGAACACAGAACATTTAATCATCACATACACACATTTCATTTATTCCAGTGGGCCATAAGCACATGCTCAAGCACTTCACTGAATTGAGGCCATAAAGGGGCTTTTCTTCTGTTCTCTCTGGCTATCCCTTTTCTCCCCATTTATTTCAAGTCAACTGAAGCCTTTGTTCTGAGGGGGTGGGTGTCCTACACATGCAATTTTGGGGTTGGGTTAATGTAGGCAGGTCATTACTTTGAATTTGCTAAGCAGTTGCGGGACACTTGGATACCAGTTGACCGATCTCTCATAAACAGCTTAAACAGAGACTTGTGACCAATCAGGTGCTTTTCAGGGGAGGGAGAGAGTGCAGAGGAATTCTGCAGGAACTCACAATTCCTCTATCACCCTATTACAGGCCCAGTTTTATGGCAATACACCCTCCTGAAGCCCACTGATATCAAGAACATTAATATGTCACTTCATAATGATGCTTGGTGCACTCGGGTCTTGATCTCACTCTCCATCTATATGGGAGCTGGGAGTTCAATTTGCATCACCATCTGGCTGTGTCCACTAAACCCATGGGATCACCCAAGTTTATCAAAAACAAAGCCTGACCCATGCTTGTGCCACATTCTTTTGGCTCTAGGAATATGGTGGTTCTTGCCTCTTTAATCTTTTCCTTGCAAAGCTTGTACTGCTTCTTCTGACTTTCTAAAAAGTTTGCCAGGTCTTTCTTCTGCTGAGCCAAAATCTGTTGCTGGAATTTCTTCTCATCTGCTGCAGCTGCCTTTGCCTGGAAGAGGGGGAGGGTGGTTAGGGAGTGAGGGAGTAAGAACAAAATCCATCATAAATCAAATCTCCCACTTGTGTATTCTGTCTGTCCTTCTCCCACTCTGTGGCAGAACAAGGTCCTAGCCCATCAGCATTCAACTGCATGAAAGTGTACTGTAAAAATTTAACACCTACATGCATTTAAGAGTTTCTTCGTGTTTCCTGTCTCTTCCACAAAAACCACAACTGGATGGGAAAAGTTCATTTTCTTGGCTTACCCATCACATTTTGTGTACATAAGGATTTTTTGATAGCATTTCACACTGGGAAGAGGACAGATTAAGGCACCACAAATTTCTCTGCCCTTCCCGATTTTCACATCTCAATTACGGGCTAGAAAACCTCCTTTCAGCCCAGCAATACTGTCAGTCAGTGTCAACTGGGGCATCCCTATATCAGGAACTACACTGAGACATTCTATCTTGTTTTGCCAAATAAATAAATAAAATTAGTCAAGCTAGCTCCCAGAGAATGACTCTGCATAGGTTCCAGAATGCCCATCTAAAACTATGGTCAGACAGCCTTTTCCTGAAGATCTGTTGCACTGCTCTCTTCAGTCATATAACTTACCTCCTTCTCCATCACAGCCACTTGCTTCTTGGCCAGCTTCTCCAGCTCGATGGACGAGTTGTTGGCATGTGTCTCCACCTCCTTCTGCAGCTTGAGGCGGTGCTCGTCCATCTCGGCCTTCAACTTGTTTTCCAGGGCGATCAGCTGCTTCTGGTGCTGGCGCCGCATCCGCTTATATCCTGACATCTGTTCCCGCAACTCGTTCTCCTGCTCATGCTCATGGATCTGTCTTGTAACCTGATGGGATTGAAAGGGAATCAGTCATTAAACAGGCTTCTTCTGCAGTTACTCACCTGCAGAGCAGACTCATTGCTTGACTGTGCTATCACCAGCCAGCTCCTAGGGAACACTGTTCCCAGTTTTTACAGCAAGAGCTGTTCTTTAAAGTCACAGACTGTGCAACTTTGAGGAATAATCTGGGCCATGAGTTTTTTTCCAATAGGGTGCAGCCAAGATTTTTTTCCCCCACTTCATTAAGGATTTTAAATGCATCTGCAGCAAGGAATGTCCCAACCTTCATAGAGATGAGACACTTCTCGATTAATAACAACATTCCTGGGAGCAAGGCTTATAAAATGGTGACCATATGGGAAGGGAATCCACAACCCCAACTTACTTGCTTTGGCCCCATTTTAACCCCTTTTGGGAGGCTTATTTCTCATTCCAGATTTCCTCACAAAGCTTGTAAGATGGCAGACTGACACTGTATTCCCACTGTGTACCCACACCCACTCCCTCCCCAAACCCTAATGTACTATAAGAAATACTAGGATCATCCAGGTAATCTGTTTTCCTTATTAAACCACCCCCTGCACCG
This sequence comes from Gavialis gangeticus, assembly GCF_001723915.1. Taxonomy (NCBI): domain Eukaryota; kingdom Metazoa; phylum Chordata; order Crocodylia; family Gavialidae; genus Gavialis; species Gavialis gangeticus. The sequence continues at coordinate 9,345,806 of NW_017729001.1, forward strand.
ATGGTTTGTACTGAAGACTGCTGGTCATCATGTTCCCAACTCTCACGGGATGCATGGTGGAAACTCTGCATCTGGCCATCTTCATATCATCTTCTTCATATTACCAGTAGGATCCCCCCCTGCTTTTTCTCCCTAGTAGTGACTGCAATAGCCTTACATTTGTCTTTCCGGATTGCTCATGAACAAAGTTAAACTTTGTTGTCAAAGTTATCTTCTGCTTCCAGGGAACGCCAAGGCCCCGTTCCTACTATTGTTCCATTGACAATCCACAGAGGGAAACCTCTCTGTTCTCAGGTTCCTGAGACCAACACATGTGGGAGTGAGAACTGCTTTATTAGCAGAGCTACTAGGTACACCATGCTGCTTAAGGAACAGTCCTACTGCTGGACCCAAATGCTTCTGGCTAAGAAGGCACCATTCTGTAACTGATCAGTATTAATGAGGATCATAAGGTCTAAGCAGATTATAAACACTGTTCAGCTGAAACAAAGTCACAGTTTTTGCATTGATTTCCATGCTCTAATTGTATGCACAAGGAGAAATAAGAGTTCAGTTATGCCTGGATTCCTAAGGAGAAAATGCCAATTAAAGGAGAGCACTGTTAAAGACCAAAGTCATCTTCATCTTGGTAACAGTGATCACAGGTTTCCTACCAAAAACATAACTTAATTTACAGAATGCTCTCTAAAGTCCAATGTTAGACCCGTAGCTTGCAGGATGCACAGGATCAGAGGCTGGAGCCCTAGGTACAGGCTTCAAATCCACATCTTGGAGCACAAAGTGGTGCTCAGACCTTTGAGGGGGATTAAGGAATCCTGAAGTCACATTTCTTCCCATGCCCAGTGACAGCTTTTCCTGCCATAGAGTAGATCCTACCCACCCTGTTCAAGTGTCCGCCATACTACAAACAGGAAAAGAAGTGTAATCCACAGCACTAGCACTACTATTAGGATGCATTAAGACAACATTCAAAACCAAGTAAGACTGGATGGTGTGCACTTTGGTGGCACACCTTGCTTGATGGCACAGATTCTAACAGAAATATACCATTATCTCCTGTTATTAAACAGCAAGCAGAGGCAAACCCAGCATTCTAAGACAACTAGATGACAAGAGGCAGCAATCATTTAGGAACCATCTCAGTCAATGTAAGTGTACGAATTAGACAAGACAACTGAGAGGTCATTGGGAACAGCATATCTGGTACAGACTGAAACCCTGGCAGTTGTATGCTCGAATTCATCCTAGACTGTTTACCAGAGCTGGAAGGTACTTTTTTTTCCTCCTGGCATAGGAAGAGCAGGTCTGGATGGAACAGCAGAAAGACTTGTGAAAGGTCAGTAGCAGACTGAGGACAGCTACTGACACATCATTATACATCCCCAATAAAAGTACAGCCACAGGCCCAGACTGACTACAGAAAAAGAATAATGGACAAGGTTGCAGAAACTGGGCTACCACCACTACCTTAGAAAATAAATTAAGCACATTTAATTCCAATGAATGCATTCAGCCAGACCAACTGCATCAGACTTCATTACTCAGAAGAATTTGTAGCTGTTAAAGCCAACCTGTTACAGATATATATCCCATCCAAGAGAAACTGCAACAGAGAAGGTATCTGCCATTTGTAAAGGATTTCAGGGTATCATTCTGACTGGTAATATTCCTCCAGAAGAGCAGGGAACAAAAATGAATGGTGATGTGACAAGCTCCAGCCTTCAAATACACGTGACAGCCTTCAAAGACTGATGATGAAACCGGTTAAGTATCAGTCCCACACAAGATTGTAAGAATGGTGGAGGAAGGAAAGTGACAACACACATTAACACCATCTCTGCCTATGCCTAAACAAGTATCAGAGCAAGAAGTATTGGGCATGGCTGGTATTTACTGGTAAGAACTTGCAACTCTCAGTCAAGTTTAGCAACAAACGCACAATTTGCACAACAACACAGTAACTTCACATGTTACATTTTCATAGGTCACCAGGTACTTCACAATATCTTGACTGGTTCCTCAGGGATGAGGGGAGCTGGAGCTGAAAGAAGCAGCACTTTCACTGACACAATTCTTCTTGGATGTCCCCAACAGCAGAGTCACTCATGTGTCAGTCACTCATGCAGATGAGCTAGACTAGTGCAAAGCTTTTGAAAGGGAAGGAAGGAGCAAGAGAACAATACAGAAGATCATGGAGAATCCCATTTGGAAAGCTGCCAACCCAAACACCACAATTGCTGCAGTACAGGAAGTGAGTGAAAAGATGGGATTCTCCAAATTCCAACCCAAATTGTTGCAATGAACTCTCCAGCTGCAAAGTTACTGAATATTAATTGAGCTTTCATTTCTTCTGTTTATACTGGCCTCTGTTCTGATGCTGTCCTAGTTATTTAAAAAGAAGTCCATTCACTGAAGTGGCTTCTGAGGTGGGAAGGATGATGCATCTCTCAAGAGTACAGGAGAGAGCACTGACTTTCAGTGTAGTCGATCTCATCAGCACATGCCTGCTGACCCTCATTTTCTTCACTACACAGCTTTGGCTTGGTTTAGTTCTTTTCCTTACATGGAGACTCCCAAATCATATCATGATTCAGTTACATAACCAGCAATACGAGGGCTTCATTTTAACTTCATATTTGTATTCAAGGCTCTTTGTTCTTTGGCTTATCCCATAGAGATGTGCAACTTGGTTCACATTTACATTATGTTCCAGATCAGATTATCTCCTTAACATATATTTTTTTTTAAACTTTAAAAAACTTCACCATCTTTCTTCTTTAGCTCCCCGCTGGGTCATTTTCCATCCATTCTTGTTCTTCCATCTACATTTTTAGGATTCAATTTAAAACAAGATCCTTTTCATAGTTGGTTTGAATTAGATGCTCTGGAAATTGTTACAAATCTTCCAACATATTTCATATCCCATCATAAGGTGTCTGAGAAATGATGTATCAATTTCAAAAGTAATAATAGTTTCATCTAATTTCTGAAAAGTCACTCTGAAGTACACAAATCCCATGCAAGGCAAAAACAGTCAACAGCAGAACCTCCCTGTTGTTCTGTGCAAAGTACTATGTTGTAGAACCTCCAAAGCCTCAGCTGTTTGAGTCCAAAATCTTACGTTGTTGAGCAAGTCATACAGCATAATGTAGAGGTATGGAGTTATATTAATAACGAGAATAATGAAGCAGCATTGGAACCTCTTAGATTTAATCTTTCTTGAAGTCCTATGGCCGTTGTCGATGCACTGTGCACTAACCTGCAAGGTAAAACCTGAATTTCATATAGTCAAAGCACAGTCTTCCCAGTAAGAGTGCTGAGGTAAGTGGATATAACAATCCTTTCAGTCATCTCACTCCAGTTTTTTGGTCAACATTGTGACAGAGAAAGTTATTACGGGAGAGGAGCATGGAGCTTTGCGGACACGGGACCATTTTCTTTTATTCTCTACATTGTCCTACTTGCCTCTCTGATTCTTCTTCCCCCATTTTCTTCCCTTCCTAATTCTTCTACCTCATTTCCCTCTGTGCCCTTCCACACCTTTGCTATTTCCCTTCCTTTGTTTTGTTCTGCTTACTTTAGTTTCTAATTAAAATGACAATGAATACTCATTTTCTTTATACTCAATATTCATTTTTGTTTATTTTTTAACCTTGCTTCTTCATTATTCTCTATCTACCTAGGTTTGTCTTGCTTGTCTTTGGGAAATGGACTAAGACATTTAATAAATTTTTAAAAGATCCCATGTTAAGTGTGGAGATATTAGACACCATTAGATAATAAAAATACTAACATTATGACAGAATTTACCGAGGATAACTCTTCTCTTGACATGCTTCCAGCCACAGCAGAAGACAAGGAGACACTAAGAAGCCAAAGGGAAAACAAAAAGAACATCTGCATCCCGGATCACTGGACAGACACAGAACAGTAGGCTCCATGGACCTCTTGTGGAATTAAGCGACTATTCAGCACATCAATGCTACAGAATTAGCCAATCACTGTAATCTCTAATTCAGACAGATGAATGAAGCTGTCCTCCTCCAAATTTGAAGGAAATGTCTACTTCCTGGTTAATTTGCAGTAGCAAGTGGATGAAATTGAATGAAACGAGGGTTAAGCATTGAATATGGACAGACTGATATTAGAGGGCTAGTGCCGACATGCACTCTGATGAGATGTCATGGCCTCATGATGGAACCCATGATGACGGAAAAGCGTCAAGGATTACTGCAGAGAAGTTGGAGGGAGTTTTAGTGACTGATATTTGCAATGAAATTCTGAACCGGTCTGATGTCCTTGGATGAAGGCACTAAAGTACCTAAACACAATCCCAAAGATTATCATCATGACATAGGGCAGATGACTGAATTCACTGCAAAATTACTTCCCAAATGACCCTTGTCAAAAAAAAATCTCAGGACTCTTTAGACCATAACATACTAGAAGATTTTGAAGCTCTATGCTGAAAGAAACAGAGAGCATCTGTCAGGACATCTACAGAACTAAACATCTGCATAAAATACACAACCTTTCACCAAGATGTGACATTTCCTGCTTCTTGTTCCTTGGGTTCCTCCCTCCAACCTGCTCAGACCAGACACCAGTTCCTTTTTGCGCAGAGGGCCATGGCCACCTCTTACAACTACAGCAGTTAACAAGCAAACAGGACCTACTACACCCTTTTCCAGAAACTTCAAATTAGCTGCCAAGACTTGGAAAAACACTGGCAGCCTCTCACAATGAGAGAAAGGGTTGTGAGATGACAGTGAAAGAAGATGGAACAAACTGAATATTTTTTGGCTCAGGGCTCGGACTTATTATTGGCTTGGCGATTCTGTCAAGAGAAAGAGCAGCTATGTGGACAGAATGCCAAGGATTTGCAGAGCCGGGAGACAGTGTCAATTCAAATATACCACAGTTTAGGGGCTGACTGGCCTGATACTGTTTTAGTGACCACACCTGCAAATACTGCCTTCACGAATCTGAAGTCCCAGAGTGACACAATTACTTCATTAGCATCTTGATTCCAAACACAATGCAATGGAATCAACAACGCTCAGGTCACCTTCTCACTTCTTCGGCAGCAATGCTCAAAAAGCTGTGGAGAGTGAGTGAATACCAAGGGAGGCTCATGAAGTTATCCGAGAAAAGGGTCAAGTCTAAAACACAATTTATATATGGTTAATACCCAAGCCTGTCCAATCTCTACATATATGGATTTGACAGACACTCCCCTGCTGCCTGGCATTATTTATCAGCAAGCAGCACTATCCTGTATTCTGTCCAGGCAACCTCCACTGGCTTTTCATGCTCCAGAACAGAGCTTCTCCAATGGTAGCATGAGGACCACTAAAGGACTGCAAAGCACATGCTTCACAATCTATGGAGAAGGGGCTGGGTATAGGACACTGGCTACTAAACTGCATGAGAACAGCAAGTATGCACAAACCTTTCTCAATGTTACTGCTCTGTGTAAGTGGGACTATCATTACCAGAGGGACAATACATGGGGAAATGGTCTGCATGATGACCAATGAGAAAGAAGATTGTTTAGGAGACCCATGCTGTTAAATCATGGCTCAGACCATGACCACGCTCAAATGCCCCTGCTTCAGGAGATGACTAAAATCCCCCTTCAGAGGAGCACTGACTTCATCACACTTGCTTGAATATTGGTACTTACTATTGTTACAAGTAACACCTTTGTATCACTGAAAGCCATCAGAGAAAAAAACAACAACATGTTTTCACAGCTTGTGTGTTTTTTGGGTAGCCTGTTTCTCGGTTTCACCTTTAAAGTCATTCCACTTCCCTCACTGAGTGTGTGGTGTGTTCACACCACAAGAAGGTAGAAAAAATATTTCAAATCATTTACAAAGTGTGACTGTAAACCACAAAACTTAGCATGGGGTTCATGAGCAGGGGAACTAACCCAAACCACGTCTAACTCATGTTTGGAAGTAGAGTGTACTTCAAGTCACCATGTCCTTTCAGAAACTCTAGACTGTGACGTAGGTGTGTGCTGCAGTGATGACCACTTTCAGCCAGGAAGGGCTCAGAGATTACAGATACTGCATTCCTGACTTCAGCCAGCAAGGATGGCTATTAAACAGTGTGAAACTGACCCTCCTCTAAGTTGAGCTAGTGCTGCCCATCTTTATGGCAGGCACTGTTCAGTGAATCTCGCAGGCAGAGTAATACTTATTTTCATAGAGTCTTTAATTCAGGAAGATTACTGCAACTTGCATAGCATAAATGTGGTCCACAGCCCTTCACAATCCTATTGGATGTTACAGCTTACTCAACATTACTCTCTCTAATGAACAATCTTGCTGGGACTGTTGGGCAGCACTCAGAGAAATACACTGATGGGCAGTTAAGAGGGCAGGAGGAAGTGCCATGGGAACTTTAGCATCCTGGCAGAGAGGACCTCACTATTAAAGGTATGGTGTAACATGAAAATTAAGGGAACTAGAAGACCACAGAAGTGTTTTTTCTGAACCAACATTTCCACAGATGCTGTACAGTTCAAACTTATCCTTGGCTCCCCCTCTCCAGCAATAATGACCCTTCCTCCTTTACACCTGCCCTAACATAGTCTGCTGTCAAGGAATGTGATTAATCCCTTCTCCTCCAAAATAGTAGTGATTACAACTGTAGTACCATATATTTCCTAAAAGGGATCACATGTGTTATTCAAGTGGAGGCCAACCTGTTCAGGTAAGCCTACTACAAATTAAGCCCCTCCCCTGCCCGCCAAGTGCTATTCCAACTCCCTTCCCCTGCCTGACCTGCTTTCTACCCAATCTGCTGCTCTGTTTTCTGCTCCCTACCCTATATGCCAGGGATGGGCAAAATATGGCTCACAGGCTGGATTCAGCCTTCCAAGGCATTTTGTCCAGGCTGCAGTGGGTGGCTTGGCCCCATCTGGCCCAGGTGCGAGGGGCAACCCAGGTGAGTGTGGCCAGTCCCGCTGTCACCTGGTATGCAGCAAGGCTGGGGCAGTACGGCAGCCAGATTCTGTTTCTTGATAGCCCCAGTAGTGGCTCCTTCTGGCTGCCACTACCAGCCCCAGCAGCCCAGACCATCTGCCCCACACCCACCGCTGGGGGTGTCAGACAGAGCGGGTAGGTTCTCTATGGAGACAGGCAGGGATCTGTGTGGGCAGAGGGCTGGGATGGGGCGCGGGGACCAGAATCGGGGGGGGCGGGACAACAGGGTCAAGGATCAGGATCACAAGGTGGTGACAGCACAGGGCTGGGGCCCAGGGCAGAGCTGCAATCTGCTGCCTGCACTTCGCTGCAACAGGCACCAGTTCTTCAGGAGAGGGCATGCGGGGAGTGGATTGTAGCTCTGTCCTGAGCCCTGGCCCTGCACTGTCATCGCCCTGTGATCCCCAGCCCCTCCTGTTCCCAGATGCAGCTCCCTGCCTGCCTGTGGCCCCATCGCATCCACCTACCCGTGTGCCCTGCCCATGTGGGTCCTGGCTGCTCTCTGGTCCAGGGCAGTGTTGTGATTTGCTCCCTGCACATCCCTGCCAGCAGAACCAGTGCCAATCACAGGGTCTGTGGGGATCATGGCTCTACCCTGGGCCCCAGCCCCACGCTGTCACTGCCCCATGATCCCAATCCCAGCTCCGGCCCTGGCCCTGCCTGCCTGTCCTGCTTCTGGAAGCTGCTCCCTGCCCCATGGCCCCATCCCAGCTACCCAGACACATGCAGAGGCCACTCAGGGTGTTTTGGTGAGCTGTTGCAGGCGGGGAAATGCTGACCTGGCATGCAACAGCTAAGACTCCCTAAGTGGCCCTCTGCCTACAATAAGTGTCCACCCCTGCTATATACCCTGTGCTGCCTCCAGTCTCCCCAGTCTGCCACATGCAACACACAGAAGGTACCCATGCCACAGGTTGGCCACCTTTGTGTTACTGAATCAAAAAGTCACTGTCATAAATTAACTCACTCCCTCCCCAAAGTACTCTAGGTGTAATGAAATGAAATGTCAGTCTCTAGAACAGTGGTCTCCAAACTTTTTTGATCGCTCACCCCATCAGTAAAAAAATTTTGAGCACGCACCCCCAATATATGTATATTTATATAAATAGAAATAGAAGTTCTAATATTTTCTTCCCGCACCCCAATGGATAGTTTTGCACACCCCCTGGGTTGTGTGCACCCCACTTTGGAGACCACTGCTCTAGAAGATCACAGTTACCCAAGTATGGGACTACTTTGGCAAACCTGAGGAGATACTTTTACAGGGAAGTGTTTTTTTGTCTTTTTCTTTATATCAGGACAAAGGTGAAACAATACCACCTTTTCTTATAAACTGCTATTGTGTATTGCTCCCTGCTATTCCATCCCATTGCTAATGAAGGGCAGGTGTATCCATTATTCCACACAATGGAAATAGAAGGTAGGAAGCATATAAATGAAAAGAAATCCCATCCTTAGCCCAAGAAGAGAGGTTTGATGTGTGTAAAATATCAAGTGGGTGTAACCAATGGGTATGATCATTGTTAGAGCCTCCTCCCAAATGACATCTGGATATTCATATTTTACCACTGCAGCTATTCTCCCCCTACAGCCCCAACTAGGCTTTGCCTCAGAAATATACTCCATGGACAACACAGAAGTAAATAAAAGTTCCCAGGAGAGTCACTTTTCTGTCCAAACTAGTAACCCCTTTAACTCTATAGTACATTGGTCAGTTCAGCAGAGCAGCTCTGGCAAATCAGCACCCTAGTGAGCCAGGTAGATCTAGTCTCATCTCCACAGGGCTCTGCCATAGGATCGAGAGTGATGTGGGGTCACCAACTTCCCTGGCCAGAGTAGCTCAGGGAACCAAAGGAACAACACAATTCATATATCTGTTTGAGCGCCCCCTGTTGTTTGAGAGAGGGGCCCAAGAGTTTCTCCATCATCCTAGGATAGCCTGGTTGTTTAGGTAGCTCAATGAACAAATATATCCCCTAGAGACTAAGAATTATGGCTTCTGATGTTGGAGACAAGGTCAAGTATGGGGTGGCCAACCGGGGGCAAAAACCAGCAAGGTGCCAGGCAAAGATGTAACTTCTTTCTCTCTCTGTCTCTCACTCCATCCCCCAAGTTGATCATCATTTCCTCCCTCCAGTCAACTTGGCTGAAGAAATGGTATTCTATTACTATTTATTTGTTCAATAGAGACTACTGAGTTGACAGTGCACATGTGTGCACATTCATGTGCACATAAGTGAGCACATACACCTGCACAGCCATAACAGGAGCACGTGGAAAAGGGTTGTTTTTTTTTTT
>NW_017729001.1:9355233-9414966 GCF_001723915.1 Gavialis gangeticus
TTTTTTTTTTTTTGGGGGGGGGGGGGGTTGTTTGTTTGTTTTTTTTTAAGGAAATCTGAGATTCTACTGGGACAGGAATCTTGGCATAAAAATATCTACTGCACCCATGTCTAGGTCACTCTTTAAATCTGGGATGCAGGGAAAAAAAAAAAAGATTGAACTTTACAAAAAATATACCTGGGAGAAGAGAAACTCAAATGCCCTGCCCCAGATACAGGCTAACATGGAGTACAGGCAGTAGCGTGAATCCCACTGTTTCATTCTGGGCTTCAGCAACAGCAGAGAAAATGTGAAGCTACCATCCGCTGCCTTTCTCCTCTCTACTATGCTGACAGACTACTTCTGCTTACACACACTTCCTTCTCCCGTGCTGTTCAAAGCTCTGGAGCAGTGAAGGGGAATGAGGAAATGGTGGTAAGGGGAATCATTCAGATGCACAATAAAACAAAAAGGGGGAGGGTTCTCTGTTGTAATTTCTGGGTTGGCCTAGGATGATGTCATAATAGGCAGCAAATACGATGGCCAAACAGTGGATACTCTGCAAGTCTCCCTTGCCCATGTGACCTCTAATAGCAGTTGTGCTGAAATATTTAAGATTGCAATTATTTTCAATTTAGCAGCCCATTTTCCCTGCTCTTGAAGCAGTTCTTTCTTATCGATACCTCCTGAGAAGGTGGTTACTGATTTCAGGCTGTGTGCATGCAATAGATGGGGTGGGGGGGAGGAGGCAACACAACTAACTCTTCCAGCACACACCCCTTTTGCTACTACAAAGGCATCTATAGCAATCACATTTGCAATAGTACAAATCTGGACTGATCCTACCCATCCCCCCTCTGCCCTCCTCTTTGTAAACCCACAGCCCAGCCGTAAGCCCTCGCTCATTTATTGGAGCCAGGCAATGCTTCATGAGGTTGAATGGAAAAATAAAATGCAATGAATAGTTTGAAATGAAATAAATGAATGAGACATATAGCGGGTAATTCAGCCTGAGGAGGCAATGATCTGATTCTGCAATGATGAAATGCCATCAACCTATGAATTCATTTTTTTTTAAAGAAATATGTATGCATACATTTTATACACATGCAAATCAATACACACTTTTTTTAAGGTGGAATACTATTAAGAGACAACCGATGCAATACAGGAAAAACATTGTAAAGAACTACATCCTTAAACATGTTTAATTTTATATAGGCTGGAAATAACCCCGGGTGTGGTGAACCCCCCCTCCCCCCAAGCTTTTTGCACATTCCATGCACAGAGCTAAAAATCTCTTTCTGTGCAAAATCTAGTTGCTATGCCAACAAAAAAAGAGGGAGAGAGAAAGAGAAAAAAATTGACCCCTTCCCAGCCAGACAGAGAGAAAGAAGGAGGCTGGGGGGGTGTTGCTTACCAAAGATGCTGATTTGATTGTGGCAAAGCGCTCTCGGTTCCGGTAGTGGAGGGCCTGATTCTGGACTGACTGGGTAGGCCGCAGCTCAGGCCTGCGATCCCTGTGGCCCACCTCATCCCTTATAAATACATGATCCTGCAGAAATGGATAAAAACAAGGAGAAAGTCCAGCTGTGCTCTTTCCTCGCCGGCTGCCTCTCTCTCACCCCTCTTTCTGCACAAGCACTGCTGTTTGAAATGCATAGTTTAGCTCTCTGCTAGCCCCTGCAGCTCCCACAGTACAAAATGAATAAGCAACACATTGCAGCCTTCAGTTAGGAATGTCAGCTGATCGCTAGTGGGATGCCTTCTGAATCCCTGGCAGATTTTTTTTTAAACCTCCAGAATTACATATGTGCAAAAAAGAAGAACCAAAAGCACAAAGCAATGCAGAGCAGCCAGAGTCTTCAGAAAGGTTTGCTTAAAGAGCTGCAACCAAATAATCCCTTTAAAAACGTGATTTCCATGTCTAGCAAGGAGGATGCTGTTCCCTTTCAACACAAGAGCAAGCTTTTGCCTCATTCCCTTTCAAGAGCTGCTTTTCCTTAATCTGATCGTTTGGCTTGCAGTTGCTATCTGTTCCGGTGAATGATCATTCTGCCTAAGAGCACTGCAGGCTTGGTGAGACCAGCTTCCCTGTCTTGTGCTGGGAAGGTTCGGTGACCACTCAGGGATCCTGCTTTCCAGTCATGATCGTACACAGTTCTAGCACTTTCTCTCCACAGCCTCACAAAGGATTTTTTTTTTTTTTATTTAAAGCAACAGCTCACGGCTTTAACACAACTGGCTTTTTCTATAACCTCACTCTTGCTAACTGTCAAAGATTTTGGAACCAGCGACGGTACACATGCTTCACATGCACACTAAGCACTGCAACAAAAAGCTGCCACCTTTTATCAGTCACACAAAATATATGCCTTGACCAGACGGGCCTGCGAAAGACCATTCCTGTTGTCCTGACCAGATGGGCCTGGAAAAGGCCATCTCTATGAACTTGTTATGATAAATGGCTCCAAAGGTGACTTCCAAAAGACAAAACATTTTCCAACCGTCTGCTCCCAGCTTGGTACTACCAGGCACAGCCTGCACAGGACTTGCTTTTGCAAAATCTACTTCTATTGCTCTGACCAGTGCAGACTCAATGCGGGGAGCAGTGCCAAGTATGGAGCTGCCAACTTTTCTTAAAGCTCCAGCTCTTCAAGTCAGGACAGATAACGAGAACTTTGTTCTTCATAAAAAAGTGAAACTCTCAGTCCTTACAGGTGCGGAGTAGAGTCTGAACATGTGAAACATGACAGCTCACACAACGAAGCAATTAAAAAAATTGCCCCCTCCCCCCAATTAAAAAAAAAATCTCTTGATCAACTTGGTACAGGCGACATTACACATGGCCACAGACATTTTTATTTTAAGCAGCTTGTGTTCTAGATTGGGGTTTTTAGCACAGTCACAAAATATACTGCTAAGAACACCCACTCTTCTCCATTACAATTTCCACCATTGCTACAATGGAGGTAGGAACTTGCATAGAAAAAAATCTAGTGCCAAGAAGGTGGTACTTTCTCCCTCACCCTGAAGGAAGGAGAATAGCCTTTGCTTTATAACCATGTTTATCCCTATCCCATGCAGATTCAAGCACTTCCACGATTATTGTGTGAAATAATCTGCATCAGAAAAAGAAATGATAGAAAATCTTTAGGAATTGCATGCTACTAACAAGGGACCTTAAGCCAACATAGATGTTCCTTGTGTCCCTGCACCTTGCATTGACCTTTGGCAGGGTGAGAGGAATGGCCAGGATTGTGACAGAACAGCTCACAATGGTTCCTGGATAACTGTTCAGGCAAGGGGAAAGATGTTATGTCAGTCAGTTACTTCTAAAACACTGGTCACCAACCTGGGGATCCCAATCTACAGGTAGATCCCAGAGCCTCTTTTGGTAGATCCTGGGCTGGGGGGACAGATGGGCATGTGCACATCTGCCACCCCCAGCAGGTCAATCTGTGGTGGAGGGAAGGGGCAGGGGCCAGATCAAGGCCCCCACGGTGAACGGCTGACCATGCAGCCCAACCAGGAGCAGGGGAAAGTAAGTGGGGCTCCAGCCTGGCCGGGTGGTGGGAGGATTGAAGCCCGGAGAGGCTCCTCCAAGGGCATGGGAGGGCTTCCTCCCATCTCTGCGGGAGCAGAGGTGACAGGCTGCTGCCGCTGTGCCTTGAGCCCTGCTGCAAGCTGGCCATGTGCAGGCATGGCTCGGCTCAACTCAGCAGCGGGGATTCACGTCACGGTGGCCCCAGCCCAGCCATATCTGGGAAGATCTGGTCATCCAGGAGCACGTGGGGGCAGCTCCTACCACTGGGCACAGCCCAGCAGAGGCCCCAGGGGTCCGTGCCCCCAGGGCCTCTGGCAGACTGTGCCCAGCAGCGGGAGCCACCTCCCCCACCATGCACCCCTAGACCACAGAGACTTCCAGACCCAGCCGGGCCAGGGCCCAACGCCACTTTCCTCTGGCTGCCAGGCGGGTGCGGCTCAGTGCAGTCGCGGCACAGAAGTGGGACCAGGACACTCCATGGTTCAGGGGTGCGTGGGGCAGGGGGTAGGGTGGGTGCGTGGTAGATCCTGAGGTGCCTTTTAGTTCCAAAAACTGATCTTCACCATAAAAAAGGTTGGAGACCACTGTTTTAAAACATGAGATATATTAAGCAGCGGAGAGAAAGTGAGGAGAAGGAGGGTATAAAAGAGCAATGCCTCTTAGAATGGATCTGCGTAGGCCATGCTGCACACATGGTTTTAATTTTCATTGTTGGTATTATTACTGCTCGGTATCATTTTGGATTACTATTACTTTTGAAGGTGGTTAACATTACTGAAGTCAGGCTGTTTTTAAAAACTCTCAGCTGTGTGTGCATGCATGTGCCAGAGAGGGGAGACCTACCGTTTGCATATGTGCTTGACTGAAACATGGATCCCAGTCATTGCTCAAATATAGCAAGATTAAATGTTTAATTTCAAGACTCTCAGCTAAACTGGAGTCTTGTGACTTCACTAAGAGCATACTAATCCTGTGAATCTTTGGGGTATTATGGTTTAGCCAGCAGAAGTAATGGAAGTATCTATAAGATGGTACTGACAGGAAATACCACAGCGTTTCCAAGCAGAAGGACTGGCCATTAAAGTTAGTTATGTCTGCTTGAGTTTCAGTTTGGAATGGTCTAAAGGCACGTTCTAGATGCCTTCTGGAGTTCTCCGCAAAGCAACATCACAACTAGATTTCACACGGGAGAGAGGCAGGAGTGAGACAAAATGAAAGCCACCTAACAGAAAACCCTCCTAGCAACTGTTTGCCTCCTTTTTGTTAAGAGGTTCATGGTCTCGATTCAGAGCGCTGGCATGCACCAGGTTAAAGTGAAGTGATTCTCCAATCAATCAAGGGCACAGAGAAACCTTTTACATGAAGGCAGACTTTGGGGAGCCTGGTATAATGGAAAAGGCAAGTAGAAGATGCAAATATTTACCTATACTAGAACTGCCTGTGCCACTTGTACAGTCCGCAACCCCATCATAGCTCATTCTCTAGCTCATCCTGTATTTACTCAAACATAAGGCAAGGTTTTTTTCACCCCAAACAGCATGGGAAAAAAACCTCCTCATCTTGCATTCACATAAAGGGAAACCTCATTAAATACACTGTCTATTAATAAACTGCCAAAAGCAGCATGTGCTCAGTAATGGAAACCATCTATGAACTAGATTAAATGCAGCCAACATAAAGCACATGGCGCACGCTCCACAAACATACTGACAGGAATTTAGTACCCGTTGAGTGTAGTCCTTCTCGGCACCAGCTCTTTTCCAAATCATGGTGAGCCACTACACTGAATACATATTTACTTCCTCTTCATCCCCACAGCTGAGCTGTGCCATGCCTTTCTTTCCCATTTCCAATAATTTCTGGGGGGGGTTTTTAACCAGCCTTAAATGTTTGACAAACATTACCAAACAGGGTTCCACACAGTTCACCCAGCATTCCTTCTGTCAACCTCTCTCTCAACCTGTTGCTTATGATTAATGTGGCCCTACCCTCCATGAGGTGAAGCTTGATCAAGCTGTCTTATGCCTCATCTGCATATAAATTTTTGGAGGATCCCAGGACTCATGACAAGAACACCCAGTTCCAGTTACGAGTGTGTGTGTGTGTGTGTGTGTGTGTGTGTGTGTGGAGGGGTCTAATTAGCACATGGATGCTTTGTATGGGAAGGGGTGGCATATCTGTAATACATGCACACATACTGAGCAGTGCTGAGCTATGGAGTCACCATGGCTTCAAACACTATCGACTGTGCTGGGGCCCAGCCCAATAAACTATGGTAAATAATGAGCCTTTTGGCTTTGGTCTAATGTCATGCATATTTTGTACTGGGGAAGACCAGGAACTTGCTCACAAACAGGCACACAAACCTCCCAGTCAAGGACTGTATTAGAGTCGGCCTGAGGGAGATGTCCTGGTACTACAATAAGATAGCAGAAGAGGATGGGAAAGATGGCAGACATCACATGGAACACAGGGAACTGGCATAGACTTTTCAGACACAAGCTCTTCTAAGAGAGTAACAAGGACGATGGCAGTGAAGACAACAAATATGAAAATGAATGGAAGGACTGAACAAGCAGAAGGGGGATTTGGGAAGGGCAAGTGGGGAGGGGACTGAGGTAATACTTTGTATAACTGTGATGATTTCAAGGGGACAGCGATGAATGCATGGGCACGTAGGTATGCAGGAGTGTGGGTGCATGGTGCAGTCTTTGTAATGGGACTAAGAATGATGCAACTGTAAAAGTGTGTTTTTAGACTGTCAAGTAAACCATAGTGCTCAAAGAACAGGTTGTTAGAGGTACACATTTTTATATAGAGTGACAGATAGATAGACCAATAGACATAATTATTATATATCTATCAATCTATCTATCTATCGATCGATAGAAATAAATCAATATTTTTGCAAAAAAAAGGTGGAACTGTATATAAAGCAAGTACAAAAGCGTTGCTTAAGAGTGTGTTTATGGAGTACCTGTGCTAACACTTCCCAGCAGTTTAAAAAGAAGGTAAAATGTATGAATTCTGGAAGAACAGAGTCTATAGGTATCCATTGCCTATAAGCAAATTACTATAGGCATGCTCATTTCGAAGTCAATGGTTGAAAATTTGCCCCTTACTTCCATGTGCCCAGGGAAAGCAGGGTCTGACAGTAAAGGAAGGTGAAAAGAGCAAGGGGGCCACAAGATCACCTCCCAGACTTATTTTCCCTGTTGTAGCAGTGAGAAAGGGACAAATTCAAGGCAAACCTCCAATAACATGTATACGTATACGTCTGTGTGTGTGTGCGTGCATGCGCGCAGAACAATCCCCAGTAATTAGATTTGCTATACAGAAAAATTATGACAGAATATCAGGTTAGAATGTTATAATAATACACAACATACAACATTATCTCTCTCTCTAATCTTGCAATATTATATATTTATAAACTTTCCATATATCAGATCTAATTATTGGGGAGTTGTCTTGCATTTGAGTAAATATGGTATTTCTCCTCACCATATTCCTGGGATAAAAAAATAATTTGCCACAGAGCAACCTTTTATTTCCCAAAATATCAAAAAGTCATCACGGAGCTATGACTTCATGTGGAAAGTTTGTTTGTTTGTATTTCTCCCTCATAAGGAATAAGCAGGCAAATCCCTCATATCCTCTAAGCCTGGGGTGGGCAAAATACAGCCCGCAGGCCAGATCCGGCCCACCAGGCAATTTCATCCGGCCCGTGGGCGCGAATCATATTCGGCCCAGCTCACGGATAGTCCTGCTCCGCTCCACTCCGCATGGAGCTGTGCCCTGCCCATTCCCACCTGGGCAACATGCTGCTCCCTCGTGTGCAGGAGGGCCCCAGTCCTGGTCCCAGCCAGCACACAGCTTCCAGTAAGGCCTGTTGCTATGTTGCTGCTGTAGCCACTCAGGGAACTGCTCAGGTCCCCCAGCCTCCAGCGGCTCCTCCCTGTGTCCATGCTGCAGCCCTCTAGGCAGCAGGCAGAGTGAAGCCTGGAGCGGGAGCCCCACGCTCAGCAGGGCAGCGGGGCTCCTCTCCACTCATGTGCAGCTCCCGGGACCCACGTGCCACCAGGGGGAAGCCCCATGCAATGAAGCCAGCAGTCTTCCCTGCTGCCACATGCAGTTCCTGCACTTTGCAGGAAGTGGCAGGGAGCCCCATGTGATGGATCCAGGCCGGTTCCTCTCCCTGGTTCCCAGCAGAGTCCAGGGCGCTACATGTGGTGGAAGGAAGTGGGGCCAGGCCACCAGCTCCATTGTGCTGGGGTCCCTCCCACGGTGCGTGGCTCTGGCTGTGTCCTGGGAGCTGTGCACCAGGATGGAAGGGGGGCGTGTGTGTGGGGGGGCTCCCACACACCCCACCACACCCACACACCCTCACAAACCCACAACCACACCTTCCCCCACACCCGACCCCCCCAAACCCTTCACCCACCCACACCCCCATAAACACAACACCCACCCACACATCTCCGCATGCATACCCACACACCTCCAGACGCTCACTCCCCCACAACCCATCTCACACACATCCAGCCGCCCAACCACACCTCACACACAATATACAAGACTAAGGCATTATTTTGAGCTATTATGCAATCGCCTCTACAGATACACTACACAAACACATGTAAATAAGGATAAAAATATTTTAAAAAATAAAACTGTAATACCTTATAATAGATGTTTGATTTTTAGTATAGAATTTGGTTTTTTTTTCTGGTTCCAAGATGGCAACACCCTCCCCCCGCCCCAAAGGAGTACTTCTGGGGGCAAGGGGAGGGACTTCAGGTGGCAAAGGTTGGGGGTTAGGGGGGTTCCAGTCCCAAAATAGCGACCAGGGGGTGGGGCGCCAGTCAAGAGGCGGGGCTACCTTTGCAGCCCTTGACAGGTCACCAAAACTCATCAAGTGCCCCTCCAGCCAAAATAATTGCTCACCCCTGCTCTAAGTGCTAGATGCTTTAGAAGTAAAACCATGTCCTTGCATCTGCTGGTTTAACCTCTGTGGATACCTCTATACACAAGGATCTCCTGGCAGAATCTAGCTAAGTGTCCAGAGAACAGTTTCTTGAGACATGAATATAATAAATGCTTTCAACAGCCCTTTCTTGACTTAGATGAGGAGCACAGTAATTAATTTGCAACCAAGCAAGCAAAAGGATTGGAAGTTTAATGACTAGAAAACCTGCAGCAGACAAAAAACCAGGGACTGTCCTTGGAATGCCTGGATCTGGGGCCAACTCCTATCTCCTGCCAATTCAGCAGTATATAGGAATCTGCTGTTCTCTCTCAGGCAACATCATGTGAGCTACAAGGACAAGCATTTTAACGAAGAAATATCAGGCTGGCAAGAAAAAAAAAATACAGCTAATCTTTAGAGTTGCCAAGACTAACAGGCCAGATAGAAGGTAGATAGAAGGATTGGTTAAGAGAAGTGAAAATGGGGAGGTACTACTCTTCCTCCAATCCAGCGTACACTGAAGGACAAAACTAACAGTAACTGAAACAGAGGTCTAGCGATATGCTGAACAGATATCTGTAGACTGTATAGGACATGGGTCTAGAATCACTCTGGTTACCACAGCACCCTTGGGTGCCTTGAGATCCATTCAAGGGTGCCATACAATGTTTGTATTGTTAGGTGTGTACAGATACACCCAGAGATTTCAGATAGGGATCCACTGTGTTAAAGACATTTTCTTTAGTAGAAGAATTGCTCTATTATTTTTCTGTAGTCAAAAAAAGCAAAACCCAAAAACTTAAAGAGCTGGCATTTTCTGAAGGGGTGCCTCAAGTCTAACAAGGGGTGCCTAACAAGTGTGAAAAGGTTGAGAGCCACTGGTTTAGGGTTTTATTACACAGAAGTTTAAGAATAATCCCCGGAATTTATTAGTTTTCAGCAGCCCAAGATCAATCTGTAACCCCTATAGTTGGACTTTTAAGAAAAAGACAACATTAAACCAAACTCTGCCATGGGGCCAACTAGACTTTGAATCCAAACACTCCAGAGTTAAGCAAATATCAACCTGAAACTATCCCACCCAGCCCCAAACTGGTAGTCCAGGGCCTTCCCCAGGTTTTTTTCTAGTAATGAATCCTCCATCTTGTTCTATATGCCCTTCAGTGGAGGACCTCTGCCTTGTCAAAAGAATTTATGCTGTAATTATTATTCCCTTTTTAAGAAATTTATTAAATATCTGTGAAGAGGTTATATTGCTAAATACAACTAAATTCCAATGGGAAACAGGTGCTTAACTCCTGTAGGTTTTAATAAAAATCAGTCTGATGGTGTTACACTTTAAACTATATCCTCTGAGAGTATCCCTTGAGAGCAAGTGGAGAGAACTGGTCAACTAGGATGGAGATTATTTTGAAGCAAGCAAATAATCTTGATGCAGCAAGCTTTACTTAAGGGGAAAGAGACCTCATGCTCACGTATAAGGCAATCATCTCTTCCTACTCCAACAAAGAGCCTTTCCCTGGAGGCAGCTAATAAGACTTCCGGTCTCCTGTGAACAAACACTGAATGGACACAACTGAAACATCTAAGGAAGAATTTGATCACAGGCATTTAGAATATAATACCAAACAGGAACCCCCCCCCAAAAAAAATCACAAACCCCCACACACACCAGAAGACGACATTTTTGTACATATCTGCAACATAAAAATAGTTGTCAATCTATTTTCAAGTCTACAGGAAAGCTGCTCTCACACACGATCTTAGCTACCAAGTTGCTACCCCACCTAGTTTTAGAACAATTGTAAACCTTGAAGTAGTGTAACAGAAGTGGTGACAGCATCTCCAATGCTAGTAATGCTAGTAGCCCCACCTCTATTAACATAATCTTACTAAACAAATAATTCCACTTGAAAGGAGCAGTGCTATACTAATATTCAGCCCCAAATCTGCCCTGTTTTATTTTTATGTTTGTTAGCCAGCTCCACGCAGTTTTACCTACTCCTTCCCTACAAAACACACAAATGCTTTACTGTTTTCATTTAGCAACCCACAGCCACACCTAAAGGGCACATACAATCTAGTGTCCAAGTAAGAGAAACATTTTGGTGTATGGAAGCAGGGTCTGAATTCAAAGTGACATAAAGAACATTGGAAAATTTTCCAATGACAAATATCTATAACTATATTCATTTTAATGTTTTAAAAGACACCTCTATTGGCAACTTTACTGCATAAGGAATAATCTCTCTCAAGAGAATGCTTCTTTCAGTGAAAGGAAACAAGAGGAGATGTATGTTGGGCATTTCGCAGTTTCCAGGAAAACTCTGTAGCAAAGTTCCACATTGACTGATGGTTACCCCTTCCTCTAGAACTGGGGTGGGCCAAACAGCCTGTAGGCCACATCTGGCCCACCAGGCCATTCTGAGCTTATCATCTGGCCCACATCTGGCCATTCGGCCAGGCCCATGAGACCCCTCCAAAACACAATTTTTACTGGCTTGCAGCTGCCCCTCAAAGCTGCAAAAGGTGGTCTTTCAGAGGTCACAACCCATAGGACCGGGTGGGCTCTGCGCTTCCACCTCTGTAGGGCTCCCAGCACTTCAGCCAGGAGCCCCATGTGGAGGCAGCATAGTTTTGAAACTAAATTAAAATATGTTATAGTAGAGGTTTGATTTTTAATATATGATTTGTTTTTTTTCTGGTTCCAAGATGGCAACCCCCTCTCCCCCAAAAGGAGCGCTTCCAGGGGCAAGGGGGCCCCAATGGGAATGGACAGATTTCTGGTGCCAAAGGTCAGGGGTTAGGGGTGGGACTTCTGGTCCCAAGATGGAGAATAGGGGGTGGGGCACCTGTCAAGGGATGGAGCTACTGTTGCAGCCCTCAAGAGCTCACCAAAAGCCGTTAAGCAGCCCTCCAGTCAAAATAATTGCCCACCCCTCCTCTAGATGTACATCAGCTGAAAGCAGTTTGGTAAATTGCCAGTAACACTTTTCTCCCCAACAAGTAGACTGAAATTATGAATTGAGCGTGCCAAGGACCAAGTTAAGCCTTTAAAAACCCACATAATTAAGTCAATAATATGGAGCCTTCAGTTCTTCACAGAACGTGCTGACTACACTAATGGCCTTGAGGCTGATCACAACAACTAGGGTATTTGGTTTGCGCTTGGTTTTTTTGTAATCATTTAATATATTTTAGATAAACAGTTTCTCCAATAGTACCGCTGCTCTGGGAAACTGGTCCATCTTCCAAGAACCTTGAAAGACTATAAAACAAGCCTCAAATGTACAAAAACCAATAATGAAAACATGCATTTCCAAATTACCTTTCAGCCCAGAAGGCTCTACTCTTCTTAAGAAACTACAACTCTGAACAAATAACATTTAAAGAAAATAGCCATATAACCATATCTCCTTGAACATCGACTGGTTGGTTCAAACAGCTTCTAGCTAGGTATCCGTGTCACTTACGTACATTAACGAATTTATCCTCACATCATGCCCAGAAAGCAACAAAGTACTGGCATCCCCATTTTTTAGATGATCTGAAGAACCGAGAGTCAAAAAAACCTGCCTAGTGTCACACCAAGGGCAAAGCTAAGAAGTGACCTCTGATCTACTATGTCCCAGTCACACTATTTTCCTTCTTTGTCTGCTCTTTGATAAAAAGGATTTTATGACAAACTCGCCCCAGTAATGCAGCATTTATGTCCTCACAACACTCATGTACTTAACTGGGTTACTGAATGCATCAGGCTACCAGTATTCCCACAATACACATAACACATCCAGCTTCTTTCTTGGTGACTCTTAAAAGCGAGACTGACTAGAAATATATATAACACCCGTGCAACCCCTTCCCAAAACAACATTAGTCAGTTACATGGACCAAAACACCATTCTGTAATGCCAACTTTCCACATGCATGAAACATCTGTAGGGAGGAAGCTGGTGATAGTTGGGAAATACGAGCAAGTGAACTCAACAAAGTAAGCATATAGGTCTTGATGGTGGCCCCACTGAAGTTAATGAGAATTTGCCTGACTCAGTGGTAGCAGGTCTGTTTGCATACGATCCTAAAGATTTTAAGTATACAAAAATCATTGCTTGAAGGGTGCAATTCTGTCTGCTTTAGCAGTTTTACTTTTAAGAACAAAGAATCATGAAAACACAAATTTATAAAAAAAAATATCTAGCTGGAACAGCAAATTGGACAAGACGCATAGAAAAATAAGCTCTATTGCATTTGGTCAGCTTAAATACTCACATTTTCACCTCCACATATATTATCTGGATTGATACTAAAAGCAGCAAGCAATTGTGAAAATATTCCCTCAATCAGCTCAATCTGATAAATGGTCCCAGGACAACATTATTAACTAAACCAAGAAGACTGCTAGTCTCCCACACCAAAGTAACAAGGAATTTCTAAACTAGTAATGGTTAGGTTCTAAGGGACACCTTGGTAGGGAGGAAAGGGGGCATATAAATAGCCATTTTTAACAGCACGGCAGTCAGTGCTGCCCTGTGTCCCATTGTCGCCCAGGGTGCAGACGTGCCTTGTTGCGACTCTGCTTAAGGCAAACGCTCTGTTTCTAACATTGCTTGGCTTCATTCAAAGAAGGTAGTGAAAAAGGCCATTACATGTCTTGCTCCTTACCCTTTAATTTCAAGCCCAGAATTCACCACTCTTATAAGCCTGGCTATCCAGATATCCCCGCTGAATCTCCCTCTGCAAAGTATAACCCCACTGCTGTATTCATTCTCCCCATATGGATTAGAGACCCAGAGATGTAACAGAGCAGCTCAGCATCCTGGGTCCCCCCCACAATGGCAGCACGTGGAGCTGCTGCCCAGTTGTCCCCCTCAGTTAGCCAACTACAGAGGACTCAAGCTCTAAGACATACCCATATTAATCCTACCCACACCTCCTATACTGCTTGCACTTCCAGACACATCCCCACTGAATCCAGTTAGGAAGTCATATATCATACAGAGAGGTGAGAGTTTGCCCCCACCATGGACCTGTAGTTAGCAACTGGGTAAGTTTGTTATGTTGCAACAGTTCGTTAACCAAACCAAATCCCCCTATGTGGACATGGGAAAGAGTTGATGGAGATTAACAACAAACACCCTCCCTTCAGGCCTCTTCTTCTAATCATGTTTTAAACAAATGGCTGCATGCTTACAACAGGTCTTCCTAAAGATTTTATTGGGGATAAATTATTACCAAACAAAAGAAGTGGTGGCTGGAAAGTACTGGGTATTTCAATGCTGAAATTAGCATCCCAGCAACAGCTCTGTAAAGCAGTTGGATAAAATAACAAAGGACTTTAGGAAAAAAAAGACAACACCTTTACTAACTTTTTGTTTGGGTATAATGAGAATGGTGTTTTTAACTAATGCCAAGCCTTGGAGCTATAAAACATGGAAGTGCTCTAAGTCCTGTCACTTGACATATTCAGAGAGGACAATGTACTGATGTGCCATAGTACAATGGTTCTCAATTTGTGGTACATGTACCACCAGTTGTATGGAGACAACCTGTCAGTGGTACGTGTTAACAGATTTATTATAATTATTTTATATGACAAAAAATGTGTTGGTGGTATTTAAGGTTGTATCATTTTAAATTGGTGGTGTACAATCTGCCAAAGTTTGGGAACCGCTTCCATAAGACAGATTTGAGCCTCATCAGGTGAATGGGGTGGATGAGAATAAGTCATCTATTATGTGTGAGCAAGAAGTGGCGAGCACTGATGGTGTACTGTTGAACACTGTCTTGGTAACCATTAATACATAAGTCTTCCCCTTACAGTTAATGCTAAGGGGTAGCTTAAATACCACCTCTGGCTTTGACCATGGCAAGTTACAGCCAAGTCAACATCACTTACAGTGAAGATGGCAACTGGAACAGTGGCATACTTCCTAGCGCCACTATTACATTGAGCTTCAGCATTTTATGCTTCCCATGGCAGCAGCATCTATTCCCCTATATGCAATAAAGGGTCAGTTACTGCTGATTAAAACCCCATCTTTCTGCTAGCATTATTCCAATGTCCAAAGGAGGAGAAACAGGTACCACACAGACAGAATGGAGAAGCCTCTGCAATACTCAGCACTTGTGATGCACACAACACCCCATTTGCTGCCTATCTAAAGCCAGGAAAGATGATAGTGGGTGCATCTACATAGGCCATTAAGGTGTTATGATAAATTCTGGCACAGTGTGCACCAGAGTTTATCACAGTGTCTTAATGGCACACGTAGATGCTCAAACTGCTGCAGTCCAGGGCACACTGGGGGGTCAGCCCAAGGCTGCAGGAAGCAGCGTCAGGGCTGGCTGGGCCACAGGAGTTCCCCAGCATGAGAAGCCCTGTGGCTAGAGGGCAGGCAGGGGTCTGGTCCCCTGCTGCATGGGCTGACCAGGCACAATGTACACTTGGGTCAGCATTTATACATGTGTTTAGGTGCAATTATTTTTGTCACAGTAAGTGAAAATTTTTTCACAGTGGTAAAAACTAGTTTGTTGAGGTTTAATAGCATCACATGTGTAGACTGGTGAGTTACACCACAGCAAATTAGTTTACTGTGTAATTAAAGAGCAGTGTAGTTGTAGCTGTGTAGTTATACATGCACCCAGTTAGTCCTCTAAAGGATCCAAATACTCACACTCATTTTGCTTCAAAGTGTGTTAATTGATGTTTATTCAGTTTTAGTTTTAAATTCCTGTATCATTTCACTTTGGAGAATGGAGAAAATACAAAGGTTAATTACATTTCTTTTCTTTTTTTTTTTTTTTTTTTAAATTACTTCAAGATACAGCCTTTTCATCTGCAAGAAAAGTGTTATTTAACCTGGAATTTTTAACCTGAACTACTAAATAAATGCCTGAATTGACTCCCAAAGGGCCCTGGCCAGGGGACTGTAACATGATCTTTGGAGAAAGAGACAGAAGTACAGTTATACAACTCCCTCTCCAACAAGGCAGACCCACCCTCCTGAGGCTGGTTTTTAGGGTTCTTCTCCTTGACCCTGAACATACAGAGCATAACAAGAAAGGGTCTGACATTCTCACTGGCAAGTGAAACTGTAGCTGGCTTGTATGAGAGGGACAGAGATGAGAGAGGTATCTAGATTTCTATTAAGAAATATGCTGGTGGTCACTGTACCTCTTGCAAGTACAGATCTGCTGACCTGGTGTGAATGAGGAACAGGAGGGTGGGAAAACCAAGCTCCTGCCTGACTACCCCGATACTCTACCTCCATTTTGTGCCAAGGACTTTGTTGCAGCCTGTTAGAAAAAGTTGGCTCAAAGTTGATGTAAAGGACTGCCCACTCTGATAAGAGAGGGCTGGAACTAATTTTTCTTGCGAGCTGGAAGGGCAACCACATATAGGGTCTGCATGGGCTAAAGCTGCCACTGTTCTGAACACAAACGCAGACCTTACCAGACAGTGGCTTCCATTCTGCATCAGAGACTGTGCGTTTGGGAAGGGTACCCCTTGATGTGTATGTGTTATGGAGTGATCAGAATAGTCACAGGGACCTCAGCCAGCAGAGTTTCTGTAACCAGCCAAAGCGAAACTAGAGCAGGAGCAGAGGTCATTTTACTTATTTAGTGGCAACCAAGTATCCTCTGCTGTATATATGAGTATCTGCAGCTATCTAATAGGAGTGAACATCTCAAAGTGAGTCTCTATGAACTTGTGCTAATTCAACATAGCATTGTAGCTGTTAATAGCTTCAAATCTCTGCAAAGACACCCAAACTTTGCTCAACGTAAATCTGCCCACGCCCAAACCCTGCTCCTAGTTTACACTAATAGGAACCAACTGCAGTTCCCCTCCTGACTACCCAGAGGAAGCTGCAGCATTGCATGATGGGACCTGTAGTTCTCACCACACCACTGATTTGTTTTATTTTAGATGTATGATCTTGAGAGCACAGATCCAGGAAGAGACTGAAATGCTCATAATATTTAGTCCTGATTTGTTTAAAAACATTACTAGCCCATATGCCATTCTGCCAATTCATAGCATTTTAAAAGCTTTCAGATACATGGGACTGCATCACTGTTCTTCATTTTTTGAGCACTACAGTTTGTGTGGTGCTCCAGCTTGTCTTTTAGCACTGTGCAAACCAAGCCTATGTTCACTACCTGATGAATAGGGAAACATGATGACAGCTTAGATCTAGGCAGAAGTCCAGAGCACTTGTTTCAGCTGGTGCTTCCCTCTTTTCCTTCAGAAGTTGATTAAATGCAAGTTGAAGATTTAATCTAAGATCTGCACCTATGTCCTGTCCCACCCTGGCTGGGGTTTAGGTTCTGAGTGGCACAAAGAACTCACTGGCTCCAGAATGCCTTCTTGGCAGCTAGAATGAGGGAGGGTTACCCAAAATACTTCTGAGCAGTCCTCACAAAAGCCTTGTTAATATATGCAAAGAGCCACCCAAGTCTTGAATTTACACTACCCAACTTTTCAAAGGAGGGCACTTTGCAACATTTTGAAGACAAGTGTTTTAGTTTCAGATTTAAGTACCTACAGATAAAGCTGCTGTTTTAATCTGATTTCTATTTTAGTCTCTCATATATATTTATTAGACATTTATATTTCATTAGTATGCATGTGTAGTTTAAACACCCTTCACTGAGAATTATTTTCAAACACAGAGTTAAAAATATATGCAATTTTAAACTACATTTTTTCTAACTTTGATGCTACTTCATACTGCAGCTATTCTGTCCATTCACCTCTATACAAAAATACAGCGGAAGACCATAAAAAGTTAACAACAACCAACTTATATCAGACAACTATTAAATTTATAAGCATGGGGAGAACAGCAGTAATGTCAGATACCGTGCACTAGTAACTGATGACAAATGATGACTTTAAAGACAACCTCATCAGAAAGAACAGAAAACCTTATCAACTAGGCAGGAACACATTTAAATTTTCAGTGATCTACACTTGAGCATATGTACCTTGAATCATAGTTGTGAGCGAATGTGCAGATCTCCCCTTCCTTAAGCAATGAGACAGCCACAGCTTGTTACTTCCCCACTCAAGCCTTTCACACAATGGCAGTGCACAACAATACATTTATGCAAGTGCATTCTTCCCTACCCACAAAAAACCTGAACTAGCTATCTTACCAGTAATCTAATGCCTTTAAATCATGAGCAGGCCATTAATACTGCATATAATCAATGAGCTAGGGCTAGTAGTTTTAAAGGAATTAGGAACTTCCCTCCCACTGACATTGCCTAGTGTTATATATTTTCCATCTCAAAGACACTGGCAGCTATATACAGATCCAGAAGGATTAACGCACAAGCCTTAGTGATCTATGTGCCTAGGAAGTATTGTACAATTAGTACAAAAAAAGTTTTATTCTGAAATTAAATAGAAACTCCATCCCTATAAAATAAATGCAATTCATGCCTGCTGAGAGAGTTGCAGAGCCTGTATTTTCATGACTTGCATTGACATTTATAAAACCAGTAAAAGCCTCATTGTAACCTGTGAAAGCAATCATGCACATCAGCCCCTCAAACTATTTTATACATATTCTTGCAGCATACACAACAAAGTCTCTGGCACATTTTCTTCACTCACTCAGAAGGATCTGTTTCACACCCCATATGTATTCCTTTTAACAACGGCTCACTCTGAAGATGAGGTTTCAAGCATATTTAGGAAGAATGTAAAACAAACATCTTTTAAACTTCTGAGTAAACAGTGGTACTTGTTGGAAAATGGAGAGGACTACTAGGAGAAGGCTGACCCTGCAAATTTTTTACCAGTAATTTTCAAATGTCACAAACCATCAGTGGATCAATTTGCCTGGAAGCATAAGCATTTAAATGGTTAAAATGAGGCTATGCTGTTACAATGTCACTGAGAAATTCACACTTCTGTTGCTGTAGTGTTTTAGCTCCTCTGGCTGTAAAGCAGAGATATAACTTTTGAAGCTCCCTACAGACTCAGTCCCAGAATTAGAACCTCCATTTTGCTGTCCACTAAGTATGGAAATTGCTAGGAGTATGTACAAAGAGTCTTCTGAAGGGAGATCCATATGCATGCCAGACAATCACAACTTGCGACTGCTAGATAGTTAGTGATCCCTTCAAACCATGCTACAACACAACTGCTCAGAGGAGAATGAGGGCTCGTGTTTCAAGCAAGCATAAAAGTGCAGAGGCATCGCAGGGTTAGGGTGCATGCATATCATCTGCTTGGACTGTCCATGTACTGACAGTTCTACCACAGCTGCACCCCTATTAGCACTACCTTGTTATTACTTTTCAAACATCCAACTGCCAAAGCCAGAAAAGAAGGAACAGCGAGTCTCTGACCACCTTGAGGACTAGCGAGGGAGTGCACAAGAGGCCTTCCACACATTGCTGCATTAGGCCTTAAGCAACTTGACCCAATGTGAGCTGTAGCAGAGACTGCAGGAAGCTGCAGAGAGCACCAGAGAACATACCTTCTTGTGCACAACAGAGGAAGTGGAATTAATTGTGCTCTCGTCGTTATGCATCATGACCAGTTCAGGGCTGCTCTCATCCAGGACTTCCTGCATGCTGCTCACACTGCTGCTCTGACTGCCTGTGCTGACAGACATACTCGGGATGGAATGGTTGCTGCCCAGACTGTCCATCTTCCTACTCAGGTTTGATCCATGCTCACTGTCCTATAAAATAAGGGGCATTGGTTACAAAATACTGCTGGAAATGAGCTACCCAAATACGCTTCTGCAGTGGCCCAAGTTGCTTTAAAGGCAGTTCTGCAGAAGTACAAGTTCTCCATCCCTTACTTCCTGTCATCTAAAAGCCTCATGCAAATGTTGCTCTAACGTAGTAAGACGCTCTGTCTGGGACAGTCACTTTCTCCTCATTTACCCTGAAGCTATACCATCCAGGTCTCCCTCAAATTAAGAGCTGGGCATTGCCACCATTTGAATAGGAGACTTCCAGGGGATGCAGAAATGCTTGTGGCAGCAAGATTAGTGTTTGAGACTGGGGTGCTCTTTCCTCCAAGTCATTATTGTGAAAAATGCCCCCATCCAGGTGCTGTGTGTCAGAAAAGACTCAGTGACTGTGTTTGCAACCATTCAGGATTCCACAGTACTTTTCATAGTTAATCAGCAGGTATATTCCATAGACTTAAAATACCCTTGTCCTTTCAGTTAAGATGCAATTCATTGTAAGTTCTGATGTAGTGGTTTTCACTTGGAAACTCTTGACATCTCCACAGAAGAGGCCATATTACAGCGATCTGTGTGTAGCATAGCAAGTTTAATTACGTGATCGCACAACTATTTCTCATATAATAATTAACCTTTCTTTTTCTTCTAGGGACTGAAATGCACCAAGATAAAGTCCTCTTTCACATTCAGCACAGCTGCAAATAAAATACACACCTTGATTTTAAAAGACAGACAGAAAAAAAAAAAGATCTTTCCTCAAAAGCCTCTGCCGAGGGGCGTGAAAGAAAGCGTCCACTATCAGCCCCACACCCCGTACCTGCAGCTTTAGTTTAACTTTTCTCTGGCAGAGGCCTAAGCAGCAAAAACTACTATTGCTGTATTTACTCAATTATTTTAATGTGCATTCCAATATCCAGTAACTGATTTTTTTTTTTTGTATACAACGTGCAGCTTTCTTCTCAAGAATAGGGCATTTTTCTTCCTTGTCCACAGATCACTATCTTATTGGATCAGGCTGTGCTGCAATGACTTACAGGAGTAAGTATGTCAAAATGACTGACAATATAATGCAATAGCAGCTGTTGGTGAGAGTTCTCCATAACGATCTCAGGACTCTGGAAAACTCTCCAATCCTGGTTCTAAAATACTTTTGATCAGCCAAAATTCTTGCGACTTTTACTGCTAAAATACTTTTGATTGGCCATTTAGCAGGGCCTACATTTTTTTCCCTGGCCTTTGAGGAGAGCCAGGGGAGAAAAGTTACTAGCCAATTACAAGTTTGTTACTTGGAGCAGTTGTCTGACAAGGCAGTAAGTTGACCAAGATCTGTATTTGAATGTGTAATTTTAATCAACGGACAGGTTACTCAAAGCTGCGTATGGATGTTTTTTATACTAAAGGGTATAAAAGGGTATATACTAAAAGGTATAAATACACAGTTCAACTGACATATGCAACAAAATAAAAATTTCCAAGAAGCTGATCTAAGGTTGCAGAAGAAACAGCATCTTGCAGTATCTGTGTTACAGCACATCGCCATGTAATTTAAGACTACACAGGCAAAAAGGACAGGGTTACGGTTGCATGTATAAACTTAATGTCTTTCTTCCTGTCTAGGTATCTATACCTGTAACCTTAACATTTTAACAGCTAGTGATAAAGAGTCCTTTTCTAAAACCAAAATGTTTTTATTGGCTACACAATTAGGTGCATGTTGAGGAACATCTTCCCCTCATTCCCTAGAAAGCATCTGAGGGAAACTATCTTGCTGTGGACCTCAGTAGGTGGGCAGCTTTTACTGACAAGGTGAGCAGTGACCAAGGCAAGGGTTAAATTCTGTCCTGGCTGGCCAGGTTAGACATGCACACATGAGCAATGTGGCCTTTCTTAGTGGCATGCAAACTTAGTGGAAAAACCCAGCATAAAGCATGCTGCTAGTGTGCAGGACATGAACTTCATTAGAACATTAACTCAAAGAAAGCAAAACCAGGTGTTACTAGTACTCTAAAGCACTTAGTGAGGAGTGCTGGAACATTACTTCATCCCGCTAACTCCAATCGGCTAAACAGTAGAATGAAAAAGTCTCTCTCCTCCTTGGTGTTCTTGTATCTCCTTGGTTTCCTTCACAGCAAACAGGCTCAGTTGTGCTTCTCAGTATGGGACTGCCAGTAGGTTGTTTCCAATTGTTGTCCAATGCCACTTTGGGTACCTTATCCTGTTTAATATACCAAGAGCAACACTCCATTCCCCTCCAAACCCAACATGTTTTCATTTGTCTTTTCCTTTTTCCAAAATAGGTCAGCTGTACTTTACAAGCACAAAATATAAGGCCCACACTGAACTTTGGCCTCCTGCAGATTTTCCTATGCTCCAGGAGACAGGTAACAGCCAAGCAATATCAGTTTACCTGGGGAGAAAAAATTCCGGTGCACACTAAACTATTATGCACTTATTTATCCAAATGTGTCCACGTCAAGTGACATTCATTTTCATTTCATATCATCAATTGAAAAATCACCCGTTGCCTTCTCTGCATCACAGTTAGAGTCAATTACTGCAGACTGATTAAGTGGGTTGTTTATAACAGACAGCTTGAACTGAACTGGATTTTAATTTTGTGTCTTCATGTTGCTTTTCCATATGAAAACAATGGTTTTCCTTTTTTTTGTGCTAGAGAGCTTTTTAAAAGTCCAGCTGCTCAGATGATTTTATTTTCAACTTGTGATAGGCCAATTACTGTATATGAAAGTCTCAGTAACTGGAGGAACATTACAATGGTGACAGTAAATGGGCTCAACTGCATTTATGAAACAGAAAAGCCTAATCTATCAATTGCTAACAATGTAGCCCAACAATTTTATGCTGGGAAGCTAATTAATTTGTACCCTTCACTCACCTACCCCTGTAAGTTTCAAGGCTCAGATACACTTCAGCTATACCTTGCAACTCAGAGCCAAAATAAAAGGTCCCTTATTATGCTTTTAGCACACTCTTGCTTTTCCTATGGGCTTTAACCCTGCTTCAGGGCCTACACTACAGGTGGCTGAAGCCCATAAGGCTTTCTTTATTGGCTGGGAGGATCTCTATTGAGTGAGGTCAGCTGGCCCCTCGCTGCTATTAAAATGTCTTTTTCACTCACAGGCATGGTTTATATTTAAGATCAACAACACCCACTGCAATCACAAGTTAAATCTCTTCAAACTTGTTGCTTAAAACTGTTATTAGATTCTTAATTAACCCTTGCCTTAAAATAAAAACCATTTCAACTTTGCCTCATTCTCAACCTGGGCAAGCTTTGTAGTACACCAGAAAGAATTGTATGTAGCCCAAGGTAAGCAGGAAAAAGGAAGCACACCCCAAAACAAAGGATCCTTCATGTTGCAGATGACAATGGCATTGGTTAATATACATAGTCTCAGCTTCAGAAACTCAAAGGGCTTCACAATTAAGTCCTATGTCAGCTATATCCTATTTCCACCACTGGTGAAATGCAGCCACCCCTAGAGTGGAGTGCAGCTTCTGTTTACCACCACACTCCAGCTTTGGGGCAGAAGTTAAGAACAATATTTTATTTAATTTCGGCCACTAGCCTTGTGATGGTGGTGGTTAGGCAACACTTCTGTTCTTTACTTGAGGGCAATTCTGGAAGGTCTTGGAGCACTGCTGTAGTCTTCCTCTGCAGTATTTTTCCTTACAGGGTTTTCTTGACATCCATTGATGAAGTGCGCACACAACCAAATGTGGGGATTGTGCTTCAAGATTTTTCTTCTCTTGAACCTGGCACTAAAAAACCCCAAAACTCGTATACCCTACAGAGGGTTGGGAGCATAGGTCTGATCTGATAAGGTATGCAGAGCTAAACTGGCCAAGCTTTAAGGGAACTTATTTCCTACTATCCAAATATATTCAATGCGTTTGGCTGGCTAGCCTTGCCCCTCCAGATTTGATTTTACTTGAACTCTCCCTGACCTGGCCCCTAAAACACCTGTGTTCCCTTTCAAAATCTCCTTTAAAAACCGCTTGTTCTGTAGCTCTAAAACCCAAGATTGTCTTTTGAACAAAGACTACAAAGTTTTCAAGTCACCAAAGTGTATGCACTCCCACCCCAACCCAAATAATTGTATTCTCTTGTTGCCGTGAGTCTTATGCTACCTCACCGTTTCTGTTGAATCATGTGGTACCTTAATTACTTGGACTGCATTTACACCTAGATTACACACACACTCTGAGGGACAGGGCACTTTTCAATTGCTCTTGTAAGCATACAACCTGCTTTTGAAGTGTGTAGCTGATAGAATCATAGAATATTAGGGGTTGGAAGGGACCTTAGGAGATCATAATAAATATCATACCTCCTCCTCCTCTTGGGACTCTGTCAGCGGGCCGTTCCGTGCTTCCTGGAAAAGGATTTTCTTCATTTTCCGGTACTGAAGGTTATCCAGTTCACGTACTGCATCCTTTGTCCTTTGTATTAGGTCAATTAGAACTCGGGATGGCCGGTCTCGACGTACAAAGTCATGCTGATTTTGAAAGAGAAGTAAAATATGGCCTGAGACACAGCACCAGGGTGTTTTACCCAATGATACCAAGCTTGATTTTTAATCCTACAGTAAAAGTCACAAGAAATTAGTTATCACTGTCAGGGGCCCAGACCTCCCAAACATATTTAGTAGCCATTAGACACACAGTACGTGTCAGCAACATCAAGTGAACACAGTGGCCGTGTGATAACCTATGAGGTGTAATAGTCAGGTTCCAAAATATTTTGTTCAGTATTGCGAATTCTACTTGTGCACAAGCTGTAGTCATGTGCAGGATACAGAGAACTATGGCTGGTCACTGTTCCATGTGAAAACCATCACAAATTAGCAACTGACCTACATGGGAAGTCTTCAACTGGAGGCTGCATTAGATATGGAGTAAGGGACTTGGATTCTACTTACAGCCCACCACTGATCTGACCCTAAGCAAAATCTCTTCCCCTCTCAGTGCCCCTGTTTCCCCTCTGGCCTCTTGCTTGTTTTGTTTCTTTAAATAAGAAGTGATTTGGGACAGCGGCCATCTGTTGTTTTATCTCTACCATACCTACCACAATGGGTCCTGTGGCTTGGTTGGGGTCCATAGACAACAGTGTCAAACAAACAAAACTTGTTCCTCATTGAACAAGCATTGTACAAAAAAGATGCCTCCTTTATATATTTCAAATTCACAAAAAGGATTGGTGAGAGAATTATGGGCTTTGTTCTTTTGACAATAAATCAATAGAACAATCAGGTCCTTCATTCTTAACCTTTTTAGATTCATGGCACCCCTCCTTAGACTCCAGTTATCCCTCAGAAAACGCCTGATCCTAGTTTCCCCTAATTTTTTCTGACTACAGAAAAATACTAGAGCAATTCTTTTGTTGCAAAGAACTCAGGAAGACCATAATAAGCCATAATGTTTTTAACATTCTGAATTTCTATTTGAAAACTCTGGGTTTGTCTTGTGAATCATGTTTGCACACCTAACAGCGCTAGCATTGTACAACACCCAGTAACATCCTTGAAAAAATCTCAAGGCCCCCTAGTTGATAATCACTGCTTTATACAGACCCCAGTTCTGGAAAGCAAATGAAGGCACATGTCCCTCTAACTTTAATGACTTCAGTAGGATGTACGTGCGTGCTAGAGTGCTCTCTTCCTAAATAGAAAATAGATATGCTTTCCTGAATTGGGCCACAGACAATGGAGTATGATATTATTGCTTAGCAGCCTTTTGTTTCTAAATGAAATTTAAAACAAACAAATGTAGAGTATGCATTGGCTAATGTTCTGCATATGATCTCTGCAGTAGCATATGCTCCTTAAAGGTGGCACAGTAAAATACATTAGCGAGTGCTCTAAGGAGCAAGTATTTCCAACACATTTCTAAAAGTGAGAACACTGAAGCAGAGGAAATAGATTCTGTCACCTGAAAACTTGCCACACCAGGTCTGACGTTCCTAAACACTCGCTACTAGGCATTGCAGAACCACACTATGAAGAGTCTTATTGATGTCCATGGAACCTGTTACAGAGTCAGCCCTACCAGAGGTAAACACAAGAATGACGGGAGCCCAACATGAGCATAAGGAGCTTCTAGGATGCCTCAAATTCAAAAGGAAAGCAAACAGAGAATGGAAAGGTGGACAGATGACCAAGGAAACAAACCAGGAAGTAGCAAGAATTTGCACACAAAAATCAGGAAGACAAAGGTTAAAGAGTTGCACCTGGCAAGGGAGGTTAGAGACAACAAGAAAAGGCTGTAAGTACACCAGAGAGAAAAGAAAGACCAAGGAAGCTTTAGGCCTATTGTTAAACAGCCAAGGTGAACTCTTAACAGAAGATGCAAAGACAGAGTTTCTCAACAGCTACTTTGCCTTAGTCTTCACAAAAATAAAAAAATTAACCTGCAACCAAATACCTAATAAGGATAATTTGGATATGAAAGGGGACAAGCTGAGGGAAGAGATAACAAGAGAGATGGTCAGAAAGCTTTTGATGGATCTAAATGACTTCAGGTCAACCAAGCTTAATGAGCTTCAGTTTCATGGTACTGAAGGAACTGGAGGAGATCTTGAAGCCCTTGGCAATGATGTTTATGAAGGCATGGGAAACAGGCAACGTACCACAGGACTGGAAAAAGGCCAGTGTAGTACCACTCTTTAAAAAAAGACAAAAAAAGAGGACTCGGAACTACAGACTGGTTAGACTTACCTTAATACTTGGGAAGTTATTGGAACATATCCTTAGGAAGTCCATTTACTAGCACTTAGAGGAAGAAAGGCTGATCACAAGCAGACAGCTTGGATTTACTAAAAACAAATAGTTCCAAACAAGCTTGATCTCCTTCTCTGACAAAGTAACTACTTAGGTGGATAAAGGCAATGCAGTGGATATAACATATCCGGACTTCAGCAAGGCTCACATTACCTTCTCATAAAAAATAGGGAAACGTGGGCTACAGAAAACTACTATAATAGACAAGTGGTTCATCAATAGTCACAAAAAAGGGTAATTATAAATGGATCCAGGTCAGTATGGCAGGAATTTTCAAGTGGAGTCCCATGGGGGTCTGTTCTAGACCCGATGCTGTTCAACAAATTTAGTAATGATTTGGGTGCTGGAATAGATAGCGTCTTGAGGAAATTTTCAGACAACATGAAACTGGGAATGATTGTGAATGTGTTGGAGAACAGGAGTGCAATTCAGAAGGATCTTGATAGATTAGAAACCTGGGTTGGAGCTAACAGGATGAAGTTCAATGCTAGTAAATTCAAGGTACTACACCTTGGGAAGATTAATCAAAAACACAAATATAAAATACCTGACATTTGGCTGATGGCAGCACTACAGAGAAGGACTCTAGGAGTCTTGATAGATCACAGACTCAATATGAGTCTACAGTGTGATGTAGCTGGACAAAGGGCAAATGCAGTTTTGGGATGCATCAATAGAAGCATTAGGTGTAAGGCACAAGAGGTGATAGTACCTCTTTACTCAGTACTGGTTAGACCTCATTTTGAGTATGATGTCCAGTTTTGGACTCTACATTTTTAAAAACGGACATGCAGAAGTTAGAGAGGCAGGTGACAAGTGATAAAGAAGTTGAAAGGCAAGTCATACAAGGAGAGGTTGAAGGAAATAGGAATGCTCAACTTGCAGAAAAGGCAGTTCAGGGGGACATGATAAAAAGCCTTCAAATACTCAAAGGGTTGCAATAACGGAGAGGGAAAACACTTCTCTCTTTCTACAGGGAGCGGGAAGTGGACCAATGACTTGAAGTTGCAGCAAAGTAGGTTTAGATTGAATGTCAGGAAAAGCTTCTGCAGAGCGAGGCGGTGGAATAGACTGCTAGGGAAGCTGTGGAATCTCTATCATTGGAGGCGTTTAAGGAGAGACTGGACAAGCACTGGTCAAGCATGATCAAGGAAGACATAGCTATGTCTGTGCTCTGCTATGGCTATTTCCCATGCTTCTGGGCTTTTCTGGTTGCCACAAGACACCAGAAATGAATTCTGTTCCCCTCACCTGCTGCTGTGTCAGGGTTTATTTCTTTTCTGCCTCTCCCAGAAGAACTGGTGTTGGCTACAGACAAACCTGGGTATTTTGACTATGATGTAGCAATGCTCCTGCCCCTCCGTTCAGGGTCAGACTGTTTGTCATATTTAGGGTCAGGAAGGAATTTTACCCTATGATCAGATTGGTACAGACTGTGAGCGGTTTTGACTTCCTCTGTAGTAAGGGGAACAGCCCTCACCCTTTGATCTCTAGAGCGTATTTTTAACAACTCACATAGCAGCAGGACATTGGTTGCCATTGCCCCCTGCTTTATCCTGTGGCAGGTTAAGTTATTATGTCTTGTGATTGGCAGGGCTAACTGTGTAGTTTTACTAACAGGTTGGGAAGAGACTTTTATTGGATGGTTTGGTTAGGGATGATGCTGACTCTGGAAGGGGGTTGAGCTACTTGACCTCTGGGCTAGGTCCCTTCCAGCCCTATTTTTCTATGATTCTATAACCAACTGCTTCCAGAAGGAGAATATTTCTTTTATCTGTAAATGCAGATCAAAGCAAAGCCACTGAAATAATCTGGTGATATAAATATGAAGATGATGCAGTCTATAAAACAAGAGCGGCAAACACAGAGGACCTATGAGGATCAGATGAATTTGCTTTGATGATTTGTAAATACAAATAAAAATTCTTGCCAAAAGCTTATTATTAATTTTAATTGAATTCTACCTAGTAGGCATTTGAGGGTATTATTATTATCAATGAAGATGCCCATTCATGTCAGCATCAAGGTATCTTTCACTATAACTGAAGACAGAGTCCTTTCATAAACAAGGCAAGATGAAATGTTTCTGAGGCCCTGCACAGCTATCTATTAATTTAATTTTCTTTAAATAGCATCAACAGAGGCAAGCCAAATTCACTTGCAGCAAACTCTGGGCAGGGATGTAGTTACCATTTTCATTTCACCATAGAGACTTAAAGTATCAAATCTGCACTTGAGACAACATGATTGAAATCTTGCAAGTGCAACTATGAATCCATGCCAAATCCCCCAATTCAGCCAAGGGCTTAAGCATGTATGCAGTTCCATTTCACTGGAACTAACTTGATACTAGGAGTTAAACCAATGTTTAAGCACCTCACAGAATCCAGACCTGTGTGAGACTGCAAAGTACATGCATAAAATGACAGAGCAAAAAAAAAAAAAATAGCATTCTTACCCAGGCAGAACAGGACTGCAACAATTTACTTATACTCTGTTACTGCTTACAGACCCCAAAATGAAATTGAAGCCCCATTGTGCTTTGCCTGGACCCTACCCTAGAGTTTACTATCTAAACAGATGAGACAGATTAAGGACAGAAAGAAAAAAGAGTGGTTCAGCAGGAAGCAATGACTTGGCCCAGTGTCTTAACAGGTCACCTGGCAAAGCAAATAATGGGAATTTCATTAACTAAGCTAAGAAAGATGTAACAAACAGCAGCCTTGTAATTCGATTCCTTTTTCTAAACTTTAGGGTGAAATCAGTTGCGTAGGTGGAGTCCCATGTTTTGGTTTTTACCCTTTGTTCCTTTAACAATAATGATCCCATTTAACAGCTGACTTTTTACACATTCTTAGAAGCATTTAATTTAAAATTGACTTGGAGTAGGCTTCCATAGGAAAAAGTACTACCACAAAAATAATCTGTGTCTCCTCTTACCATACACAATAGATAAGGCCCGAAAGGAGGAAAGATCTTGTCTCCCGTAATCCGAGAGGCTATAGGGAGGACTGCTGGAAAAGGGAACATGCTACAGATAAGCCCATAGGAGTCTAAAGCCAACTGAAAGGACTTAAAATATACCATATCTAGGAATGCCAAAACAGCTCCAATTGTTTATACAGATTCCTACCTGAGGTACCCATGAAATCATAACAATTAACTTGCACTCTTAGTAGACAGTAGAAAGATTGCTAAGCCATATGAGTGAAACATCTGGAAACTAAACATAAACCTATTAGCTGGTCAAAGGATTACCAGGGTGCTCCGAGTGGAGCCAGAGAACAAAATGCTGGTATGTGCTGTACAGCACATACACAGATCACAGGGAAAAATAAACCAGGCAATGAAGAGAGATTGAAAAGAATGATTTATCAGCCTTTACCTGGAGAGCAAAGACATAAGGGTTAAATATTCCACATGATTTAAAACAACAGAAATGAGTGCAAAGCTGACTGCACAATACAGAGTGTATATTTTCGATTTCTCACTTCGAGAACCAAGAGACTCAGAAACATCCACGAGAACACATTTTACTGAGCTGAAAGAGCAACAAGAGAAGCCATAAAACAAAGGCTGATTGGTAGCCTTAAAACAAAATCAGCCTCAAAAGACTGTCACGTAGGCCCAAAGCAGCACTCTAACCAACTGTGCAAATTAAGAGAAAATTCCTGCAGAGCTAGTGACTTCTTTTTGCTGCAGTATTTAAGGAAAAACGGAGTCCTGTTTACCTGGTGTGGAACAGCAGCATGCCATGCAGTTCTCACCAGCGGCTAGGCGCTGCAACCAGAAATATAGCAGGGCCACTGATCAATTTTAAAGAAAGGAAATACTTATAAAAAAAAAAGGCAGCAGCAGCCTGATGGAAAATGGGCTGGACAAAAATGTTACATGTTCCTATGGTTTAAAGAAATGCTGTGCCTTGAATTTCCCAAAGTCAAAGCCCCTAGAGTTAAAAGCAGCTCTTACACTTTTAGGTAGGTTATAGCCAAATGACTCAGAGTTGAACACTTGACTTATCTTTCACTATAACTAACTTTGGTAAGCTGGGGACAGAGATGCCTCAGCATGTGTTGCCTCTCCCAGTCTTATATCAGAAGCCATAACAATGAGGAAATATTTTATTTGTGAAACAAATTTTAATTGGTTTGATTGGGAGTGAACACTGGCAAAAGACCACAAAAAGGGTAATATTAAATAGAACCATTATCAAGGTTTGGGGGGGAAGAGACATCTGGTGCATTAGAGAGGATTCACTGCTATGTTAAGTTTTAAACTAACAACTTCATCAATAATTTAGAAAAAGAGTTAGAAGACATGACAATCACAGAGATTCATAGATTTACAGATGTTAGGGGCTGGAAGGGACCTCATGAGATCAATCATGATTCCATTTGGAGGAGCTTCTAGCACCAGGCAGGACAGAGGAAGAACTAAGAAACAGAAAGATGAGAGAGGGGAAGAAAAGAAAAGGAAATTCAACTTGAGAAAGGAAATGTTGGGGTGTAGGAGGGGGCAAAAATGCTAATACAAACATGCAATAAACCTGATAAACAGCAAGGCTGGGGCCAGTGGTCAAGGAATTAGACAAGGTGTTGCAACAGCATGGCAGCCAAAAAAAAGGCTAGTGCATTTTGGGGCTGCATACAAAAACACAGTTACAGCAATTAGGAGCAGAAACAACCCCTAATGGCCCTTGCACAACCACTCATGAAACTTGCTGTCTGCAGTGGGCTTCTTATTGCCAGAAAGATGTGTCAAACTGAGGAGCTGTAGACAACTACCAATGACCAGGAGGGCTGGCAGGACTGATTTAGAAGAAAAATGTGGGCATGTTAGCTTGGCTGACATAAGGCCAAGCAGAAGGGAAAAGGATATAATTATCCATCTAAAGGGTGAAAAGAGCAAGAAAAGAGAACTATACATATTTACAAGATGATATTAATGGGACTAACAGCACAACACTGAAAAAGGACATCTGAGGCTGAAAATCCTCCAGACACTTAAAGTCTGAAAGCCTCTCTAGAGAAGGGACAAAAGCCCCACTTTTAGAGCTTAAAACTAGACTGGACAAAACCCTTCAGAGTACTTTCACAGAACAAGCACTCTCAGGCTTTTGAATCTCTAATTCCTGTGTTTCTTTGATTAATCAGATACTACCTGCAAATCTTTAAGGGCTCAATCCTAACCATGTGAAGTGCAATGCAGTGGTGCATGCTGGAGAACTAGCAGGCTTCACAAAGGTGCAGTAGCAAGTCTTCCTAGAAACTCTGGGCTGCTCACTCAAAATCTAATGCCAACTACTAAAAATGCTTTTTTAGATTTCTCACAACTTCTGCAAAGGAAGCCTGTAGCAAGCTGCAAGCTTCATTGTGAACTGGGAAGCTTCTCTTGGCTTTACAGAAAGCTAGTGTTTTTCTTCATGGGAGAACATGTGCAAAGGAGAAGTGGGATGCATCAGTAGGCTAAAATGGACAGGGCTGTGTCTGAAGCTTCTGGGCAGAGCATTTGTTATGGCAGGAGATAGCACAGTAACATCCCATGTCTGATATATCCTGCTTGGTTTTAAGTTGAGGTTTTCCCCATGCTATTCCCAGAGCCCTACATCATGACAAAACTCATTCCAGCCTAAGGACCCAGAGCTCCTGTGACTCAGGACACAAATCCTGATTTTTAGTTCCACCATTGCCATTTCATGAGCCCACAAACCTGGCTGACGGTTTAAACAAGGTCTCTGGGGTACAGAAGTCCCCTCCCCACTTCTCTCAAAGCACTGGACACACATGCTTCTAAGTCTTGTGTACACAAAAAAGATTACCTATTGGCTGAGCTGATTTGCATCTGAAACAGATGCGGCTAAACTAGCTGGATGTGGTTTGCCCTTATTTACATTCACTGTAAAATTATGCTCAGCACTGATTGGGAAATCATGAGTAAATAAATCCCTTTATCCACTTGCTGCTGACAGGCCCTTTCTTCAGCTAGGGAAAATATTATATGCAGAACTAATTCACAGAGCTTACAACTTATTTCCCATTCAGCCTCTATAAAGCCCACCAGGATATACAGAAACAGGAATCCTGTGACCGTTTCCAAATTCATTCTTTGTTGAACAATATAATCTTTTATCATGCAAGCTTCCTGTATTCCTCTCATTCCCTTATTCCTCACACCCTGAGCATGGTGTTGTAGTATGACATGCATTTAACACAACAGAATGAAGTCCAGACCATTGTGCATCCTAAGTCTCCAGCAATTCAAACAGTGACCAGGCTTCTGAACTTCAAATTAGCAGCCTACAATGTTTTGAAGGAACAATACAGCCAGTCATCAAAAACAATTCACAGAACCAGCTATTTCATCTTTAACAGGATGGATTTTAAATACACCTATTAACATTCAAGGCTGCTTAAAATGCAGTGCTTTACAAAGGTGCATCAACAGGTGTGGCAGCCAGTGATGTCCATAAAAGCTGAAAAGGTTTCCTTGTACAGAAAGGTGGAACAAGGCCTAAGAGTCTTTGCTACATGTGGGTCAATGTCAGGTAAACCACATCTGTAGTGCAATCTTATTCTGCAGGACACATTTAGGATTGCAAATCAATAATTCATGCTAGCAAAAGTCTGTT
Organism: Gavialis gangeticus; assembly: GCF_001723915.1. Lineage (NCBI taxonomy): Eukaryota > Metazoa > Chordata > Crocodylia > Gavialidae > Gavialis > Gavialis gangeticus. The sequence continues at coordinate 9,387,875 of NW_017729001.1, forward strand.
GGCTAAAGGTAAAATTGACCAATGAATGCATTCAGGACTCAGTGAACTTTAAAGCTGCCTTACAAAATTCTACTGGCCCCAATTTATTTTTATATTTTTTTTGGAAAGGGCTACTAACATTTCACTAAATAAGCAGAGGAAGTAGGTTCTGGACCCACACTGGAAAATTTTCAGATAATTTTACAAAGCTGCTTCAAAAAAGAAAAAGGGGTATTATACATTTTGGCTGCTTGCAGATGTTAAATAAACATAGTGCTTTACTTTAAACTTCACGTGCTCCTGTGCCGAGTCCAGCACATACCCAGAAAAGGCAGTGCATTATTAGTTGGACCCAGCTTGCTCAACATCTGTATAGATCAGGTGCTTTAGTGTGGCTTTTTTGTCACTTATCTAATAACTGACTGGCTCAGCTAATTGGCTCAGCTGCTTTTTCCAGTAAAGCGCATTTTTTTAACATCTTCAAGCAGCCCTTTTGGTTAATTAGAAAGGGGCTGACAATTCTTTCAGTCAATCCAATCCAAAGGATTCTCAAATGGTCCTCACTTTGCAGCACCCATCCCCCATCAACAGTCTATAAATAGGCTAGGACGAGATTTCTCAACTTGTGGGTTGCGACCCAAAAGTGGGTTGCAAAAATATATGAAAGGGTTGTGAACAAACTTTAAAAATGGATCGACAAACTTTTAAAAAATGGATTCTTCTTTAAAGGAGAAAAATGTGCGAAACCATGGCTTTTTCCTCGCAGGCAAGCAGAGTTCCAGCCTGCAAGGGGCTGCTTGGGGTCCCCCATGCCCCACACACCCACTCAACCACCCTATTCACTGGGGGGCTGGGGCCTGGAGCAGCAGGTCAAGAGTGAGTTTCACTGAGTTGAAACTAGCCATCAATGTTTACAAATGGGTCCCGGTCCAAAAAAGGTTGAGAACCACTGGGTTAAGAGACATCCTGTCTGCTCTAGTTCTGTAGAGTCTTATGAGTAGCTGGCTATAGTACCCACATTTTTGGCCATGTGACAATCGCATAGAATATTAGGGTTGGAAGGGACCTCAGGAGATCATCTAGTCCAACTATCCCCTCCCTCTCTCCAGCTTTGCAAACAGAAATCTAAGAAATTACCCGTAACAGATCTGTTGATGATGGCCTCTCCTGAGGTATTTTCTGCAAGCAGTAATCAACAAATCCCCTAAAGGAGTCTGACCTGTAAATGAAAAGAGATTTAAAAACAAAAAGTAAGTTCAGGGTCTAAAAGGAACATGAGGTCCCTTCCAGCCTTAACATCTATGAATCTCAGTGGTACAGCTCCTTTTTATCCCTTCATTTCTGACATTTCACTATATGTGACACTGACGCCGTAAAGCACTTCAGACGCATGCTTACTTCAACAGGCGTAGTAGCTGTAGAGGCTGAAGTTAACAACTTATGCTCTCGGTGCCAAAAGGGATTACAGAAAAAAAGTCAACTGCTATCAGGGATCCAGGTTCTTACGCACTATCCATGGCTGCCTGTGCTCTGCAGCCATCTTCACCTCCGTTCTGGCAACAGATCCCTTGGATTCTACGGTGCTCCAGACTGGCACATGGAAAGTTGTGGCAGCTTCAGAGAGGTCTTGTTGACTTTATTACACAAAAAGAACTACGAGTCCTGCATTATTAAAGTTTTGATTATTTAAAGCAGCCCCTAGATTTTCACTTTTCTAAATGCTGAGTGTAGAGTACCGAAACTGCATTGTAAACGTTGCAAAAGCAGCTGCAGCTTTGGACACATGGGTGGTTTCTAAAGCTATGTAATTCCATACCGAGACTGCAACCCCGCCAAAGTGACAGCAAATAAAAATGCCTACCTAGGAACATTATATACGCTGTAGGACATGTGGAACATGACAGCACCCAGTCAATTGCTGCACAGGAAATAAGTATTTTTCTTGTTGGATATTTATTATATATAGGTTGACAAAGGATTTTCATGGGGCTGAAAACAAAACCAAAGGAGAAAACTGATGGTAGCTCTCTTACCATTCATTTGACTGTAACATAGGGGAGTCATTCTGGGCTATATGATATAAGGCACTCATTGCATTCATGTTGAAAAGGGGAGGTTTTCGTTCCGCTGGAAAGAGAAGAGAAGGGAGAGATAAGGCAGGTCTTGAAGGAAAGGGAAAAAAGACAAGTAACTATGACAAAATGCCACTGCTAAATCAATAGCTCATTGCTGTCATCATTATACATAAACCAATTATTTTAATCTCCTAGGTTAGTTGAGGACAGTCACTGAAGGAAAGCTGTTAGTCATCTGAACAGTGTAAGGGTCAGATCCTGGGAGAACAGGATTCAACATGCTAAAATCAGAGGGTTTCCGGTAACTCCCAACCTAGCTACATCTCCCAAGTCTGGTCTCTTGCCATAAATAAAGCACACACCAACGACCACAGAACTCAAAGGCATAGTATACCAAGACACGGGAGACCTGCTAGGAAGAAAGCTATGTACTGGCACCAAAAACCCTGGGCATAATGACTGGTAAGAGGGAGAAGGGCTTCTCATAGTGGTTTCCTTTTAACTACAACCAACTGGTAGAGAAAGACAATACGTCTGCCTGGCCGTTGTCTGTGCTAGATTTCTTTTCAGCTTCCCTCAGACAGAGTTCCTCCTGGCCCTGCTCTTGTAAAAAGGCATTCAGATACCTCTTTGGAGTGCCGAACAGATGTGTGTGAAAACTGAGTAAGGATAGTTCTCACCTCTGTTTCAGGTGAGGCTTGCCAGTCAGTCAGCACAGCCAGGGTTTTAAAGTTCCAGTGAGGACAAAGCAGAATAGTCCCTTGTCCAGTATAGTTTTGGCTTCTGGAGAAGTTGGGACACCCTCATCCCACATTACACAAGTCTGACACAAAGTATGTTCAGCTAAGTCATTTCCTCCCCTTGCTACCCTGAACCTGTTTATTTAAGAAATCACATCTTCACTCAAACCTGAGACTATATAAGAAATTTAATATTTTCCAAGACGATGATGACTTGCAAAAAAAATACTGAGTAAATGGGTTCTGAATTCCATAAAGGCTTTTTTTTCTGGGAAGTCCCAGTATAAAGTAAGCTTCAATGTTTTTGTGAAGCGGTATTACAATACCCATTCTATAACTGGGGAAGTAATATGGGAGGTTAAATCATGTGTTCAAACCCACACAGTCAAATACTAGCAGGTCTGGGAAGAAAATCCAGGAATTCCAATTTTCCATTCCATCCTCTAAAACACAGTGTCAGAATGACACCAGTTCTGGCAGCTGAAATGCAAGACTAGAAATTAGGAGCCATCATCAGAGAGCATGAGAGATGGTTGCATCACAGTCAACATTTTCCCCTATTTTCTGTTCCCTTTACTAGGCCAACTGAATGATCACAGAAATATTTTCAGGGAACTTGCCCTTTGAGAGGTCAATTCTGACACATTGCTACAAAAACAGTTTTGAAATTAATTCTTTTTCTTTGAACAGCACGTTATAATGAGCACTATTGTTTTAAGTACCTGCTGTCACAACACCATCTGCTTGTGCTCCCACAGTAACTGTCTGCAGCATGCACCCAGTCCTTGCATTCAGAACTCTATTTTTGTTGTATATTGGATGAAATACTGACAGGCAGCCCATCTTCAGTTTTTGGGTTTGGGGGCCAAGAAATAATTGAAACCCCCTTTGGGTTTTTTTTGTTTTTTTTTTTTTACCTATTCTCACTGGTACATGGAATACCTAGGTATGGTATTTAGCTTAATAATTATTTTCAAAAGCCAATTTATAAAAATACCAAAAGACATGCTACCATATGTATCGTCTAAACATTACATTTTTAAACAACAAACAGAGAGCGTTTTTCACAACTGATGACCCACAAGGCCCTCCCATGGATATGCAGAAGTACATCAGTGGCATTTGTCCTACAGAATACTAAAAGATATGTGACAAATCCTTAGCAACAGGTAATTTCCTTGCAATTCAGAGATAAGGTGACCAAATCTTAAGTAGGACCTCCCTCCTCCCCAGCTCCCCCCGCCAAACCAAAGACCCACTTATCTAAAAATGCCTGCACGTGCACGTATGTATTTTGCTTTCTAACAATGAAAAACTATCATAGCCGAGCTGCATTTTGAAGAAGAAGTTCAATGGAGAGAGGACTTGGGCCTGTGAACCTCAAAGGACCTCAGCTCAGACTGAAGGAAAGAAGAGTTGAGGGCATGGAGCACCTTCTTGAGGCATGCTCAGGAATGCATTAGGTCAGGGATTGGCAACTTTTTGCTACTGCATAACCCCGCTGCAGGCGGCACCCCCAGCAATCAGCAGATACTGCCAAGGGAATCAGTAGAAAGATGCAGGTGTAGGGCCGCCTCTGCTACTGTAGCTGAAGCATGCTGTTAATTCCCTGAGCTGCCATGAGCTGGATCCAATCTATTCCCAGGCTGAATCCAACCCACAGGCCATAAGGTGCTGACCTCTGCATTAGATTGAGTCCAAAGTACTTCTCCTGCAATGACTGAAACCAACTCTGCTGTGGGCTTGATCATGTTTCTGAAGGAATTAAAATGAAAAGCCAGGAATGGGAGTAATTGAGATGTACTGAACTACTTATCAGAAGGTGCTCTAATACAGGGAAGCCCCCTCCTTCAACGTGGAAGCTAGAGTATTAAGCCTGCCAATCCCTGATTACACATGGCATAAACCAAACACTTTATGCATCAAAGTAAGTATCAATTTGAGGATTAAATGCATGTTTGGGGTGGTCTATTAAGGGTTTGTATTGGAAAACTGGATTGAAGAATCACATTTACAGCCTTTTTCTTTTTCTTGTCCTTTTTTGAAGGAATTTTAGTATTCTGTTAGTTACAGCAGATTCAGGGGCATCCTATTCTTTCAGCAACAGACTAACTGCCAGAACCCAACCTTGACTCCAAAATAGGAGACTAAACAAACCCTACTGGTGTTGCAAGTTATTCCCACACCACACCAGGAAAAACACAGATGAACTAATGGTGTGACTTAATTGGCCAGTGTGAGTGAAGTGTTTAAAGGCAATCATTTAGCTGCAGTTTTCCAAGTGTGAGGTTTTTATGTGTTTATTTAAAAGTTATAAATCTGTCCTTTGTATGTCCCCCAAAAAAATGGAAGTCACAAAATCAGCTTGATAGGCACCTGGCAGCTTGGAGCAAAATACTTTATTTACTCACCCAACTCAATACATGTGATCCCAAGAGACCATACATCTACCTTTCCATCGTATTGTCCTTCGTCCATAGCCAAGATCACCTCTGGGGCCATCCTAAAAACCACAGCACAAAACATGCAGATTATGGAACACAAATCAAAATTCAAAACATGTAACTTTAAAAAGAAAAGATGCCTTTGTTATCTTCAGCAGTGCAGCTGGACCCAGAACTTAAAGAGTCAGCATGGAGTTGAGTAAAGCCATGCTGAAAAAAAAGTGCTCATCTGCATTAGCAACTCCTCCAAAAGGCATTTTTAAGAAAGGAAAGAAAACAAGGGGCCGACTTGATGGTCTTGCTGTTAGCGCGACATGCTGGCACATGGAAGACCCACACCAATCTCAAAGGCATTGTACCTGAAGTCAGCCAGCAGGGGCTGGAAGTGTCCTAAAGGCGTCCCTTTCACTCTCACCAGAGATGGTGGGTTTTCCACTGGCACACCAGAAGAATTTTCCAGTAGACATGTGCAGCCTGTGAGTACAGCTATGAAAGTAACAGGGGAATCTGGAACAAAGTGGGGAAATATGGCGGTCCAAAATAAAGAGGGGTGGGAAAAAAAAAAAGCAGTGGACCCAGCCTGCAAATGGTTCAGCCATTTAACTTGCTTCCTCATGGGAGCAGCAAGCTTCTCAGCCTTTCCTACTAGTTCAGAGGTTGGGCAATAGGTGGCCTCTTTGATCAATGCCTGGGGAGTCTGCTACAAAATAAATGGAGTGTGTATGCTGGGCCACTGGTCTGGAACGTTAAACAGCTCAACTGAGCCTCCAACAAGCACCTTCAGGTTCTAGGTAGTCTGCCTGCCTTTTCTTGCTGCAATGCTAAACTAGCAGGACTCCCTTTCCCCTTGCCATAAAGTAGTGGACAAAACTCTTTTGCAAAGATTGATTTTTTCCCCCTAAACTCCTGACACAATAGTAATCAAAACATTAACTGCTACCACCTCAAACCGTGCTGCAAAGCCCACCTTTTTCCATGGGCACTCAGAGGGAGAGACAGTTGGCTGAAGAACTGGACGGGGTTTTGAAAAAACTGCTCAGTTAAAGCTGCTGGGGGAAGCTTTTATGATATTTTTTAAGTCTGTGAAGCAACAAAGTGGAGAGAGAAGAGTAGTTCTGCAAAGGCTAAGGGGGTCCAGGTCTACTTACCAATAAGGTGTCCCCACAAAGGAATTGGCAGGAGAGGCTATAGACGCAGACCCAAAATCAGCTAGTTTCACCTGACCTGGTTCTGTTAGGAGAATATTTCCAGCTTTAATATCCCTTTTGGAACAGAAAAAAAAAGGGGGAAGTGCAGTTTTGATTACAAGAAATTTTTCAAAGATGTAGTGACAACACCACAGCGCATTAATCTTTACTCAGTTTAATTAACATCAGTGCAACAGTGGAAAGCTCAAAAACTTCAACACAAGAGGTACACAGCATTGTGGGCTTCTTAAGAATAGTGATTTACCAGCACTTAAAAGGATGGGAAGAAAACCAACAACCTTGAATTTCAGGCCCTGGATTGAGATTCAGAACATCTGAATTTAATATCCGGGTCTCCTATCTTTTTGTATGCTACTGTATTAGTGATTTCATCCCGCCAGCACCTTGGTTTCCCTCACTTGTAGGATACAGGGAGAGAAGATTATGTAGAATTCTGGAAGATCAGGTTATGGTCATGAAGATCCTGCGAGTACAGAGGTACAATGTACACACAGGAAAGCTTTTAGTACTATAAATCCCCAAATGCCAGCAGCAAGTGGGTTAATTTCAGAACAACTTCTTGAGAAATGTGGTCAAAGGTTAAAGCCAATTCATGTACTTCAAGACCCTTGGCACCTATACAGAATTAGAAATCCAGTCACCTAAGCATACTCCCCTCATTTACTAGATTGGAAATGCTATTTCTTCTACTGCTTCCCATTATAACAACAACAAAAGGATCATTTTAAGAGATCCAGCTCTACTGCATACCACCAGCTTAATGACAGTATAGTGGCATACTGTAACAACTGAGAAAACACTTTGATAATGAGGGGGAAAATACTACACTAGGTACTGCCTTTACATGGCAGTACCTCAGCTATTTGCTTTTTCCAGAGCTGACTTTCAGTATAAATGGAAGGTGAATAAAGAGCCCAGCTGAGTCAGCCTGTTACCACTGTAGAACTTGGCATTGCCTTTAGTCGTCTTCTCAAGATCATTGAGATGCATAATATACCTGCTGAAACATACAGTTTTCTCCTATTCTATGACTCAGTATCCTGGCCCCAAAGCAAAATAAACCCATACTGTATTAGAAGTACAGTATTACTGTAGTGTCTAGAAGTCCAGGCATGTTCAGGGTTGCATTGTACCTGGCACAGTACAAGTGCTGCCCCTAAAGAGGTTATAAATATACAAGGGTGGGAAAGACAGACATATGAGAAGTGATTTTCCCCTGATTAAAAGCAAACCTGGAAAGAGAATCCAGGTTCCTTCACTCCAAGTCCAGTGTTTTTCCCACAAGATGCTGCTGCATCTCAAACATGCCAATGTGTCAATACACCAATAACATTTTCACACTGGTATCATACTTCGGGACCTACATTGAAATGTCTGGGTGCAGTCTTTGAATGTAATTCTCTAATGGTTTGCATGACTTGGACACTATTTAATATTAGGGGTGGAAATCACAGAACTTGTAAACAATCCTGAGCATGTGCAAATATGTTTGCTCTTTGCTAGTTTATCTATCACCTGCAATTTAAACAAACAGAATAGCTTCATCCCTGAACAGGATGCAGAAATGGCAGCAATAAAAAACTCACTGTGCATGCATCCAAAACTGGAGCTCTGGGCAGCAAAGGGGGATAGTATGACCAAACTGCTGAACCCCTCAGTTCCACCCCTGTCCCCACATTGCATGCAGTGCCATGGGCCATCACGTAAGAGAAAAGTAGGTACCAACCACAGAGGATGGAGATTATCAAAATGAACTGAAGTTATAAAACTGCTCTTCCCCTGTCTCACCACAAGGTGTCTCCCTTATTCCAGGTCAGGCTCATTTGGTCTGCCTCTCTACCAGGCATGAAAACCAAACCTTACTGGCAGCTTGCTTTAGCGGTCTCTGATTAAGCAGCATATGCCACAAGGAGCAGTTACAGCAGGCACTTTGCCTGGTTGGTGGCTGATAAAAGTCCATCTCAGGAAGAGTAGCTTCTATTCAGTCAGGTACAGCTAGGCAGTGCTACAGGCTAGATAACGGGATGCATTAAAAAGCACCCCTTAGATTCTCCCAAGGTGTAACAGAGTACTCTCCTTGGCTTTCTCTGCTGTGGGATGGACATTCCTCTCTACCTCCCAAGACAAGAGATGGAATACTGTTTTGAAATAACCCAATTTCTCTTTAAAAAGTATTTTGATGTAAATAAGACTTGGGTTCCACGTACAATGGCATGGATATGAAAAGGGTAAACTACCGCTAGGGCGTATAGCGTTTCTTTTAAAATGGGGTACCTTTTCTGGAACCACCACTACCCCGTAAGGAATGCTGGCAGATCAATTTCAACTGAAATCATTCCATTCTGGGTTCTGCTTAGGTTATACCCAGATCTACTGGGGGGGAAAAAAGGAGGTGCTTTTGAATACCACAGAACTAGTCCCAACAAATTACTTCCTTGGTCATCGGAACTCATCATCATTCAAGTTCAGTCCACAAGATTAGTGGCCATGAGATTAGTGCTATGGAGTGTATTTTAGCCCATCAGCTGGTTACAAACTGCCTTTGGAAGTGGAGACCCCTCACTAATTTTATACTTATCAAGCTCTCTTACCATTTCACAGAAATACTAAGGCTTCCCAAGAAAAACACAAAGATTTATGACAAAGGAGATAAGGAGCTGTGTAATTCAGAACTGCTGCCAATCTGGCAAGTGTTATATTATAATACACACTTTTCTACACAGCCGAAGCATAACGGCTAGTCTTTGGGAGCCTCTTAGGCCTAATGTTTCACAGGAAGATGGCATCTTATGTCATTCAGTGTAATGCATCTTGTTCCACTACGAGATGCTGGTAAGGACCTAGGAGAAGCTGTGGTGTCTCCCTAACCTATCCACTAATGAGCTGGTTTCCTGAAGCATGAAATTTTACCCACTCATCTCAGCAAGTATAGTGTAATGGTTAATACTATTCACTTATAAAATTAATTTAGCTAACGGTTCTCTTTACACATTTGTACACTATGAAGTATATTTCTGGCACATCCTTTGCCATCACTAATTCCCACCACTTCTGTGTTCACGCAACAGTTTTATCTTAAGACCAAACCAGCTTTCCATGGCAAATTTATTTGATGACATCCAGAGTACAGTACCAGCCTTGCCATGGTGAAAAACTCAGCATTTTCATGTGGCTTCAATTAAATGACTTTAGCACAAAGAGCAGGCTCATTTAAAAGGAGACACTTATTTACAAACATGCTCTGGCATCAGCAACGCTAACAGGTCTGTTAGGAAGTTCTGATTAAATATTATCTTCCTATCAAGGCTACTTGTGAATAGTAAAGCAATTGTCAGAGGTTCAACCTAAAGGGAGGTAAATGAAAACATGATAGTATTTCTCTTACCTATGAATCTTACAGTGAGAATGCAGGTAGGCCAGCCCCTGCAAGGCACCATGGGTAATGGCAGCAATCTCCACTTCCTGAAGTGGTTTCTTGTGAACTAAAGGATCAAAAACAAAAAGTAAAAAAAAACCCATATGGGTACACACAATGTCTTACTTCATCCAAGATTTACACATTACTGAGCAGGAGGAACCATCTTTGCTTGTGGAACACAGCAGATTTTACTGGCGACAACAAGGACAAGACCTATCAGTAAACCAAGACAAAGAGGTAGGAAGCACACAGAATGAATACCATGTAGACGTGAGATCCTTCAAGCACATTCCACAGATCCCTGGGTACAACCAGCACATGCCTGTGGCTGACCATATCTTAAGACACAAAGGTGGGCCTCACAGAAAGGAATACAGTACTTCTAGCAAGCTAGGGTTTGGATTTCCTGCTTTCAGTAGGTGCTGTGACTGTCCGGGGCTTCCTCTTTAGTTCCGAGGTCTCATTAGCCTACAAAACTACCTGGATTATTCTTACCAACTGCTGGGCGAGGACAAAACTAATCAACACCAGATTTTCACTGCTGCTCCCTGGCATCAAGCCATTTATTTCTCTCTCGAGGAAGACATGTCCAAAAAAGTGACTATATACACTTACATCTTCATTTTACAGTCTTTGGGCTCCTGACTAATTCTCAACAGAGTCCCTAGGCATTACAAACTTCAGATGTTCCTGGAGAGGTACACAAACAAGGAAGTACCATACAGGATGTCACTGCTTTGCCAAGTGCTAATAGGGTTTATGACAGCTAACTCACAACCCTGGCAGTCTATGAAATACTCCCGCTAAGCACCAGTCCCAGCCTAAAAACAACTTTGAATGTGGCCAAAAACACGACTGTGGCCAAATTTATAGTAAAAATGAAGATGGCATAACTTACCTTCTAGCAAATCAGAAGCTGATCCTAAACAATATTCCATAACCAACTGCAACAGAGGGAAATAAGAACAAATATTAAGGATTAGTAAGGTAGTATGGTAACCAATGTTAAATATGGGGCATTTATTCCAAGTTAATCATACTAAGAGTTTATCAAGAGCTGTTGGGTTAACAAGAACATTTTATGCAAACTCAGCACATCACAGAATATGAAATCCTACTAGTAAAGAATGACCTATGAGAGTGGCATTTCCTAATTTCAGTTGATAACCTAGTTTCCAAGATGAAACAAAGTGGAGGGATACTTCTGAAACCTTTAAAGATTTCTACAGGGCTTCCTTTGCAAGTGAGTGTTCAGTATCAGCTGCTAAATTTTTGTGGGGCCAGAACTTCCTGCACCATCCTAGCTCAGGAACACACACAAACACTTCCCTTAAACTAGTAGCAGGCTCCTAGATCAGTTCCCATTCGCATCCAATGGAAAAAGACCCTCAGGGCAGCAGTGCACCCAGCCTCTCTCTCAGCCAGAAAGTCTTCTCTTGTGCCAGATCCTGTATGCAAGCCTAAGATGAGGCAACTGCAATTTCACCTCCATTCTACTTTCTTAAGTAGCTGGGACAGTAATCAGAGACTTCTTCTGTGCCAAAAAGAAGGTCAGCTTTGTCTTGTGGTGTCTATTTTCCATCAAGTCAAATAACTGACCCATGTGTTTGCCGAATCTGGGCAATACAGCAATGCTTCTAAGCAACCATTCTGGTTATTATGTTGCCCAGTGCTATGGATCACTAGTGGCAGGCTCTCAGGGGAACTCTATTCAGTATAAGAGTTGCATCGGGCAGGTATGTACGAGAGAAGGGAAAAAAAAGAACATGAGACAGCTTCCTACGGCTTCTGCAGATTGTAGAATTCGGTTCTGATTGGCCTCATGACATGAAACGAAGGGCACTCTTCTTAAATTAATGTGGTGAGAATAGCTCCACATAAAATGCAGTTCTAACCACATGAATGGTAATGCTTTTTCTCTGGACTAGGATCCATTTGTGTATTACACTGGGATTTTGCGTTTTCGCTCATTCTAAGAATAGAAACAAATGCATGTTATTAATAAAAAGTTATTACTGTAATTGAAGAATTTATTGTAAAATGCCTACTGCTGTGGTTTTGCCCCAGGCCAGCATCTTAAATGATATTTCATAGCCCAATGCATTTAGCCACTCAAAGCACTTTAAATACAAATATGGCAGGGAGCCAGCTAGCAATTTACATATTTCCCTAACAAAATGAAAACATTCATTTTTCTCCCCTCTCCCACAGTTTATGACTTCAGGAGTTAAGACTGTAGTTAGTAGAATTTCTTTAAACATGAAAAATGTAACCCTAATGTGAATTTTACAGTTGGAACACGTTTCAAGTGTGTCCTGTTTATATTATCAACAATATTTTTTTAAACAAAATCAAAGGCGGCTTAAAGCACTCTTGCATGACATACTGTTGAATGCCCCAAACAGGGCACTTGGCAGAAGCCTCTGAAAAGTAGATATTTTTAGTTTTTGCTTGTTTATTTAGCATTTCCTCCAATCTCCTGTTTCATACAACTTAGTTGAGATGTCTAGAGACAACCAACCAGCACCTCTTGTGTGGCCAAGGCACAATTCTTTTCTTCATTTTTTTTATTCTTCATACAGTCAATGTTGCTAACATTCAGCCATGTGTGATGCGATTAAAGGAATCTGTAAACTCGATTCAGAATAAGTCAGGACTTGGATGGGGAATTTGTGGGGAAACCCATCTGTATAAGAGGTTGCATTCTTGTTTTTCTCAGCAACAGTACTGAACCACTATCCTAGCATGATGTTATAGGATGCTATGCTCTTGTTGATGCAGACTACTGGAAGAAATGTCAAACCATGGCATGCACAACTTACAGTAATAAAGATCAGCCTCCCCCGTCCCAACCAAACAAGAGTTTTAACATTTGTATCCTTGCCAAATATCAAGTTAGTAACTACAGTATGACAAAGTTGTCCCAGCAGTTTCAGTTGACTAGAAGATATTTCCAGGCATAACCCCCCCGCAAACACTGCTGTGTACCTTTGCTGAATGCCACTGAACTGCAATATTACTCCCCAAAGGAGGACACATTTCAATGGTGGCTGAACTCAGCAGCTCACACAAGGTCACAATAGCTTCCATCTGAATGAACTGCACTTACATGTATATCAGAGAATCATAGTACAATTATAATATTGCCCTTTATTTGAGGATCTCAAAGGCATGTACAAGGGCTAATTAACCCATAGCCTGCTGTGATACAAGAAAGCCTAATAATTTTGCAGACGCTTAAACTACAGCACATGGGTTATGAAAATCTGCCCAATAACACAAATAGCTAATGGCAGAGTCAGGAAGAGAACCCAGGCATCAACTTGCATTCTGGTGTTCTAATTGCTCCCCATATGCAGTAATTCATTAGCCAAAGCAATGCCTTTTGGTCATAGTTCATTTACAAGCTATTTTCCATTGTTGATTCCAGATAGTGTGCATTGCCTCTTGTTTCCACTTATATCATCTCATTGAACACTCAGAAATGATTGGTTACTGACATAATGGTCACCTGTTCCTGGAGGAATCTTTTTTTTAAGTTGTATACATCCTATGCTTAAATTTAGATTTATCATTGCTTACTCTGTTCTACATCTCTTATGGCTTTAGTTTGTCACTTAAGGCATTAGTACTCTGTCCTCAGTATCTTGCCTCACCCATTTTAGGCATTCTCAATAAGATTATGAAGTTGGGCCAAAAGTGCTGTCTTCTTATTTGACAAAAGCTTGCATATGGGTGTGAACAATATAGCCAGCAGGATTTTATAGTGGCTCACCTGTGAATGCACACTACATAGACATGTATCCTACCATCCATAAACTTATAAAAAACAGACTCCAGGTTTCTTAGCCAGCCCAACAGGACTAAAAGAGAGCTCATTTGAGGCAGCATCTGTTCTCCTCACCTAATTACAAAGCATGAACGTGTCATCCTCAGCAGTTGTTTTGGTTCATTTAAGTGGTAAACTCTTGCAGATGTTTTATATTCATAAATAATCTAATTGCATGATCAGTCTTCTAAAGAACTGGAAATTGTGTACGTTATGATGGCAAACAATCTGCCTGTGGTAACAAAACAAGATTTTCAAATTGTATCAGAGAATAAAATGCTTCTTCATGAACTGAAGCCAACACCCTGTTTCCAGGTCATTAATTTGCCATCAGCCACGTCTTGGAACTGGAAGTATCCTGTTGCATTTCCATCCTGATGAAACTGATCACTTATCCCTATACTTGGCCCTTCCTTAGCCGTGTTTTGATCCAGGACAGCACAATGATTTTATCTCCAGGACTTTGCAGTTTCTTCAGTAGCTTCTTCAGACATAGTCTGACAAAGTGTTTTGAAAATCCAAATAAATTAAGTCAACTGGCTAATTTACTGATGTGTACAATAAAATCTAACAGATGAATTAGGAACAATTTTCCTTTGCAGAAACTATACTAGTGAGACCTTATCACACTACATTTTATATTATTTTCAGCCATAGTTCTAACTAAACACAACAGGAATAGCTTAAGAATTAGTGATCTATAATTGCCTCGAGCTTCTCTTCTTTTGTTTTGTTTTTTTTTATGGGGCAAGGTAGATACTATTATTATAAATTGTCATTTACTTAGATATTGTTGCTTTTAACATACAATAATAGTTTGAGAAATTAAAAATGTAAATGCTTTTAGGCATAGACACCAACAAATTATGCAGCTGAGTTCAAAGCCTACAAAAGTCAACAGAAAACAATCATTGACTGCAATGGTTTTCAACAGAGATGCTACAGAATCAGTAACAAAAGATGTCTGGGCCATGGGTGAAACATGCAGAGGTAAAGAAGCCTGTGAGGTTGCAAGAAATACGGTAGAAGGCCAGTAAAATATTCAGACAAGCACTTCCCTATGGTTAAAACTTATGAGCTAGGGAACTTCTGAGATAAGGTTCCAGTTGTCGACAGTCTTGCAGATCACAGTGTCAAATCTCAGCAAGGTTAACTTCAGTCATTATTTTGAAGCAGCTCAACTAGACACCAGTGAGCTGACTGCAAGAAGGATCACTAATTTAAAAAACAAACTACCCTGTTCAATCTGCACAGTCAAGCAGCCTATATTTTCACTGGTCCAATGTCCTTGTCCAAAATGTTCACTCATTTGTAAATCATGCAGGGATCTTTTGGGATGAAAAGGACACTGAAGAATATGGAATATTTAGTGCTCCAAGCAATGTCAATATATTTAATTCATTATTCAGTCACTTTGGGGCTAATTCCAGCCCAGGAAGAGTTCTAAATGACACGTGGCTCTAACTCACCCAGGCAGTGTGTTCTTTCAAGTAACAGCCCTTGTACTCGATGGTGTTAGGGTGCTTCAGCTGTCGTAGAAACTTGACTTCCTTGATGATATCCTGCCATTTCTATTGAAAACAAAAACAGGAGGAATTCTGCTCCCAAATCTGTTTTCATCTTGCACACTCTAGTACAGTACATAGCTACATAGCACCATAAGATATTGCAAGTTTGGACAGCAACCATGAGGTAATTGTACTTTGTAAGGAAGGTAGAAAAAGAGCAGCATCTTATTTTGCTTTCCCACCCTTTCTGTCAATACCTCATACCTACCTTGGCTACTAGCATCCCATCTTGCCCTTACAGCATTATATTGTTCATGGGGAAGACGCTGAAGTTGAGCGACACCAGGAGGCAGATGGAAGCTTTGGAAACTCCTAGCTTTCCCTTCCTTCCCACACAGAGGTTCTGCTAATCTTACAGAAAAGCAAAAAGCACCCCCGCCCCGGGTTACATCCATTCCAAACACCTACCCTTGACATCATTATAGTTCAAGTAATGCTACCTAGTAAGAAAGAAAGTTGCTTCACAATGCATTTGCGGTTTAATCTAATTAGTCTAGAGTTGATATAAGCCATCTGGAATCCAGTGACTAGTTACTGACAGGAAGATTTATTTATCCTTCTATGACTAATGGAGAGATAACCAGTTCAGGGTTTACTTTAAAGCCCCCTCTCAATATTCCAAAGCCACAAGCAGTCTCCACCCTAAAGAAGCCGTTGAAAATGCTGGCTGTACTGCTGCTCTCTGGATTCTTGTTGCCAGAGAACCTGAAAGGAAGACTTTGCTAAGTTTTGGTAGCATTGGGGTGATGTTGTAACCATGATGATCCAGAAAAGAATGCGAGGGGTAAGGATTTTTGTACGGGATCAAACGGATAGCAGGGAGGGACACAGATGTGGACAAGCTTTCAGGTATCACTATACCCTTCCTTTGACCTTTTGCCCTTTGATTTGTTAAGACGCATGGTTGAGAATTCCCAGAAACCATTTTGAGACTATTTTAGATAACAAATATTGCTCAGAGCAATACTAGTGTTTCTGCTATTTGTATTCTTAGTATCAGCTGGTCTTAGATTTTCTAGCAGGCCAAAAGGTTCCAGAACAGACAACAGTAATTACAATTTGTCTTGGAGGACAGAGGTGGAAGAAGTTTGCTGTTTAAATAAAAGATTTTGATTTCTTTCTATAGCATAATAAAGGTGCACTAACATTTGGAATATTACAGAAAATATAAAGGGACAGTGCATATGCTGGAAATCAATATACTGGAGTAAGAAAAAATACTGAAACTTCCTCTTTGCTATTAATGGCGCGCACACTGCTCTCTACTGCAAGTCAAGGCACTGGTCTACAGGAACAATACAAAAGAGCAGTAAGCCATATAAAAGAGGAAGAAAAAGAGTAGATAAGAATTGCTTAGTGAGGGAAATTCTAAATGAGATATAAATCTGTTTTAAAACTGGATAACTAACACTTCTTAAAGCTTGCGGTTCTTAGCTATATTTTCAAGCCAACATCTTGACAGTACAATGGCTATAGTTCTGATAGCTTGCATGATAGCTACTTCAGTAACCTCTGCAATATTATCATATTAGGTTTCTAAAAACACCATAGCTTCTTAAAAAAGAAAAAAAATCCTATTAAACAGAATTCACTTTAACTCATTTTCCTTCCTTCAGTCTTCATGTCTCCTGTGGAAGGAGCAGCAGTTACAAGCTTCTGGTTTTCCAGTGCCAAAGGCACTACAAAGCTAACTTGGCTAACCAGATTTATACTGCTGTTACACATGCCTTCTGTATGCAAAGGTGGCTTTATTAAGTGACCTGAGCAAGAATGCCTTGCGTTCAAAAGTGTATCTAATTTTATCCCAACTACTTAGTTGGTCCAATAAATTATATCACTCTAAGAAATCAAATTGTTGGCTCTCACTTTATTTATGTCTTACCTCGTTTGTTTGCTTCCCACTGTAGGACATTTTTTTGACTGCCACCACCTCATTAGTGTGCGAATTTGTGGCCTGGAATTGGGAAAGAGAAAAAAATAGGGGTTATTTCTGTTCTCCCCCCCCCCACAGAATTGGGCATGCATTAGGCACAAGTGCAGGCCATCATTTCTATCCTGTGTAAGCTCAGGTGCTACTTTCTTCATGGTCATGATTTAAGATATGGCTCTTAGGAGCCTGCACTACTGCAAAGGTTCATTCATTAGTCCAATTCTAAGCCAGGTCTCTTCCCCACCGCCTCACAGATTTTTGCAAAAGCAACAGCTTTGCTGCAGCAGATGTGTAGTACCCAATATTGCTCCTAAAGAGAGCTTTGTTAACGACTCCAACATCATCAAGCTATTTCATACAAAACCAGTCCAAATGGATTTTGATTGACACATGTAAAGTCTATAAACATGCACTGAAACTGAATCACTCTGAGCAAAGCACTGTAAACACTGACTATTTCAACATTGTCAAAAGGAAAAAAAAAAATCTTTTTTTCCATTTTAAAATTATACTACAGTTTTGGGATTAAATTCATTTTAAAAAAAGGTAAAAACAAAAGAAACAAACAAGCAACTCCCAAAAAGCAAAGTGAAAAGCAAAGTGACACAATTTGCTTAGTTTTGGGGGGTAGAAAAATGGATCACTTTTGTTTTGGGTAACACAAAAGACTTGATGGATGTAACTGTTGTTTTTATTGACATCTTTGGTTCAGCCAATTTACAAAAAAAAAGTTTTGAAAAGTCAACTACTGACACTGGTCTAATCAAGAGGAAGTCTCATGGACCTGGAACGGAGCTTGCCAGAGCACCATTCCAGTGGCCCCAGAGCTCTGGGTAGCAGGAAAAGAATGCATCTCAGGGCTCCTATCAGGCCCTTTGCAGCACATGCCCCGTGAAAAATTGTCAACAGTATCCAAATATAAAGCCACAAATGGCTTGTTCACCTGTACAGGCACTTCAGTGTCAGCATGTTCTTTGTATACAGGTTTCCCTCAACTTATGCTGTACATGCATTCCCAGAGACAGTGCACAAATCAAATTCGCATAAAGTGAACCCACTTTACAATGCAAAAAATAGGGATAGGTTCCCATAGCGGTGAGGGAGGCTGGGAGTAGGGAAGGGGTGGGAGGAGGGGTGCCGCTCCCAGGGCTGCACAAGGCAGCAAAGCAGAGGGAACAGAGCGGCACTCACCTCAGTCCCGGCTGTAGCGGCCCCAGGAGCAGGTGGAGCCAGCTGCCTGCAGCCACTGGGCTGCACCATGCTCTGCCTGTCCCCACTCACGTCTGTTCCTGGGCTGCGCCATGCCCTGGTGGAGGCAGCTGGTGCTGGCCACTCCTGGGGCTGCTGCAGCCCAGGCTGGGGTGAGTGAGGCCATGGCCCTTTCCCCTCTCCCCAGGGACTTACCTGCTTGGGCTGGGGGGGGGGGCATCTATGCTGATCGCATAAGAGCAAATTTACCTCACATATAACAAATTATGGATCTAAATATGCTCATCGCATAAGAGTGAATTTGCATATAAAGAACCCACATGAATTGAGGGAAACCTGTACGTGCATTTGAAACCATCTCTTGAGAGGTTGCTCAGGCCGTATACCATCTTTTATCAGCTTCTGCTGAAATGGAGACCAGCCATCACTGGGTGCCTGCTTGTGGGGATGCAGTGCTTTCCAGTGCAACTCAGTGCATTTTCTCAGTTTTAAATACAAGCTCAGTTCCACCGCTCTGCAGGTCTTCCAAACCAAAGAGACCAAGCCTTATTGCCTCGCCTCCCTCTTCTTGTCCAGCCCATAACTTGATTCGTTTTAAAATGTTAAGCTGGAACTTTTATTATGCTGTAATCATGTTTCATAGCCTGCTGCAGTGTCCCCAGAGTTTTGCTCAGTTTGTTTTAGTAATGCAAGTGAAAGGTGTTAATTTTAATTTAAACAACAACAACAACAAAAAAAGCAGAACAAAAAGCATCAAAAGGCTGCCTAATTTTGGTTCCAGAACCAGAGTGCTTGGAGAAACAGACACACTAGGTTGCTTTGTTCAATCCCCTTAGCCAGTGAAGTTCTGTGCCATTTGTTCTTTCAAATGTCAACTCTAATCTAGGTTTAAATTATTTATGCAGTGGGTTTCTTGTCCCTTTCCTGAAAGACTAATCTACAGTCCAAGACATCTTCTTCATGAGAAGGAATAGGCCCATAACAGATATTGCAGGTAATGTTATACAGCAGACTACTTTAATTTTAAATGCACTGTTACTGAAGAATGGAAGCGTTACAAATTATTTTGAAGTAAAATGTTATTTACTTCACTTATTAAACTAGGTCACCTAATTTAGACAACCAGCATGCAATCATTTTCTTGATTGCAAGTAGCTTAGCAAGCATGGAGTCAAACTAGTTACATCATTCAAACACAACATGCTACATCAGAACAGCACTGTGGAGTTGTGTTTAAAAGCACGTGTGCATCTGCACAAACACACACCCCCTAGGATATTTAGAATGCAAATTAACAGTCTAAATAGCAGGTCCTCCTCCCAACAAATCTTTCAGCATTTGATACGAACACTGAAAAAGGGTGTCGGACTTACAAGCTTAAGAGCAAATGTGACAGGATAACAGAAAGGTGGTGCTTTCATACCATTTTCTTTCTGTGCATTTTGTTCTTGTAGGTAGCTTTTCCAGGAATCCTTTTTTTTTTTTTTTGGAGAGGTGATCAGGGGGACAGTATCTTATGGAGCCCTGCACACAAACTGAAGCTTGTGGCTCTGTTTGCAGATCTACCAACCTTTAATTGTTTGTTTGAAATGGCAGTACCCTCTTTTATGTACCTCAGCAAACACCTGATCCTACAAGCTGTTCAGTGCTGAAAAAGCTTGCAAGAGTGGGCCCTAGATACGGAGGGTCTCACTCAACTCAGGATGGTTTTTATAGCTGCATAGCAATATTGCACCTAAGCAACACCAGAAAGCCTGAGAACATAGCACAGCATGAATTTTACTGTATTTTATGAGCTAAAGTTAACCTTTTAATATAAATTTCAAAGGAAGAACAAGACATTATTGAACTATATAAATTTTGACTAGTTACACATTAAATATTTTGTTATCAAAAGATATTGTTTCCCTAAATGCAAAATTGATTCGCAATCAAAAAAATTGTTTTTTCTTTAGTCTGCATAACATTAGTACATCTGATTGGAACTTGTGAACTCCTGGGCTTAACAGAAGCAATCTTTTTGCCCTGACTAGAAAAAAATCCCACCCTGACTTCTGCAAGTCAAGGAAGTGAACATTTCAATCTGGAAAACTGGTTAAATCCTGTTATCTCTGTAACCACTTTTGGAACATGCAGGACAAGTTGGCAACAGTTGAAAGCTTGGAGTTCCTAATAAACTGGAAGTGAAGCAAGACAAACCAAGTCTTTCACTTGCCAAACAAACAAGTAATGTATTTTCATAAATGTATCAATCCCACCCTACAAAACAGTTTATAATGTGGACAGTGAGTTCAAACAGAACTAGTGCTACACTAGGCCAACACATACCGGAAGAGAGATAGTAGTTTTAGACTTATGTCCAACACAATGAAGGACATAAATTCTGTTCTACTGTTTGTAGCATGCAGTCCTCTTCAAATGAATTAAGGAAAGTTGGAAGATAGAGACCTCTACAAATTCATGGGTTTTGGGTCAGACAGAAAGTTGCACCTTTCACCCCATCATCCTGTTTCACCATTAAAAAATGTGTACATCCTTTGATTGAATAGATGAGTTCATCCTAACATTCTGGACATATTTCAAACTGTTTGTTTACTTCAATTCTCATTTTCCCCCCTCTCCCCCCCTTCCCCCATTAGGCCCATCTGGTTGAGGAATTCCCTGTTTTCTGCCCTGAACTATTGTTCAGTGGCTCCATGCCATATTAAACAGTTGTCACATTCCATCACAATTGTGGGCAAGGCAATTACTCCATTTAAAATGTTCTGGGATTCTCCTGATTGTAATCAGCTAGAGAGTTGTACAACTGTTCTAGACCAAATTGCATTCGCGTTGTTATATTTTTGGCTGCACTTAGCAGATAATTTGTGATTAGCAGACCACAAGCGTGTTTTGCTTAGAATGCTGCTCTTCTAATGCCCTCAATCATTTTGTCAAAAACCATCCACTGTTTTCTTTCCATGTTTCAGCATTTTGCTTTGCTGAACAGTATCCATCACAATTTTTATGCTTCATCATTTAATCTATCTAATCTTTAGGAAATGATTCTTTTGAATGAAAGTAGGTAATTGTTCTGTGGATGGGACCAAGCCGTTGAGAAATGATACATCATAAGGCCAGGAATGTCATCAATATTTGAGTCCATTAGGAAAAAAACATGAGTTTAGCACTGCTTTAAATTATCAATCTTTGCCGAGAACAGACAAAAGTACATAGCATAGGGAAGTCAACTAGCTAGCAAAATTAATACTTCACAAGTGCTTTCTTCAAGCTGAGCGTCTGCAGAAAAGCGATGAAATTAAAATGCTGTTGTTGTAGAGAATCAGATCAATGCCTCGGCTGAATACAGTGGCGTCAGTATCAATTCAAGCAAAAAGGTCAAATAAATGTAGAGAACAGTAACCAATCCATTGTGCCTAAATATATATGCTGCACTAGACAATTACTCTTAAAAACAGAGCACTGCACAGTAATTTTGCCTTATAGATAATAACTGTTAAGGAGTTCAATGTACCCACCACAAAACCAGTCACACACTACAGCTGTAGGAAAGTGGATCCCAACAAGAGCATTCACATCTCTGTGGCCATTTCCCTTCAAATACTTAGTCCTTCTAATATTAAATTTCTTAGGTATCCATATATGTTCCCAAGTATTGAAATGTTACCTAACTTGTTTATCTGGACAAGGAGAACAAGAAGGTGATGCTACCAGGACTATGCATCATGATGGAAGATGTGATGGAAGGAAACTTGGGCCACAAAAAGAAATGAGCCAAACCGCACAAGAATAAAGATGCATGCAAAGTGAGGGTCCAGAAAGGTACTTTTCCAAAGGCAAACTCCTATTTTGGGTTTATAGAGTCACAATTTAAAAAAAAAAAAAAAGAAAAGAGCTGGAAGGGACCAGTATCCTGTCTCTGACAGCAGTCAGGACCAGATGCTTATGTTCCTTCAACTCCTATCTGGTCCAGATGACTAGTTACTATTTTGTTGTTTCAATACTGACATCTCAATCTGCCACTTCCTCATATATAGATTCCATATCAAACTAGGTCTTTCTCCTGCATCTTCCCTGATGGAGAGTGATGCAAAGAATCATTTAACCTCTTTGCCATGTCTTCTTCCTGATTGCACTCTTTACCGCCTGACAGTCATGGTGTAGCAGAACTTGATTCTCTCATGCATGCTCTTTTGACTATTTTTTCCTCTTTTCATACTTACTTTCTGCTATAGATTATGCTTTTTCAAAAACTGGCAAGCGATTTTGAACAACCTTATCTCAAGGAGCAACCTTATCTAAAGGAGCCCCAAATTCAGAGATTGTCTGACCAGCTCTCTCTGAAGTCTGGGTCTCAAGTTGGGCAATTGCTGTTGCATAAGACTTTCAAAACGGATATGTCCCATCCTACTGGCTTCAGCTGAGTGGCATTTCCACATTCTGAATGATGTCTGACTCACTCTACTATCTCTTACTACTGCACAGTATTTGACTACTAGCTTTGCTCATCTTTTTTCATGGGGAAGGAGGGTACGAAAGGGATCAAATGTTACAAAGCCATTCCTTTCATGATGGTTACAGCATGCCTCGGCTTAAAACCAGAAGGATTACGATATCTATCTTGCTGTATGCAACTCATCTGAATTATTTTTTAAATGTTGTTTCTGCAGTTCTGTGTTTACAGGGCTCCATTTTTGTTTTATTTCTCACATATGGATGTTGATCTTAATTATAGTGGAGAGGCTGCTCTGCTGCAGTTCAAGCTGAGGACCCCTTTCTTTTTAACGGTTGACAAAATACTCCAAAATCAACATGCTTATTCGGATTGTCTTGAAATTTGGCATGCCTTATAGGGGTGCACAGTGGCGTTGGTCATCCACATCTGGGGTCGTTTGAGGGAGAGATCCCACATATACACTTCCCCACTTTCCAAAATGCTTTTCTTAAGGTTGATAAGGTTTTACCTGGGTTCATTGATTTATGCACACAACTCTAGTGTCAAATCACAGCTCTGATGGGGCTCCAGAGGGTCCAAAATGATCTCAGCTAGGGCATGGCACTCACTATCCCTTTAGGGAAACAAAATTAACCATAAACCGACAACAACAGTTAAGCTCTACAGACGCACCCAAGTCTGCCAGCCCCATTCCTGCTTTCACATTCCCAAACTGAAGCTGGAATCTGGGGATCCCTGTGTCTAGGTCTGAGCTCCTCTCCCTGCCACTTCCAGGTGGGGAGTTGGAATCCATGGAGGAGGCCTTGTTGAACTGACATTCAGGACTTCAAAGCAGGGACAAGGAACCGAGCTTAGGATACAGCTCAAGCTACACCGGCCAAAGAAGCATGTCATCATCCAGTAAACTGCTGCTTGTGACATACAACTCAGCAGCAGAGGGCACCAGACAACCAGGTGCTAATTAATAGCTTATGGAGATGGGAAGAGAAGGCAAATCTGGAAGTGCTGTTCAGGAGAGGTGGAATAAAGAAGCATGGACACCTCTTGCGTGCTTAAAATTACTACAGTTTTGAGCTGTTAAGTTTTTGGGATACAGATGGATTTCTCTCACTGGCCATATTAACAGTTCCACACTTGCAAGACTCCCTGCTGCTGCGCACACTCCAGGGACCCAGAACAGGAAGGTGGAGAGGCTTGGTGTTGCTGGCACTGCAAACCCTGCTCCAGCTATGCCACCATGGTGAGGTGCCCCCTGCCCACCTGGCAGCTGCGGGGGCAGTGGCAGCACAGAGCTGTGCCCTTTGATATCCCCCGTTGTGCCCCTCTTTGCTCTGGCTGTGGGAGCTAGGGCTCAAGTGCTGCTGGGGGGGTGCAGGAGGCTGCAAGCCCTGGCCCTGGTCTCTCAGCCCTGGCAGCTGGGGGCTGTGGGTTGGGCGTGAGGGGCACCAGCATTGGTAGTGTTAGGGCACTGGTGTATCAGAGCTGCTCAGTGCCACAAATCAGTAAGGGGGGCAGCCACAGCTGGAATCACGTGCTGGTGAGTGAAGGGGACAGGGTGAGCTCTGATTTTCAATGATAAAAAACCCCCAATTCAAACACCAAACTATATAGGGATTTAGAGTTTTTTTTATTATAACGACTGAGGCGCTGGTAGGCTTCTAAAAGTGTTTAAAATTACACATATACTAATAAAGCACTGTGTTCAGCCGATACCTATATACACACACACACACACACACGCATATATAGTGGTGTTTCATTTTAAAATCGTAGAAAAATGCAGATTTTGGGGGTTTTTTAAATCAGAGTTTTTGAATTTTTTTTTTTTTAAATCGGAGAATTTGGGGGTTTTAACCAGATAAAAGCAGGATTCCTGTTAATTACACAATCTGTGTAATCAGAGACCTTCAAGCAGCTGACATCCCCCACCACAGAAAACCCTAACATAACCCACACAGGGCAGCAGCAACCAAGGCACACTGGAGTCTCTCAAAGTACACACGCCTCCGCTTCGGCTTCACACATAAAAAGGTGAGGGGTAGGTCTGTCCCCAGTTGCCTCCAACCACAGAGGTCTACAATCTTTTCCAACTAATTCCTACACCATTCAGTACAGCTACATCTAAAGCGACCGACAAAGCTGGAATGCTTGCAAATCATTCAACCAGCTGCTGAATCCTGGAGACATCAGGCACAACATAACTTTTTACTTTCTAATTCCAAGAAGTTTGAATTTCACTGCACTTGAAATTCTGAAAAGGTTTGAGATACACTACCAGGCACCCTTAACACTGTGTTAATAAATACTTTGCTAATAATTCATTCTATGGTCACTGGCCATTGATTCAGTGATAGTTACTTTTGGTTCAGCTTAACTCTAAAACAGGAAGAATAATATTGCTAAGTGCTATGATTTAATTGTGGAGTTTCAAAATATTTGGTCTTTTCTTAAAGCTCTTCTTTTCCTCAAGGCAAGTGATAAGCTAAGAAGCTCATCATTAATCTAAAAAATAGGTTTCTTACCTTCTGGCTTACTGGGTAAAGAATTTTTAACGTGTATACCAAAAGTGCACTAAAGGCTAAGAACTCAAAAGGACTCGCAAATTTGCTTGCTTATTAAAAAAAATCTCATTTTTTAATATTAGAGATCAGTAACTCTGAACTCTGCCCCTCAGTTGATTACTATCATGACACTTAACATAGGCATGGAGGCTTAGCATCATCTCTTATTATTGTTTAATGATAATTTTATTTTTATTAAAAATACGAGTCATGGGCAGGGCAAAAGGATGACACCTAGAAAGACCCGAGTGTAACTCCTGAGCACAATGATCCAAGCACTTCTACTGCTAGGAGAAGTTGAGAAATAGTACAGAAGGTGTAACGCAGTTTCCTGTGACCTCTGCAATGTCGCTAAGGTTCTAAGTCAACAGCCACAGAACCAACTCATTGCTGAAATGGCTTTTAGCTTTGGCTGTCTGCTGAAATATTAATCCCATGAATCCATAGACTTGCTATAGCTGAAAAACGTACTAAAATGGAATGGTAAAAGACCCCAGAAATTCCAGATTTGATAGCTGTTAAAGCAATCTATGACACTTTCCCTAAAGATAAAGGTGATAGTTCTGACCAAACACTAATTTGGTCAATTAAATTATTGTCCAAGTGCCTAAAATCATCTGAGTTCAGTCCAGTACAGGGTACTCCCTTCACACCCTGAGCAACTGCATATCTGTCTCATTAAACTGTGATACACCTCCCTCCAAAGATGGCTATAGGCACCACAATGGGTTAAGAAATGCTTCTGTATCACACATTTACTCATCTCTCCAGTGTATGGAGAGGAGAAAACACAAGAAGCTGTTAGAATTCCGGCTGAAATTCAATTCCAAAAGTGTCTTACTGTAAAAGGTGCTTTTTGGAGAATGGTGGGTAAATAAATGTACTTACAAAGTAGACTGCTCCAAAACTTCCATGGCCGATTTCATGTAAACCCACAAATATTTCTTCTGGATCATCTTTGTGGAACAGGTCAGCTATCTCTGGGTCCTTTGGCACCCCTTTGCGCATGTTGAATACTATTATGACCTAGTTCGCACTTTAAATTCCCAATCAGTTTCTGCCTTCATCGACAAAGTTTGCAGATAACATTCAGCACCTGGAGAAACAAAGTTCATCTTTAACCAGTTATTTCTATGCACTTTTTTGAGATTAGAGGAGACAACTTTCACACTTTCCCCACTGTTTCTTTTAAGTAATTCTGTTTAATTATTAACCAAATATAGATGTAGCCACAAGTAGGCCTTCTGTGCGTAACAGTCCCTTTTCAGCCACTAGAAGTAAACACTGCTAAGCAAAAACTGCTATGCAGTTCTAAGTTACACTAAAGTCCATTTGAAGAAGAAAGTTGTTTTGTTGCTATGCAAAACATCCTGTGTGCATGTTTCCATTCATAAATAGGCTCAGTGCAGATCTCCTGATGTGCCAGAACCTAGACTTTTTTTCCTCCTCTTTATTTGTTGTCTCTCCTGTTCGGGTATTATAATTCTCCTCCCACTTCCCACCTGGTTCATTCTCTATTTCACTTACATATGATATTCTCTATGGAAGGGATCTTCAAAAGGTAAAGGTACTAAAGTCCAAGTAACTTTCAGTGGGTCCCCAGTCATTTAGGTGACTTTAAGAATCTCAATGATGAGCCTAAGTCACCCAACAAACTTTTTTTTTTTTTTGGTGC
>NW_017729001.1:9419966-9422285 GCF_001723915.1 Gavialis gangeticus
CATTCTCTATTTCACTTACATATGATATTCTCTATGGAAGGGATCTTCAAAAGGTAAAGGTACTAAAGTCCAAGTAACTTTCAGTGGGTCCCCAGTCATTTAGGTGACTTTAAGAATCTCAATGATGAGCCTAAGTCCCCCAACAAACTTTTTTTTTTTTTTGGTGCACCTCTATGGAGTGTGCACATATGCATACATGGCACAATACAGTGTGGTAGTTAATGGAAGGCTTACAATATCATTCTAAAAAAAACTTCCCACCCCCTCCACCCTCCCTTGACGTAGAAGTCACTAACTTGATTTATATTCACTAGAAGTTGTTAGGAAGAAGAAACCACACTCTGAAAATATAACCACAAGGAATTTCCATTTCTTAAGCCTTTTCATGTTAGTTTTGTGCTCTGCTTATCCAGATCACCCAAAGGCAAGAAAGAGAGACAAGAACAATACCAAAACATATTAAACACATTGCATATCATTAATGCAGAAGTAGAAATTAAATGACAAGAAGGTATTTAGCTCTCCACACTTTGGGAGAAACAAGACAGCCCTGAAAACTTCGGCACTCTCTTTTTAAAACCATCCATTAGATGAAAAAGATTAATTTAACTGGCTGTACCTTATGTTCAGCATTGTCATATGAAAACCTTACCTTAGCCTGAAGTGACAGATTCTCTTGCACAGGGAAGCTGTTCTATACTTTAAAAGTGACATGGCCAATTTTCTAAACCGTGGTGGGCAAAATGTGGCCTGCGTATGGCCCACCAAGCCATTCTACCTGGGGGGGGCCCCTAAAAAAATTTAGAAAATTAAAATTTATCTGCCCTGGGCTGCCTGTCTTGCGGCCCTTGATGCCTTGCCAAAAAACTCAGTAAGTGGCCCTCCGCCATTGCCTGCCACTCTTCTAACCAAAACCTAAAACATACAAATTTCTCTGTGACTACCATTTTAATGTCCATTTTTTACCTGTTGGACACTAAGCTGGTCAGGCAAAACTATAAACTTGTATGTGCGCATAAAGGTACAAGAGCAGATTTATGAAATATTACCACAAAATGTGCCCAACTGATGTTAGAAACCAGATCTAAAAGGCAGTAATGGGACACCCAAGAAAGACCCGTTTGAAACACAGCCAGATAAAATAAACTGGAATGAACAACAGTAGACCTGAATAGGTTTCAGACTTAAAGACATGAAAATCCAGAGCATAACCTTGACTTGAAATTATTTCTCAACTATCAACCAGGGCCATCCCTGGTTAAGGGTTCCTTCTTATGGAAGATTGGGCCTGACAAATAATAACAGGTTTAAAAATAAAACCCAGTTCACTGTGGCATAGAGAATACATTCCACTGAATCATACCTGTTTAACTGTGGCACAAACCATACTCTGTGGCTTAGACCAATTTTAGCAGCATCTTGTGTGTGTTCTCCGTTTGGTGCACTTTGTTTTCCTGTGAAGAAAACATTTAGAGAAACTCTGTATAAATTATTTTTTTCCATCCTAGTAGCTGTCTGTGTAGATAGTAAGGCTGATTCACACCATAATTTCAAAGATCCCCAGCATGAATAATGCCCATCAATGCTGTTCTTTCCTTCCTAGGAGAAGAAATATCACTTCACCTGTTCTGCAAACCCTAGGGTTGTAATGTATCACTCCAAGGTGGGAATACAAGGAAGAGAGGTTAACTGTTAAAATTCACCAGCTTAAAAAAAGGCCCCCAACTTTGATTTTTACATTTCACTACCCATTATCCCTCTGCTCCCCCCCACTTTGATACCTGCAAAGTTCCTGATTAAGTATCTGCACCAGAACACATTTCTTTTGTTTTACACTTAAAGGGATTTATTTGTCAGGCAGGCCTTGATGCCAGTATGCAGGGCTGGGTGGAAGCAGTGCGGGACCCAGTCCCTGATCCAGGCACACAGAGGAGGCATGGAGCCCGATTCAGGCACACAGGGCCCATTCCAGCCCACAGACTGGTCCTGCACCATTCGTCTAGTCTTCAGGGCCAAAACACTTAGCGCCACTGGTACAGAACGTAGCTGTTATATTAAAACACCTGACCAATTCTAATTTTGAGTGAAAAATGAGGGAGAGTCTGACACTTCACTAACATACTTGTTAGATTTCATCTGGTCCGAATCATCAGTAAGTTAACAAAGCAGTCGATGGCTGCCATCAACTGCTTCCAGCAAAACAAAAGCTACCAACTGCCTCTCTTTCCCCTGGAGTTTAATATGGCGACCTCCTGAACCAGCATCTTTGGGGAGCTACAGTACGGGACAGTGGAAGCATACATAAGCCATAGACTTGGA
>NW_017729001.1:9427285-9437723 GCF_001723915.1 Gavialis gangeticus
AACATAGGTCAAAGACCAGCATACTTTTGAATGGCATAACAAGTATTTGAAACTAGTTTCAGGTATTAATGTGTGGACAATCCAAGGGTTAAGAACTCCAGGAGCTTCCCAAAATTACCACGTAATAAAGTCTTGTGAGATGGAAAGATGATCCATCCTGTCACAGATCATTTTCCTTCCTGTCACCAGCTCATTTTTCTTTCCCCAAAATGATCTGTTGACAGGAGGGAAAAAGGAGATGATAAGCAGTGACTAGGAAAAGGAAGGACACAGGGAGGAGTCTGTGAAAGGGAGAGTGCTGGAGTTGGGAATAAACTGTACCAGAAAAAGTGTCTCCAGATTTTGCTGGTATAGCTGCATTCACATTAGGAGCATGCAGGCATAGCTATAACAGTAAAAACGGCTCCTCAGCTGAGATCAGTGACAAGACCAGGAATAAGAGCAAGATCTTGTCTCCTTGTCTCTGGAAATAACCATTAGAGGACACTTCCTGAACTGAAATTCCACTGCTTTTGTCAAACAAGCATCCAGAAAGATGCTTTCATCTATTCCCCCTCAATAGAAGGAAATAACCCAAATTGTTCATTCAAATACGCTTCTGAGCAGGACTCCAGGAAAGACCATATAATGCTACAGGTAAAAAGAAAATGAAGAATCTCACGAATAAATGCATGGCAAAAGCCAGATGAATTAAATTGTTATTCATATGCAGGTGACTGGGCTCACCCAGAGCTCCTATATTTACAGCACACTTGCAGATATGAGCAAAGAATGTGGTATTTCAGGTCTAGCCTCCCTAGCCATGTCAAAAAGCGACCTGGCTTTAAAACAATAAACTGTACTGGGAAAAACAATCTATCCTACTGCTTCAAGGAAATACAGTCCTCCGTCTTTAAAAAGTTATTTTAAAAACCCAAACGAGCACTGTGATGAATAACATGCGTGCTAATATGATCGTGCTACAGGGACAACCACACATACAGAACCAGACAATGCAATTCACAAGTCCTCTTGGCAGTGTTATCAATAGCTAAGGTTATGTTATCTTAATTCTCAACTGCACCCAGTGTTTTTTAAAGTACAAATAGCACAGGATCCTTACACCAAAGACATTAAACCAAGTAGCATGCAGTACATCTAGGGGGCAATGAAACCAAGAGTACATGCTGGAGCAGACATTAGTAATGCGACTACACGGCACATCTGCAGAGCTCTGGATTTTAAGATTAAGGCTATAGACTACTGGCTAGTCCCAGCTAAACCACTTGCGGTTCAGAAACTCACGCGCCTCAGAAACTTAATGTGACCTTCTCCAACAGGAATACCTAGATCTGTCTCTGGCCTATCTGATTGCAGTTTTTTTAATACAAGTTTGCTTAACCTCCCCTGAAGCAAATATAGAAGAGTATTTAGGAGTGCACATGTTCAGTGGTGCTGAAACAGATGGGGTTCAAACATGGGCCACAGCTTTCAAAAGTAAAAGTGGCATGACCATTTTCATAAGGCTTGTCATTTCCACATATCTGGCCTGGGTAAATTTAGGTGCCTTGGTTTGGGCATCCAAAAATGAAATGCTCAGTTACTGGAGACTTTTGAAAAATGTCAACCTTGTAGCACGGTCAGTTCCTGTCAATGACCAATGACATACTGCAGTGCTGCTGAAAATGAAAGGAGATATTTAAGTACCTGTGAGAGGGAGGTGGAGGCCAATTTTGAGGAGAAGGGTTAGCATCAGAAATAACTACCAACATTACAGGATTCCTAAGTGAAGTGTTAAAAAGGAAAAAAGGAAATACAGATTAATGACCTGGATCTTACTGCCACTCGAGATGAGGAGATGGAGTCCTTCATCAGGGACAAGAAATGAACCTGAGGTAGGAAGGGTGATAGCCTCTATCCTATCGCCCTTGTGTTGGAGAGACCAACTAGGGGCCATGTTCTTCTTGAACTGCTGCTCACAAACAGGGAAGAAGTGGTGGGGGGATGTAGAAATGGATGGCAAGTTGGGCAGCAGTGACCATGAGATGACTGAATTCAGATTCCGGACAAAGGGAGGCAAGGAGAGCAGCAGAGTATGGGCCCTGGACTTCAGAAAAGCAAAATGACTCCCTTAGGGAACTGATGGGCAGCATCCCCTGGGAGGCCAGGCTGAGGGGGAAAGGAGTCTAGGAGATCTGGCTGTATTTTAAACAAACCTGCGCAGGAACAAACCATCCTGATGTACAGGAAGAATAGCAAATGTGGCAAGCAACCATCTTGGCTTGGCAGAGAACTCTTCAGTGACCTTAAACGCAAAAAGGAAGCTGACAAGAAGTGGAAACTTGGGAGGAGTATACGAATATTGCTCGGGCATGCAAGGATGAAGTCAGGAAGGCCAAAGCACAGTTGGAGTTGCAGCTAGCAAGGGACATAAAAGGTAGTAAGAAGGGTTTCTATAAGTACGTTAGCAACAAGAGGAAGGTCAGGGAAAGTGTGGGTCCCTTACGGAATTGGGGAGGCAACCTAGCAGCAGATGAGGAAAATGCTGAAGTACTCAATGCCTTTTTTACCTTGGTCTTCACAGGCAAGGGCAGCTCCCAGGCACCAGGCAGCACAGTTTGGGGAGAAGGTGAGCAGCCCTCAGTGGTGAAAGAACAGGTTAGGGACTATTTAGAAAAGCTGGATGTGTACAAATCGATGGGGCCAGATTCAATGCATCCAAAGGTGCTGTGGGAGTTGGCTGACGTGACTGCAGAGGTGCTGGTCATTATCTTTGAAAACTTGTGGCAAATCAGGGGAGGTCCTGAATGATTGGGAAAGGGCCAGTATAGCACCCACCTTAAGAAAGGGAAGAAAGAAGATCCAGGGAACTACAGACCAGTCAGCCTCACTTCAGTCCCCAGAAAAATCATGGAGCAGGTCCTCAAAGAATCCATTTCTAAGCACTTAGAAGATAAGAAGGTGATTAGGAATAATTGGCATGGATTCACCCAAGGCAAGTCATGCCTGACCAACCTGATTGCTTTCTATGATAAGATACCTGGCTCTGTAGATGCATGGAAAGCAGTGGACGTAACATGCCTCGACTTTAGCAAGGCTTTTGATACCATTTCCAAATCCAGCAACAGTGTCTCAGACTCTGTTCAAATCATTCTAGTTTAGTTTAGGTACATAATGAGATGAAAGCACACAATTGTAATGGTGACCCACCTACAGCATTCTTGCAAGGAAGCTGAAGAAGCATTGGTTGGATGAATGGGCTGCAGGGTGGACAGAAAGCTGGCTGGATTGTCAGGCTCAACAGTAATCAATGGCTCAATGTCTAGCTGGCATCAAGTGGAGTGCCCCAGGGGTCAACTAGTTTTGTTCCATTTCTTCATTAACAAATCTGGCAGATGGGATGGACTGCATTGTCAGTAGGTTCAGGGATGACTCCAAGCTGGGGGGTGTAGTAGATGCACTGGAGGGTGGGGCTAGGATTCAGAGTGACCTAGACCAATTGGAGGATTGGGCCAAAAGAAATCTCACAAGGTTCAACAAGGGCATGGACAAAGCGTTCCAACCTAAGTGCAGGAATCTCACACACTGGTTCAGGCTGGGGGCTGACTGGCTGGGCAGCAGCTCTGCAGAAAAGGACCTGGGGGTTACAGTGGACAATAAGCTGAATATGAGCCAGCAGTGTGCCCTTGTTGCCAAGAAGGCTAACAGCATATTGGGCTGCATCAGTACGAGTGTTGCCAGCAGAGTGATTATTCCCCTCTATTCAGCACTGGTGAGGCCACATCTGGAGTACTGTGTCCAGTTTTAGGCCTCCATTAAAGAAAAGATGTGGACAAGTTGGAGAGAGTCCAGGGGACAGCAACAAAAATGGTGAGGGGGCTGGGGCACATGACTTATGAGGAGAGGCTGAGGGAATTGGGCCTATTTAGTTTGGAGAACAGAAGACAGAGGGGATTTGACAGCAGCCTTAACTACATGAAGGGTGGTTCCAAAGGGGATGGAGCTAGGCTGTACTCAGTGGTGACAGATGACAGGACAAGGAGCAATGGTCACAAGTTGCAGCAAGGGAGCTTTAGGTTGGATAATGGGAAAACCTCTCTCACCAGGAGGGTGGTGAAACACTGGAACAAGTTACCTAGAGAGGTGGAGGAATCTCCATCCTTAGAGCTTTTTAAGGCCCAGCTTGGCAAAGCCCTGGCTGGAATGATCTAGCTGGGGATGGTCCTGCTGAGGTCCCTTCCAACCCAAAGTTTCTATGATTCTATGCTTTCTAATTTAGGATGTAGCTCCTCCAAGCTAGGATTCAGGCTTTCAACTCTAATTTGTCTGAAATCAATCAGATCTGTGTTTTTATCTTCACACACACACACACACACACACACACACACACACACACACACACCTTATCCAGTGACACAGGAATACCACACCCTTATGACTGGTCATGGGCATCCCAATCACCAGCCACTGGAGCCGCCCAGTGCTCATTTGCAGCAGGGTGACAGAGGTCAAACTGCTGGGGAATTCCTGGAAGTTAAAGGCAGCCCCTTGGTGGATGCTCTCTAAACCATCTATCAGTACCACAAAACTTGTATGGAACTCCTGCCTCAGCACTTTTCCACACACCAGCACTGTGGCTAAAGTTTAATTTGTATGCTTTCAGGAAATTTCAACTGACTAGACTAGAGCTTCCCAGGACATGCAGCACAAATAACTAGGTGGGGACCAGGAGTACAGACAGACCTCAATTATTCTCAAAGTCTCAGTTTTCACTTAAAAATGAAAGCAAAGTTAGTGGTAAAACAAATCTTCAGTACATCAGACAAGTAATTGATGTGGCCATGTTTTAGTTTACAAAGAACCTAAAAACAACTGCTCTGCAGTATGAGCTGCCACTCACTTGCCAGTGAGAAGAGTCAACATTTACTTAACATTCCCAGAGCAAAGACGTAAAGAAGACGGCGTTATCATGCCATTAAATTCTAAGCCAGCGTTTCCAAACGTGCACAAAGGACTAGGTGAAGGTTACATGCATCAAAATTAACAACTATTCTACCCAAGAAAGGACTTGCAGGTCATATTTACCAGACCAGCTGCATGGTTAAAATGGACTTAGACCAGCTGGATTCAAAAGCTGGTCTAGATCTTTCCCACCATGTAGTTGGTCCAATAAAGTATATATTGTCCACAAAAATACGTGCCTCTTGCATATTTCCAAGATCATCACAGCTACATCATGCCCTCACTACCTAAAAAAGTTATTCCGGAACAAGACAAGCCAAGAATTTAAAGACCTGAGCTATTCCAGGATAACCCCCAATGTGGATACAGTACTTTTATTTCAAAGTAAGAATGTCCACGTTTAGTCAGTTCCCCTTCCAGCAAAGCCCTAAGAAAGCACAGATATAGGGAACAAGGGGTAAACTAATCCCCCACTAGGTTCCTGTGGTGTCAGGCAACATACACTGCCTCCTAGACATGAAGCAGTCCTGAAAGCAGGCTAATTAGGTCTGCTAAGAAACCGATATTAATAACCTCCGCTGCAGCAGCATCTCAACACAGCTATCCCTGCTCTATTTGCGAGTTTGCAGATATGCACGAGCCAGCATCTTACAGTACAGCGTTACCCAAGCTGACACTACCTATACTGCCTCCCACATCGGAATTAGCATAACCATGTTAAAGCTAAATCACCCTGGCTCTCAGCAGAAAAAAAAAATAACTTGTTTGTAGTACTGCACTAAGACTATACTATACTACCTCTGACCAGAGCTGTCAAACTCACCCTGCTATGGGCTACATCCAGACAGTAGGCCTTATTGTAGTCCAGGGGTTCGGAGGCCAGTTGGTCAGTGGGCAGGTGCAGCAGCAGAGGTGGTGGCAGAACAAATGGTAGCGGACACAGCCCTCGTTCACCCTCCTGCTGGTGATGGTTATGACCACAGCCCCCCCATTTCTCTAGCAGGCCCTGCCTCCAAATTCCCTGTTCTGCCAAGAGACCCAGGGACAAGAGGAAACAGATTCATGGGCCAGATCCAACTGACAGGCCACATATTTGATCCCTTTGGACTAGACTAACCACATGGATTCTAAAAACTGCTCATTACTGTCTCAACTGGTTTCTAGCCTTGAAGTCACTTAACCATTTAGAAATGGGTCGTAGTGCAGCTGTGTCTTACACTCATGCAGAAATGTTTCTGCCGTCCCCCTTACTTTTAAATTAAGTTTGTTTTGTATTGGAACTGGAACCAAGGGCCACTGTTCTGCTCCAGTTCCCATCCACTCAAGTGGATATCACCAGATCTACGGGAACGCTGCAACCTGCCTCACTGAAAAAACTGTTTAACCTTAACCATAAAGCTGGCATCTCCTGTAAAGCTTTTCCCTCTATCCCTCCAACACTCACACAACAAAGAATTCTCTTCTGAGAGAAGTGCTGATGATCCAGCCCAGTTCCACCAGGAAAGGTGGTGGCCCATGCTTAAACTCTGTCCCCCTGATGGTTTTGGCACAAGGTGGGCTTTATTTTCACAATGCTATCTATCTGTGGTGTTCTGCATTTAGTTTAATGAACTGTTTGTTATAACCACTTAATAACAAATTAACATTAATGGTCAACATTAAGATTACAATACACAGCTACCAAGTACACCCCTTAAGATTACAAAAGCACTCCTAGTAGTTCACAGGCATGAACAACTAAAAGCATTAAAAAAAAATGCTAAAATTAGTGGCATTAATGGCCTGTCAATAGGACACACTAAATTTATTCAGTTCGTACTGCTGCCAAGGTATAGATTAGTGTCCTTTAATGCTTTGGCACCTTTAGATATTATCACAAATGGGTTTCTAAATACCTAAAAAAAAAAAAAAGCAAGATTCAAAAGTCGACTGACCAGCACAGAAAGCTAACATTTAAAAAAGCATTTGTGCCCCGTGCTCAAATGCTTCTAATTTTCATGGGCATCACATTTGCACAGAATTTTACTTGCGACCGAGTCTACAGGTGCTGCACAATGACAGTCTGCGCCGTGAAGAAACTGGATGATATTTAAATAAACAACATCACATTTAGACGTCATTTTAAAAAGTAGTGTATACCATGCACATTTCCAAATATTCCAAATGAGCTTGATTACTTCTTGTTTTGTTACTTCTGCATGAGTAACTGTTTGTAACCACCCAACTACGTTCTAGAAAAATGCCCTATCACAATGCAACAAAAAAACCCCACAAACAACCACACACAAATGTTTTTTGTTTTGGGGCAAAATGACTGAGTCACCTAGAGCCTGCCCTGCCTCTTGTTAACTTGTATTTTCCAGAGAGACCATAACATTTCCAAATCCAGCAACAGCGTCTCAGACTCTGTTCAAATCATCCTAGCTTAGTTTAGGTACTTAATGAGAGGAAAGCACACAATTGTAATGGTGACCCAGCAACATTGCAGAGACCTCTTTCACATACACACATATAGGAAATGCCATTTAAAAATAAATAAATCCCGAGGCAAGGATTTCTTAGGGTGATATCTTTTACTTAACCACCTATGCATCTCAACTACATAGTTGATCCAATAAAAGATATTACCCTAAGAAATCCTTGCCTCATCATTTCTGGACCATCATGGCGACCAACAGGACTCTTACACTACATTAAAATCACACCGAAGTCAGTCAGTTCTTCTAAAATTAGAAAGAGCTTGGCCTTTTTATTAAGGCAAATTGGCACCTAATGTTACAACTCAGCATTTCCCAAAATAAGGGCAAAATTTTCCACAAATCAAGCAGAAAAACAAACAGCAGGAAATAGGTGGAACAGCAGCAGATTCCTCTCAGGAGCAGAAGGATAATATTGCTCATCTGTGATCTCTGTCCATTTGTGTGCGCGCCTTTTCTTTACTTCCATATGAAGTCTCTCTCATCGACAGGCACAAGCACCTCTATACTCCTTTCTCCACTTTGCTTTAAGGCTTGAAATCTGGAAATCAGCATCAGGAGGCAGAGCTCCTAGATTCATTCATTAGCTGCTAATAAAGACCCCATACCAGAGCACTTAAATTCATACTTTAAAGCACAAACTTTTGTTCTAGTGCAGTCCTTAAACAACCTGATCTGCTTTGCTAAACAAGGCCAAAATATTTCCCTTAACTGCTGCACACCGTTACAATCCCGCACAACCACCTGCATCCAGTGTTTCTACAATGAACTGAAATGTGCTTATCCTCATTTGCATACATCAATGTCTAGCCTTAAAGGTCTATTACTTATAAACAAATACCATATTTTATCACATACAACACACCAGTGAATATAATATACACCTTGTGTTTGAAAGGTAGAACAAGGAAAAAAAGATTTTTCCAAAGTTACAGACGCACAGAGTAGACACAAAGCCTAATCTTTGGCTCATTCATTTTCCTTTTCCGGCTTAACTAAAGCTAAAGCCCTAGCTGCTGCTGAAGATTTGTTTCTACGGGTATATCTCTGATTCTGAAGAGCTACAGAGTTTCTACGGTTCTGAAATATGAGGAGAGACCAGGAGCAGCTCTGGAGCGAAGGAGGAGGCAGTAAAATTCAACTGGCTACACTGTTGAGCAGGAATCAAAGCAAAGTGCTTCTATCCAAGGCAGAAAATCAACTTCCCTGTTTAATAGACACACCCCATGGGGGGGAAGGAAGAGGTGCATGTTGTATGCAAGAAAATATGGTACTTTGTCATGTGTCCAGGGTTCTCTAACAGCACCCATCCAAAGCATAAGGAGCTGGCAGCATCACTGTTCCATTTTAAAACCTTCCACTGGGATGCATGGTCAAAGTATTTAGCCAAACACAGAACAATGGGGAGATGGAAAGTTAATCTCAAAACTTCCTAGATTTAAACTAATAGATGAAAGAAAAAGAAACTATAAAGGGATTTGGCCTGTAGATGCTTTCATATTTGTAAATTCTGCACATCACAAAAAAAGTTCCCTTCCCTCTAAAGCTTTATACAGGATCCTAATGCATCTCTTCATAGGTAGCACCACATGTAAAACAGTAATTGTACAATGGACTTTTCTGCAGTACTGCAGTTAATGAAGGAGTTTAGAGTCTCATACCATGGCAAGAAATCTCTATCAGTTTAAGTCTGAAGATTTCAGCTGTATCAAATCAAGTTCTAAACATCTGAATCTTAATTAATTAGAAGGTTTCTCCAGAAAGTCACTTGGGAAAAAAACCTGAGTAGAAATACATGCTGTAAAGATTTCCTTGCTGCATACAAAGCCATGCAAAGTCATTAGGTAAGCTACCTGCCTGTGGTATCAAGATACAACCTCTAGTTCCAAAAATCCACCCATGATACAAACAGAGCTGGAGTAGCATCCAATAGCTACAGTGTCAACAGCACCGATGGTCCTTTCAGCACACAGCTTGCACAGTGCAGTACGATCACAGGTTAGATATGTTCACACTACAAAATTCTCTCAAGTTACTCAGTCTTGAGTAACTGAATCAGTCTAGCATGAGAGTGCGAATACAAAGTAAAACCATAGAGCAATAATTCTCAATCAAGATACCACAGCACACTGGGATGACATAAGATCATTTTAAGGGTGCTGTGCAATACTAGTTGTGAAAACACTTGCATGCAATTCACAAGATAAACTCAGAGATTTCAAATAGGAGTCCATTCTGACGTTGCGGTCTCTTTGAGTTTGCCGCAAGAGAAATCTTGCTCTATTGTGTTTCCATAGTCAAGGAATGAGTGAAAGCTAAGAGCCAGTATTTTCTGAGGGGTGCATGAGTTTAAGAATGCTGAGAACCACTGCCATAAGGTTTTACAAGCTTGCTCTGATGGCCTATTGGCCTTGTATGCAAATTAAAAGGGCACTTAATAGTGAAAGATTTCTGTGGATAAATCTCCCAGGTTGAAGCTCTTCAGGAAACTTTTCCACCCTTTAAATGCTTTTGCTAACTAGTGCAGGAGAACTTGCTGGTCCCTTTTGGGGACTGTGGATAGCAATGAGGTGTACAACCCTTTCCCCCTCTATAAACTCTGCCCAAACAACTTTACATCCATCTCTGTCTGGTACCTCCATGGTAAAAATACCCTCAAATATCATCACTCTCTCCACACACAACCTTACCAAAAATCTGTCCTTTCTAAAGGCCTAAATTTCTGTCCAGAAAAATACCCTAATAAAATACTTCAATGAGGAGAACTAGAAAAATTCTTCTGATGCCTCCGCCTCAAGGAATATTTCCATGACCAAACTGAACCCACTCCCAACAACAACTCATCCTCTGACAACATTCAGGAAAAGATCAACCCCAAAAAATCAGACTGGACACCTCACAGTGGATGAAACCCTAACCTTGACAGCTACATTGACTGCTTCAGGGAAAGAATGAACAATAAAATAATCAACAACACACGCCACCATAACAACCTCTCTCTACCAGAGAAAAAGGCCATA
>NW_017729001.1:9437792-9438262 GCF_001723915.1 Gavialis gangeticus
GAGCCATAGTCATCCTAAACCATGAAGACTACATAAAGGAAGCCAACAGACAACTCGCTGATACCACCTACTACAAAGAACTACAAGAAGATCCTACTCCCCTTTTCACCAAGAAACTCAACAATATCATCAAATCATTTCTATCAGGACTACAAGAAAAGTTACAAACCTTAATCCCCCCCCACTACCTAACC
Organism: Gavialis gangeticus; assembly: GCF_001723915.1. Classification (NCBI taxonomy): domain Eukaryota; kingdom Metazoa; phylum Chordata; order Crocodylia; family Gavialidae; genus Gavialis; species Gavialis gangeticus. The sequence goes on from NW_017729001.1 coordinate 9,437,987, forward strand.
CAGGTACTTTTTACATGCTCCCTAAAACCCACAAACAAGGGAACCCTGGCAGACCTATCATATCCAAGCATGGGACCTTGAGGAAATATCAGGTTTCGCTGAATCAATCCTAAAACTGATCAATCACCCACAGAGCAAGCTTCGTCCAATACACTACTGACTTTCTACAGCAACTTAAAAACACAGACCACCTTCCCTAGCAACACGCTCCTAGCCACCATGGACATTACCAGCCCATACACCAACATCCCACACCAGGATGGCATCCAAGCCTGC
>NW_017729001.1:9438273-9440613 GCF_001723915.1 Gavialis gangeticus
ATTTTGAAGCACAGGATGCTGAATACACATGATGCTGCAGGAGCTTTAATTAGAGCGGCTCTCAGAGCCACTCTAATTAAGGTGCCCCCCCCTCCACCCTGTAGCACATAGCTAGATGCCCACGATAACTAAGGACCTTGGTTCACAGTCAGAAAGATACAAAGAAAGCTTTCAAATAAAAATAAAATAGTGATGTCTCTCCCCCCCTCCCCCCATAATGTATGTGGCATATACAGAATCCACAATAATGTGGTATTGTAGGAAAGGTTTTTATCACCACTCATGTGGGATGACCCAGATAATTCACTAGCAAGATGGCAGATGAAGTTCAGTGTTGACAAATGCACTGTAATGCAGGTTGGAAGGAATAATTTGAGCAGCTCATACACATTGCTGGGTTCTAAATTAATTGTAATAACTCAGGGAAAAAAAGACCTGGGTGTCACTGAGGACAGCTCAATGAAAACCTCTGCTTAATGTGCAGAGGCAGTCAAAAAAAGCAAACAAAATGATGGATGAAAAAATTATTAGAAGCCTGGGAAAGACTTCCTGTGAGGAGAGATTGAGAAGATTAGGACTGTTTAATTTAGGTGGGAGATGAATTAGAAGGGATACGATAAAAGTATATCAAATAATGAATAGTATGAAGAGGGTAAGTGAAGGGCTGATTTACCTACTCTCATAAGACAAGAACAAGGGGATGTTCAATGAAATTGAGAAGCAACACATTTAAAATGGATAAAAGGAGCTTGCCTCCACCCCATAAACCTAAGACTGTGGAAACCTTAGTTAGGTTGTGGAGCACTTGCATACCTGAGAATAAATAATAGCAAGAAATACCTAGATCTTATATGGTGCGTGTCAGCCATAGACCTCAAAGCACTCTGTAAAGGAAGCCAGTGTCATCATATGGGGAAACTGAGGCACAGATTTACAAAGTGATCAAGCAGGCCAGCAACAGGGCTAAAAAAATGAATCCAAGTCTCCTGAGTCTCAGTCCAGTTTTTATTCATTAGGAAAAACTGCCTCCTATCCTATCTTCTTCAGGAGAATCTTTTAGGTGAGTTACCCCTCATCAATGTCCGGAAGAGATTTTCAATCTGGTCCATTGAATTGTTACTATTTCTTAAGAAGACAGTGCTTGTCCAATGTGCTGAGCACGCAAAATGAAGGCAGTTACCCAAAGACCGTACCAAACTGCTCAACAATAGCAAAATGAACAAACCTTTCCTTCAGATCACCACACCACCCTAACCCAAGGCCCATCCCCAGGAAGGAAATGGGCCTTTAAAAGCTTAAATTAGTGTGGTGCAGGCCAGCTGGAGAAAGCAAGCCCCAGAAGTCCACGGAAATTAATGCTGAAATTCTCAATTGGCCTGTGGAACTCACTGCAACTAGGTGTAACAGAAGGCTGGAAGAGTTTAGAAGGAAACCAAATCAGATTAAGCATTTATGCAGATAACAAGAACACACACCATTCCATTAGACCAGATTAAGAATTCATAAGTGATGTAAACGCTTATGCTTCAGGGCTCCAGACAACCACAAACTCATGGAGGTTAGTAAGAGATTTCCCTAATGGAATCTTATTCTGTAACTGCACAGTGCCATGGCTCTTGTGCCTTTATCTGAAGGCACTGGCACTGGCCACTACTGGAGACAGGATACAGGGCTAGATAAGCCACTGGCCTGACTGGTATCGCAGTTCGTACATGGTTATGCTTTCTACCCACAGAATGCAATACCTATAGGCCATACTATAAAGGTGAGCTAACAGCATATACTGAGGTTGCTAATATTTTCCATTATAAAAGATTTCTGTGATTTCGTTTCTTGATTTAAATTAGTTTATACTTTTTAAAAGAACATGGTCTGTATGATCTTAATTTGGTTCCTTCAGCATATGCATTATGATACACTTCATGACAAACTCTCACTATATTTTCTTTCTCCAGGATACTTGCCTCATTCAGTGTACAGCACAGATCCACAGGGGAGGAAGACTTAAGTTGCTAGAACTGCCATAATTTCATCTTTGGTTTGGGGCGATTTTTCCGTATGGTACTTAGCGAGCAGTTAATGTATACATGGCCACATTTTACCAATTTGGCAACTTAGAATCATAGAGAATCGCAGAGAAGTAGGGCTGGAAGGGACCACCAAAGGTCATCTAGTCCAACCCCTTGCCTGAGGCCGGATCATCCGTATTTTAACTATCCTGTACAATCCATCATCTAAACTCTACATAAGACTACTGACAACCCTGACACAACACAGAACTAACACCTTAACTTGCCACAAGTAAAGCAGGGGAACCATGGCAGCTAACATCCTGCTTCT
>NW_017729001.1:9440624-9447759 GCF_001723915.1 Gavialis gangeticus
TGCAACTTGAGACCATTGCTTCTTGTTCTGTCATCTACCATCACTGTGAACAGTCCAGCTCCATCCTCTTTGGAACCACCCATTAGGTGGTTAAAAGCTACTATCAAATTCCCTCTCAGTCTTCTCTTTTGCAAGCTAAATAAACCTAGTTCCCTTAGCCTCTCCTCGCAAGTCACGTGTCTCAGCCCCCAAACCATTTTCACTGCTCTCCACTGGACTCTCTCCAACTTGTCCACACCCCTTCTACAGTGGGGAGCCCAAACCTGGACACAGTACTCCAGATATGGTCTCACCAGTGCAGAACAGAGCAGAATAATTACTTCCCTCAATCTGCTGGAGACGCTCTTCCTATGAGAGAAGTCTATGATTGTATCGACCTCTCATATTCCCCCTCGGCCTCTTTTCCAAACTGAAGAATCCCTGCCTTTTTAGTCTTTCCTGATATGGCAACTATGCCAGGCCCCTGATCATTTTGGTTGCTCTTCTCTGTACCTTTTCCAATTCCATGTTGTTTTTGAGATGTGGGGACTAGAACTGCATACAGTATTCAAGATGTGGGTACGCCATGGATTTGTATAGTGGCACAATGTTTTCCATTTTATTAATAGAATTCTTGTCCTAATGATGCCCAATATTTTACTGGCTTTTTTTGGTTGCCACTGCACTGATGTTTTTAACTAACTATCTACAATGACTCCAAAGTCTCTTTCCCAAGTTGTAACAGCTAGTTCAGAACCCAGCATTGTTTACATATAGTTGAGGTTATTTTTTCTTAGGTGCATTACCTTGCACTTGGCAACACTGAAGATCACCTGTCAAATTTTGCCCACTCATATAAACTTGGCAAGTTCTTTCTGCAGCTTCTTCCCATCAGCTTGGGACTTAACTACCTGGAATAATTTGGTGTCATCTGCAAACTTGGAGATTTCATGGCGCACCCCCATTTCCAGGGAGTTAAATAAAAGGAAAATGTTGAATAAAATAGAACCCAGCACAGATCTCTGTGGGACCCCACTTTTGACCTCCCTCCACCCTGAAAAAGTGACCACTTAGCCCACAGGTGGGCAAAATACAACCAGCAGGCCAGATCCAGTCCAGCTCACCAATCAACTGGATCCAGCCTGTGGCTGCCCCGTGGCACTCAACATGGGGCTGAGCGCCGCCCAGGGCAGCCTGTGCCACACTCATTGGTTCCAGATCCAGCCAGCATGCAGAGCTTCCTGGCAGGGCTACTCCCAGTGCAGCTGCGGCTGCCTGGGTAATGCTTAGCTCATCCTGCCTCCGGTGGCAACGTTTCTTCTTCGTCCCACACTGCACCACTCTAGGAGTTGAGGCGGGGGAGAACTGCAGTGGGGAAGCTCTGCTAGGAAGATGTGTGGGCTGGCTGTGGCTGGAGCTAGGGCCAGTGGGCATGGGCAGGAGTGTGGTGCAGCTACCCGAGGAAGGGCTCAGCCCCACGCGGAGAGCTGCAGAGACAGCCACAGATCAGAAAAGGGGGGGGTGGGGGGGAAGTGAGGGGGTGCACCTGCACCTGCCCAGGATAGCTCTGCAGCACGTACCCTCTCCCCACTCCCCTGGCCAGCTCCTGGGAATTAAAACACATGGGCAGCCGCCCCCACACGCATCCCCACCACACACACCCTCTCCCCCAACATAATATACAAGAGTAAGACTTTATTTTGAGCTGTTAGGTAAATCACCTGGATATATGCTACTTAAAAAAAAACAAAAAACAAAACACAAATATAAATAGGACAACAAATATTTTTTTAAATAAAAGTTAAAACAGGTTATAGTAATGTTTGCTTTTTGGTATGCAATTTGGTTTTTTTACCTACAATTTGTTAAAATGACAGTCTAAAATATTTTGTGTGACCCTTGACAGCTCAAACTCATTAAGTGGCCCTCCAGATGAAATAATTGCCCATTCCTGACTTTGCCCTACCCTTTGCTTCCTATCTTGTATCCACTTCTCAGTCCACAAAAGAACCTTTCCTTCACTCCTGCAGCAATACAGTTTTTTTATAAAGCCTTTGGTGAGGGACCTTAATATATCTGAACTTTGAAAAAGCATTTAATATGTCAACTGGATCCTCCTTGTCCACGTGCTTACTGACAACCTCAAAGAACTCCAGCAGTTGGGCGAGGCAGGATTAAAGTGAATTATGCACTTATCCAATATGCACAAAAGTAGAACATACTCTGTGTGCGCGTGCACACACACACACACACCTGTGGGACTTGCTGCCTTTTAAAGCTAGGATTTTGCAGAATTAAAGGTGGCTTAAATATTTATACAAGTGCTGACTACACCCACAGTTACATTACAGAATATTAGATCTAATCTGTCTTGCTTTAGACCTGAAAGCAATGATTTGCTGCAAGGGCTTAGCAAGAGACTTCTTTTATTGACCAGTAATTCAATATTTGTCCATTATAGACATTCTTGCTCCTTCCTTTGAAGAAGCATCTAGTATATCCATTAGTCTTCAGAATGGGATGATATGCAGACTAGGGAAATATCAACTCCTATATTATTAATACCAGTCTTACAACAATTTCTCCACAAATTTCCTTCTAGCATCTTTTTCCTTTGCTCCATATTTTGACTGAAAAATTCATTTCTTAAGCCACTTTTATTTCTCCTGACAAGAAATTATCTTTAACAGCTATTAGAGCCCTCCTGCCTCATCCAGTGATTTCACATAGTCCAAGAGAAATGTATTCCAACAAGATTAAGCCCAGAGAGCGAAGTATCTTTCAAATAGGAAATGGTTTGAAAGCCCTCTCTAGTCCCCGCTTCTTTGGTCAGTTCCCTATACAAGTGAGTCTCAACCAGAGGTGCCTCGAGCCTGTTAAAGCGTGTGAGAAGATCAAAAAGGTTAAGAACCATGGACCTATGCAATATAGATTTACATACTTGGGCAAATAAACCAAACGACACAATGGCTGTTTAAAATATACACATCCCAGTTGCATTTTCTACAGTTTCCAGGAGTCAGGTGAATTCCAAGTATGATCATGGGAAGAGAGATTCTAAACTGCAATTCTACATTTGGTTAGAATGGATAAAATACAGTCCAAAATATCGAGTAATGCCACAACATGCCATCAAAAGTTCCAAGGATACTGCAACCTAAAAACAACATTGTTGATACTCATTTCCAGGTATACTACAATCAAGAGATAATATCTAAGCTTTAGTAATCCTATAAAGACTGCTAGTTAGCCAATAAGGACATTGACATGTGTGCAGCAGACAGCAGCTGCATCAGTCCTTTCGGATTATAGTGTACATACGAGAGGTCACCCAGACCGTTGACACATATGCCTAGGCAGGAGTACGGAGGAGTGGAGGCTGCCCTGACCTTAAATGCCCCCATAGACCACTAAGACAGAATCCAAAGACCAGACTGAATTTAGACACTCGATGCCTCCATGGCTGTGTGCGTGCCAGTGTTATAAAAGGGTATAATAATACAATCTTACCGCTGTTGTTTTCTCTGAACTGATTTTGGATACAGTGCAAAATGGAAGAATGAGCTGTGGATATATCTGAAACCAATCAGCATGTGCACAGCCTGTGTCATCACTACCACAGTTACCTCGAGTCACTGTATGCAAGCTGGCTTTGCTCAAGTGAGACCAGCCACACAGTAAGCCTCTTTCAGCTACAGTGACTGCAGCGGTTCAGCTAAATTGAGCTGTAGCCTCTGGCAGCATCCTCCGTGCATTACTAATATGAGCTTCAGCTCTCTCAAGCTTTTAGCATTACCCTATATACTGCAAAAAGCAAGCGAGTTCAAGTTGAAACACTGCAAGTGGGGTATACATTGAAGTGACACTGCAGTGAAGACAAGACCTTAGTCAGACTCTCCTTCCTGGTATATTGTGTTGTAGCAAGACAGTCAAACAAAAAACCCAGACTTCTTGGACTCCTTAAAGTGAACTTTACAAAACAGGACTACCATCTTCATAGTGGCTGCCTTCTTCCCTTTGTGAGGAATCCTCCACCACTTCATGCTTGACCTCTCACTGCTATAAAAGTCCTTTTGTGATCATCTTTGCAGCAACAGTCAAATAAAACTGCATCCAAAATAATGTGTGTGCTATAAAAGCCATCCTAAAACCTAACACAGAAAGAATGTAAAAGCATAGTGCAAGTATAAAGAATAGTACTAAGGGTAGAGATCTAGGAGGGTGAACCACATTAATGTTCCCATTAAATGTGAAGGCAAGTCTGATATGTACCCAGTAAAACCATTTTTTCTGATAAACAGGCAGTCAACAGATTATTAGACATACCACTACATGCCCTAGCTATAAATCAGTCCAATGTCCACACAACCAGGAACTTTTCCAAGAGAAGCCAGATTCCAGTCCTTGCTGAATAAAGAATCTAAAGTTCATTCATAAATAAGGGTCCTTGATATCCTACTTGCTAACTTTTTCAACGGACAAGAAGCCTAGGGCAGCAACAAAGACTACAACAGTTTTTAATCTTAGGATGGGCAGGATTAACTGCTGCAGTAAAACTACCGTCATCAGATACTTTTTTGATTGCTAAGAGTATTTTCCTCTTCAGGCAATATTGCTAGATTTAAATCAGGAAAGATCAGTCATTTGTATCCACCAACTACAGTCTCTTAGCAACTGGCAGAATCCTCTCCCTATCAGGAGTACTGGATTAGGATAGCAATCATACCACACCCAAATCCTCTCTAGCTACATTTGTTAATAATAGTTCAGGAAGATGGTACCTTTTTCTATCCAAGTACAGATGAACAGTAATCAAGTAGCTTAGATTACAGGTCTTTTTGAACCTCCAAAACAAGGCAGATGGTTACAAGTTTATCTAGTTTTTGTTTCAGTATAATTATCTTTGGCAGTCTGAATTTCTACAGCATCTATTATACACCATATAAACTGATATTTTCTACCATATGCAATTCAAATCTTCTCTTCATGGAAAAGTGTGCTTGTGTGTGTTGTGTGTGTGGGGGGGAGTTTTAAACAAGTTTGTTAATTGAGTTGCTGATACAGAATTTAGTAATTCACAGTCGGGCTCTCACTTTTAGAGCAAATTACTGAGAGTTTGCTGCAGTCACACAGCACAAAATACATGTCCACAGGTAACAGTTTCCTGCTGCCTGATAAATATTCTCAGGGGCACTGGAGACATTTATCTGAAAGGATGCGAGCGAGCATGCATGACGTGACAGCCTTTGCTTTGGGACCCCATATGGGCCGACATGCACAAAAGGATGCTTAACCTTTCCTTGCAAAATTCTCTCATTTACTCATTTTCCCCAGGAGAGTGTTTTCTCTGGTCTTTCCATGGGGACGGGGAAATAAATGTGCCTGGGTTAACACATTTTGAAGACAATGTTGCAAAGCCAACTCACTGTATCTAGGCTCACACAACAAACGTGCCCACCTGTTTATATGGTGGGGCATCAGAAATGCCATTAAATAGCTAAAAATATCTGCCTTCAAACGCAAGTTTCTAGCTACAACAGCCCTTTCAGCATAAGGAGCAAACCCATTTCTTTAAACAGGAACAAAAATCACCCAACTGCAACCCCTCTTCTCACTTTCATCTTTCCCCATGCCCCCAAGGTAAGACCACCTACCTCAGCGCTCTTGCTTTTAATACCTCTCCTTTCTAGAATCCATCCAAAATATCTCAAAAATTAATTAAGGCCATGAATAACCCTCATAGATGTTAGCACAATGATAAAAAAAAAAGTCTCTCCTGAGGAGCTAGTACATCCAATTTGCAAGAGTGAAGCCAACTGCCTTATCCATAAATCATGGAGTTACCAGTTTTTAAAAGCCTCCAGTAAATTCTTCAGGATGTGCGTACCAATCATGTGCGTTATGCTCTCTGTTTTACAGATGGGGAAGCTAATGCAGAGTGAATTAAGGTCGCTTGTCCAAGAGACCGCATTAGAAAATCAATAGCAAACTGGGAAGAGAATCCACATTTCTGTGCCTGAAGCAGGAAACTACACTTTGCCCAACAACATACGGCGATTCAACAAGATACTGAAAATTGACCAAAAAGATTCTAACAATAGCCAATTCCACGGCTCAGGGAGCACGCTGACTGAAATTCATTAAAGTTGTATCAGCTAACAGTTCCTCAGGAGCAGGTCAGTTTAAAAGTCTTTGTATTTTGCTGTGAGAGTAGTTTAAGGCAACTCAGAAGGTCAGGGGATCTCCACTGTGGTAAAGGTGGAAACGTTACAACAAGTAGGAGTATTAGGAACGATAGACTTTTATATTCATAAAATGATAACGATTCAATATTTTACAGATGGGTCCTTAATCACAAAGGATCCCACAGCTCTTGATGCATACAGCCCCACTGACATACAGCTTCTGCGAGAGCACGGAGAGCTGCCAGTGAACCTGCGGGTAGGAGGGGAAATTCTGACAAGGAGACCGAAGCAAATGCTTCCAAGAGCAATCACAGATAACTACAGTACAGAGCACAAGCTGCAATTGTAAACGCCTCTTTCCGAAAGCCTGCCTAGAAGCAGCAGCAGCTACCTTTATCACATACCACAGGATGAACAAAGACTTGAGCCAAGCTGTGATATTCACAGTGTCTAGGAATTTCACACCTGATGCTAAAAACATTAAGCTGTTCCTGCCAGCTGCAACTCCTTCCTTGGCATCTGTGGTTACTGACTCTCTCTTACGGGATTCGTTTTCGTAGTAGCCAAACTGCACAGCTATGCGGTTCTCTATCCACGTAACGTACAACACCACTCGGGTCATAGAAGGTACAATGTTCCCGGGGGGGGGAAAACAACGAGCGCAGAAGAGATGCGCACCTACTACATACACAAGTGGGCCGTAGAACCCAACTTTTCCACTCTAGGTTTAGTTTAATTATTTTGTGGATTTGAAAATTCCATATAAAGAAGTTTGTTAACCAAGGAGTCATGAAAAGAAAAGGATGAATGGAAAAGGCACCATGAATGCACAAATACAAACCTTATAATCCTTTGTCAATGATGTATATATAACCCGTCAAAGTCTTTCTACTATCTGTCCCTGCCAGAACAACTTGCAGCACAGGATACAGGAAAGCCATTAGAACAAAGCTGTTTTCCTCCTTCATTCT
>NW_017729001.1:9447770-9451476 GCF_001723915.1 Gavialis gangeticus
AAAGCTGTTTTCCTCCTTCATTCTTTGCATTACTAAAGAAAATGCCTGGGCACACCTACTTTAGGAGATCATACCTTACTGCTCTGGGTATCCTCTGGAACCAAGAGCAACAAACGCTAGTGTCTGGCAGATGCAACTTATCAGGGAAGCAAGCTTGGAAGCAACATTAGTTTATAGCCTGACAAAGCATCCTCTGTTGGCAGAACGTACATGGCAGCTTTCCCTTAAATGAGTGGAGAAACTGCCAAACGCTAGGTTGCTCTGTGTAGACTGTGCTGTTGGACCAACCGCCAGTGGTGATAATTTGCTTTGCTCAAAATCAGGGCTTCTACCATTACCCTTTGCCCCATGACTGCAACCAATGCTTAACTAAAGACAGCATTGTCCAATTACCCCAAACCTGCAGTCAGTAGAACTGGATGAAAGAAGTGCAATCCCCCTCCCCACCTTTCCCCACCCAACCTCAAACTTCAAGAACATTTTTGCAGAAGTTCTGAAATTCAAAACTAAATTCTTCTATCCCCCACTTCCCGTGAAGGAGCCAAAAACCACAGAACACATGGTACATGTACACATGCAGAGTAAATGCAAGAGTTGTGCTCTCACCTTCAGCTCTAGCTACTTGTTCCTTCTGTTCACTGAATACACATAGTAGAATAAGATCACTAACAGTTACAGCAGTGGCTAAAGCATTTCAGACCCTGGTGGGGGAATGTGGAACCAAGCAGCCCCAGCACTGAGGTTTTATACATTTTACAGTCCATCTCATGATTCATGCCCAACAGCTGGCCCCTGTCAAAAGCAGGGGAAGAGGAAACGTCACAAAACGGAAGTGCACCATCATGCTGCTGCTCCAGATTACAACACAGAGCACAGGGTAATCTTCGAACAGCTTCCACTTGAAAATATAGAAAGAGCAAAAGATATAGGAGAAGGTGTTTGAAATCAACCTTTCAAGCTATCTTTGGGTCCCCAGCACCTGGACATACTTTTTGAGGCTTACTGACCTCATAGCCACCATAAACATTATGAAACCCTATGGCAACTGTTTCTTCCAGTATGAATTATGATAAGAAATTCCCCTATTTTTATGCCCTGGCATTTACTAGGAACCCATGAGATGCAAATAACTGAAGCCGTGTGCAGCTATAATACATAGCTACATAAATAATCGTCATTTCACTGTTGAGGAAGGAACTGCTTCCCTTCGATACATGCCCATGTGTAAACTGGCTATGCCAATTCTAAAAAAGAAATTTTGATTTGACACACAAAAAGCATGTTAGGATAATGCTACCCATCTTAATTTTATGTTATGTAAAAAAGGGGCTGGCTGAGATCAGGTAAGGAAACCTAGTTAAATACATTTCAGGGATTTAAGTTTATTTTCTTTCCTCTACCCTTCCCCCTTCCTCGCATACATACATGAACAGATGTAGAAGGGGATTCCAGCATTTCACAAGGGATATTTGCATTTATACTATTCATTGATCTTGTATTAAATACAAGTATCTCATTGAGTCTCTCCCCCACAAGCCTGAAACTGAACTGACAACTTTTCTAGGGCCTTGTTCTTGCTTGTCTCTCCAATCAAATTGTGAGTTGACCCCCTTGCCAAAATAAGCCCCTAATTTACACTGGAATCCCCATTTTCCAACTGATTATTACCTTCCCCTCCAACCTCTCATACACCTTGCAGCCCAATAATATTATTTACAAGCTCAACTGACTATATCTACATGCAGCTATCTGCAGAGCTTTTCTGCTCTCCTATCTTCTTTAAGGATCAGGAAATTTCAAGGATCAGCTTCTGTGTCTAGGTCCCAAAGGGCAAGCATACAGCTGCAACAGCCTCTGGACTTGCCTTGGGATCAAATACTGACTGGTCCTGAACTTGGATGCACAGCTGCTACACTTCATTTCTTTGCTTTTATGAAAGGTGTCTCTCCCCACTTAACTTCCATTAGCATTTTCTGGAAACGCAGAGAAAGTATCAGCCACAAAGCCTCACCTCTTCTGTGCTTCAGGTCAGACGTACAGGACAATTGTAACAACCTGGATATTAAAAGGTCAGATCAGATCAAGCAGCTGGCCCGCACGGGCCAGTACTACACAAATCAGTCTGACTGCAGTTGCAATTGAGACAACTATTTACTTGTCAGACATCCAAATCCAAGATCCATGCCATCTTTCAACACGTCATTTTAGATGGCTTTGAACAGCCAGCATATAACACCCCGCTGTTTGATTCTACTCCAGGAGCACTGCAAGAAAGGAAATAAGGACAACTATAAGAGTGTTAATTCAAAGCTGAGTTGAGACACTTTTTTTGCCATTGTTTTCTCCTGATTAGATACTAGCACTCCAACATTTATATGCTAGTGGCAAACTCAGAACAGTACCAGATAACCCAGTAGGGTGCTAGAATTACTTGGCAGTACTAGTCTCACACTACGAAAGCACAAGGTGGCCTTCTTGAATTACTAGGACTCGTTACAAATCCATTAGTATGTAAGAAAAATTCCAGCTCAATTCTTCAACAGCTGAAATTGTGGGCGCAGCTCTGGAGAGAGCCAACTAAAGAAGGACCATTTCCATAAGCCCTTTTTTGCTTTTGGGGAGGTGGGGTTTTTTTTTTTTTAATAAAATAATTCATCCTAGGGAGGGTGGCAAGGACCACAGCTCTTGTATTAAAGTACAGAAGACTGCACCTATACATCCTGGTGGAAGCCATGGCAACAAGTTAGGTGCAGATTCTCTGCCAGACTTGCTGAGGAGAGCCGAGACAAGTCAGACAGAGGTTCCTCCATATTCTTTTCCTGCCCTAAACTAGTGGCAACTTATCTTCTCTACCTTTACTCACAAGAGGGAGACCTGCCTTGCAGCTAATACACAAGGCTGGGAATTCAAAATACATGGATTCAATTTCCAGCCTTCCTGAGACATTTTGGGACACCCTGGGCAAAACACTTGGTTTCTCTGTACCTCAGCTTCCAATCTGTAAAACAGGAATGACATTTCTTTCCTCTCACCCTCTATCTTACCTACTTTGATTACAAGCTCTTCTGGGCAATGACGTAAAAAAAAAAAAAAAAAAAATATAGGTTGTATAATACCTACTGAATTAGGGACCAGACTCTGGATAGAGTCTTTAGATACAACTGTAATACAAATAGAAATTAACTAACAAGAAGGAGGTAAACACAATCTCTTAATCTGACTTGATCCATAACTACTGAATTAGCAGTGGGAACATGGGCAGATCTATAATTTTGAAAAAAAGAGATGCAGATGGTGAGGTGCATGATCCCATATAACACAACACATTTTTCTCCAGTTAAAAAGAAATGAGAAGCTTTGCTAATATAGCCCCAGATCTTTAGTATATTATTAAATTTAAGATTGAAGCAAAAACAAATATAACTTAATTTGAATGAATTAAAAAAACAACATGCAGGACTGTGAAATAGGAGCTTCATTACCAGGAGCAGCTAACAGCAGAATTGCAGAACAAAGGGTAGCTTGATTAGTGGAACACCAAGACCATGAAAAAGGAGAGGGCCATTAACTCCTGTGGAATGGAGAGTTTAGAAGGGATCAGGTAGATTATAATGAGCCACGAAGCCAGCTAGCTCTCTCAGCACTGCCTAACTAGAAATACTGCTGCCACTGCCAGGCAGCTGGTTTTAAACTTTGGGTGGACCAA
>NW_017729001.1:9451947-9476589 GCF_001723915.1 Gavialis gangeticus
GACAAGTGCACCAGTGCACCTCTCCCTCCCCTTGGATCTTCCTGTGTGGGAGGTTTCTCTACAGCCACATCCAGACAAGCACAGCCATGCAGTATGCAATACTGCAGATGTCATGTCCAGCTGTTCGCCGCACTGCAAAGGAGCAGGGCAGAGGGTTTTCTTGACCTCTGGATATCCTGTGATACAAAGGTGTTATATCCAGGGGTCAAAAAGACCTGCAGAAAAAACAAGGGGACCAGTGCATGCACCGGCAGCCTGCATTGCCCAGAGCTGGAGCTGCACTCCACTGCCGGCCACACTCCACATGGCAGGATGACCACTGCTGCAGCCCTGGGAGGCCCCTATGTAAGGCTCTTGGTGCCAGCCCAGTGCTGGCCCCAGCCATCCATACCCCACCCAGGGTAACTTGCTGCGTGCCAGCAAGTGCTTCGCACAGGTAGTCCCTGGAGACAACAAGCAGCAGTACAACGTGCACCACTGCTGGTTGTCCCCAGGGAATGAACATCCACACGCATTTGGACGCAGCCTACAAGTGTAAGACCAAAGAAGCAATTAGGGACTTCTCAGTGCACTCCAAGAAGACAGTCCCAAAGACCCCGCAAGTGATTTCTGGATCCACAAGGAACCCATTGAGCCTCTGGTGCATACTAAAGGTTATATTTTTATCAAGGACTTTGGGGCACAAGAACAAACCTGAGAATGGCTGAAAAGGCTGATTAGAGCGCAGCCCTCCAGCTCTGTAATATACACAGCACAGGAGGCTTTTCCACACCTTCCTCTCCTTCAGCAGGCTGTCAGATGAGGCCTGCTTTGAATTTTCTTCCAATTAATTATTAACATATCATCTCCTCACAATTCTCTGATCAGGACATTTTCACAGACATCAAGCCTTGGCATTGTATAACTGAAATTCCTTCTAAATATTCAAGAAGCGTTAGCATGCTGTCCTGATGAACCCACCCATTCTAGTCAGCAGCATTAAACAAAATAGCCTGGCCTTTTTCCACCCTCTGCTAGCTTTTGCCTTTGAAGAAACAGTGTTTTAGCAGTGTTTCAATGGACTCCACCGATATGCACATCAGACATAATTTGCTTAACTGCATAAAATAATACCTGACTAAATTTTTTGCCTACTAATTACACTATAACAAACACTGCTAACCTGGTTAAATGCATAAATCACTTAAGTGCATAGGAATCCTTCCCTCCTACTGTCTACTGTGTAATCTAACTGCAGGCCTTTTAACTGCATAATTGATAAAACTAAGAGCCACAGATGTCCAAGCTTCTTAAGCAGCCTTTAACTGACTGGGTTCTGCTCATTTCAAAGTTGCTGTTAGAAGGAACAATGTAAGGAGCCTTAATAAGGTGGAAAAAGTTTAGCACAGGCTGTTCCTGGAGTCAATGAGCATTTATTGACAGTGAGTTCAGGCAGGTGCATGACCTCCTTTTAGTTCCAAGGCTACGCACTTAAAAATCAGGGTACACTTTACCTCACAACCTTGAATGAGTGATGCTTTGCAATTAAAAACCATAAGACATGTATAGTAGTATAAAGACTGAGTTGTAGCTGTCATGGTCCACAAACTATGGAAGAAGCAAGGATTTACCAGGGTGATCTCTTTTATTGGGCCAACTATGTAGTTGGGATAAAATTAGACACACCTTTGAATGCAAGATGCCTAAAAGCAGAGGAATTATATTCAATCCCTGGGTCTCCTGTTTAAGAACAGTAAGAGGGAAAATACACAAATCACCAGACTCAAACAATTAGTGTATCCAGTATCCTGCCATCAACTAGGATCAGCACCACATTCATCAAGGGAAGGTAGCAGAAACTCCCTATGAAACAAAATCTCCCAGTAAATTAACTTTCTTTCAAATCCTAGCCAAGCAGTTGGTGTTTGGCTTAAACTAGACCTCATCTCACAATCCTGAAAGCCCACACTTGGCACTCAACAGGAATGAGAAAGCAACAGGATTAGTGAAATGAAGATGTACGTGAAGTGATATCAAACAAAGCATCTATTTAAAAACAGAACCCTGCAGATAAGAACAAATGATTAATAATTGCAAGAAAAGCACGTTCTTCTCAACTCCAAACTACTTTATAATGACTTGCAAATTTAGCAACAGAATTATAGAAACCAGAGTGACCCCCTCCCTCAAGCAAATAAAGACTGGTTTCAGTCGGGTTTGAATCTTTCAAACACTGTACATTTCTGCTCCAAGGTCCTGGTCCTGAAATACTGGCAGGAAACTAAATGGATTTTGTCTCTAGTAAATTTACAGCCCTCAAAACAACACAGCATACTGCTAAGCCAAAGCAGAGGGTCTAGCCAGTCAAGTCTGAAGCTCCCTACCTCTACCACCACATGCTGTTTTAATAATGCTGCTTTTTATATTACTTGTTCTGAGTGGATCTTGTCAGGATCATCTGTGTCAACTGCCAGAGTCAGTTCCTCAGAGCCTGATGCTAATGTACATGCTATGTGCAAGGGAAGTGAAACAGATGCTCTTGAGTCACTTGCTGATGTGAAGGGAACATGGAACCAGAGCAGAGCAGAACTGCAACATCAGATACCGAAATCCCAGTCATTTTTAAAACCTCCCTACGCTCCCCTGCAAAATGCATAAAGCTGCCCAGCTGCAGAGATGATGCTTTTCCCATCCTAACACCTCCTCAGCAAAGATCTCCATCCACCTCTCTAACCCATTGTGATAATAAAAAAGGAAGAATAAAAAAGTATTTAAATTACACTCTCCAGGGTTTTGGTTCTTCATATGCATAAAATCTGTATTTGAGGCCTCCAATTCTGGAGGTAGCCCACTGATTACTAAACAGGATTCAAGAAGTATAATATCAAACTAATAGATGAAGTTTCAAGCAGAAGCTGGTTACCATTGCTGGTCGGCAGGAATGGATATTTCTGGAGCCAGCAGTCTGTCTAAGCTGGGGGAAAAACAGAATCAGCTTCCAAAATGAGTTATGCAGTGAGCACTTAGGCACATGGGAAGTGGGCAACAGCTGTGTTGTGAAAAACCAGCCGTATTCTCTTGAAACCCATCAAGCCTCCAGACAACACACTTTTCAGATAAAGGCCGGCCAAACATAAGAGCTGTGCTGATTTAATTAAAAAGGTCTAAGTTCAGTGTGGACACAGTTATGCCACTAAAAAGTGCTTAGGCCACCATAGCTTATTCCCCTTCCCTAAGATAATAAAACTTCTGATATCAAGTACCTTGCCAGTGTAACTGCATCCATGATAGTAATTGCATCAGCGTAATTATTTTGATAAAAAATACCTTTAATAACTATAACAGTTACACTAACATGACCTCCAAGTGTAGACCAATCTAAATACTTGCTGGTATTCTCAGAGACGCTGACAATTCTTAAGAGGAAAATTACAGCCTTAAAAGGGGGTGGCATGTACAATCTTGCACTTCAGATCAATGGCTGGAATTCAGCACAGGTTGCATTGGGGGTCAGATGTGAAATAACCAGTTTGCCTTGGTTCAATTCTCAGTTGCTGGCACCCACACACAAGCCAGCTCTGCAAGGTATCAGAAAAAAAGCTGAGCACTGAACAGCTCTCATCTCTACAAAGAGACCCTCCAGAAATGAGCCGTGTCAACAGTGAGATGTGGGAAGGCTTGTAGTGCTGTTCTTTTGGCCAAACACAACCAATCCAACATAAACACCACCACTTTTTTTGATATGTAATTAAAAATCTGCTTCCCCATAGATGCACAATCTCACACCCACAAAACATGCTAACTGTACAAGTATATATTGAAATATCATTAAAAAATGGGGAAGGGAGTCCTTCCAGTCCCAAATAACTAGATTCTTGCACTATATACGATCCATGCCTCCTCTGGTCAGTACCTACATATTACCATTATCTTTATTCCACCATGATAGTTTAAACTGCCTCGGGCTCTCAGTATTCTAGTGCTATTCTTGTGGCTACTGCTGTTCTATAGCATTTTAACAGAAATAGAAATTTTAATCCTGTTGTCTTTGGCCAGAATGTACTATTTGGTACATGAATACATAGTGTGCCTGTTTGTCATAACCCTCCCAACCCCAGAGGTAGCTGCATTTTAGTGCTACTGACCAACCTGTATCCACTGAACAAGGCAATAGTTGTGAAGCATTTGGGAGAGGTCCTGTAAGAGGCAAACAGCATAGTAACCATGTTCTAAAAAATCAGCTTAAACGAAGCCAGAGGGAATTGCTTTACAGCCCACTATGTGTATATTCATTAAACAAATAACAACATGCTAAATATGACCAATTGAGATGTCGAGGCATGAAACAGCCTCCAGTTCTCTGACTAGCCCAATCTTGAAATTCTCACAACCAGCTTAAGAGTTAAACACATCATCCAACTTTCTACACAGATCTTCCCCAGCAAAGCTATGAAGCATGTTGTTATGAGAGATGGACTAATACTGAAGCAGCACTCAGGGAAGCACAAGCAGCAGGGTATTTTGCGTCTACCTCATTGAAGTGTGTATCAGCACATTTCATTTTTATTCTTTCACTAGCAGCCAGGTGTATCAAACATAAAAGGGACTGAAAAAAACCCAGATTAAGCATGCCATCCTTAAGTGTGACATTCTAAATGTTGGTTATCTAATTTTTCTTTATTGGTCCCACAACTCTAGTATACAACTGCCTTCTGCTCTAACACCCACATGCTGGAACATTAAATCGCAAGTGAGATAAACTAACAGTCAAACCAAAAACCTCAAAAAGGCCAAAGTAGGGGGCGCTGGGGGCGGGGGGGGGGTTCTTAAACCTGCACAGAAACTGGAGTATCCTTCGAGATGGTGTTCAGCACCCCCTGAATGCACAGACAGTGTGCACACACAATCTAGTAACAGGATCATCAGAATGAAGAAAGAACGCTTCAGCATGCATACTCATTTGAAGCACATTTTCAGAGCCAATCAAAGCTTCCATGTTTATCAGATCTGCACTACGTTTAAATATATATCATTAAGCTACTAGTGCTTTTGAACTTCAAGACATGTAGGCTTGTAAAAAGACCTTATCTGTTTTCTGTTAAACATCTGTCCCTGGAGATTCTAGTTGCATTTAAAAATTAACTCAGCTACAGATACTGGAAGAAGTCTGTCCCAGGGGGACACAAATGGAGGCCCCAGAACACCCTCTCGCGGCAGGGCTGAGCTGCCTTGGGTAAAGGAAGAAACAAAAATTCCTGAAGAAAGGGCTCACTTACCTTTTTTAGGAAAACCCAAGCTGTGCCAAGAAGGGCCGCCGGCGCAGTTCATCAGCCACTTTTATTTCTGGTTGGGAGCAGTGCTGGCGGATGTTGTCATCAAAAACCACTGCCCAGCTGATTTAAAAGCCGGGGCAGGGAAACAGAGATGGGGGGCAGCAAAGCTGGAGCCAGAAGGCAAAGCTGCTCCCTGGGCTGCACAGCAGCAGAGTTCTGAGCTCGGCAGGGGGCCACATGGTGACCCACAGGAAGGGTCCAGGCTCCTTTGAAAAGGAATCTCACCTGGCTCAGCAGGGCAGCCGGCTCAAGGAGGATGGCGCTGGGGGATCCTGAGGACCACAGACACCAGATCCGTGAGTGGGGCAGGCTAAGGCCCGTACCCCACCTATTCTTTTCTTCCCTTTTCTTTTATCATTTGGAGGGCACACAAGGCCTGGACCGGAGAAGACATCTCCAAGTGCCCCTGGGTCAAGAGGAAGAGTTGAGTCATCACTGAGAACTGCGACACCTCAAAAGTGGAGAGCAGACACCAAGGTGAGGATGGTCCCACACCCCATAGTCACCAGGGATACCAGGGCATCAAGGGACAGGCAAGAAGGGATGAGAGCAAGGGGAAACACCAAGGGGACAGGCCAGCAGTCCATCACCTGGTTGTTCTAAGGGATGGCGCATGGCTGGGGCCATGGCTGGGGTGGAGCCCCAAGAATGCCCACAAAGGGCAGCACCCAGTTGGCAAGAATCCACGAGAGGGAGCCCCACCATTGAAGAAAAGAAGATCAAGGCAGGAAAATGTCAGGGCTTCCCCCAGGGGTGAACGCAACCCAACACACAAGTCCTGGGGATACACCCCACTGACTGAGCCAGGCATACACTCTAAGGTCGCTAGAGAGCGCCTATACAAGAGACCAGACGAGTGCAAAGTCCTTCAATGGCTGCAATCACTTTTTAGGCTTGAGCTGATAAATTCCACAACCTGCAACCTCACATGTTCAAGATTTTAGCTAGACCACCAGAAATGTATCGATTTCATTCTATAAGTGTACCATTTTGGGCGCATTTAAGGGAGGCCTGGAGACTTATAAGGTTGGTCCAAAATACAACATGATATGACTTGAATGCATAGCAAAATGGTCGACCATTTAATATATCTTTCCTTTTGGGTCTAGAGGTTGGTGGTGTAGTAGTGGCTCTTTCGTCCACATTTCCTTTCTCTTATCCATGTTGTACCTGTTCTGCCAGCAGAACAAGCTAGAAGTCTGAAGCTAGAACAAGCTAGAAGCTTTCAATCTTAATTTAGTCCCATCCACAACCAGCCAAACTGAGTCAGTTTCAGACTGCTTAAACCAGGATAACCTTGGCCCAGAAGGCACAGCTGATACAGAACTAGACAGGGACTATGTGCTGTTTAGCTAAAGACTTGAGCCATGTCTCTCAGCTCTTTCATTTTCGAAAATGATGCACGTGTGAGCTCTCTCTACTCCACACAGGCTTATCTATTCTGATCATCACCATTTTTACAAGCTGTAGTGACAGGTCAGAGATCAAGTCTTTCTCACTCTCCAACAGTTGTCTGGGAAATGGAGTTGGTGGTTCCAGTCCTATTCCTAGGAGACAGGTACCCATGTTACACAAGCCAGCAGGTTTTACAAAAATGCATTTATATCTATAGTTACATACACACACCTCTACTTTAACAGCCCTGTCATGCAACTGGTCCAGTTCACTTGACAGTCCCCAACACATATACATTGTTACACCATCTACCCCCCATTCTAATATTTGTACCCATACATCTGACACCATCTCTTTACTCATTACACTCAGATGGATCAGAGGTGGTTCAGCCTACCTCCCCCTCCTATTCCCACCTGCCACCCTCTCCCATATCTTCCCCAGTCCCTAGTTCATGTCAACTTCGTTGTTCTTTTCTTTCCCATCCCCCTTGTCCCTCACCCCCACTTTACCACTGTCCTTTTCTTCCTCCTTCTCATCCTCTTTGGGGGTCCTGACCCTGAACAGTTTATGCCAGTCTCTTCTCTTCTACGTGATGTCTGCCATCTCCTCCCCATCATCCTCTACTGACATTTTGTAGATAAGCTACATCTCACTCAGTCCCACCTGACACAATCCCCAACTGAGAGGTTTGTGTGTCTGTACGTGAGAGATTCCTGGTCTTCCATAGGGCGTTCCTGAAGCACCAGACAAACTGGTCAAAGCAGGTTGTCGGGGTCCCCTGCTGTCTCATCAGGTGCCTGTACAGCACCATCTCTCTGGTCATAGTCCTGACCACTGTCACCATCATGAGGAGTAGGATTACTCTCCTCCACACCTTGGCTTATGGGCAGTACCAGAGGAGGTGGTCGATTGTTTCTACCTTCCTCAAGCAGGTTTCTCTTGGGCAGTTTGGTTGAATTGTTTGCTCCTGTGCATCTCAGTGCATGCCTCGGGAGTGCCTGGTGGGCTACTTGGCCATTCACGTCTCTGTACTACTAATGTAGCTCTCTATGGAAGCTCTGCAGCCACACAGCTTGGCAGCCATGGCTGGGCAGCAGGTCTGGTCAGCAGTCTGTCTCTTGCCCTTTCTGCCTCCTGCATCTTCTGGTTGTTGGTCATGGTCACTGGGGCCTTGTTGCACAGCTTGTATTTGTTCCAGAAATATTCTAGGACCTTGTAAAACCATGGCTGCTTTATGGTCCTTGGCCTCTCACTATGGGGCATGCACACCTGCCAGTATTGCAACAGATGCCCTGCACAGTACATTACAAAGCAGGCTGTTCTGGACTCTGCCCTGGTCACCAGTTTACAGATCTGGCTCATGTAGTTAACCCAGAGGAACATCAAGAAGGATGGCATTCCTCTGCCCCCAGCCTGTTTTGTTTTGTACAGGGTTTTCTGCACCACCCTCTCCTACCTGGAGCCCCAGAAAAAGACACACGTGGCCCTTTGGATTCCGTGAATTCTCTCTCCCCGGGGAGGGAAGACCAGTGCAGCGTAGAAAGCACTGGTAGCAACACAGCCCTCAGGAGTACCGTGCTACCTCCCACTGACAGAAAGCACGCATGCCACAGTCCCAGTCTCTGCTTAACTTTGGCCTTGGTTTTTTCCCCCCATGTACTCTGTCAGATCTGCTCTGGGTCAAACTCCACCCCAGCAACACAATATGCACTTTTGGCAGCCTCAGCAGCAGCCAGTGAAACAACCACAAATTCTTGCTCTGGGGAAGGGGCTCTTTTATGGGCAATGGTGAGGCAGAATCGAAGACCTTTGTTACTGTTGCTGCCTATGCTGTATGCAGAGGGCTTCCATCTCCATTTTTCCCACAAATATTTTTTTACCAACTGTCTAAACATGAATACTGTAATAGCATGCAACCGTTAAAAAACACAGCAACCATACACTAAGCATACGGTCATCAATATCTTCTTGTCGACAGGAAAGGAGACAAGGAGAAATTACAGTGTGTGTTTAGGAAGTGTGCAATTTTCAATAACGCATCTCAAAACTAGTGATCTTGAAAAGAATGGACAGAACATTCTCTCCAGCCGGTGTCCTGATAGTAAAGCAAAAATTATCAGCCTGGAGTTTTGTAGGCTAATACCATGAAAGAGACTGACTGATATCAGGAAGAAAGCCTCAGCTACTGTGGCAAAAGCAATATTGAATGAGCCACTGCAGTCCTGTTATGTTGCAGAGATTAAAATGGAAACATTGTGTGTCACTCCTTTTGCCAAGTCAACTGAAATGAACAAAAACCCTGGGCTACTCGCAGGGTGATCAACTGAAGCACAAACTAATGGTGACTGGTACCTTTTGCTCCCCTTTCCTCTCATGAAATTATCACTTATCACAACCACCAAGCTGTTATATGACCTTGCATAAAATAAGAGCAGGGAGAGAAATTGCTTCCAGTATCCAACACTAAAATATTACTGTTTTCCTTTGATGAATCTTCTTGAAACATTTCTTGGCTTAACTGAGCAAAACTGAAAGGACGCTGTTGAAATGGCGCACACATCCTGCATTGTACCCCAAAAGATGCACATGGTCCAGGATCAAAAGCTGCATGAATGAAATCTGTGCACATTTAAGTGCAGTTTGGCATGGAGAGAATCAGCAAGAGCAATCAACCATCTCCATTCACCCAAATGCTCTTCAAATCACCAAAAAAAAAAAAAAGAGAAAGATTAATGCTCACAATGAGATAACCAGCAGCTAAAAATACCCAGCCAGCTGCAATTCCCACCTTATGTAGCCGGGCAGAAATGCTTCTTTTTCCCCACCCCCTTCTTACAAACACACTTCCTTTTTCATTGCAAAATCAGAAGTTGAGCTTGATGCTAACACTCCACAAAGTCTTGTCCAGAATTTCAAGTCACACCCTAGCAATTGCATAAAATAAAATCTTTGGTATAAAAGACTTAAATTCCATTTTCCTTTTCACCAGTTTTAATTTCAAACTAAATTTCAACTGGTGACACACAATGGAAAGGGCACAGCTGGAATTCCTGGGATTTATTTTATTCCATCTAGATGTCACATTCAGACTTATTCTGCGATCCAAATATTCATTTACACCCCAGTCCTCTCCAATAGGTACCAACTTTTATTTTTTGCCTGGAGGGGAGGGGTGAAGGTGACGGACACGTGGAAAATGTTATGCATTTCAGGTGACAGCTCTCTTCCCAAGGGGGAGGTGGGGGAGCAGGGCCCTTGGGCCCCCACATACTCAGAACCCATATCCTCTGCTACTGCAGGCAATGCTCTCTTCCTAGACCAAGTTGAGATTACAGACCATAAGCAGAGAGTATTTAGGTGTGAAGCATGAATGTAAGAACTCAGAGACAAACTTGCTTAGACATATGTAAAAGAATGACAGTGCCTGAATGCCCAGATTTCAAATGTCCATACAGTGTAAGCAATGATTAACCTCATCTTAAAAAGAAATGCACTCCTAGGATGTTAGGAGAAATAAGCCCTTCTGCACTGGAGACAGTGATCTCAGCTACTCTAGGCTGTGGAACAAACTCACCAAGGAACTACAGACCACCCCAAACCACAGTATCTTCCACTCCAAAGGCAAAGCCTATCTTCTCTGACCTGCCTGCTCTATACATATTTTATTTAGTTAGTCTACAAGATATATATTTACCCTGCCTTCTGCCTGACTTCCCTAAGACAAACATAGATATCTGCACATTAAGAGCAAAAAAAGCCCTGCATGGACAATTCACACCCCCTCTCTCTCCGCAGCAAAGCTGGAGGAAGAATTAATCAGATTTGAGATATTCACATTGCTTTGTACAATCAAGGACAGTATAAAAACCTATACTGTACTCTGTTTACGTGCATAGCTTCAGGACTGAAAAGAGGCTATGCATATATTCAGAGCCTATACACTCACCTGAACTCAGTGGAAAAAATGCTCAAACTTAGGGCAGCCTGCTCCTGCAAGTTTCTTGAACCTCCTTAAGGCTCCTCACTTTGTTCCTCAGAGCACCTCATGCCCCTACCAGCAGCCTGAAAATTCTCCACTCCTAGTCAGCTTCACAAATTGCACAGTTAAAGGGCAAACAATTAGGTTATAAGCAGGGATCCAGGTTTTCCATTCACCATGGAAAACCATGGTAAAACCCAGATTTTCTCCTTTAAAAGGAAGAAAATGCAGGAAATGGTGGGTTTCCCCTTGCAGGCTGGCAGAGTTCCACCCCACTCTGCCGCAACAGCTGCTGCCTCCTGCAGGTGACAACTGGGCCTTGGGCACTGCTGCGGGGGGCAACAGGCTGTGGACCCAGGTCCCTGGCCCCGCAGCTCTGCCAGCTGGGCGCCCCCTCCAGCAGGCCTGGAGGGGCAGGGGTATGTGGGTGGGGAGTGAGGGGCAATGGCATGGGCAGGGCACCAGCATGCCAGGGCTGCTCAGCACCACAAAGCAGCTGGACCCGCGTCCTGGTGAGTGAAGGGGGCAGGGAGAGCTCTGATTTTCCATGATAAAAAGCCCAAAATAAAATGCCAAAACGTATAGGTATTTAGAATGTATTTTATTATGGTGACTGAGACAATGGTAGGCTTCCAAACTGTTTTAAAATTGTAAATATCTCAATAAAACATTATATTCAACTGATACATACACACATTTTTTATATTTTTATACATATATACACACACACACACACACATATATACACACACACACACATATACGATGTGTGTGTGTAGATATGTATCAGTTGCACACAATATTTTCTTGAGATTGCCTCAGTCACCATAATAAAATACATATACACATACATATAGTGGTACTTCATTTTAATTGCGGATTTTGGGGGCAGTGTTATTAGAGAATTTGCATTTTTTTTTTAAATCAGAGAATTTGCAGTTTTTAAACAGAGAAAATCAGGATCCCTGGTTATAAGGCAGATAGCAAGATCCAAGGAGTTCCTTTGCACTTAGTGTTTATATACATAGCTGATTTTATTACAACATAAGCAATAGTCAGAAAGTTGAGACTGGCATTGTTAGGCAGTTAAATTATGCACTTATCTGATGTGCATGTAAGTGGAATACCTTGGACAGAACACAGAGGAGGAGTATCGGGATCATATTAATTTAGATCAGGATGGAGACAATTTGCTGGGCCATACAAACTGAATAAAAGGGACACACCACACTTCAAAGCTAAAGTAACTGAAATCTGCCTTTCCACGTAACCTGACAAAAAATAAAATTGCTGAGGCAGGGCTTTGTGCATACAGGTAATGTTCATATTACATGGGGTGATCTGACCCCAGCTGACTTCCTGCCCCTTGGGCAGGGGACTGGTCCCGATGATCTCAGGAAGTCCCTTCCAGCCCTAATGTCTATGAATCTATAAATGCCAAGTTTCAAATTCTTGGTTTAATGAATGCATCTTTGTCCTCCAAGCTCAACAAAGATCACTGGTGACAGGAAAGGAAGGAAATCCAACTGCTGCATTTATGTCAGTGTGGACTGTGCAACAGTTTAGTTCTTTCATTTTTACTCCCCTACCAGTGGGAGGTAGGTTTTGCCTTTGCATCCCCCATCTACTGACACTGCTAACATACTTACGGTTCCACTATGTGAGCAGTCAACACCAGGAAGTTCCTGCTGTTAGGCACCGGAGAGATACGTGGTAACTCCACACACATATACATGCACAAAATCTTATGAGCTTCTATATGCTTTCTTCAATTCCTGGAATACAATTGCTGGATACCACACCACGCATTTCAACACACAATCAGTAGCTGGGTTAAATCTTATTCCATGGCCTATATAATGTTCATAATTAAGAAAACAAAAACCCAGCAACTCAAGTTAAAGCAAGTAGGAAGACCCAGAACTTGAGAGATCATAAATATGAAAGTGTTCTAACTTCCTCTCTGTACACCCTTGAGATTCTAACCCACAAGTTCACTGACAACAGCTGCAAATGCTCTTTGGATGAGGAAGCCCTGCCACTGGAAGCCAAATGTTCTTAAATTAAGATTTTTACACTTTACACATTCAGCACATAAATTCCCTGTGCAGCTTTGAAAGCCAGGTGTACTCTCAAATGCTTCAAAATATTTGTCTTCTGACAAACAGCACTGTGCAAAGAGCATGAGACAAGGTTCTCCTCTTCTTCTCATGCTTGAGAAAAAATAGATTTAAGATGAGCGCCAGCACCTCGGTGCTCTTTTTTCCTTCTAAGTTCTGTACCTTTTGATTATAGTCTGGTCATATTTTCAAGCTTTGCTCCCCTAAAACAGGAAGGGATAAATATTTAATAAAATTCCTATCTAATCACTTGCTACCAGGATCTGGGGCTTTTACCACAAAAAACAGGTAGGGGAAGAAAGCTGGAAATAAAATCATGCGGGGTTGGCAACACTGGTTTTGTCTGCCACCCTTTCCTACTAAATTTCCCACAGGTTCTAGGAGACAAATGGAATTGAACATAAAAGCAGAAAAAAAAAAACAGTAAAAAAAATTACAGGCTGCCAAATTTTTGGGATAGGGAAACATCTCCCTGTGTGTGAAGTACAATACCAAACACACTTGATACTTGAAATATTTGTCAGCCTTTATAGAAGCTGCATTTTCATAACATGCATTTGGAAGCTTGAAACTGGAACAAAAATGTTATATGTAAGGGAGGTGAAGCCCCAAGTCTGGGTCCTGAAACAAAGATTTTAAAAAGCCTAAAAATGATTTTGCTGGAAATGTCAATGCAAGCAGGGCCTTATTCAGATTTTACCTTTCCACTCCATTTTGCCTCCCAAAGCTACTGTCACTGAACTGATATAGGAGAAATGGAAAATGAAACTGGCTGGTTTGTTCATTAAACCAAGCTGAAGGGAGTGAAGAGAGAAAGAAAAAAAAACATTATGAAGATAAACAGTAATTTATATCCGACTGCTGACAAATCTTGTCGTTAATCAAGAGTCTCAGAACAAGTGATGCCCCCAGCACACTGAACCCCAATTCTTTATACAATTACATCAGAGTCTACATTTTCATTGAAAAGGCATTACACATGCCTGATTCTCCTGCTCACAAATAAGAGCTTGAAGATGTGAACCTATTCCCAGTGGCTTAATACACAGAAAGCAAATGGCACAGCTAATGCAGGAAAGGAAATCTGGGTTTGAATCTCTTTTTTTCCTTTTTTGCTTAAATATATCCAATTACCTTTTCCAAACTGGGTTATTTCTTTCCTTATCATTCACAGCAAATTATTATTATAGGATTAATTTTAAAGAGGAGAGTTGCCGGCACTAATTTTAAGAGCAACTTGTAAAAGGAAAGCAATATTGAGTTTTTCAATAAAGTACGTCAGAAAGAAGGAACGTAGCTCGAGTTGGAAAGCTTGTCAGACCTGTACGGACTCCTTTGCTTGTTATATTCATTTTAAATTGTGTACTAGAATTAGTTATCTGCACACATGATTTTTGATTATGTGCTCCATTTACAGTGAATGAGTAGGGAGGCAATGAAGGGAGTCAAAACCTGTTTGTAGCTCTGGAGGAAAAAAATATCCCGTGTGTACAGTATCATTAGACTAAAAGTGCTAAGACTCACTCATTGTAGAAAAAGTAGCCGCTGCCATGCCAAACTGCCAAAATTCACTTAGCTTCCCACATGACCTGCATGCAAAGCCACTTGTGAAACAAAAATAACAGCTCAAGTGTCATTTAGGAACATCACAGCCCGATGCAGTCTTTTAGTTGTGTTCCAAGCTACTGTAAACTTCAGTGCTGCAGCATTATGTCTGCACCCACCCAGTACAACCGAAAGGAGAAACCAGAAAGACAGCTTCTTTCCAAGCTACATCTATTAAACTGATCATTAAAAAGTTGTAAGCAAAACCAAGGCTTAGATCAATTCTGCCATTTGTGGTGCCTTCATCATAATCGTCCACATCCTATGTATCCTATGATGCCTTCCCTCCAAAGCCCTCACGGTGCCTTACCAATCTGAATTGGGCCTCAATACAATGCAAGGTAGACAAGTTTGTGGTTTTTTAAAACAGATAAAGACCACTGATGGGAAAGGCTGAGGACAGCTTCCCTAGAGGCACACAGCTGATCTATGGCTCTTGGGTTGAGAATCCAGATCTCCACACTCCAGTACCATCAGCAGCCACAAAACCCACCCTGCAACTATCTGGTTTTAAAAATAGAGTTTGAGTCTACTTCCGGAAAGTGATGAGTGCAAACAGAGCTGACCTTCAGCACCACCACAGCAAGTGTCAGTCTGAGGCCCCTTGGTCTGATGCAAACTGAGCAGACAGCAAGGCAATTTATGGGCTGCCTGCCCCTGACTGCTCACCACCTAACAAATCAAAACCCAGGCTGTAGAATGATTCCAAAATACATGCACAGATTTCCTTAAAATACTCAAGGACATGGGCAGGCAAGTGAACTCTTAGTCACTCAATTATGTTTTCTCTGTGTAGCAGACATTCATTGCCACATCTTCAGTGACAGAAGGAAGTCCTAGATGTTCAAAGAGTAAAATTAAAAACTCCTAACAAATATTTGGAGCTAAAGTCTGATGTTTCTGGTCTACTTTCTGACTTCTGGATTCCTTCTATCCACATCCAATGCATGTATGATAATTGCTATGAGTAAGGTACCTCTGCCAGCTGCTGCAGAAATCTTGTAGAAATCAGACCTCCACTGTGCTAGGTGCTGTACAAACAAGTAGTAAGAGACAGCACGCACTCCAAATATTTTGCAGTCTAAAGTTAAGCAGGACAGTAAGTTTGATACATCGGTTCTGGAATTACAACCCAACAAATATCTGATACATGGACTAAACATCCCTTATATCAAGGCTAGCAACCCATAAGAGGTTAAATTGCAGCCTGGGGGCTTGTCATCCATTTTCCAGAACACAGGTGAACACTGCCACCACTTGTCCCACCACCCCATTGCCCAGCACTGAATTTGGGATCCTCAGTTGCTGTCAGCAATTAAAATTGGTAGCAGAGAAAAACCAGGGAAGGATGCACCATTCACGCCTGGGTTCTGGTGCCACACCAATATAGCAGCAGTCACACTGACAAGCTGCCACTCTGCCACTGGAGATGGGTTATCCAGACTGAGAGGCCCTGCAGTCCACATCTGGCTCTCAAGGCCAAATAGGTTGGACACCCCTGCCTTAGATGCAAAACACAGTTTAAGGGGACAGCTACCACTGAGCTAAACACAAACGTTATCACAAGCTCCAAATAACAAGATTTTTCAACCATTCCACTAAGGTCCTTACACTAATTTGGGAGATACGTATATTATTATTACTCCAGCAACTCTGGCCATCAGCAGGGCCTGAATCCACCACTTATAAACCCACAGCAAAAAAAAAAAAAAATCGCTTCTACTTGAGTTACAGAAAGAACTGGGGTAGGAAAACCTATGGTTGTCCTCTGGATCAGCTGCTGTACAAAGACACACACATCATATGAGTTCTGCAGGGGAACCCTTGGAGTGAGTAGTCTTGGTTTCAGTGCCTAATGCTGGGAGCAAAGTATGGTCTAGTGGTTACAGACAGTATAGCCAAACATAACAAGTCCTCCCACACAGAGCGGCTGCAGAGAATGAACCTCACATTTCTGGCTATAAATGCATGAGTCTACCACTCACGCTAAAGATACACATTTTCAACACAATACAACAACAGAGTTGTCAGTCTCATTTGAATTAATAAAAACAAAATAGAAATACTGCTTGCATGAGTGACTGGTGCCTCCTGAATCTGGGGGGGCACCCGCAGAAGCTGCTGATGGCGACTGCCCTGTCGGGCAGGGAGGGCACATGCCCAACTGACAGTATCAGTGTTAGCCATCGGGGGGGCACGTGCACCCTCTACCAGTCGCCTATGACTTCTTGTACATTTTAACTAAACTCATATTTCTATCCAGGTGGATCTTGACATAAATCACAAGTAAATAGTTAATATTACAGTAAGTAAAAAATGCCATATTCACCATTTCCCAACATAATAGAAATTAAGAATCTGAGCAAACAGTCATTTAAGTAATTCAGTAACTAAATGTGCATGTAGGTACAGTGTATTCTCCTGACTAGCAAAAAATAGCATTATAAATGTAGTGAGAAGGCTACACTTAAATGCAAATCAATATGTTTTATGGCTACAAATCAATAAGAACCTTTTTTCTGTATTTTTGTCTACTTTCCAAAGAAAAAAGGCAAAAAAATTAAGTCAAGTGTCCTGCTTATTGATTCCAAGTGAGATTAAAAATGTTGATTTAAAATCTACCCACGTTAAATAAATACTTTTATTTATATTTCAGTAACACCGAGAGTCACCAACATGGGCTAGGGCCCTGCTGTGCTAAAAATGTTTTTAAAAGCCTGTCCCGAGAGCTTACAATCAAAGCATAACACAGGGTTGGCAGACCGATACAGGCAGTAGGGGGTAAAAGGAGACAGCAGGACTAGAACTCAGGGTCTCTAGGGTTGCGATTTAGTAGACTCTCCCCGGGAGACAGGTGAATGAACAGGTAAATAGTGTTTTGGCCCCTCTCCTCCTTAACCAAAAAAAGAATCATAGGAAGGCTATATTTTTTTCTCATCACCACAAAACTACCTGCAGTAGGTGCCAACATTATACTAATTCTGTGGTGGGCAATTATTTGGGCTGGAGGGCCAGAGTTCTGGCCAACTGTTGTGGGCTGGGTCAGTACCCCTCGCCTCTGCAACAGCTCACCAAAACTCCCTCTGCCCCAGTGCTCCCCCTTGCTCTGCCCCAGCCTGCACTATCACCACCAGGCAATCCAGGCAAGGCCCTGGGTCTCTATGGAGACCGGCTCAGGACCCCTGTGGGGAGGGCACGCACAGCTCAGCAGATGGGATGGGGCCATGGGCAGGCAGGGAGCTGTGTCCAGGAGCAGGACAAGCAGGCAGGGGTGGGGCTGGGATCACGCAGCAGTGACAGTGCGGGGCTGGGGCCCAGGACAGAGCCATGATCCACTCCTGGCATGCCCCTGGCCATGGAACCAGCGCCCGAGGGACGCCTGGCTGAGTGTGCCCTGCTCACACAAGTCCCAGACCCATCTCCATAGAGATCCCACCCTTCTCTGTCCAGCATCCCCAGCAGTGGGTGTGGGGTGGATGGGCTGGGGTGCCTGGGCGGTGGGGCTGGATCTAGAGGCAGTGCATACGCAGGCAGCAGCAGCAGCCAGGCAAAGTGAACCACTGCTGTGGGAGCTGCCAGTGGGGTTTGGCCACCACACCACTGCAGCCCCACTGTACATCTGGAGGCAGCAGGATGGGCCACACATGCCATGGACCAGGATGCTCCCCATACCTGGGCCAGGTAGGGCATAGGAACCTCCCATGGCCTGGATAAAATCCCCTGGCAGGTCAGATCTGGTCTGCAGGCCGTATTTTTCCGACCCATGTACTAACTGCTATAAAGTCATGTGAACTGGTAATACAAATCTGTACTGTCTTCTAATTTCAAAGATCTGTGGTCACCCACACAGTTTAAAATGGCAGGCAAGGATACTAGAGCAAACCCCTCTATTTACCTTTGCCTTTACCACCTTTAATATCACCAATGAGGAGGAAGGATTTCAATTTTGAGGCCTCATCCAAAAAGAGAGATCCTGAACTTTATGGTGCTAAACATATTTACAGCAGAAAGATGCAGAATTAAGAGGATATTCAGGCTTCGAATGCACAGTTCTAGGAATCCTAAGTATTTCAGTATACTCTCTAAACTGCCCCTTTTCTAATGAAATAATTGAAGAAGGTATGTATTTGCTCATGCATAAGTTTTAAAAGAACTCCACGTAGAAAATTAATGTGGAAAAGTTCCCTTAAATGGAAACACATAAACAAAGAGCTGTCCTAGA
Source organism: Gavialis gangeticus (assembly GCF_001723915.1). Lineage (NCBI taxonomy): Eukaryota > Metazoa > Chordata > Crocodylia > Gavialidae > Gavialis > Gavialis gangeticus. Next base: position 9,470,584 of record NW_017729001.1, read on the forward strand.
ACATACTGTATCAGATAAGCAGACCAATAACAAGGACGATCTCCTAAAGCTTTCTGCTTAAGCTCAGGCGAAAACCCCACATTCTTTTTTCACTGCATGACATCAAATCATGACTGTGTGTGTTTAACATTTTTCACCAGCACCATATGTTACACACTGGCATATATTCCATTACAGGGAAGAAAAAAACATCTCACCATGAATCATCAGTGACTAGTCTCATAAATCTGGCTTAAAAAACACTTGAGATGGTCAAAGGCAGCCTCAAATAAACCTCCTCAATATTCCGCCAGATCCTCAGTGATAGGGTTATTGATTACTTTTATTAAGAAAACATTGATTATTTTTATTACGAAAGAAGAAAAATGATACAATAATAGTGCACATTACTTGAATTTTTCAGGAATCAAAACTAGAATCATAATGCACACAGCATCATACGTATGTACAACCAAGTTAAACTAACTAGCAAAAGAGGTATTTTCTTCATAAAAGGATTATAACAGCCAGCATTTAAATACCATATAGCTCAATGTACTTTATTTATTTGACACGCACTGTATGCTAGCAACATTCCACCTAGTACTGAAAAAAAGCCACTCCGAGATACAAAATCTGTCCAAACTATCCAACTCTTTTCAAGAAGTGGAAAATACTATAAACATCTAAAGCTACAGGGAAATTCATATTAACTATATAATTCCCCAAGCTAAAATCTGGCCAGGACTCTAGGGATAAGATCCCTGCTTCAACGACAAGTTCTCTAATGACCACTGGCAGTTTTACATCTTTTCCCCAGCATGACCCATCTAGTAGCAATTTGGCCTGCAACACCCTGCTAGCTTTGGTAAGAAGATTCAGGAGGAGGCAGGCCATCCCCTAAAATCCCCATTGTTGCTGCATTCAGGCGGTTCCCAGGTCTCTTGCATCAGTATAAAACCAGCTAATGCTATTTAGTTTAGGAAAAGTAATACCAATGGGATGATGGCACAAGGTGCAAGTTCTACAGTTAATGTAAATTCAAGTCCCAAACTTTAAGGCCAACCAATCTGCATGAACTCCATATATCGGGATGAACTATGATCTCTAACTTTGCCCTGTCAAAGCCTCCATGATCCCAATGTATCTATATTACTGTATAGAAGAGGAAGATGAAAATCAGTACAGCGAGCAAAATGTAAGACTAGGCTTATTCAAAAATCCTTTGGCAGCTAAGGAGTAAGGCATGTGATTGCATGTTCTCAAGCAATTACTAGTGTCATTAAATTTGAATGAAACTAGGGTCCATTTTGACCTAATAAACAGAATGGGTGGGGAAAAAGGAAACTGTAATTATATCAACATCAAGCTATTACCTGTTCAGGGGTATAAAGTGCTTACTTCATTAATAACTCTGACAAACTTGTTCTGTAAGCTTTCTGCATTAAACCTGATATTTTTCTACCTCTACAAATTAACTACTTCCTGATGTGGATGGACACTCCAAACAAGGCAGTCCAGATACAGGTCAAAGCACACTGACATTGTAATTCATCCATTTAATGATGCAGGAACAACTCCCAAGCCCCCGAAATCAAAACCATCCTGCCCTGCCCTTAAAATAAATGCAAATAAAGAGATTAAAAACCCTTAAAGCAAACCCTTTACAAAAAGGATGAAATTTCATAATTTCAAAAAATAGTAGTTATCCAATTACTTTTCAGCTTTTAACTTTATATTAGCAATATCCTTGGTTTCTTAATTCTGTCAGCAAGAGGTACTAAACTCCTGCCAAAGAGGCACATAAGAAAGTAAAAAACAAAGCATGACAGCTATTTAATTGGGATACTGAATGCAATTCACACTAAGAGTAATATTCTTCCTTAAAAATCAATGGTGTGAAGTGGGGTACTAAGAAAAAAAAAGGGCTCAGTTAAAGCTGTCCCAGTATCTTGACAGCAGCAATGCACACACTCCCTGCTAATGAAGGATCTGTTGGGAATTTCAGGGGCTAGACAGCCACACCCAGCTGATTGATTTTAATTCCTCATACAATTATCCTAAGCATTTCTAAGGAACTGAGGCTGGCTAAGATTTCTGTTCTCAACACACAGTACTTCATCTTGAGTGTAAATGGGGTAGGCCACTACAGAGGACTCCAGGAAATGCGTTTTGGCCATTCCCAAGCACATTTTTGGCAGATTCAAAAAGAGCACTCCCTGCATAAGGATATAATTCAAAGTGGTTTTCCATTATACCCAAGAGTCTACCAGTCTGTAGATCCACCAATGTTTTCAGGTACGTCTTATCCAGAAAATGAAAACTATTTTACTGGAATCATTCAAGTCTGCAATAAAACCATCTGTCAAGATTACACAGGATTACACACTACAGTACCCTGCAAGAGCTAATTAGCAAACAAGCACATAGGACAGTACAGTGTTTATTATCAAGCATGAAATCGAAAGCAATCGAATCAGTGGTTTAATCAATGGCCTTTAAATAAGGAAGTAGTTTGAAAATGATATGACGCAAACTAAAATGTTCTCTTGTTTACTTTATCATTTATTTTTTTTAATATACTTGTTAAACAAGCCAAGCATGTGTCTGAAGTTGGGTTACATAAAGATCCCTACTTCCTGAATACCTTATAGACTCAACTTCCACTTTTACTCAGCTGTTTAAGTTCTTAGTCTTAGTCAAGTCTTGGATTCTGAACTGCAAGTTTAAAGGGGTACTTTAACTCAACCTTACATGGATAGGGCCAGGTAAGATATTAGATTTTCTAGAAACAGCAAAAAACCTTTAAAATTTAATAGAAATAAACTTAAAAAAACTAACACAGAAAGGCAGTTCTGTGAAGCCAAACAGTTTTCTGTAATCTTCTCCCTGAAGTGTCCACAACTGAAACACTGAGCCATTCTGCTAGGACTGCAAAAAAACCTAGAAGTGACATCAGTGAGAAACTGACAAAAAAGAAAAATGACTAGACTATGTTCACAGTCCAGGCAAGAGAAGTATAGAAACGGAAGCTAACAGCATACAGTAAGCTAGTAGGCCCACTCACCCAGCAGATGTGCCCCTTTCTTCAGGGGCTGAGCTTTATTACTCCAAACAAGAAGAGGTTATAATAAATTTGTAATAACATCATGGAAAATAGTGTTACAAAATACTTTGATAGATCCATCCCCACCACCCTGATAAAATCAAGTAGCCGCAAACTATTCCTGACACACATTTATCTAACCCACCACACACAAAACAAACAATACTGGTGAAAGTACAGCTTTGCCCATATATGTAGGACTACTCTAAGGACTTCTGTCAACACAGTTAGATGACTTATGGATCACAACTCTGCCAGGCTGGCTTAAGTTTGGGGTGGAGCCTTAGCCTCTATGGTTTAAGTGTAAAGCTAGGTTTTATTCCTACCTGTACTGGTGACTTTACTGAAATAGTCAAATACTCAAAGGAAATTTGGTGTCTCAACACCACCAACCTTTTAGGCACCTGGACACTGGATGGAATCCAGAGCCCTGAGTTATAATCATGAGCTCCCTATACAGTCTGATGGGGAGAGTATCTCAGAACAGCATGCCAAGACAAGAGGAGCTGCTTAAGAGAGGAGTCGATCCTAACCCTAGAGAGGGCCAGGACTTAGACACCTACCTCTAGCTGAGACTGACAACGCTGACTTCCTCTTGAGGTCAGGCACTCAGGTTACTTCTATCTTCTCTTTAAATATACCTGGTGCAATAGCAAGTGGTTGTGCTCCCCCCACCCCAGCCTCCACCCAGGGTCAGGAAGATCCAATTCATCCACTTCCTCTGGCAGAGAGCATTCAAACCTACTTCTCCTACCAATCAAGAGGAAGTTGGGCTGTGCTGTGGTGGGTGCACTCTCCACCCCTCCTGTTGAGGTTGTTCCACTACCTCGGCAATTAAAGATTAGCTGGACAAGAGAGGGAGCATGACTGTTTCCTAGTGGTTAGGACACTCACCTGGGAAGCTAATGCATTTTAAACTCAGAACTGTTCCATATAAAAGACAACCAATCCTAGCAGCTTGGACCAGAGCCCAAGTCTTTTCCCTCCCTGCAGCCACTAAGCCAGTGCTATGCTCCCTTTCTCTCTGACATTTAATTATGCCTGGCAAAGTAGCACAGATTCAAGCACAGGGGTGAAGAGGGCCGCACCCAAGTACAGTTTACTGCCTGTTAGGGCACCCCCTGGGAAGGAAGGAAAGAGATGTAGATTTGAAACCTCAGCCAAAAGAGGGAACTAAACCTGTCTCTCCCACAGCCTGGGTAAGGGATCTAACAATAAGGCTGTTGTATAAACAAAGAGTAGCAGCAGCAGCAGCAAACCTCAGGTGAAAGAGTATTATAAAAGACCACCAACTCCTTATATGGCTGATAGCAACCAAGTGAATCACAGCTGTCCAATGATTTAAATGCAAGGCAGCGCCCCTCATCCTCCTGTCAATATATCTGAAATAAGTGCAGCCTTTTCATGGTTTTACAAACTAAGTAGGATTACATGCTGTATATTGCCCATGGAAAATTGCTATTTTATAGGGAACTGTCTTTGAAATCACAAGCAGTACAGGGCTTTAAAATCAATTATTTCTCCGTATATATTCAGATACCAGAAGACTGGTACTTGCTACAAGACCCATCAATTCCCTTCTCTTTTTAACTTCCCAACTCAACATACAGCAACAGCTAGAGTAATTTTTTTCTGGATCTTGCCAGCTGAAGCAGTTACTTCCTCCTCTGGAGCAAAGAATGTTGTGAGATTCATGTGCATTTTCTAAAGCAGTTTAGAAAAAAAAAAAAAGATGCGAAAATGAAGCCCCTGCCTTCACTTGAACTTTATTAGGTCTATAACATACACTGCTGTTCAACTGGTCATTCAGCAACTACCTCTGAAGAACAGTCGATATAAAATTAAACCTTAATGACTTGAACTTCACTTACCCAAAACCTGATCCTAACCACAATTTTCAGACAAATCTGATAAGATAGTTTTACCTACTGTTGCCAGGATTGAGGAAGCTGCTCATACCAGGCGTGTAAAGATATATATGCACAAGCAGAGTATCTGGCCAGCAGGTTTAGAAGGCTACACACAAGCTTAGACACCAGGACTGCATAATCCAGAGGCTAACAATAGCTATCGTAATCATTCAACAGTTTCAGGGACCTTGAAGAGCAGATAATCACAGACCTACTCTATTTTCTGAAAATGAAATAAACACAGAACTTTTTTTTTTAAACCAGATACAGACATTTTACTGGATTTCATAACAAGCCCCAAGTACAATGCATAGCTCATGTGTGTAAGTACTGGAGTGCTCTTTGTGCTAAAAATAGATTGAGTCTTGCCAATTCAGGGCTTGCTCAGCATCATAAAGCTACAATGCCCAAACAACGTATCTGGTTGCTAACGAGGACCCAAGTGCACCACAAAAGTGGAGAAACATCTGAAAACATTGTGTGAAACAATCATTTTCTGAACTGAAGGTCTTTGGGTACTTAAAAGCTGTCTAGTATTTCTGCAGCATTTCAGTGGAAGCCTTCCTGTATCCCTTGTTTATGCTCATCCATTTCTCTTCCTCTTCAGTTTAATGTGAACTATGTTGCTTAATTCTGTGCTACCCAAGAGCAGAGTGGGGCTGCCTGTGACAGGCGGGTCACAAGATAAGCCCTGCACCATCTGAGGACACTATGATCCACTTTCTCTGTCAAACGTGGTGCTCTGATCCCCGCCCCGTGCCCTGGCTGCCGCTCTGCTTCCTGCTCCCCACCCCCTTCATGGCTGCTACTCCACTTTCTGCTCCCTGCCCCCCCACCCCAGCTGTTTCTCGGCTTCCTGCTCCCCACCCCGCTTCATGGCTGCTACTCCGCTTTCTGCTCTCTGCCCCGTGCTCTGACTGCAACTCCGCTTTCTGCTCCCCGCCCCGCCACCCCAGGTGCTTCTCGGCTTTCTGCTCCCTGCCCCAGCTGCCGCCCTGCTCGTGGCTCCCC
>NW_017729001.1:9476865-9480743 GCF_001723915.1 Gavialis gangeticus
TAGGACCCGCCTGTTGCTTGCCGGGTCGGGTCCGTCCCAGCTGCCCGCCCGCGCCGCGCTCTCACCTGGCCCGGGCCCGAGAAGACGGGGCGGGCGAGGCGGGCCGGTCCGCGCTCACTGCCCCCCGCTTCCTGCCTCGGACCCGCCGCTGCCCGACGTGCGCCTACGGCTGCTGCCAGGCGCGGCCGATCGCTCGGCTGCATCGGCGCTCGACTCTAGTGTCTGGGAGTTCAGGCAAGCCGAACTAATCGGGGTTCGGCCCTCGACTCGCCAGCCTGCTCTCCCCTCCCCCGCGGGGGGGTGGTCTGCGGTTGCGGGCGCGAGGCGGGTGGGGCCGGTTGGGCCGCTGTCGCTGCCCTCATCTACGGGGCCGATGTTGGGGGAAGGGGATCTTTGCATCGGGGGTTGATTTCTCTGGGCCGTGGCGATCGATTAGCTCCTCCGCACAGCTCGGACCCAGAGAGCGCTCAGGATGATCGGTGCTCGATTGGAAGCCCTGACAGCCGCGGGTGGCTGGGGGGTTAAGCCCTTGTGGGAAAAGGCGGGAGTTTGAATGGGGGGGTCGACCCATGGGGGCCTAGATCGGAGCAGGCGTCTCCCGCCCGGGCTTGGGTTCAGCGTGCTGGGGAAGGGGGAGACTTTTGGGTTTCTTGTCCATTCAAACCAAAAAGTGAATTTGAGGCTTGTCCAGTCTAGATGGAAGAAGCATTTATTCTTTAAATGAGTCACTCTTGCACATACATAGCTAGGTCTATTTTCAGTCGGATTAACCTGTGCGTTTCAGTATGGATAAGACTTAACCTGGAGAAGCAACAAAACCGGACAAGGGGAAAGGGACTGCTAACAATATAAAGGGGAGAATTTGCTTATAGAGTTGTGTTTTAAGGAAGAAAAGGCTCCAAGGGACAGGAAGAGCCTTCCAAGTAGAAGATAAAACAAGAAATTAACTACTGGAATAGCAAGAATGATACAGCAAAGGGGATAAGAGGATGGGGGATTCTTACAGTACAAGGAGTCTTCCACAATCCTCACCAGCAGGGGGAGCGCTGCAGCGCTCATTGTTCTTTTCTCCCCCACCCCACAAATGTCCTCAGTAGCTCAGCTCAAAACAACCTCTGGTCTCAGCCCCTGACCATAATTTTTCACAGTACACTATGTTACAAATGTTCTGGTCACAACCATTTCATTCCCATGAATAGACTTCAGTTTGCAAACTAACCTAAAATATTTTTGACGGTTGTTTTTTTTTTAATATCAACATATTGATTCTTTTACATGCTGTGAGCCCAAGTTTGGTATCGCAGCTACTCCATAAATGGTAATAGCTGATATGGGCAAAGCAAGAAAAAGACAGCTTTCCTCAAAGAAATGGATATGCATCAGATACAACAAAAGGAAAAGACCTTTGGTGGAAACTTTGACTCTGTACAGTAGCCTGAATAAGGGTCACAAATTCTCTCTGAATGCTGAGATGTGAACTGTAAAGCTGTCACTATTGCAGGGGAAACAGCGCATTCCTTAAAGATAAGCCTCCCTTGGGTTTCAACTGAATGTCTGAAAGATGACAGCATGAGGTGTCTGCATAAGGCTAGCACTGAACATGGGGAGTGAAGAATGCGGAGATGAGAGCAATGCAGCGCATGGGATTCTAGTGTTGACCCAGAATTTAAACATTTCTGAATCAACAATTATACCCCAGTCTCTCACTGATTATCACCATCCCCTTTCAGTTCCTATCACATGTGATGTCATATTGGTAAATATATCTGGCCTTTGAAAGTAACGTAAAAATAGCATCGTTTGGAAAAGTTAATCTGCTTCAAGAGGGGCTTAAGGCAAACATGCCACTGGAGACAGTCCTGGATTCAGCCTGACCTGTGACTAGTTCACCTCTCAACTTCAGTGACCTCTCTTGAAAACTGTTGGGTTTGAGTCTCAATCCCATCATCTCTAAAAGGTGAGTAATGCTTACTTATGCAAAAAAAGATGTAATAAATACTTAACAAAGATGTTGCAAGGCTAAAAATGTTAATCTCCATAACAGATCTTTGGCCAAAATGTAAAACAGAAGGGCTAAGCACTTATACATTTTCACTCTTTTAATAACAATGGGTATACTGGCACCACTTGCTGCTTGTCAAGGCTTAGTTTTATTAGTTTCACACTGCATTGCTTTGGCGATCATTCTTTGATAGCACTTTTAAAATATTATTTCCTTTTTCCGGATGACAGGGTTACAGTACATAGGACATATGCATTAGTGAGTCAACATCTCATGACTCTGGGGAACATACCCGGCAAACGTTAAGGTAAATGCTTAGTCACAACTCTGCTAGTTATAAACCAATATAAACCAGTTGATCAGTACATCTTAGATGGCTTGTCTTCCCATAAAAGAGCTAACACAGGGCGTGTCTACACAAGGTGCTTAATGTTGAGAAGACTAATTCTACTGTGCATTAGCACGGCAGGCAAAGCCTATGCTAATGCACAGTAGACTTAGTCTAATGCACAGTAGCGTCAGAAAAAAAAAGTTCATCTGCGCTAATGCATGGTAGCAACAATTATGATGCATTTAGTACCTGTCATAACAGGTACTAAACTTAATGTAATTCCAGTGCATTAATAAACATGTAGATGCGCCTACAGACACTTCACCATAAATCCAGATTTTAGCATTCTCGTGCTTGCGTTTAAGGCCTCAAATAGCCTCTCCAAGCCTATAATTAGCAATGTGCAAGTCAAAGAGTTTATCTGTATGGCTCCAGGGACACATCCTGGGGAGAGCATTTGAACATTACAAGATTGAAAAGGATCTCATCTCTGAAAGGCGCTTATCACTTTGGAGGGAGTAAACCCACTCCTGGCACAGAAGCTGTTATCCATGGGTGTGAAGCAGTTACCTCAGTTGGGGGATGTGATACCACAACTATCAGTGACAGCTTGTTGGGGACAGAGGAAAAGGAAAAAGCGAGTTCTTCAAAAGGAATAAGAGCAGAGGTGCCGTTGTGCTTCAGTCCTCATCACTTCAACATCGTGCCCCCAGGCACCTGATGACAAACAGAAGCAGATCATCGTAGGGGCTGGCTGGGGCATGACACGGCTGTTGCACACCTGCACACACGTAGATCACAGCCCCCTGGGGCCCCAGGTGAAGTCAGGTTAATGTGGCTCTGCAGATCCCAGGACCCTCCTGAAATGGAGACCCCGGGGACGACCCGCCGGGCCTGCAGGAGGCAAAGGGGGGACCGCGAGCAGCTCCTAAGCACCCTCTGCTGGCAACCAACGGGGCGCTTCGCACGAAGGGGACGGGACCGGCCCAGGGCAAGCCGCGCGGGTACAGCCGGCACCTGCCTGGCTTCTAGGGACCTTATGAGGTCGGTGGCTCTGCGACCCCGAGGACACTGCCCGCCCGGGCGACCGCAGCACCAAGCAGCCGCCGCGAACCCGGACCCCGGCGGTGGGCGGGGCCTGCCTCTGCTATCAGGCAAGTCCACATCCCACCCGGTTGCGGGGGGGAGTCGGCACAGCCCACTTCATGCCAGGAGGGGGCCGCGAGAGCAGCCCTTGACTGCACTTGGGACAACCCAGGTCGGTACAGCACTGCGCAAGCGCTGCCATCGGCACCAGGCTCCGCCCCCGGGGGGTCCTGATGTCTCCGTGCTGACCCTCACACAGCCCGGCTGGTTTGAGGTGTCCCGCGCATTAGCCTGCGCGAGTTTCCGGGTCAGGCGGAGAGGAGGCAGCCCACGCGTCCCGGAAGTGGCTCGCGGAGGGCCTCGCCCGGCTGAGGCGGCGCGAGGAGGGAGGAGGGAGCGGGTGCAGCGGCTCGTGGCCGCCTCCCGTCGCGATGAGCGCGGCCGGGCTGGTGTCTGCCG
>NW_017729001.1:9480840-9482770 GCF_001723915.1 Gavialis gangeticus
CGCGCCGCCGGCCCCCGCGCCGCCCGGGACGCCCCCCAACGCCCTGCCGCCCGGCCCCGAGTACTACGAGGAGGAGGAGCTGGAGAGCGCCGACGAGGAGGACGGCGAGCGCAGCGCCCGCGCCCGGGACTCCGACGAGGGTGGGCGGGGCCCGCGCCCGGGAGCCTGGGTGGGGCAGGGGGAGACTCGCACCTTCCTCGCTAGTCGGGGAGGGGTGTGTGCAGTGTAATGGTTGTACGCGTAATACATGCTCATGCACGTGTGTGTGTGTCACGTACACACGCATGTGTTTTTACGGCTTTGAGTGCGCATGTCTAAAAGCACGAGGTTTTGTGAGCTGACACTCGCTTCATCCCCACCTGGGACCTGGTTAGGAGCAGCTGTGGGGCAGGAGGAGCAGGGAGGGTCACTGCTTTGGATCTTAACCTCAAGATCAGGGTTTCTCAACCCATGGGTCTTGACCCAAAAATGGGTTGCAAGAATATAGGAGAGAGTTGAAAACAAACTTTACAAATGGATTTTCCTTTAAAGGAGAAAAATGTAGGAACTCTGTGGTCCCCCCTTGTCTCACACACACACTGCTGCCCCTTGCTCTGGGGGTGCGGGCAGCAGGTTGGGAGCGAGGGACACTGGGTTGGGACTGGCCATCAATGTTTACAAATCGGTCCTGGTACAGAAGTTGAAAACTGCTGCTCTAGACTCAAGCCCCCCTGCCCCCCATCAGACTTCAGGAACCCCACTTTTTCGCTCCAGAAAAATAACCCAGTAGTTCCCCCATTGCAAAGAACTGGGCCAGGCCAAATGGTTTTGACGCTGTGGATTTCTATTTCACATCTCTGGGTTTGTTTTATGAATGGTGGGTTGGGGTTTGCGCACCTGAGTGGTAGTGTTGCACATACCTCATGGCAGCCTTGAAAGGACTTCATAGCATCCCTGCAACAGCCGGGTTGAGAATCATTGTGTTATTTCCACAAGAGAGTGGAGGGGAAATTGGTGTAAAACTGTCGCAGGAGAAACAGGAGGGATATGGGGGTGGAGTTTGGGCTAGTTTTCAGTGGAGAGAGGGATGGTAATAACAGGGGGGAAAGTCCATAGGTAGTGAGAAGAGGGGAGGAACAGAGGAGTGAAGTGAGAGAACATAGTAAAGTAGTACAGTGGCAGATTACACTGTCAGAGAGATTGTGTGAGATGGCACTAAGCATTAGTACTAGTCTCTGTTACATGTAGATGCTGAAGGACTTTTGTGAGGTGTATGCTTATGAATACTAAGCTGAATAATTCCCAGTAGCATTACTTAGCACCCTTAGTGGAAGTCTTGTCTCTGTTGTAAAACGTAACAGAATTTAGTTCTATTATTTTTTTGTTCTGGGGTTCAGGTAAAGTTTGGAGTGGTCCTGAGACTTGTAAAGGAGCTGGGGTTTGTTGTAGCAAAGAGACTATGGCAGGGATAAAAATGTAAGAAAGTCTACAACACATCCCTCATGTTATGACTAGCTTTCATGGATAGTATGAGGATTTTCTAATTTATTATAATTAGCTAGATTTATTCAAGAAACAAAGGGACAAGATGTTTTGTGTCAGCTGATTTCATTTTCTGTACTATTAAGCTTTATTCTGAATACTTGTTTTAGCAAACAGGACAGGTATGTGTAGGAAAACATGGATAGCAGCTTGCAATGGTCTGAAGATGAGTGTGTCAGAATTCACCTTTTAGGCTGCCCTAGCATTGATTAGAAATAAATGCAACTAGATAAAAATGACCTGTTTCTTTAAAATGATTTGATGCTGTGTTTTTAATGATATCAAATCTTTCTACACTTGATTCAGATACTGAGGATGCTAGCGAAACTGACCTGGCAAAACACGATGAAGAGGATTATGTAGAAATGAAAGAACAGTAAGTATTCCTGTCCCCTGCTCCTCCCTCTCC
>NW_017729001.1:9483425-9484731 GCF_001723915.1 Gavialis gangeticus
GCCCCCCCCCCCCCCCCCCCCCCCCCCAAACAAAATTTATTGGCATCTTACTTCAAGTTTTTTAACTCACTACAAAAGCCAGGGACAGGTTATTTCTGTCTGAATAGTTCCTAACATAACAGGGCTACTTAGTTATATTGGACTTATTAAAGGTTCCCTCTGTCCACATGCACACGCTACTTAGCTGTTGCATCAATGTTCAAACAACTTCAGTGTTTGCTGCTGTCCTCCTGGATAGACAGGTGTAGATGTGACTTCACTGGAGCCATTTATTTCTGCTCTGGATATGAATGGGCCCCCCGTGCGCTTGGCGGCGGACCCGGAAGTGGACCGGAAGCATTTTCGGTCCACTGCTGAGCATGCTGGCCCCACCCCCCATGCTTCTGTGGGATGCTCCATCCACCTCACCATCTCAGCATTCGTGAGCTGCCTGGTACCTTGAGACATGTAGAATAAACATTTAAAGCTGTGTCTATGTCCAAATCATTGAATCTCTCCGATTTCAATTTGGAGGGTTCCAGTTCAATTCGGAGAGATTAAAGGATCTTCTGATTCGATTAGGAAATTTGGCCACTGAATTGGGCTGAATCTCTGCCAGATCAAATCAGCAACTGAAGCTTCACACAGCCCTAGTAAATATCTATTCTTTTCTCATCAGGTAAAAGGCTTTCCATAAGCATTGTTTTGCAACAGAACTTAATGTTCTCATTTAAAACCTGCACTGCCCCTTTAGTTCTATGATAAACCCAAATGGTTGCTCCTGGTACAAATCAATAGTCTGGATTATGTTTTCTGTGTATTTTTTACTCCAATATGTATTGATCTGCAGCAGGGGCGGGCAGTTATTTTGGGCAGAGGGCCGCTAACTGAGTTTTGGCAAGCCATCGAGGGCCACATGACAGGCAGCCAAGGGCAGATAAATATTAATTTTCTAAATGTTTTAGGGACCCCGCAGGCTGGGTAGAATGGTCTGGCAGGCTGCATCTTGCCCACCCCTGATCTACAAACATCAAGAACAATACAACAGACTTATTATGCCCTCTTAGCCTTGGGGGTGCCTCAATCTTCATGGCTCAGTTCCCTATTTTTAGGATGTGAATGTGTCCCTATCTTGCATAGGCTGCAACTTTAAAGTAAGCCCCTCATCAATATACATGGAAGACGAGATACATTTGAGGCGAAATAAACTTTGACCTCCTGCCTTACAACTCTGTGAATTAACACAGATCCATTCTTCCCATCCTGCTTTAAACACTGGAGAATGCTGCAAATGCATTTAATGAAATAAAGTCTATTACCAGAATTC
>NW_017729001.1:9489731-9493467 GCF_001723915.1 Gavialis gangeticus
GACCCCGCAGGCTGGGTAGAATGGTCTGGCAGGCTGCATCTTGCCCACCCCTGATCTACAAACATCAAGAACAATACAACAGACTTATTATGCCCTCTTAGCCTTGGGGGTGCCTCAATCTTCATGGCTCAGTTCCCTATTTTTAGGATGTGAATGTGTCCCTATCTTGCATAGGCTGCAACTTTAAAGTAAGCCCCTCATCAATATACATGGAAGACGAGATACATTTGAGGCGAAATAAACTTTGACCTCCTGCCTTACAACTCTGTGAATTAACACAGATCCATTCTTCCCATCCTGCTTTAAACACTGGAGAATGCTGCAAATGCATTTAATGAAATAAAGTCTATTACCAGAATTCCTAGGCTTGGCTTGGCGTTGTGTTGCCAATGGTTCATAATAGAGCAGCTTGCTTCTTGCATTAGCAGTTACCGTGCTGCATCATGTATAAATCCTTGTGTATGCTCTTGTGAGATGCTCCATCCGCCCCGCAATCTCAGTGTTCACGAGCTGTGCCTGGTACCTCGAAGTATATAGAGAAAACATTTAAAGCTGCATCTATGATTGAATTGCTAATTCTCCTAATCAGCATCGAATCTTCAGATTCAGCCGAATTGAATCGGGACAGTGATCTGAATCAACGCGTCAAATCACTGTTCCCCAAGTCGGGCTGAATCCAAATTGAATGAGGCCTGCTTTGCACACCCCTAATATTTACCTGAATAGGTGGTGAAATGAACAGTCATTGTTTGTTTTACTGTTTATATAATGCTGCCCTTTTGTTACAGGATGTATCAGGACAAACTGGCATCACTTAAGAGGCAGTTACAGCAGTTACAGGAAGGTAAGAAGTTTTTTCTGAAATAATAGCAGGTGCCTTACTTTAAAGTGCGTCTTAGAACAAGAGCTTACAGCCATCCTTCAGAATTTGTGAGAGAAGTTTTCTGTAATCTTTTTTCAACTACTAGTTTGCTTGCAATTGAATATGGGATGGGAAGGGTAAGAAGTGTTGTATTCTCCTGATTTGGGGAGAGCTATGTAAATGTAAAGCTTCGTAGTCCATCTAGGAAAATGTCCCTTAAAACAGTTACCACTAAACAAGTTGGTCATCTTAGCCACATTCATTTTTCACTGTTATAATCCAGCTTTTTTTTTACTTCTTTTTTTCCTTAGTGTTGGCCTTTGGCAATGCTGTGCCATTTCAGGGCAGTATTTTTAGGCTGTCCTTTGCATTTTGCATGATGCCCCTCAGTTAGGCATGTGCACTAGTGGGAATAATTCAACCACTTTGTCTTTTTCTGCTCCCCTGCCTTCTCTCCTCCACCAAATACCACCCATTCCAGCAAAGTGTAATATGCTTCTGTTCTGGTTGGTTTTGCAGAAGCAGGTGAGCAGACTTATATTTAGTCTTTCCCATATAACTGTATCTAGCATTTCAAGTAGTCTGGGATCTCTAAATAGTAGAGCAAATAAGGTCCTAATAGAATTTGGTGACTAATTTCAATCAGGTACTTTACAAGAATATCAGAAAAGAATGAAAAAACTGGACCAACAGTACAAGGAAAGGATCAGGAATGCAGGTGAGTTGGATTTCATTGTTTTTAAAAAAAGGCATCCAAAGAACCTTTATGGCATTATGGTTACAGATGTACTGATTCATTGCAGAGGCTTCCATTATACCATTGCCAAAGCCCTCAGGCAAATAAGGCTAGTTATAATTGTCCCATTGTCATCTTTGGCATACAAAAATATGTTCAGAAGTAGTCATTCATGTGGCATCCAAATACATATAAACTTATCTTCTGAAATAGATTGCATAAAATGCTATTGGAGTCTTTTCCAAAATGTATTTGACTTGTGTTCTGTCCAGAACTTTGTCTGTTTTTTGAAATACTATCCTGTGACAATATCAGGAACATTGGTATGCAGAGGATGTGAAATAAGGCCTGATTAAGAGCCCAAGTTTGCTGCTTTTATATTTATTGTCATAGTCTTGAATAAAAATTCTGGAGGTGCATCCTTTATACAGAGCCCAGTCCTGGTCAGCTGAAGTCAGTAGGAATGTTATTACCAACTTTTCTTGGGAGTAGGGCTGTTCCATTTGTAGGCGATGTGCTTACCTCATTCTGATGTATGAACTGGGTTATGTCTTTGAGATGTGCTGTAACACATCTTCATTGGTATGCAGCATGGGTGCTCAACCCTTGTCCCACTGGCCAGATCCAGCCCTGGCACTGTTTTTTCTGGCCAGTGGCACTCTCCACAGGTCCAAAAACTTGGTGGCATGGGAATGGTGTCACTGCTGCTCTGCTCTCAAATTTCCAGACCTGTGGTGAGCCCCATGGGCCAGATTAACATTGCCCTTTGCACTGGATTGGGTGTGCAGTGCAGGACAGTACAAGACCTAACACTGGCACATGGGGCTAGGTGGGAAGGCCTGATCTGCCCTGCTGACCAGCCCCATGCCACTCTTCTGGTCTGCGGGGCCAAAAGATCAAGCACCACTAGTATGTAGCAGTGATGCACATCTCATCTGCCCCCTGTGGGCCAGATTTAGAGCTCAGAGCCACATTATATGGCCTGCAATGCTAGAATTTAGCAATAGTCACATGAATTGCTGCAGCTCCTGGAGTTGCAGCAACCTTTGCTTTTCTCACGAGGAGCTGCTCATGGATTTGGAAGTTTGGTGGAAAGACAGATAGTGGATTTAGATTCATATGAATTCAAAGGTCTGTCCCACCCACTTAAGTAGGCAAAAAGTACTGTGTTGCTGCAGAAATAAATTTGAGGAAGCAGCAGCCAGGCCTAGTGAAATATGTTTAATATATGGTCCTTCACGGATTGTATTTCTAGCAGTATCAGCTGCATCCTGTAAGCTTTCTTTTTAAAAGTCAGATCTGGTGCAGACTTACTTTAATGGAAACTTAAGCAGCTGGCCCTTTCTCAAGTTTATTCAGAACTGAGCATGGCACTTGGATTGAACAGAAGCAAATCATAAATTGGTTACTACTCTATGAAGTTTGCTGCCATTTTTCTTCTGAAAACTTACAGAAAGTTCCAACCTGCATTAATGTTTTACAGAAACTTTGACACACATACACAGAAATTGACATTGTAGAAGTGTAAAATGTGCCTGAATGGCATAAGTATGTACATTGTTTACCTCTCCACCTTTGCTGTATTGAATCATTTAGAATTACTAAAGAGAGTCATCATATATCTTTAAAGGATAGTAAAGTGACACTAATTAGACCTTTGGGTTGTTTGTTTTGTTTTTTTTTTTATCTTGCAGAACTTTTCCTTCAACTGGAAGTAAGTATTCTTTATCATTTATCTCAAAAATAGGAATGGTAGTCCTTTTTGAGAGAACTATGTAGCATTTTCCATTAGGGATGTGTGAAGCTTCAGTCCCTGATTCCATTCAGCCCAATTTGGTGGCCAAATCTCCAAATCCAAATAGAGTCAGAGGACCCTTTAATCTCTCCGAATCGAATTGGAACCCTCCAAATCAATTCGGAGAGATTCAGAAAGATTCGGACATAGATACAGCTTTAAATGTTTTTTCTACATACCTCTAGGTAGCAGGGGGTTTGTGAATGCTGAGATGCTGGGGCGCATGGAGTGTCCCACAGAATCACGGGGGGGCTTCCCAGCACATTCAGCAGCAGACCTGGAAGTGAACCAGAAGCACTTCCGGTCCATTTCCAGGTCTGCTGGTGACTGGTGCCTCCTGGGT
>NW_017729001.1:9498467-9501110 GCF_001723915.1 Gavialis gangeticus
TTGTGAATGCTGAGATGCTGGGGCGCATGGAGTGTCCCACAGAATCACGGGGGGGCTTCCCAGCACATTCAGCAGCAGACCTGGAAGTGAACCAGAAGCACTTCCGGTCCATTTCCAGGTCTGCTGGTGACTGGTGCCTCCTGGGTGTGTGTGTGTGTGGGGGCAAATGGGGTCCCCCCGTGCCTGAGCTGGGGAGGCACAGGCCCCCCCCCCGCACGCTCCCCGGCAGACCCAAAAGTGGACTGGAAGTTCTGGGTCTGCTGCCGAGCGTGCTGGGGAGTCCCCCGTGCTTCTGTGGGACACTCCATGTGCCCCAGCATCTCAGCATTCACAAACTACCTGCTACCTAGAGGTATGCAGAAAAAACTGTTAAAGCTGTGTCTATGTCCGAATCTCTGATTCTCTGAATTGGCATTGAATCTTCAGATTCAGGTTCAGCCAAATTGAATCGGGGACAGTGATCCAAATCAACGAATTGAATCACTGTCCCTGATTCGGGCCAAATCTGAATTGAATAGCGCCCACTTTGCACACCCCTATTTTCCATCATTTAAAATTAGATACTGTACTGTATCTCACCTATAAACTTCTCTTTAACATTACTTTGAAGTAGTTGCTGAACACTATTTTTTTTTTTAATTTTAAGACTGAACCACAAAACAACATAAATAGTCCCTTAAGCTTACGAGTGACTACCAAAAAACTTTTTTTCTTGATTGATAACTATTCCTGTTTTGAGGATAGTTGGTTAGAGCTTTGAGATATTAGGAAGCATAAATGAAAATTGTTTTTAACACTGATCACACTGAGCTCTCTGCTTAGTTTTACATATTTTCATTTCATCATTTAAATGCTGGCACACTTAGAAATATAATGTATCCATACTCTGGGATACAGCAGTCAATCAAACATCTTTTGTTAGCATCAACCCCCTTTTCAGCTACAATATACCTCCTGATGTTGTTGGTTTTGTTTCTTACCCATTACTGTTTTCTTGTTGGCTTGCCTTAGACAGAGCAGGTAGAGAGAAACTATATCAAGGAGAAGAAGGCTGCTGTGAAAGAGTTTGAAGATAAGAAAATTGAGCTGAAGGAAAATCTGATTGCTGAGTTAGAAGAGAAAAAGAAGATGATTGAGAATGAAAAGCTAACCATGGAGCTAACCGGAGGTAAAACAAAATAAGAATCTGTCATTCTGCATTTTCTTTAAGTCAGTTTCAAAGTAGAGAAGCCAGTACACTATGGGTAGGCAGAATGTGGTTTTTTAAGTTCTCTACATGTTTGTTTTTAGAACACTAATTCTTGGCTTTTTAGTGGGCAAAGTATTTCAGAGTAAAGGTCCTTGGACTGGGCCGGCAGGGCCAACATGTAAATTAATAAGGCATCAGTGAAGGAATAAAAAATAAGATACTGTATTCTAATAGTTTCTTTTTTCCTTCAAAAAAAGATGACCTAAACACTTTCCAGGACACTTAATTTTTGTTTCATGTCTTTGATCAGTCACTACGATTCTTAACCTTTTTAGTTTTAGTATCTTTAAACTAATTGGGTTATATGGCTTAATTTTAAGGGATTTTGTAGGCACTCTTGAACATTACATCTGTGGTCTTAAACTTCTCTATCAGAAGCTCATAGAATTGGTACTGGAACACGTTCCAGAGCTGTGCCATGTGTTTCTGCTAGTGCTGTTGTGCTATTTCATGGCATAGTCACCTTGTAACTTCATCTGAAGAAGCTATTTGGGTAGAAGTCTAGGGATTACTTGATTAAAAATCATTTGGGAACATCATAGGGGAGAGTTTTGTTTTTTTTTAATGGCTTTCACCATTTTAGTGGGTGAAATGGTACAGAAATTATTACAAGTGTGACTAGGGCACTGTGTGGCATCCATGTCCATTTCTGTACCAGGGATGAGAAGTGGTGGTGGTTTTGTAGTGAGGCTGTGCCATTTTTATAGTTGCCTGGTCAAAATTCTTTTCTGTCATCTCTGAAAGAATCATGTGAAACTTTTATTTCAGTACCAGGACTTTAGCAATAATCAGAGATCAGAATGTATAGAGAGGAATCATGACTTTTTCAGCCTGTGCGCAAAAGGCGGCAGGATACAGTTTAAAAAAAAAAAAGGCTTGGGCAATAATGTTTTCTTTCCTTTTAAACTAAAATATGCTTACCTGTGTTATATCTCCCAGGAATTCTTTCTTTTGCCTTAGATGTGCTGCTTTATCCATTATACTCTGGAGAGATGCTCTTTTATTTTAAGCATTAGCATACAGTGCAAATTATTTGCAAGTTGTCTGATCTGACAGACTATCTGCTAATCGTGTACAGTATAGGTATGCAGACCACAGTTTCCTTACTTGAATACTTATTTCAATAGCACTCACATGCCACAAGCAGCAGTAAAGCAAGTAAAGTCCCTGCAGTTGGCTCTTCACTGTTGTAAGTATGTCTTAAAACAGTGGGTTTTGCATGTTAGAATGTACTAAATAAGATGCATAATGGTTATTTTCTCTAAATGTTAGAGGTGCGCTGATAAAGATTTTTTGGGCCAATACTGATAGCCAATTATTGACTGATATTGGCTGATTTTGATACGATTGCCAATATGCAGCATAGCAGCTTGGAGAGCAGCATCCTCCTGGTT
>NW_017729001.1:9501161-9507119 GCF_001723915.1 Gavialis gangeticus
CCTGTGGTGAGGGAGGGAGTGGGGCTGGGGCAGGTGCTGCCTAGCCAGAGTGGGGCGGGGCATAGGATGGAGCTGGCGGCTTGTCCAGGAGGGGCAGGGGAGCAGCTTCCGCCACTGTGCACCCCCAGGGAGCATGTGCCCCCTGGATCTATGCACAGGGCAAGGGCAAGGGCAAGCTGCTGGTGTGCGCTCAGGGCCAGTGCTGCTCCAGCCTCTTTCCGAGGCTGCGCTTGGGCTGGGTGGGGCGGGCCAGGTGGTGGCAGTGCTGGAAAGCAGGGCTATGGGGAGGTGGGGGCTAGAGCTACAGTGAATTTTGGGGTGCCTCTAGCTCCCCTGTAGACCCACCGCCACTGCCTGGCCTGAGTGCAGCCGCCGAGAAGAGGCTGGAGCAGCCCCAGCCACTAGTTCACAATGGCAGCCCGCCCTTGCCATGTGCACAGATCTGGGGGGCACATGCCCCACTTGCCTCCCTCCACCCCACCCTGGCTGTATAGCGCCTGCCCCTGGCACACTCCCTCCCTCACCACATGGGCCTCGATCTGTCCTGTCCCATCCTTCCCCTATGCCCCTTTCCCCCAGTGGACTTACCAGGCAGGTGCTGCACTTCTCGCTGCATGCATGTTGCGGCTGCTCACGTGCACACAGCATTTATGGATGACGTTATTGGCCACATTAGGCAAAACAATCCGATTGCTGATAATGTCAGTTTTTCTTTTATCAGTGCTGATACAATATGGATCAATGTATTGTTGCAGATCTACTAAATGTAGTTAACTGATCGTGTATAGCATGGCTTCCCTCATCATTTGTCTGTACTGTGGCGGCAATTGGAACTGATGTATTTCAGCTATCCTTGTCACTGTATTCTTCTAGCAACCACACGAGATGTTCCTGTTTTTCCATTAGGTTGGTGTGAAGTGTCATTCCATGACTACCACCATCTTCAGGAAAAAGGATTTCTTCAGCACTTATGGTTTGGCAGTAAAACTGTTGATATGTGCCACACTATTGACCTAATCAATAATGCCAGGGTTTAACTCGCCTTCAGAGTTCTTCAGTAACAGATGTTAAAAAAGCTGAATAGAGGCAAACAGTAAAGGTTGAAAAATGCAATTTAAAGCCAATAAAATAGATTAGGAGAAATGCATTTGTGTCCAGGCTCTGGGAAATCAGCAGTAAGTGGACGCATTTCTTTCATGGAGCCAATTGGTATCCTAGGTGCAGCAAGCATAGCCAAGGCAATAACTGACACAATAAAGGCAGGTAGAAGGATAATTAGCTTACTTCACAGATGGTGCTGCTGTGATATTGGACTAAAGGTTTTTTCTAATAAAGAGCAACTCCCTCACCTTATGGACAGACAGCATTAGCTGTGTTGCTGAGATCTGTCTATGATGCCTTTTATATTTTCACTTCATAATTTTTGCACAAGTTATAGAGACTTAATATTTCAGTAACACAGAAAGAATTAAGATGTGAAATGCATGTAGATAGATTTAGGAATGCTGATGACTTTGTACAGCCTGCTTAGTCTAATCCTGGCCTCATGAGCACCTTGTCCTGAATTGAAATATTACCCCAAAATTAGAGTTGCATCATAGAGGTGCATATCATATCAGCAACGATAAAAGGAAAATTGACATTGTTGGCAATTGACTCCATCCCGTGCCCTGCCCCACTCTTACTGAGTAACGCCTGCCCCAGCCCCACTCCTACTCCCTCCCTCACCGTGGAGTCTCAATCCACACCCCCCTATGCCCCTTTCCCCCAAAAGACTTACTGGCCAAACGCTGTTCTTCAATTTCCCAGGCTACATATCAGCAATGGGATTGGTATCAACTGATATGGCTGGTCAATAATGGCCATAAGTATCAGCTCAAAAAATCTTTATTGATGCACCCCTACCTAAAGTCTTGATAAGGGTTCCAAAAAGGTATTGCCACACATGGACACAGCTTGTATTTTCTGACATACGCTTCTCATAAGTAGGCCCAGTCTTGTGGAAGCAAATTTACTGATGCAGAAAGCATTGAGCTTAACCAAGTTTTAACACTGATTACCTGAAGTTACAAGTTACTGTTAATGTGATTGGTTGAAGGTCTACTCTTGATCTCTTTTGGCCTGAAAAGTGCTTACCCATCCATCTGTCTTGTTGCTTTAAGGATACATGTCTTTAAGAATAGAGATTGCAAGATTTGAGTCATAGTGGTCTGCAGAACAATAGGTGAATGTGCTGGCATGGCTACTGCAGCCTGCTTTCAGTGGAAGAATCAGCTTTCAGTTAATCTATAGTGTGATAGAATGACTTAAAACAGAAGCTGGAAAAAACTGGTTTGCTCTTATGTTGCCTTTTGAGATTGCTCAGCTTGTTTCCTATTTTGCAAAATTTTGTGTGCGACATTGGGCCATCTTGCTCCTGTTCATTCCAAGGGAGGAGGAAATCTCATTTAACTTGTGCATTGTGATGTCGGTTATGTCATCGGTCCAGAGTTTCATGCATTTCATTAGAAAAACAATGTATTAAACAAATTCCCATAGCCAATATTACTTTAATAAGAGCTACTTTGGACTTAAGTTTAAAGGAACATTATTTAGTTATGGATACCAGTTACAGTGAATAAGTTAATCTGAAATGAGGCACCTGCATTCCATGCTGAGAGGCATTACATAGCCTAGAGTATTAATTCAACGAGCTACTTAGGCTGACAAACCCATATAATTAAGATTTCATTTGGAAAGAGCACTAGAACAATATAATACCCAGAATGTAGATGAGACAGAAATCTGAAGAAAAACTGAGTAAATTAATGAAACAATGCAGTTTTGGTAAGACTGGGGATATTTACTCATAAAACATATACATCATCTGTTGGGGGTGGGGATATGAAAATGATCCAATTCCAGTACATATGTGTAGTGTTAGTTAACTGGATCCCTGAAAGGATCATTATACATAAAATAAAGTAGACTGTTCTCTCAGCTGGGTTTTTTTTTTTAATTGTGGTTTTTGGGTTTGGTTGGCTCCTAAGCCTTATGATACAAATAATAAATAAAACCCTACTGTCTCTCAACTGTCTCAATATTAACTGGTGAATTTCTTGTAGAAATCCCAGGAATGCATTTAATTGGGTTATCATTCCAGATAAGCTTTCTCTAAATGTCATGGTTTCATTGCATGTGATCTACCAAAACATCTCCATGTCATTTTGGCTCCAAAGCCATCTGAAGTTGCAATAGTTTGTTGAGTGGGGGGAAGAGGGTTGCTTTTCTTTGTTTTTATAAAGAGGAGTCATTGATCTGAAGTTACAGTTTTCAGTGTAGGTTCTAAATCTGATGAGTATAAAATTAGACCACCTACAGAAGGAAAATATTTATAGCTTCGTGATTATAATTACTTCAAAGTAGTAAGTTGGGATGAAGATGGACTTCGTACAATGCATGGTAAAGGCGGCAAACTTAAATAGATGTTGTAATTTTCAAGATGTTATCAATTTTTTTCTTATATTTTGTGGTTGTTAATTATTTTAAAAGTTTTTTTTAGTTTTGTTTACTTGTGAAATTGTGTCTGGGATATGGGGCAGTTAGGTTGCTGTTTGCAAAATGTGGGGGCAAAAATTAGCTGTGCAGTAGTTGGAAAAGAATAAAGGCACTTGCCAGCTTCAAGTCCAGAAGATAAGACAGATTTAAGTTAAATTCTTAGCTTTCTTGACTAAGAAAAAGTACTCATAATCAAAAGCAGTCATTCTCAACCTTGGTACCTTGAGATCGTTTCAAGGGTGCCATGGAGTGCTACACTATTAGCCCTGTTAGGTTTGTGAACATGATTCACAAGATTAATTCAGAGATTTCAAATAGAGATTCATAGTTGTGGTCTTTCTGAGTTCTTTGCAAAAGAAAAATTGCTTTTATTATTTTTCTGTGCTCAAAAAAGCAAAACAAAAAAGTGAAAACTAAGAGCTGGCATGTTTGTGACGGGTACCTCAAGTCTGTTCAGGTATGCATCAGATCAAAAAGGTTGAGAACCATGCATCTATAGCTTGATTTATTTTTATTTTTATTTATTTTATTTTTTTTAAAGCTTGGGGGGAAAAGGGTGCATTTTATGTTAACACTGTCTTTTGGATTTTTATTGCTTCATGGACCTGGAAGCACGGTTGTTCAGACCATATATTTGTAGTATGCATCTTATGAAGTCTAACTGAATGGAACTATTTTTTGATAAAATTTATCAGTATCGTTTTGTTTGAATTTGTTAGCTTTGTTAGGTGAGTCAACATGCATTTCAGCCCACAGTGCCTAGCCAAAACTTAACTCAAACTCAGTACTGTTAGATTCCTTTTATCTGAGGATCTCCCAAATTTTAATGGGAAAAGGGGATGGGTTAACTTGCATTCTAAAATTTTTGGGGAAAAGTTATCTATAAGAGTAGCTCAGGGTGATACTGAGAGGAGGCCTACTCATAAGGAAATAAATAGCTCAGTAAACTGTGCTTTAAAATCATCTACCCATCATGTCTCTGGCCTCTTATTTCAATAGTTCTTGAATGTTAAGCAGGTTTGGGCTGGACAACATTAATCCTTCATTAGAAATGCTCCAGCAAGCACTTTGATGCCTTGAGAATGTGATGTTAGTAAAATGTAAAATTTCCAGAAAATTCCTAAAAAAAAAATTTTTCCACCATAGCAAATCATTTTATCATTTGGAGTAGTTTGCCTGCTTCCCCTTTAGCACTACAAGATAGCTTGCTGTTCCTGGATGTGCCCTGTTTTAGCCTGAGGTAGAAATCCTATGTTCCAACCACTCATTACCAAAGATTTCATGATAAATTTGTGTTGTTGCTGCCTTTCAGAGGTTTTCTTGGGTTTTCAAATATAGGTTTTTGCATAGGTCTTTATTTAAGAATGTGCAAGCTCTTTTAAAAAGTGTTTTAGGTTAAGAAATAAGAGACTCTGAACTCACTTCAGTATAACTTTGTATCTGCTAACTTGCTAAAATCGAAGTACCAAGATGATGATGAAAGCAGGAGGCTGACTTCATTCTGATTTTCTCTCTGTTTTAAGCAGTATAAATTCCAGATTGGAGTCAAAATTAAGATTAAAACTTTTTAAACCTTAACTTGCTGTGGCTGCATATCTTCCTGAATGACTGCTTTTAACCTTTCCATTGCAATGTTTACATATATTAGTAATAATTAATGAATGGAATGCATCCCGCATAACATGACTTATGTGCAGTGTCTGGAGGGCCTTTAATGTTAATGTTTTCAAAATCAGGATTCAGTCACAGAGATGAGATTTCTTTCTGCAGTCAGCCCATCAGTGAACGCGACTTTATTTGTTGCTTTTACTGCAGTAGCAGTTTCTTTGATGTGTGCCATGGTGATCCTTGCTCACCCTTGAGGGAAAGGGAAGTTTAATCTGAGCTGTTTTGAACATGTTATAGGATTTCAGCATCTGGATAAAGCGAGAGACGTTGCATCAACAGGGGAAAGCTACCGTGGGTACAATTTTAGGCTTATTTGAAGATATGTCTGAAATGTCAGTATATTAAGAGCTGTATAATTATGGGAAGCCATTTGAGTTAATTACTTAAAAACATCTGCAGCAAACTTTATATATGATCATAGAACTATAGGAAAGTAGGGCTGGTAGGGACCTCACAAGGTTATCTAGTCCAGCCCCCTGCTCAAAGCAGCATCACCCCTGACTATACTGTCTCAGCCAAATGTCTGTCTAATCTGCTCTTGAAAATATATAAGGATGGTGATTTCACAACTTCTTTATGTAACCTGGTCCAGTGCTTGACCTTTGACCGCCCTCATAATTAGGGTATTTGAGTCTACTTTCTCTCCTAGTCTCCAATTTAAATTTCCTCTGTTGCAGCTTGAGGCCACTGCTCCTAGTCTTGCCTTCTATGGGCACAGAAAAAGCCCATCTTCATCCTTTCTATAATTGCCTT
>NW_017729001.1:9512119-9536206 GCF_001723915.1 Gavialis gangeticus
TCATAATTAGGGTATTTGAGTCTACTTTCTCTCCTAGTCTCCAATTTAAATTTCCTCTGTTGCAGCTTGAGGCCACTGCTCCTAGTCTTGCCTTCTATGGGCACAGAAAAAGCCCATCTTCATCCTTTCTATAATTGCCTTTCAGGTGTTTAAGGACTATTATTAAATCCCTTCTCAGTTTTCTCTTCTCCTGACTAAATAATCCCAAATCTTTCAGCCTTTCCTCATAAATCTTGCTTTCTAGGTCCCTAGTCATATAGGTTGCTCTGCATTGAACTCTTTCCAGTGTGTCCACATCCTTCTTGAAGTGTGGGACCCAAAATTGGAAGCCATACTTAAGGTGAGGCCTCAGCGGTGCTGACTGGATTATGTTGTTGGCTTCTTTGTAACAAGAATATGAGCATTTAAACTACTGGAATGCTCCCAGTTAAGTCAATTTTCATGTAGACATCCATATTCATAAATGAGCTTCCATGCTACGTACTCCCCATTGTTGTGCCAGGCATCCATGTCACACAACACAAACCTTTCACATCCTGTAGTCATTTGCAGGAAGACACGTGACTTTTACATCCTTTGGAGTATATCTGAAACATTTGTCCATAATAAGAAATCTTTTTTTACAGTTAGGTCTTCAGGTCTTGTCCACAAGCTGTTACTTTGACAGGGTTAAGCACAGTATTCAAATAAGAGCGTCCTTATAACTTCCATAGTAAGTGGGCCTGAGTGTCTAATGTAGCTGCCTACATTTAACTTGGACAAAGTTTGCATGCGATTGTAAATATTCCATGCAAACACAAATAAGCATTCTCATCCTGGATTTCATCACATGCTACTTGAAATCTTGAGTACTTCTGATAGCTGCCTACATTAAGATGTGCAAAACTAAGGGTGTCGGGGAATCTAGTCATACAACTTGCATTAATATCCATGAAAGTTGTGGTTGAATCCCCTAGTTAGCTTAGAAAACCTCAGCCTCTGTGCTTAAATACTTATACTTGTATGTATTTGTTAAATTGAAAGAAATTTAACCAAAGAGGTAGATGTATTTAGGTAGAATTTTGAAAGAAGTTTTTCCATCTTATTACAATTTCCAAAGCTTATTCATTTTTTGGCAATCGAATAATATTCTGACATGCTCATTAGTCATACTGGTTAAGAATAGCCTGTATTGGTGTCCTTTTTCAAAAAACTGTTGAGCTTCTACTTCATAGGTGGTGTTTGATTAAACTATAGTACTCTTCCTCTTGTTTTAATGAAGGTCTTGAACTGAAGTCTAGCATATTTCAGTTTTCTACTCTTCTATGTAGGGTTTAATTTGATTTAGAAATGCTCATTAAGCATACTGGAAAAATACAGAATGTGAGGTGCATCATTTTTATTTACAATGCTGAGAGATCTCACTTGGGACAAAGTATAGTACTTGGGTGGGATAAAGAGGGAAAAGATTTTTACCCAGAGGGCTTTTTTCTCTGTCTTGCTCTTTGTCATTGATTGTGAAAATCTTAGTTCTGATCAAAACCAAGTGGTTGAAACTCCATTTGGAAACTAACAGTAGATGCTATTCATTGCTCAAAGAATTCACTTTGAGGCAGATTTGGTCTCTGTCCTCAGTGGTATAGTATTTCTGTAGTCTCCCTCCTTCTGAATCAGAGCACCTATATATATTTTGGGTTTACATGATTAGAGTTGTTTGAATTAAATGGTTCATTTAAGATTAGCTCTGGACTCTTAGCCAGATCCCAAATTAAGTAGTTATTCATACTTAAATTCCTCTTGCCATTTCAGCTGAATATATATATTTTTTCTAGTTCTGTGCTAAAATGTTTGTTCCATTTCTGTGAGTGTAGGTCAGTGGCAAATGATGTGAACTTTGCTGTAGTTTGGAGTGAGATCTTCTGGAATTAAATGATTTCTGTGAATTTTAGACGACCTGAACAAAGTTTTATTGCCCTTGCATGCCCTAATTTTCCATGTGTTCCCAATATAACTCTTTCCTAGTAATAAAAAAGAAATACCAATGACTTGTTGGCTGGAAACCTGTTTAAAATATTAATTAATATTTTGTTGGTTCAAGAGATTTTATAAACAAGTCCAGAAAAGTCTCTGGTTCAGAGCAGGTGTTTTTGTCCTTAATATCACAAAAATTGTTTTGTTCTGAGATTTTAAAGTAGCACATTACTTCATTCAACTGTATCTAACAAAAACCTCCTTATTGTAGCTTTTTAAAAAATAATTGCCTGATGTGGCATAGCTGTCATCATGATGTCACAATGCTGCATTTAACTCAATTTCTTACTGATACCCTGAGGAATCTGGCAGTTCTGTTGGCAGTCTCAGTATAGAGATACACCAAAGTAGTTACATAGCACAAGCTTCTCGTGAGCTGAAGCTCAGTTTGTCAGATGTGACATCTGATTAAGTGTTAGCTAATGAAAGCTTGTGATTAATATATTATACTTTGGTCAGTCTATAAGATGCAAATCTGCCCTGCATTCTACTAGTCTCAGTATAGTGAGTGCTGACAATTGCAGTAGAGAAATTCTCACTATGGAAGAAAGATTGTTTTCCGTGTTTGTCTTGTATGGAAACTTGCTGATACCTTGTCAGCTTTCCTTATCTTCCTTTTTTAGAATTTCTGTGGTCTTAACCATCAGCTATCCATCTTTTTTCCTACAGATTCTATGGAAGTGAAGCCTATCATGACGAGGAAATTGAGGCGGCGACCAAATGATCCTGTTCCTATCCCAGACAAGAGGAGGAAACCTGCCCCTGATATCCTTGTCTTACAAAACTGGTAGAGAGTTAGTATACTCTGTGCTGGTGAAATGCACAGTACCTTAGTATCATGACACACAAAGAAAGTAAAAATGTTATTTTGGGGACCTGACTTAATCTGCCTGTATAGGGAATTCTAAAATGTAATCTTGTGAGGTATAACAGATGTTATAACAAGACTGGTGTTTTGAGGTCCAATCAAAAGCCAATATTTCAGTCCAACTTTTAAAGTATGATAGGTTGTCTTAATTTGGTTATTGTCAGGAAAAAATAGATTGTAATTTCTGATATGAACTTTTTTCATTTTCTATAAAAAGGAAAACTTTTAAAATGTATTTTGGTACTTAATTCCATCGATAGATTATTTTGGCTTCAAATGAGAGCAAAAGGCTGCGATTCAAATAAGTCACCACTAGCAGCTGCTAGGAAAGACCTGTGAGTTAGATTTAGCTAGCTTTCTCCTTCAGATGGCAACTCAGAACTGCCACTTCACATTATGACTCTGTGGAAGAGCAGCATAGGAAACAAAGATTTAATACATGAACAAAAAAAGAAAAACTTTTTTTTCCATGCAACAATACGGAGGAAGCAGAAATGACATGTATGTAAATTTCTTTGGTGTGTTGCCTTTTATTCTGCAGGTACTGTAATCTATGGAAATACTTGCATAGCTTCCTTTCAGCCATGACCACTTATTTGAATATTTAAATCAGCTGGAAGGGAAGGCCAGGGATGTTTGTTTTCCAGAAAGCAAAACTCCAGTTCTACTATTTTAACGTATTGTATCTTGTATCTTTGGAGATTGATTTATAAACTTTATATATTGTTGCTGGCCAACTGTGCACTGAATGTCTGAGCCTAGTTCACTATGATTGAAGGAATCTCTAGCCTTATTTTAAACTGACTGGTCCTGCAGAACATTCCTTTAAAAAATTGTTAAATGGGATCTCTTATTTGCCATCACTCAGTAATATCTAACACAAGTTCTCAACTGCTACAGAAATTGTTTCATAAAACTGTCTTTTCCAAGTTAAGCTTTGCCTGTCTATCTAAATTCTCCACCAGGGAAAAGCTTAATATTATACATAAGAGTCAAGAGTCCCTTGCTTGATTGTTTCAGCAGTACTAAAAGAAGCAGAGTGTAACAAAGATCCTGTCAGAGCCAGGATCTTCAAAGTGTTGTCACCCTTTAAGCACATGCCTTCTAAAGTGCAGTTGCTTAAAAAATGATAAGTCTGTCTGAATACTTTTACTTTTCAGCTTTAGAAGTAACACCTAAGGCTTCAGGCTTTTGTAGCCTGTAACTTCAGGCTACAACAGTTATTTTTGCTGTTGGGTCAAGTACTCAAACATCAAGACACTAGGAAAGAGTTAAAGGAAAATGTGATTGTTAAACTACAAAAATTTCCATTGGAACTCTTAGAGTGGGTGTTTTTAATAAACAACAAGAATCCTGACTATATTTCAAGTTGATGATACTTCTTTAATTGTTATTCAGACAATATTTTGTTTTGTCCTAAGATGTAATGATTTTTTCTTTCTCTTCTCTGCTTGTACCTCAGATTTGGGTTGCAAAAGGCTGACGATATCTTGCAGCTCATGTGCCAGCAGGTATTCCCCTGTTAAATGCAAGAGAAAAAAGACTGATCATATTAGCAATTGTTGTATTTGGAGAGAGTAAATGTCTTTGTCTAAAGTATTTTTGCTAGTGGAAATGGTTAAGATGGGTTTAGTGTATGTGTTTGTATCCAGCAGTGACAGGTCTTGGTGATGCACTAGTTATAACTAGGCTTGAATTCTATAGCTTTAGGTGATGTTCTTGTGACATTTTATCCATTCATGTTCTGCTGTAATGAGATGCCATTGGGTTGTTTGGCTTCTGCCTTTGCTAGTCCAAAATACCTTGTTTATGTGAACCTTAATTCTGGTTACCCCAGTTAAATTATCTGTTAACAGATGAACAAATAATGGAGGACCTCAGAACGCTGAATAAGGTAGGAAGTGGCTTCATCTAGGTAAACATAAAATTCTTCACTGAAAGAATTGGAGTCTAATTCCACTCCGTTTGCGTCATTCTTAAGTAGGCTTTCTCATATTTTTCCACTGTTTAACATGATTAGAGATGTATCAAGACTTTGGTGCTTTCCTTTTCTTTAAACAGGTTAGAATGTACCTACAAAAAATGGTAATAGTTTCTAACAAACTTCCTTTATATGCCCGCTCTGATCAGAACAAATAGTTAGGCACCTGAATGACTTTGCCCTTCATCTGACTGCATAAACACTGATGCATGCTTACATTACATCACAGGGCTTAAAATCAAGACACCTTGGGTTTCCCTATTTCACTCTACATAATGCTTACAGGGAGCAGGATGGATGCATTAAGGTGTAGTAAGCAATTGTCTGGATCATGGTGTTACACCTAAGGTCTAGTCAGGTGTCTGATGAATCAGTTTGTGGCTGGCAAGCCCAATTCGTAAACGACACAGCTTTATTACAAGTTTCACAGATCCATACATTGTCTGAGTCGGAGTCTAAGTTTACAGCATGCTGCTTTCTTCTTTCTCACTTTGCATCCATTCTCTGGATGAAGCTCAATGTGAAGCGGCTTTGATCTAGTGCCAGATGTTCCCTCCAGATTGGATGGGATCCTGTCCTCTTCTCCCAGCTTTCTATGCTTATGTTGAATGACTTCATATACTTTTTGCGCACATCATGGGGCCACTTTCTATGTCAGAACCACTTTTTAGAGCGGTCTTGAATCTCGCTCTACAAAATATTCTTGGGGATATGGTCTCCACCCATTTTCTTGACATAAACAATCCATCACAATCTCTTCTTTTTGATAGTGATTTCTAAGTGTGTCAGTCCAGTGTGGTCCAATATCTCTGTGTTTGGTATTATTTCTTCCCACTTTATTTTCAGGATCTTAGGCAGATATCTCATGTGAAAGCTGTTCAGTCTCTTGATGTGCCTACCATATATAGTCCACACTTTTGAACCATAAAGTGGGGATGACAGCATACAAGTCTTGTAGATTTGCATCTGTACCTTGGCTGTTAGTTTGTTGTTATTCTATGCACATTTCTCTAAAAGCCAGAAAGGTGTATTCTTTCGTTATATAAAAGATTTAGCTTTTCTAGATAGACTTGATTAGATGAACAAATTTCCAAGCAATTCCACATACAGGATTCTGAAAGAGGCTTGTGGAAATCTGTGTAAGGTGATTGAAGTGTGCTTTCAGTTCTCTCACCAGTGATGATAGTTTAATAATTTTAAATATTAATTGCTCACCACCAGTTAATTGTTTTCCAAAGCTAGATTTGAACACATTGAAAGAATGGTGGGGCTTGGTTTTTTGGGCAGTTGAAGAGTCAGTTATTTGACAAGAGGAAGCTGCAGAACTTAATTTTCCAGGTTTTTAGTGTCATGATCCTGATGATTTATATCTTTGAGTCTTATATACTGTTAAGTCTTACGCTCTGAATACTTAGAACCTGAAAAAAATTAGAAAGTAATATGGCATTGAAGTAATGTTCTCCCTTGATGTGCTTATGTCTCATTTACTTTTTCACATTAGTGCTTTTTGTGATACAAGTTGTATCTCCAGTTTCTAAAAGTGCCTTGTTCTTCTTTTTACGTAGCTTAAATCACCCAAGAGACCAGGTAAGTGAATGATTATAGTAGTATTTATACCCCTGTTAGCATACATTTGTGACATTTGCTAAAAGTTTGCAACAAGTACAGTCTTTTAACTGGAGCTTTCAGTCTTTCTTTAAGTAGCTATCTGTTCGAGTGAACACTGCAGCTTTACTTCTTTTAAGTGCTGTCTTGTCCCTTCTTTCTCCTGTTTTTGGGTGTAATCATACTATGCAGATGTCTGTTAAATATGTAGATGAGAACATACAAAGGCAATTTGATGGTGAAGTCTCTTTCATTACATACATAGGTAGGATGCCTAAAACCCCCTCTATTTTGGAGGCTGGCATTTGATCTTTGTGTTTCACCGTTTGGCGGAAAATGAGTCAAGTTATTTCTGCACACAGTTACTGTAGTCTGGTTGTGCACTACCTGGCTTTATTTCATCTTTCTTTCATGCATTCAGTTACATAAGATCAGGCGGAAAAAGCTCATTCTAAGATCCATACGGTCAAACAATAATGCTTCTACCCTTCAAAATTCTTTGCAGACTAACCTAGCAGCAGCTCTTTTGAAAATAGATATTACTCCCACCTTGTGGCCTAGGAAAGAGTGATTTTTAAATGACTTGGCCAAAGAGAAAACGTTGGATCAGAAATACACATTCAAGTCCCTAGTTCCCTGTACTTATATTGCATCCCTTGAATTAGTGAAGTTGTATTAATATATTTAAAGCTCAGCTTTGACTGCACAATCAAAGACCCATCAGTGTTCTCATGCTAGTCTGAACATGCAATATGGTTGGGCTTTTTGTGTCTTTTTTTCTGTTTTAGCATCTCCTTCCTCTCCAGAGCACCTGCCAGCTACACCTGCAGAATCTCCAGCACAGCGGTTTGAAGCCCGCATAGAAGATGGCAAACTCTACTATGATAAAAGATGGTAGGTCTTAGTGAAGTCCTTGCTGTTAGTCCAGGGTCACTCTATGTAAAGACAAAAGTAGTGGAAAGAACCTGCTTTGGAAAAGGCATCTTGGGCCAAGATGTTCCTAAGCAGGTTCTAGCCACTTAAGCAACCTAAGCTTGTGCTTTCTATACATCTTTGACTATGTTTGCTAGCACACATTGACATGCGGAGGGATGCTTATAGCTAGTATATAAAGCTTATCTCTGGGTCTCTGTTATGTACTACAACACTACTCAAGCATTTCTGTTGAAACTAACATTAACAACATGCAGCCCTACTATTAGGAAGGTTAACCACCGAGAAATTCACTGTTATCCAAATGTAGTAATGTAACCAGCTGGGTTACAGCAGTTTCTTGTGTTTGAGTTTTGTGGTATGTGTGCCACAAGGTGGCAGAGTGTGATAAAATTACTTGCCAGCAAAGTTGAATGAAAAATGTTGGTAATAACAAAAGGCAAATAACCTTTACAGATCAAACCCACACATAAGACCCAGCTTCAGAAATAATGATCTGATTTCTCTCTAATTTTTATAGGAGTGTGTAGCTAGGGAAGCATCATGATATATCAGGAGGTTATTTGTTTTTTGGTTTTTTTTGCAAAAATGTTAGCTCCTTGAGTCTTAAACCTAATCCTATGAAATTATGAAACATGCAAGTGTGAGTAATCAAGGAAGCAATCTACTTTTTAAATAGCAAGCAGTTTGCAAGACTATTTAATTGTTTGGGGAATAGTTTGATATGTTGATAGCTTTTCTTGGTTTTCCGAGCCATTTCAACTACGTCACTGAAAGAATGGTATGAAATGAGTTGCATTCAAATTGGACACACTAGATGTAGTTCATTTTCCTGTCAGACTTCTGGCCTGTTCTTTCCAGCTGTTAGGTGGGAGATGACAATGGAAGTACCTGATTTAGCACAGCAGTTGTTTTACAGACTTCTTAAGTTTATTTTTCCAATTCCCTGACACTATTTCACAGAATGTTAGGGTATGATTCTGTTTTTGTGTTGTAAGTAATATAAAAAAAATAATTTGAATTTGCAAAACTAAATTAAGTTATTTCTGCTCTTAATTGTTCGGGTGTTTTTGCTGTTTTTTTGCCTTTTGTTTTATTTAAAACTACTATCCTTTCACCCTGTTTCTGAAACCAGGGTATGTTGATTCTAGTCACTCTCACACCTCAGAACTTTTAAGGATCCATGAACTCTAACACAGTTACAACTTCTTTCTATAATATCGTTCTTCAGAGCAAAGAGCTCAGTTCTGCACTTCTCAGTCAGAGGAAACTCCCACCAAATTTAAAGTAAAGTGTATGTGACTGACCCCAGGGGAGTTTCACAAAAGCGTGAAAGGACTCCCTAAAACATTGGACATGTGGCATGTTAGCACAAATATTTTCATCTTGCTGCATTCTTTTGTCGTGGGGTTTCATTGTGAAGGTTTCTGGTTGTTACCTTCTTCCCCTCCCCTTCTCCTGGGTCCTGTGCTGTTTTAAGATAGGTGTTTTATTTTACATTTTGCTGTAATAATTCTGTTCAGGTTTTGATTGATAGTAATAGTGCCTCTGCAAAGTAGCTGATATTTTAAAATAACAAAGTAACTCTTGGTGGTGGGAGGGTAATCTTTTTTTTTTTTTTTTAAATGTGTATTAAACCTGAAGCTGCTAGCATGCACCAAAAATAATGAAACCTGACAGCTCAGAAGTGACTACTTTTTCTTCCCCCTGACAGCAGACATAAAGGACAATTATCTCAAAATAGTGAATGTTTAAGGCTAGAAATGGACTCCCTGAGGTCTTGTAGCAGCATTTGGCAAACTTATTTCACAAAATGGAGAATTAGTTGCAGGAATCGCAGCTGGGCGTTGAATAATAACTTAAATAATTTTACCTCAGCCATTTTGTCCCCTGCTCCTAAAACACTGCTTGCAGTGAAACCTTTTTAACTTTTAGGAGCTCGTAATATGGCAAGCTAGAGAGAATTTCATTTTTGAGAAGCTTCTATTAGTGACCACTCTTGCCTCCAGCATGCTTCTCCGTTAGGTTTGGTTTGTGTTCTACTTGTTGCTTGTACTACAGTCCAGTGATTTTTGTGAAGAAGTCCTTTCAATGAGGATTTTGCCAGTGTTTGGGTCCAATATGTTAGTAGAAAGTAAGATTCATACTACTTTTGAGTGTCTGCTTCTTGGTTTTTTCATTTGGTTAAAAAAAACTTTGAAAAAAGAGCAAAACATGATGAATTCTGCAATTTAGAGGTTTTCTTTCCCCCCCACCTTTTTTCTATGCGAGCTAGCTTGCATTCCCTGACAACTTTGGCTTAGTCCATTCTTCTTTTTTCTGAAAGACATTGAATAGCTGCAGAGATAAAGCCATGTTTATCAACCTAATAGACATGGTACCCCCGCTGCTTCCCCGACCAGCCCACTTCTGTTAATGAGTCCCTGCTGTTTGTATAGATCTGGCTTTTCTATGTAGCACTATGTATGGGGTCTGAGCAAGGTAGTCTTAAGTAGTAGTGTGTTCTCCACCCCTGCCTCTGACCTTGTCAGAAAGGGACAGTTGGTTTGTTTTGTGTGTGAGATAGGAAACTTTGTGCATTTAATAGATGTACAAAAATCACCATTTTTTTCCATTCAGGTGAACTAATGCTTTCTGTTCATTGGCAGTAGGATTTTTATACAGAGAGGCCTGGGTTGCCATAATGAGGGTTTTGATTACCTTGAGGTGTTCCTTGTCTATTAACAGCCATCAGAGGCCATCATAACTGAATTTTAGTTTATTTAGCTTTTTCGCTTTCATAGATGCTAGGGTCAGAAGGGACCTCAACAGATCATGGGGGCCGACCCCCTGCCTAGGCAGGAAAGAGTGCTGGGGTCAGATGACTCCAGCCAGATGCCTGTCCAGCCATATTATTTGGCATATTGTTTCTTAAGGTGATGTCATGACCAGTGTGATGAGCTTGAAAGCCACCAGGTGGTATAGTAAATGGACATGAGTCAACGATGGGGAACATGTTTTAAATTTGTCCACTGAAGTTGTTATTGCGAAGGCCCCATTGGTATAGGGTTGAGGTACAGTCACCCTGTCCAGTTAAAAAATGGTAGAGAAGTGCCCAATAATGGTGCAGTCAGTTAAATCCTGGTTAACTCACTGTAGGATCAGAGATGTTGTGGCAGTTCATTGGGGTTTGTGCTGACCATTCTTTGTGCCATCAAGTAAGGAAGGAAAAGTCAAAGGGTTTTGAAAGGGTCTACCCTTTCAAAACCACATTGGACATCTTGAGGGCAGCCGAGCTATTGGTGGGTGGAATGTGTCCCAATGGGCATAGGATAATTACAGAGT
Source organism: Gavialis gangeticus (assembly GCF_001723915.1). Taxonomy (NCBI): domain Eukaryota; kingdom Metazoa; phylum Chordata; order Crocodylia; family Gavialidae; genus Gavialis; species Gavialis gangeticus. The sequence continues at coordinate 9,522,841 of NW_017729001.1, forward strand.
TTGGCTAATAAGTTTACTTCAATATTTGTGTGGCAGAGATGAGGGGAGTAATGTTACTGAGGACTGGTAACATTAAGAATGGAGTGGGATGTAATTTGTGTGACACAAGACTCATTGTAACATGCAGCTGGGAGCCCATACAGGGGCATAGTAGTCTGCAACTGAGTAACACAGAGCAAGAGCAGATGGGATGCCAGTGCCTCCATGCTATGTTCAAGTGCAGCCTGCAAGTTTGGCAAGTAGGTTATTCCTTGTTTTGGTTCTTTTTTTTTTTTTAAAGCAGTTTTCTGGAGATGTGATTTATAAGTTTATAGGTGCACCTGACATCCAGTGGTGGGTTCTCTCCAGCAGCGGTTCCCACCTGTTGCCCTCAGGGGCTTAATTGTCAGCTCTCCAACAGGGCAGTGCCCCTCGCACTGCCTTGTTGGTGACTATGCCAGCCCCTCCAATGTCATGCCGGCATGTGCAGGCTGCCTTGCTACCATGCCTGCCTGCGCAGGCTTCTTTCTCTGCCTGCTTGCCTGTGCTGGCTTCCTCTGGTGTCACAGGGATGCTCCCTGCAGCTGGGACAGCTGGGTATGCCAGTGTCCACGGCTTGCTGGTGCCCCGCACACCTTCTTATGACATTAGCAGAAGCACACCCACCCTCCCACACACAAGGAGAGTGTGCTTTTAAAACATGCAGGAGATGCCACATGAGTCTTGGCATTCCTGCCCCAGGCAACTGGAAGGGAGGTCAGTATTTTCTCAGCCCCTGCTGAGCTGAGCTCCCCCTTTGCTTGGGGCTAGTCGGGGTGGGAAACCTCTTGCTCCCAGGAGTTCTGGGAGCTGAGTTGTGTGGTGCGGTGACAACCAGTACGCCAGACAGTGTCATATGCTGCTGTTAAATCAAGGAAGATGACACCAGTCTTCTGTTTTTTCTGGAAGCCATTTTCAATTAAAGTGGTTAAGGCTAGAACTTGATTGCATGCGCTCCAGCCATGGCAGAATCCAGCTTGGTCTGGGTTTAGGGCAGAATCAATTACTGGAAAAATTTTGCAGAGCTGGTCTCTCATGTATTGGAACTAGTGTCATGTATTTGGACACACAGGATCAAGTTTGTTTGGTAGCTTGCTGCTGGTTGTGGGTCTTTGCCAGGCTTGGGTAGGCCAATGGTTTTTGCTTGGCACCATACTGATGGAATTCATCCTTTTATGCATAGTATGTTTGAAGAAGAGTAGAAGCCAATTACAAGCTCAAGGACTGAGATGTTTCAGAAACTCTCGGTGCATGTTGTCATAGCCAGTTGCAGTGCCAGATTTTAATTTTGCAAAGCACAGTTGAGTTCTGTTGGTGAAAAGGTTTGTGGAGGATATTGGTTCTAAACATTTTGATGGAAATTATACCATTCTTCACATACTCCTTGCTCAAAATCCTTGTTGTTACAGGGGGCTCTTGCCACTTTTGAAGGTGGCTGGCAATGGCATTGGCCAACACAGTTGATTGAATTTGGGCTGAAGATCATTGAGCCACTCCCAGGTGGCAAATGAGTCCCCAGCTTCTCCAGCTGGAGTGACAGAAATTAAGTTTTAACTGAATAAACAGAGCTCTTGGCCCAAACTATGGTTACTAGTAAGCTTCCTGGGAATTTGCTGAAGTTCCCACCTGAAGAAGTTCAACATGAAACTCATCATAATCCCTTGCCTGTGCCCTCTTTTAACCCAGGTTTTTGGCTGCAGGTTTTTTTTGTTTTATTTGGAATTTAGTGTGGTAGAATATTTTTGCTGCATCTAAAGGGAGTGAAACCGAGCCTATTATCTTTGTTACTGGGAAGCAACCTATCAGTTTGGAGTATGGGAACCAAGCAAAATAGAACAGAGTAGATTCAGTTGCTAGAGATTTCCATGTCTACACTGTGGTTATTGTGGAAATTAACCATAACAATAATATAAGGATTTGCATAATGACAAATGGCAGTTAGCCAACTGGAGTGTGAGGAGATGCATACTGAGCAAGTACTGGGTGAATTCTGCAATTTATCTATCTAAGCTAAGCATCATGTGTACCATAATGTGTAAGAGCGATGGTCCAGAAATTAAGCCATGATGGCTCCAGAAATTATGTGAGAGCCAAGTATTTCCTAAAGTGATATAATAAGAGCAGAGGTGAAAATCTTATCCTTCTCTAACTATAGAGCATCTCACTACTCTAAGATTGTCCCCAATTACACTGAAACAGATAATTTATTATGTGACTTCCGCTTACAGAATTCTCTTTGGGAAAATCACAGAGACCAAAGAGCTTTGCTGGCATGCTTTATTAATAAGTGTATATTCAGGCCCCACTACACATTTATATTAAAGAAATCAGCTATAGAGTTGTTATACATTTTCCAGCACTAACTTGATAGTTAGTTGGCTCTTTTTATAGCTGGATAGTAATTTTTATTGTGTGATGATTACTTTCCACACGTGGCTAATCTAAATTTATTGCACAATTAACCAGTTAGTTGTGTGATAATTACTTTGTGCTTGTGACCTGTCTGTCTTTGCACATGTGGCCAGTCTAAATTTATTGCACATTTAACTAGTTAATTGTGTAATATGCGTAATGTGTAACAGGGGCCTTCCATGCAGAAAGCAAAATCTGGGACTTTGAAACTAAGCTTGTGAAAGCGGTATGAATTGGGGAACTTTTTAACATTTTTCCCCTTTTGCTAATTAATGCTTTAGACAGAATAAGACCATATTTTACCTAGTATGCTATATAAGCAAGAAAACCTAGGCAGGCTTAAATACAGCGTGCCTATGAACTGATGGCTTGCCTTCTTCCTAATACAGACTCTAACTGACAGGTTTGGGTATTAAGAAAATCAAGGAATTGAGGAGTGAAGTATTAAAACATTGTATGTGTACATTTCTCCTTGCAGTTTTAAAGCAGCTCGCTTGGCACCAAAAGTTCTAGTACTCCAAGTGTATCTGTTGCCAATAGTAAGTCTCAGGCTATGTCCCTAGTGAGGCAGTTTGGAGCTTTGATTCCATGGACAAGGTTTGAGCTCCAGTGATGCTGCAGCTCCTGTTGGTAATTCATGATTCATAGTATTTCCTGACATTGCCAGAATAGAGCCATTGAGCCACCATCTGCTCAACCTTATTTGGGTCCCTGGTGAAACTGCTGTAGGGGAAGTTCAGCTGAGTGTTGGTGCTTGGGTACTGAAGTCTTGTAGGAAGCTGGTGGAGGAAGAGATTAGCTGGGGGTAGGATGCTGCCAGAAGACCAGCAGAGCTGGAAAGCTGCACCTTGGTTAAAAAATAAGTGTGGGGCTTGAAATTTGTTTCAGTGCTTCATTGTCAGGAGCCAGTTTTACTCCTGAAGAAATGCAATTTCTTATTATTTCTTTGTGTTAATAGCATAAGTTGTTTTTTTTTTTTTAAAGTTTATCTATTTTTTCTCTAACTTCCTAAAAGATTATATAGTCTGAACTAGTTGCTTCTTTCCTTCAGATAAACATAAATCAAGCTACTCCTTGCTTTATGAGCCTTCACCAGCAGAAGATGAGACCTCAGCAGTGGCTAATGGTTGTATCCATTGCTTTTTTGCAGGTATCACAAGAGCCAGGCTATTTACCTCGAGTCGAAAGAGAACACTAAGATCAGCTGTGTGATCAGCTCTGTGGGAGCCAATGAGGTAAGAGGTGGTTTTACTTTTAGTAACAATAAAACAGTAGCATGGATTAGTGCAGCTAATTGTTTGGTAGGGCTTAAAAAGACATCTGTATTCATGATTCAGATTGCCCATTGGGATAGCAACCTTCTTCTTTGTGGGAAGGTATGGTTGTGTGGAGTTAGCAAAAAATCTGAAGTGTAATTGAACAACTATTTGCTCCACAGTCTTCATGAGAGAGAACATCACTGGCAGCAATCTGTGTTATTAGCAGGTTTTAAAAATGTAAGTTTTTATGGTTGATTTGAATTTGCAGTATTTCCATGTGTCTTGACGGATTATTCCCCTTCATATTTGCTCACCGGTGCTTTTGGTATTCAGTCAGCCTAGTAAAACTGCAGCATGTTATACTCTTGTCTTCTGCTGATTTCTTCTCATTACTTACATTGACCACTTCCCTCAAGAAGTGGGACTGCAGAATGAGAATCTAATTGCTTGAATTCTTGAGGTGACCCTATTCTATAAAGTTGCAACTCGCTTTTGGCAGCAGGACTCAAATTTGATTTAGTGCCTGAAATCAAACAGATGTTGATGGTCATGGGTTAGTCTTTGGTAGATAAGAATCTGTCACAACATCATTAAGAAAATGGTAGTCTGCATTCAAGAAAGGCAGAAGGCTAATGCGGTGGGAAACTTAATGTGTTTTACCCATGGCGATGGTGATCCTACCATGCCCAAATTGTGGAATTGGTTAGGAAGCATGAAGGACATTTGAATTGCATCTGTCTGGTGATGGATTTAAAATCTCTACTTAAACAGTACTTAACTTACCAAAAATATTTGTTTACATTTAATATCAAACATAAAAAGAAACCAACCCCGCCAAAAAATCTAGACACCAGTGAGGCGTCAGAGGCATCTCAATTGAAATCTGGTCACCAAATTTAGATGTAGGAAGACTGTTTTCCCTAGCTATTAACCTACATATACCTATCATGGATTAAGTCAGCAGTGTTGGGACCTAAAAGGGGTGGGCAGCTAGGATTGATATGAATTAACATCTAACACAGACTTGGCATATGAGAAATATGTCAGAATTGTGCAACGAAAGTTCGTATGTGGCATTGTGAATTACTACCCTTTTTAAGAAATTAAAGAGTTGGTGTAGGGGTTCTTGATTTCAATAAACTTAATCAACCAAAACAATACCTCTAATGTATATCGACATTGGTAATAAAATAGTTTTTTCCTTTTAACAAAATAAATCACAAATGGAAATTATTTTTGTTACAATAATGAAAATAATTATGGAAAAATCATTAGGTTCACTGGCTGATTATTTAAATGAGTTGTAGCAATTTGCCAACGGATGCATTATTAAAAATCCTGAAATGGCTAATTTGATTAGCGTTATTACAATTAACATTAAGGATCATAAAGTTCTAAATGATAGGGTAACACTGGCATTTTAAAAATGCAAGTTCTCTTGCCAGTGTACATATCTTCAACATTAAAAAAACAGGAAACCTTTTTCTCAGTCAGTTGTAAAGGTCTCTGGTATTTGGAATCTAAACTTGACAGTGGCTTTGATTTACCTTTTTAAAAAAGTATTCTGAATGGTTTTTTCTGTTGAAGCAATTTGTCATTTTAAATATATTTGTATATCTGCAGTAGTAAGAATTTTTCAGTGCAGATACTTAAAAAGCAAGCACTTTTTTTTTTTAATCTTCAAATACAATTTATTTAATGCATTGTGGGAAATGCTTCACTGAACAAAATCAGAGCAAGCTTTTCATTTGACTCATAGTTACTTGTCTGAACAAATCCCAGGACAGGTAATTTTATGATCTGTGGGTCTAGGGAGACTTATTCTTGCATTCAGCTTTAGCTAATCAAGCTTCCTGTTGTGAACGGTCATGAAAGAGACCTCTGCATTCCTGATGATGCTAAGGAAGGGTAATTCTTCTAGTTATTGAGGTCAGAAAGTAGATGAGAAAAAGCTGGTGGTAGGATAGATTATTTCCTCTTACAGCAAGGTGGTGTGTGTGGTTTTCTTTAAAACCATGTTTTCCATTTTCTCAGGAGGAATAGAAAGATCTGTTCTTAGGCTGATATTAAGGATCCCTGAAACATTTTTCTTCATATGACTAATCTTGGGGTCTTTCCATTTTATCTCTTCTGTGCAGATTTGGGTGAGGAAAACCAGTGACAGCACAAAAATGAGGATTTATCTGGGACAGCTTCAGCGAGGGGTTTTTGTGATCCGTCGGCGTTCAGCTGCATGACTGTCTGTGCTCTTTCTTGATCTTTTTTTAAAAGAAAGAAACGAACCTCTTACAGGGAATATCTCAGTCTGTCCACTCAACCTTGGCAACAGAGTATGCTGTTATGGCCTTTTGTGAAACAGTTTGTGGCTGGCCACATTGTTCCTAATAGTCCTTAAATCTCTAGTGATACCCAAACACTGCCCTGGACTACTTCTGGACTTTGCCATAAAACTTCTTGAAGGTTTTCTTTGTTTTTGGGAGACTCTTTAAGAAGACCCTGCATTATATTTTCTCATTTTCACATCTGTGCACCATGAAATGAATATGTACATTGAAAACACCATAACTTATATTTGGATCAAGACCATTGTGGGGACAGGGGAAATGGTGGGGTGGGAAACAGCTGCTTTTTGTCAAACTAGCTCTTTATTTTCCTGCAAAACTCAGGATGCTGAGCAAATGAGTGATCCTGCAAGCTTTCAGCTGCACTTCTGTAACAGCATCTAGTACGTGACGTTAATTCTGTTGGCTAAGCCAGTGAAAGATTTCTCCATGCAATGAGGCACAATGAGGATTTTTTTTAAGGAAAGTGTGAAAAGCATTCTAGAAACTTTTAACGTGCTGCAATTCTAGTGGACTTTTTAATATGCTTAAACAATCTTATATAGTCCAAAGCTTCCTTTCTCTTTCCATTAAAAACCTTTCATGGAACAAGCAAAGAGTGTGTCTTGACTACTAGCCTAGATTACCTGAAGTAGGTGGGTGAGTATGAGCCAAAGGATTAACTAACTGAACTATGAACTAGAATGTGAGACCTGTCTGATTACTGTGTAGCACTGAAAGGTATGATTAAGTTCTTCATATTGATGACCCAAGTTGAATAAGTCATACTGGGTTAGTTGATGGGTAACTTATGTTGTTAGAGCGTTTGTGCCCTCGGAAGAGACCTGGCAATGAAAAACAGTGTTGACATGAGAAAGGGAAGTGTTTTGTATTGTGTTTTGTGGAAATTAGGTTTCATATTCATATTATAACTTTTGGCATGTAGATTTTGTATTACATTATTAATATAAATACAACTTAAACTGCTAAAAGTAATACAAAACATTTCCATTTCAAGGATATTAATTCTAGAAGATAAAGATGCACCTTTATAGCAATGGGTCCAATAGTTCTGCAAGCTCTCTAATATTGTGGTCATAAACTACTTTTGATAGTATTTAAACCTCTCTGGATTTTGGCATCTGTTTTATACCTTGTTCCTGATCATGGCCAGAGGCCACTAGTACCATGAGTACCATGAGCAGATGCAACTGCATGAACATGCAAAATAATAAACCTTGTTACATGTCTTCCTTATCTATGAGCAAACTTTGATTTGCACCAAAAAACTGGAGAGAAGAGTTGTAGTTTATTATTTTCAGTATCTGCCACCTTCAGGGTGTTCTTGCTTGTATGCTGAGTTTTTTGGGGAGGGGAGTTGTTTCGTTTTGTTGGGGATCCGTCTTATGTACATTTGTACAAAGATAAAAGAACACATTTTAAACTACCAGTTCCATTTTTTTTGCTCTCTGCAGTTGGGTGGCAGGCAAGTCCCAATAATGAATCTGTATCCTCGCACATGGGTCTGTTGTAGAATCTAGGAGCTGAGCTGCTGATATGCTGACTGCAGCTGTGACACCATATGTATTTATATTATTTGGAGTCTTTGGCACATCTGCAGCCTTTGTGTGGGAGGGAAGGAAGGAGGTCAGTTTCCCATCTCTTGATAATGATGTGCTATATTTGCTGCAACTGCAGTATCACAGGTAGAAATTACTCATGCTAACAGCATACTTGCAACTTTCTGTTGTGATGCAGCTCACTTCTATACTGGGATATATCAAATGAGATTTGTCATTGAGCCTTGAAACAAACACTGTGGTTCTTAAAGAGCTGAGGGAATAGGAAGACTTACTTCTTAACCAAATCATTTAGTGTTTGCATGTCTTTGAGGGAGGTAGTTGGAAACCTGGTGTCAATGCTAGGCAGGTCTCCTGCCAGCCCATTATCAGCAGGTAGCCTCCCCTTCTATAACTGTACTAATCGTTTTGAGGTGAATCTTAGCAGAGCATGGAAGAGGCACAACCATTTAGGAGATGGATATGGTGTGGATGTATGCATGTTAAGCTTCATTACAGTGCTTTGTCATTGCACCTGAATCTTAATCAGTACCTTCCCCTTCTGTTTCAGCTCTAGACCTTGTTTGAAACACCAGCTGTGATAATCCCTGCCTTTGTACCTGCCCCTGTCCCATCTCTGGGGAAATAGCTACTTCCAGTTTCTTGTCTAATCAGAATTAGAACATTTTTTTTCTAGAGGTGAAAGTCAAATGGTCTAACATAACCTGTTAAATGTCCTGTAATCTGTCCTATGCTTTGTGTTAATGGCATGTTGGAAAAAGTTCTCTTTTGTTTGGTGATGAATGATACTCTGTGCTGTTGTGACTGAACTGAAGAGGCAGCTTGGTACTGAAGTATGTAGTTAGAGAAGATAATAAGTATTAATGCTTCATAAATGATCATGGTGGGAAGGAAATAAACTTAGTAAATGTGTGTTATTGAACAAGAGCTGAATGGTGGGAGGCTCCTTGTAGCTCATAAGTGCCAATCCTAGTTCATCGTAGTGTTGCAGGTTAAAGGAAAACGGGTAAGAAGAACCTGGTCTCAACCTCAAATTCCATTTTCACATTCTAGGGCTTTTGGCTGTAGCCATGTTGGTCTAAGGACGTAGGCTGGCAAGGCTCGTTGAGCAGATGTGATATCTTTTATTAGACCAACTGAGTAGCCTGACATCTGATTCACCAGGTACCTGCCTGACCTTAACATCTATACTTTTTCCTCCCCTTCCTCTCCTCCCCTCTTTCTACCCTTTGTCTTCTTAATATTCAGCTATTTACTTTTTCACAGACTGCCTCTTTTCTATCTTGTAGAACTCAACTACAGTAGAGTCTCCTTTACTTACCTTTTGGCACTATTTCCCTCTCATTTCCCCCCCTCCTCCCTTCCCTTCTCTACCTTTTCTGTTTGCCAAATTTCCACCTATTTACATTCTCACTGACATCCTGTCACACTTTTAGCTTCTTTCATTCCTTGAAGATCTCAGAACAGCAGAGACTCCCTATGCCTGAAGAAGGATGATTGCACCTGAAAGTTTGCAAAGAACTTTTTTCCAACTACTCAGCTGGTCTAATACAAGATATTACATCTACCCAAAGAACCTTACCTACCTATTTTTCACATTCTAATTTTTGAGTCTTCATTATGATCTTGTGTGTTTTATATTTTGGTGCATGAAACTCTTGAATGCTTGCAGGAAGAATCGGATTATTAGCTAATACAGCCCTTCTGAGTATTCTTACTCCTGAGAGTGAGTTTCCATGTCTTCATTAGCTGCCCTTGCTTCTTTTTTTGTTAATGTTCCTTTTAAACCCACCCCCTCCCCTTTCCCCATATCTGCCTTTGAACTTCAGTACGTTCTGATATGTAATTGTTCAGCTTTTTTTCTAGTTAACCTTACTACTTCTACTGAAAATGTCCCATTTTTAGGAGAGCTGGGCACTTGTTTCAGTCTCTAAAGAACTGATGACTTGAGTAAGCTTTTGTCTCAGTCTGTCATTATAAAAATTAGATCCACCCCCAGCAACAAAAAGTAGAGAAACTTTATCCAGCTACTCCATATTTTATTTTCAAACAATTTAGTCAGTGGCATTTTATCATCCCATGTCTCATCCATGAAACACCTTGTTATTTGGTGCTGAAGGAGGCCTTAAGCTTCTAAATATTAGAAGAGGATTGTCCTGAAAATGTTCTGTGTCAAAATAAAGCCTGTGAAAACCAAACACGTGAATAGTAATCCTGGTTAAAATGCAGTGAAGATTTTGATATTTCTAGCTGTTGATTGAGTAACTTCTCATTCATTTTCCAAATAAATGCATGAGATCCTGCTTTTACATGGGAGTTGGCATTTCTGTGTGACTTTTGTCACTATAATGCTTTTTAGAAGGATTCAACCCACAAATGAACAAAATACAAAACGATTTTGTAGCACCTTTCAGAAGTGCATAACTCTTAAACATGTAACAGAATTTTTTACATTCTGGTATTGAAATGTGAATGTGAAAATGGCGGATCCTTTGCCAAAATAAGCTGTTGATGAGGTCTGTGTAGCAGTCTATTTCAGACTTAAGTTGGGCATTTATTTCACTTTCTTTTTGAAAAGGGGTGTGAGTGTGGGAGAACATCAGTTTTTTCTTTTTAAACTTGTTCAATAAATGCCAAATCATTCAAATATACTGGAAGTTTTCTTGTATTAAAAAGGGGTTCGCTGATGCAGAATCAGCTGTGTGCAACCTTCAAGAGCATTTTGGTGTCTGACTCTCTTTGGTACTTTGAAAGTTTCCATCCAGAAGCTCTCCAGTGAGAAAATTGACAAATGTAGCAAATGCAGCAGGAAACAAGTTTTAATGCTTGTGTATTATGGACATTGTGCAGCCAAATCATTTTACTTTCATTGGATTTTTGCGCCTGAGTCATGAATGTAAGTTTCAGTTTTGCCCAGAGTGTGTTCATTTAGCTTTGACTAGCTGTCCTGAGTGCTACCACAGTAGGTATTATTACAGTACCTTGCTGCTAAGTAGTGGGAGAACAGATAAAAGCCTATTTTGGGGCAAATATCTAACCCAAGATGGCAGCTGGCACAGCAATTGCACTGATGTACTTTTACTGTCCCCCCTGCTCGCCCCTCCACTGGGGGCAGGAGGAGGTTGTAACTTTATATACCACATTCTGTTACATTAAACCATTGTACAGCTGTGTTATCTTGTCCTTTTTTTAAACCAGTGTTTAAGTGCCTAGACAATATTGTCCTTTCACTTCTGAAAAATCCCATCAAAGAGCATGTTAGTTAACAAGCACTTTGCTTACCTAAGTTTGGGTAACAAACTCTCCTTTAAAACACGTATCAAACAGCTTTGTTTTCTGTTTCATGGCAACAGAATAATGATGCTTTATTGGGAAGACGAAAAGCTTGATTTGAGTTTATGGTTCTGACATTTGAGTTGGTTTGTATTTGGCTGTATGTAGCTTCCAGTATTCATGAAACAACAAATGTCCAGACTAATTACTGTTTTTCAGAATAATTTCCACATTCTCTAATTAGCAGAGTAGGTAAAAAGATTTTGGTAAATAAACCTGTTGAAAGTTACAACCCAGTAAGATTTTAATTTACTGTGATCTCTTAAATATGCTATATCAATGCCAACTCAAGCTTTTTAAATGCCACAATGCTGTGTCTTGCATTAAATATTTTCTCAGTTGAGCAAATACTGGTATTTACACTTTTCCAATGTTGGTACTTCCAGGTTCTGTTGTGCAGAAAATCTTTTCCTTTAATTATTTTTGGTTTCAGCTTGCCTAGCACAGGCAAAGAGAGGGGAAAAAACTTGGATTGGTTCATTCACACTTGAGAAATCAATTAAGAGTGAAAAAAGCCTGACAGTGTGGGTTTCCACCCCCCACTGTCCCCCTGCAAACTTCTAATCACTCCAGAAAAAAACAGAGTAGGAGAATGGCTGACTAATTTTAAAAACTTGAAAGGCATATACCTGGATTTTCAGAGCTATTTTTTTCCTCAAACTTGTAGGTTGGAGTCTAGCAGAATTTTCAGAAGTGCAGGTCAGGTGCCCACTTTTTTATGTTAATTGGTGCTAGCATCCATTTAAAAAAAATCTACTTCAAATTATTTTCATTTTAAAAAATGGTACTCCTGACACTTAAAATCTGTGGGAAGCAGACACCTAACCTGCCTAGGTATCTGTGAAATTCCAGTAGGCTCTGATCTATCTTTACCTTTAAGAGGCTAAATAGCCTGAAAATCTTGTCAAAGGTATTGAGTAATAATCTTGTTCCAATCCAGATATAAACGTGGGCATATTGATTTTGTTCCTGGTCACTGTTTCTTAGGAACAGGCAATATGGACAAATAGCTGCTGTTCCTCTAATGCAAATGCAGTAAAAATACATGCAAATAAACTTGTAAGTGTTATAAAGGATCATGTTAGTAATAGGTACATTGCCTATAAGAACAAAGCACTAAAGTATGTGGACCACTCATCTCTTCTAAGCTGCTTCACAAAAAAATCACTTCCAGTTCTCATGTACTTGAATAATTAAACATTTTCATAATTGAGGTTTGATTTTCCCCCACGATGATATGGTTTTAAAAAGTTGCACAGGTGGTATGAGTTATTCCAAAAAAGACACTACTATTGATGAAATTGTCTGTGTAAGAAGCCTGCTTATACACAAATGAAAAAGTCCCTTTATTTATTTAAAACAAAGCCCTCAAACCTCTACCAGAGGCTGTTTGCATCCATGTGAATGTTAATGTCCTAATGTAATGTAATAACTTTAGTATGACAGTTACCAGAGCATCAGACACTAAGCAACTGTGCAGATTTAGCATTATTGCTGATAATACCAAGTCATGTGAAGTAATTGCATAAAGATTAACATAAACATACACGAAAAATATTCTGACAAAAAAGCCTCCTACAACTCTAAACATGTTCTCTAAAGTAGAGAAAACTATAAACCTCAATTTTTAAATTACTAAAATGTAGTACAAAAATTTTTAATTTTTTTAAAGATCCTCTATTAGGATGCAGGAATATGTCTCCTGTGCACACAGTGCAACTGCTTCTAAAATATTAATATAGTAATAGAGCTTATCAACTCTGACTAGTAGGAAGCAGCTTTGCAAAATTGATGTTCCAAAGCTGGCAACTGTTCACAATCTATTAAACCTATCTTACTAGGACAATAATAATAATAAAAAAAGTTACTTGCCCATCTATCAGAACAGCTTGCTTTGGCAGCGAAAATTCTGAGGATCTGGGCTGAATTGCAAAGGAAAACAACCTAGATGCATCTCCCAGCCTTTGCCTGAAGTTAGAGAAATAAGATGTCTAGGAGAATGTCCTGCAGTGCCTAACCTGCGCTGAACTCTGTAGATCTCTCTTTTTGTTCATCGCTTGCTGACAAGCTGTATTTGCCTTCAGCTAAAGAAGTAAAGGAGTTTGCATATCCTTTTCTGGGCTCTGTTCCCAGGGTGTATTGCAGGAATCATTTGAGCACAGGAGGCTGCAGCTGACAGAGATACTGGGTTGCAGAACCACTAATACTCTGCTCTTTTCCTGAGGATGGGGGTGGTATAGTGTCTGAGCTTTTTTGATGCTTATTGAAGAGGACTAAGCCTACAGGAAAGTAAATTTGCCTGAAGGTTTTTTCAAAAAAGATCCTGGTGTGACAGTGAAGCCTCTGCAAAGTTTAGCAGGATGTGTAGGCTTTGATCTGTTGAGTCCTTGTTTTGTCAAATGGCAGTGGTCTACATTGGACCCTTATTTATCACTGGATTCTT
>NW_017729001.1:9536217-9538082 GCF_001723915.1 Gavialis gangeticus
TGTTTGCATCCATGTGAATGTTAATGTCCTAATGTAATGTAATAACTTTAGTATGACAGTTACCAGAGCATCAGACACTAAGCAACTGTGCAGATTTAGCATTATTGCTGATAATACCAAGTCATGTGAAGTAATTGCATAAAGATTAACATAAACATACACGAAAAATATTCTGACAAAAAAGCCTCCTACAACTCTAAACATGTTCTCTAAAGTAGAGAAAACTATAAACCTCAATTTTTAAATTACTAAAATGTAGTACAAAAATTTTTAATTTTTTTAAAGATCCTCTATTAGGATGCAGGAATATGTCTCCTGTGCACACAGTGCAACTGCTTCTAAAATATTAATATAGTAATAGAGCTTATCAACTCTGACTAGTAGGAAGCAGCTTTGCAAAATTGATGTTCCAAAGCTGGCAACTGTTCACAATCTATTAAACCTATCTTACTAGGACAATAATAATAATAAAAAAAGTTACTTGCCCATCTATCAGAACAGCTTGCTTTGGCAGCGAAAATTCTGAGGATCTGGGCTGAATTGCAAAGGAAAACAACCTAGATGCATCTCCCAGCCTTTGCCTGAAGTTAGAGAAATAAGATGTCTAGGAGAATGTCCTGCAGTGCCTAACCTGCGCTGAACTCTGTAGATCTCTCTTTTTGTTCATCGCTTGCTGACAAGCTGTATTTGCCTTCAGCTAAAGAAGTAAAGGAGTTTGCATATCCTTTTCTGGGCTCTGTTCCCAGGGTGTATTGCAGGAATCATTTGAGCACAGGAGGCTGCAGCTGACAGAGATACTGGGTTGCAGAACCACTAATACTCTGCTCTTTTCCTGAGGATGGGGGTGGTATAGTGTCTGAGCTTTTTTGATGCTTATTGAAGAGGACTAAGCCTACAGGAAAGTAAATTTGCCTGAAGGTTTTTTCAAAAAAGATCCTGGTGTGACAGTGAAGCCTCTGCAAAGTTTAGCAGGATGTGTAGGCTTTGATCTGTTGAGTCCTTGTTTTGTCAAATGGCAGTGGTCTACATTGGACCCTTATTTATCACTGGATTCTTAGGTAGAAAAAATGCCATTCCCCTTTACCACCTTCACTAACACTTTCAGTGCTCCTCTCTGTTCTAAACCGGATCGCTCTAATACATTTTGCATTGGGCTCCCCTCAGTCAATGGAGAGCCAGAGATTTTAACGAACAAAGCAACCTGTTCAGCCTAGTGGTTGGTGCAAGAGATCTTAAATACTACATGTCGGCTCCGTAAGGTGCTCTTATTTCCTACTTGCTGTTTGGTGCCATTCAAGGTATTTATTTACTTTGTTAGCTTTTATAGGATCTAAGTCCTGACTCTAAAGAGGTCTGTGGCCTTTAACTTCTCCCTATGAAGACAAAGCTGCTTTGTCTCAGTTACTACAAATTGAGGCATTTCTGTTAACAATCCCTGGATCTGAACTGTCTAGATCTTTTCCTTTGTGGGTTGATCAGGATCGGTTAGTCTACCCAGCTGGTTACCTATAGTAGGCTGGATGTAATGAGGCTTATACTGTCATCTCTGTTTGCATCCGGTTTCAACGTTCTGTCTGTGCCATATGCTGTTTAAATGTTGGTGTGTTTTTTGGGTTGTTTTTTTTAAATGGATGTGAATGTACCAATAGGCTGAGGTAATGCTGCATGGCCTTATAAATATTAAGTGTTTTATCACAGTGAGCAGTTTCAGTGTGGTTCACTGATGCTTATGCATTGGCTGTCAAGCGACAGCAGTGCACGTGATGTTTTAAAGGGTTCACCTGGAGGCATGCAGAACTTTTTTTCCACTCTGGCAAAGTTTTAATAGTTTAATAATATTTTTAAACTTTATTTAAAAAAAAAAA
>NW_017729001.1:9538093-9545386 GCF_001723915.1 Gavialis gangeticus
AAAAAAAAAAAAAAAAAAAAAAAGACAACAACACAGCTTTAATACCTAGAAGTCAAGTAATCCAGGGTCTCACTGTGTTAAGCAGTGAGTTGTGTAGTAACATGTCTCTAGCCCCGGGGTGGGCAAAACGCAGCCTGCCAGACCATTCTATCTGGCCTGCGGGACCCCAAAAATTTAGAAAATGAATATTTATCTGCTCTTGGCTGCCTATCATGCGGCCCTTGATGGCTTGTCAAAACTCAATAAACGGCCCTCTGCCCGAAATAATTGCCTGCCCCTGCTTTCGCAGTTTGAAAAGCAGGACTAAGCATGTGTCCAGAGCAAGTTAGGGTAGGAGCAGAGAGAAGAGGACATGCCAAACAGTAATGGCCAACTACCTGCTTAGTCTTATCGGGAGGGATTCGGGTTTTCTGTTTCCCATGGAAAAACAGAGAAAACCACGGATTCCCTGTTTTTATCGGAGAAAACGCAGATTCCCCCTTTTAGCAGAGAAATCTGTGGATTCTCCACTTTTGCAAAGAGTTCTTGTCTATAGAGCTAGGGAGGCTTGGACGCAGTGGCCACCACTGCCGCTTGCCTGTGGTGCTCGCACACGGTGGCCATGGCTGCCACCACACTGCTGCTGCCGCCCTGCGGCTGGCTGCACAGGTCTGCAGACATGGCTCCACAATGGCAGCAGTGGCGTGGGGAGGTTTTGCACGCAGAGGCAGTCACCGCTGGCACAGCTCCACAGGTAAGCGGCAGCAACCGCTGTGTGTGAGCCCCACACCCTCCTGCCCCTTCACAGCCACCATCCCTCACTGCCATTACAGAGCCATGCAGCTGGCTGCATACAAATCCCCGCTACCCTGGCCAGCCAGCTGGGCAGCATGTGTGCAGCCCGCACATGGCAGGCACCACCACGCCCCACCCTGCGTCGCCTACTCGCAAAGCACCCTCCCCCACCCCCCAGCCAGCATTCAGCTGCCACCATGCTGTGCAGCCGTGCAGCTGGTCACAGGGCATAAGTGGTGGTGCAGTGACAGTTACTGTATGCAGGCCCCCCTTTGCCCCCAGCTGAGCGGCACGTATGTGGCCCGCACATGGTGGCCACTGCTGCTGCCACACCCTGCACCACTTGCCCACAAAGCCATGCGGGTGGCTGTGGGATGGTAGCGCAGGGTGCAGTGGCAGAGTTGCGGCAGTGGCCTTTGTGTGCGAAGCTCCTATCAGGCTGGCCGGCGTGTGTGTGGCTTGTCGAGTGGCACCCCTGCCCTCACCGCCTGGCCCTGCTCCTGGGAGTGGGCACAGGGGCATGCTCCCCCATTTCTTGATCTACCCATCCCCAGCACCTCCCCTTTTCCCCAACCTGCCCCACCCCTTCCCCACACACACTTACCTGCTGGGGTGGGTGTCAGTGTCTGTGTGTGCATCTGTGTCTACATGTCTGGACCTGCGTGTCTGTGTCTGTGGATCTGGGGGGCTGTTGTGGGGGAGTGAGGGCATCAGGAGAGCGGAGGAGGCTGTGGGAGGGCGGTCACGTGGGGCACCAGCAGCGCTGGGTGGGAGGCTGGGGGGGGCCTTTAATGTTTATCCTTGATTTGGGGTTTTTAATCAGAGAATTTGCAATTTTTAATCGGAGAAAAACAGGATCCCTGCTTATCAGATTCTTTTCCTGAATGGCAGCGCCTTACGAAAGGGATTATATGACACGCTTGCAGTAATAGAGAAGATTCTCTCCAAGGCAACAGCAAAGGAGGAGTGAGTATGTCTGAGCGCAGCTGTGAAATTCATCACAACATGAAAAAAAGCTTAAAGGCCTTTCCCAGAATGAGATTGTGATTCCCAGTGGGAGGTCTCCACTAACTCGAGCAGAGCTGGCCTCCACTGGTAGTGGAGTAGAGTCGGAGCTGATTCGTCTTGAGATTCTACCAGTCTAAGGATAAAGACTGAAGTTCATTGGAATTTTGTTGTGGGGAAAGTTTGCCTTGCTGTGGCTCACAGGGTGTCTGGCTTGTGTTGAGAACCTGGCTGTAGGCCGGTTACTACCACTAGCTTTCGCTCCAGTCCATCTCTCTTCATCTGGGGTTTCATGCCATTGATTGGGGTTTTTATTTTTCTACTCTGAGAGGATCTGTTGCCTGATATGGCAGACTCCATCCACCTTCTCCCAGAATCCCAGTTAAGTTGACACCTTTCCTATCACCAATTTCTGATGCATAACCAGGTGTGTATGTGGAGAAATTCTCTGGTTGTGCATGTACGCTGCTTTCATCCTGCACCTGGGCTTGCTGCTGCGGAGCTCTGCCAAATGTGAGGCAGTGCAGTCAGCCTAGATTGGTCCTGAATGCATGCCCCAGTGCCACTCTCAGGATCTATGTTTTAGGCATACTTTAAGGCAGAATAGGCGATGCATGGGGAAGTCTGGGGGGCACATGCCCCCCCCCCCGAGACTGGCCACTGCTGGCTTCTGCAGGCAGCTGCTGGTGTCTGTGGGCAGTCCCTGCTCGCTGCTTGCTGCCCCCACCCCACCTCTCACAGCTGACACTGCTGCCAGCGTCTGTGGGAGGTCCCCACTGCCATCGATGCTGCTGCTTACAAATGGTGCCTTGCCCCAGTCTCAGGAGGCACCAGTTGTAAGGCAGTGTGCCTTCTTTCTATTTGATAGTTGTTGAGTGGGAGCAAATGTTTTTTGGTGATGGTTCTACGGGTATCATGGAAGTGGTACAGACATGATCTTGGTATACAGGCTTCTTGCATTATGACCTAGTTGCACTTAAGGGAGTAATGCCCATTTCTGAGACAAGGGACTGAGAGGTCTGTTGATCATACAGAAAGCTAGGTTGGCATAGATAAGGTAGCAAGGTTGTCCAGATATAGGGTATATTTCAAGATAGAATGGAAGACCAGCCACAGGATACTTAAGAAGTGGCAGCTGAGAGGGCAGGATGTGAAATTAGCTCAACTAGGGCTCTAAAGAAAAAAAGAGGTTTCAAGGAAAAATGAAATTCTGGATGCATTGGACCAGAAAGGCAAGTAATACTGGCAGCATGGATATGCATGTACCCTTTTCTTTATTTTAACCCAGGGACCCTAAAACAATTTATTCTGGTTGACTAGTGAAACCTCTCTTGGTTTGGACAGAGTGTCCTGTGGCACTGTGAACATGTGTTGAATGTGTTAACGCTTTTAAGAGCTAATCTCTCACAGGATTAGAGCTAATTTCACCCCCTGAAAGATCCATGGTGAGAAGCAGTGGTGCTGAAGGCAGAGGACACTCTGAGTGGTGGAGCAATGGGATTCCCCCTAATGCCAAATAAATAGAGACATATGTCCTAGCACACAAGTGGCCTGCACCCAGGCAGACTGTGTTTAGGTTTGAAGGTGAATTTGTCTGAGGGAATGTGTGCAGAGGATAGGGTTTCCATCATGGAATTGATGGAATTGATTAGGGTTAAAATTCTGCATTTTTTCCACAGGTCTCTCCATCTGCAATTTATGCAGGTTAACCTCCTGCATATTTAATCTCTTCTTAACCCATGTATTTTGCTAGCAGTGCATTGCTACGGAGGCTGCCAGCCACTCACATTTCCAATTTCACACCGACTTGCTCTTGACGTATTTATAAACGAACTCTTGTGTCAATTCACTAAAGAGAAACCAATTACATTCCATTGGAATATTTTTGACTTGCAGCTTCCCTTGTATGTCTCCTTTCCTGCTGCTGTGGCAGTCTTACTTGCCTGTCAACAAAAGAGGAAGGGATTAGCAGGAGCCAGTGCAATAGCGCCCTGCTTTCCTGCCTAATCAATGCTCTTGAGATCCCTTGCTGTCCAACAAAGAGACCATTGCTTTTCTTGGCAGTTCTTACTTGGCACTTACCTTGTATCTCTTTATATAGCTATCAGCTTTTTACAAAGAGAAGTAACTGAGGCTTTTTCATTATTATTATTATTATTATTATTATTATTATTATTATTATTATTATTCCTCAAATGGAGAAGCTTAAGGATGGGTGAAGTGACTTGTGAAAGATCAAGTGGTGAGTCGGTAAAGCTGAAAACAGTTGAGGTCCCTTGACTTGCTTATCCCCTGGACTTCGTTGCCTCCCTAGCAATTTTTTAAATTCTTCAGGAACAGCCCTTGCACACAACTACCAGGCATGATGCCCAAAACATCAAAAACATTCTTTAATTTGCTAAAGGTAAAGCAGGGGTACAAGCTAACTGGCAACATCCTGCCACTGCAAGGACAGGAAGTTCATTAAACTACATTCAAAACATCCAAGGAAGGTGTGAATGTTTGCAGTAACAAATTGACTTTGCATTCATTGCAGCAAAATCCTACCCTTTTCCATATCCCCCCACAACTCATGAGCAGTAAGTTCTGCAGTGTCTGTAAATGCCAGGAGGCACTGAGTTGGTTTTCCCTAAAGCAAGTTTGAATCAAACTATGTATGTGGGTCTGAAACCAGGTGAAGTTAATGGTGATTCCTAGTTTCTGCAGGAGAGGATTTCAGCTTTGGCTAGCTGATTCCTCTGAACAACGGCATCACCTTGGAGGGGAACAATTCATTACTCCTAAGGAGCAGAGTTGTTGGAGGATGAAACAGTAATCTGCATATCCTTGGCCTTGCCTATTGAGAACATAATAAAAATAAGAAGACCAAGGACCTCAACTTCAATTCGCTGCTCCAGAAGAAGCCAGTGGAGTGAGCAGTGTGCTGATATCTGCATTGCTGAGGAGGCAAGCACTGTATTTTGGGCCATATGCAGTTTTTTTTGTCAAGCCTGATACTTTTAAGCAAAAATGCATATTTATGAACTCCGCTTATTCCCGTCTCGGAACATACCTCCTCTCATGTAATAAAAGCTGAAGTAGGGTAACTGCATAAGTCCCTTTTTCATGCCCCGCTTCCTTGATTACTCAAAATCCTTGTCTTTAAAGGCAGTTGTTTGCATGGGGGTGAAATGTCAGTGTATGTCATGCCATAATGCTGGCAGTACGGTTGAGGTAATTCTTTTGTTTTAGGAACTTTTAGTTTTCGGAACATATATGGGAATTCAAAAAAAGTAGTTTTCTGCACTAAGAATTTGTCAGGCTTGCTCATGGCAGGTAAGCCAGTTTTGATTGAATGGTTTGACACAATTTCACACAGCTGCATGGGCATTTATTTTTATGGAGGGAGAAATGTTATACCCTCTTTGAAACTAAGTCCTGTGCATGCATCAGATTGCTTGGGGAAAACTAGCTTAAGAATTCTCTTTAGAACTTCAAGCTTGTCAGGGGCTAGTATCTTGCTGTAGACAAGTGTGTTTGATATGTCTGAAGACATTGCACTTAAGTTGAGAACTTCTTTACTCCATTCTGCAGCCTGTACTAATTGAACTGCAGAAGTGTGAAGCTTGGAATAGAGTAGTGCCATTCTCTGCATTGAAATGCAATGCCATTCTCTGACCCTCCACTCCTTCCCACATTAACCAAAAAAAACCCCAGATTATCCCTACTCTAAAATGGTATCAGAAAGTTTGGAGGAAGATTGATGAGAAATTAAATTCCCTTTTTTTTAAGAAGTGATTTTGTTTGCAATCTAGGGAAACTAGGTGATATGGTGCTAGGGAGGACTTTAAGGCAGGATTTGCACACTCTCCTCTGTAAATCACTGGACAGATTTACAGACCCATAAAAGTGATGAATAATTATTCTAAATAGTGTGAGATTTCTTGAAATGTATGGCACCTTCCAGACTTGTAGCACTGGCCATCAAGTGTATCTAAATTAGCAAGCTTCGCTTTTTGCTGCCCTCTTCCTTTGCAAAAAACTTGCTGCAGTTAATACCTTTTTTGGTTTACATGCTTAGCTGATTCTTCCCACTCCACCATACTCCCCTCCTTTTTTTCCCCTCCCCCCAGCATTATTTTGATCTGGTCCTCCTTGAAATGGTTCAATGTTCCATACCTAATGTGTTCAGTCCTCCAGGTATCCCATACTGCACTACTTCTCCCTCCACCCACCTTCTGCCATGCCCCGCATCCCTCCTCCTTCCCAGATCCATACAGGATAATGGGACTGCTCTACTGCAAAGCTCTCAAGTGAGGCAGTGTAGTAGGCCTAGATTGGTGCTGGAGCAGGTACCTGGGACCACTCTCAGGAGCTCTCTCAGGTGTGCTTTAAGGCAGCGTGCCTTTTTGCTCTTTGACAGGTGGTGAGCTGACAAGCGAGTAAAGCATTTTTCCTGATGATAGTCCTAAGCATAGCATGGAAGCAGTACAGATGTGATCTTAGTATGCACGCATCGTCTTGTACTGTGACCCCTTATTTGGGGTGGGGAGGGATAGCCACATTCTGGGAGGCTTGTGGTGGGTGGGTGGTTGTGCCTACAACAGTAAACACCTGTCAATTGCTGGGTGGTGGTGGGTGAACAGTCATTGCACAGTGAGCACTTGATGGAACAGAATGGCTGTCAAGTTTATGCTCAATGTGAAGCGAGTTAGCTCATTAACTGTTAGAACTTACAGCTCCTTTGTACTGCTTCCTGATCATAGAATCATATCATAGAAGTTGGGTCAGAAGGGACCATGTAGATCTTCAAGTCCGACCCCCTGCCTGGGCAGGAGAAAAACTGGGCTCAAATTACTCTAGCCAAGTAGGCATCTAGCCTCTTCTTAAAGACCCCTAGGGTAGGAGCCAGCACCACTTCCCTTGCAAGTTGGTTCCAGATCCTAGCCGCCCTGACTGTGAATATAGTTCTTACAGATGTCTAATCTAAACCTACTCTCCAACAACTTATGGCCGTTATTCCTTGTTATGCCAGGGGGCGCTAGGGGAAACAAGGTCTCTCCCAAACCCTTCTGGTGCCCCCTAGTGAGTTTATAGACGGTCATCAGGTCCCCCCTCAGCCTTCTCTTGTGAAGGCTGAACAGGTTCAGGTCCCGCAGTCTCATTGTAGGGTCTGCCCTGTTGTCCCTGGATCATGCGGGTGGCCCTCCTCTGGACCCTCTCAATGTTGTCCACATCCCTCCTGAAGTGGGGTGCACAGAACTGGACACAGTACTCCAGCTGTGGCCTGACCAGTGTTGCATAGAGAGGGAGGATCACCTCCTTGGCCCTGCTTGAGATGCATCTGTGGATGCAATACAAGGTCCGGTTAGCCCTGCCAACCGTGACCTCGCATTGTCAGCCCATGTTCATCTTGGAGTCAATAATGACTCCAAGATCCCTTTCTGCCTATGTGCTGATGAGAGGGGAGTTCCCCAGCCTGTAGGTATGCTGCTGGTTCTTCCTCTGTAAGCGCAGTACCTTGCACTTGTCAGT
>NW_017729001.1:9545686-9563410 GCF_001723915.1 Gavialis gangeticus
CCACACCCCCACCTTTCCTTCCTTCTCTATCCTACCTGTAAAGCCTATAGCCCCTAATGCTAACTGCCCAGTCATGGGATGAATCCCACCAAATTTCTGTAAGCCCTATAATGTCTGGGTCTGAACTGGCTATTCTGAGGGCAAGTTCCCCCTGTTTATTCCCCATACTATGAGCATTGGTATATAGGCATTTAAGGCCTTGCCTAGCTGTGTGCACCACCCCCTGATTTGGGAGACTGTCTGGACCCCTGTTTCTTACCTGGGCACTCCTTGCATTTGTCACCTGTCTTGCTCGGGTGGTGTCTCCTCATCTTCCTGTGGCCCCCTCCCCCTGATGTGTGAAGCTGACTGGAAAACCTCCTTCATGTATGTTTTTGCTTTATTCTGACACATTCTTATGTTGTCATTTCAACCTTGAACACTTTCTCTCCTGCCACCACATTAGTGAGATTCTTTGTGATAACTGAGTCAGGTTTTCTAACTCTTGAGCAAGCTTTGTTGTCAGTTGAGTCTGGAAAAGGCATTTTAGTTTTGAAGTGTCCTACCTAAGGGTCCTTGAACACATTGTAAACAATTCAAACACCTGCAGATGAAAACTAATTAAAACAAAGTAGCCAAGCACAGTCAGGTTACACAACCCTGCTGGAAAATGTTCTTGGCTTACTTCTCTCAATCCTAAAGGATTATGTTTGCCTAACCCATGTCAGCAGGAGATGATTCTGCTATAAAAGGGTTGTCCTAATGCATTGAAGAAGGTACATCACTACCTCACTTGGGAGGTGAGAATAACCTGTTGGATTGAAGGTGTGGATGGAGCACTCTTTGGAGACAAACTGTAGGAGTAGCAAAACTTATGTTTGGGAAGGTTTGAGGCAGGGACGGGCAAAATGTGGCCCCGGGGGCTGGATGCGGCCTACCAGGCCATTCTATCTGGCCTGCAGGCCCCCCCAAAATTTAGGAAATTAACATTTATCTGCCCCTGGCTGCCTGTCATGCAGCCCTCGATGGCTTGCCAAAACTCAGTAAGCAGCCCTCTGCCTGAAATAATTGCCCGCCCCTGGTTTGAGGTGATCTTTGTCTTGTGGTGATTTACCATGTGCTAAAGTGACTCCATCTATTAGCCAGGCCACATAGATGCTTTGGCAGGGCTGTGGTGCTTCTGGGCAAATAAATCTGGATCTCATTTTCCTTTTTAAAAAGAGGGAGGGGTGGGGGGGAATCTCATAGTTTCCTGTTCTGATTGTCTTCTCAGATGACCCTGTGGAAGGGAATTCCAGTTATAAAGCAAAAAAGCAAGCTTATTGGGTGCAATGAAAAAAGGATCTGCTCTCTTTCCTTGTTTTGTTCATGGCAGTAAGTGAAGAGGGAAAATCTTGTTTTCTTGAAGTTACATCTTGCTGCTAGAAATGGGCTCATCTTTCCAGTTCCCATTTTTGTATGTGTGCATGTGTCGGGGGAGCAGGGGCAGGGCTGTGTGCTAAGGGAAGCTGAATGGGGTGTAATGAGTGTCTGAGGTAGTGAAGAACAAGGTGAGGATGCTGAGGCAGTGGTTCCATGCTGTAACAGAACCACGGGAGAGCTTGCTCCTTTTAAAATAGCTGTGCAGTGTGCAACCAAACTGGCTTATGTGACTCATGTCAACTCTAAAGGCAGAACAGCAACAGAAACCTGGGGACAGATGAGTCTACTGGTTAGGGCATTAGCCTGAGGCTCAAGAGAATTAGAGTCACTTCTCTACCCTGGGTGGCCTTTAGCAAGTTTCTCTTTATATTGCTGCCCTCCTCCTCACCCCTCTCTCCCTTTACCTTGCCTCCTATATCTTCAGCATGGAAGTAATAACCCTCAGCCATCTCATAAGGGCAGTGCTGTGATTGCTCTTGTTGGTTAGTCTCTGGAAGCATTGCCAGCTGGGCTAACTTATCAGCACCTTGGACAGCACCTGCCCCAGTTGGTGCTTGTAGTGATACCTGCCAGCAGAACCACGGACAGAGATTCTCTTTTTTCTATACAATTTTAGCTTCTCCATCTGGACAGTGCAGGCAGGGGCTCTGACCTGTGCAGAATGTACAGTCCATGGGAGCTCCCACATTTCCAGTCACTAGAGAGGAGCAGTAATTCTCTGTGTGTTTTACAGTGTGACCCTGTAGCCCTTGTCCCTTTTCTGTTTGAAATTATCTCTGTGCCAAAGCCCACTGCTCCCTGAACAGGGACTCTAGCACAGAGCACAGCCCACGTGTGTGCAGTTTAATGACAAGAGGAGAAGGATGGATTCCAGACAGAGCGGAAGCCCAGGGGTTTGTAGGAGGTAGGGGTTGCCCAAGGTACCACTGTTACTTTTTGGCACTGAAATGGGACAGACGA
Organism: Gavialis gangeticus; assembly: GCF_001723915.1. NCBI lineage: Eukaryota > Metazoa > Chordata > Crocodylia > Gavialidae > Gavialis > Gavialis gangeticus. Next base: position 9,548,048 of record NW_017729001.1, read on the forward strand.
AGGGAAGAGTCATTCTGAGAGTTTCTGATTAGGTGGCTAGTGCCTGGAATGGAGAGACCTGAAGAGATACCCCTGAGGGAGGCCAGCCATGCATAGGGGAGTGTTATCCAAAGAATGAAAGGGGAAGAACACGTTGAATGCATGCAGAAGTCTAGAGAATAGTCGGATCGTTGCTTGAGCAAAGTGGCCAAATGGAGTTGAGTTGAAAGAAGAGTCTCCTCTTTGATTTTGCTATGAGGAATTTTCTGGGGAATATTGAAGCTTGGGTCAGATTAGTGTGTCTTTAGAATGGGCCAGAAAGATTTTTGTTACATGTAAGCTTCATCTTTTTGGCTTGGCAGTACTGTGACCTGGATGCCTATTCTCCTCTCTTATGGACAGGAGTGCTATGGCTGACGGAAAGGGCTCTCTCCTCAGCTCTCACTTCTTTCTCGCAAATAGCCAACACTTTTATTGCCCTACAGGAGCACTGTTATTAAAGTGGGAACACAGAAAAGTCCTTTTCCATACAGCAGGGTCTTTGAAGGCTTGCTCCAGGATTTGGGATTCCTACTAAATGAAATCCATCTTTGCCTCAAGTACCAGAGATGACACTGAGCCAGAAGCTCTGCTGGAGTGTGGAAGAGCTGGAGCAGTTTTCACAGATAGCATTTTCTTTCCCAGATTCATAGATTTGAGAGAACAGAGAGAGGATGTGGTGGTTCCTTGGGGTGAGGGAATCGGACTGGTATAGACATATTTGTGGAAGGAATCCAAAGGAAGTAGTAAGTTGAATGTGGGAGTGGGAAGGAAAAGGGTTGATTGGAGACCTTAGAAGCTTTTCAAGGTGCCCAAGTTACCCAGGCATCTTGGGCTAGGAAGTTCTGATATTTCTGCAGTCTGAGAAGTCCCTTCTAGCATACGTGCCTCATCAAGTATTCACAGCTTGCTTTCACATGCCTGGTCTCTGTATTTAGTGAAAACTTTAATGAAGGCAACACAAAGCAAAGCAGCTTCTAAGCTTCTCTAGGCTTCTCTGATGGCTTCCCTTAGATTTTTAACTGGAGATTTGTTTTCCCTTCGTATCATGCCAGTTAGATCACAGCAGCTTCTTCCCAGGAGGGGAGTGTGCACACTCACTCCAATAAGCCAGTATGTCACTGCGAGATGAATTTACAGTTCCCTGCTGTGGCTTAGAAGGCTGTATCTATATTTTTGTCTCTCTTGCAGCCTTTTGTAGGGGGGAGGGAGGAATTACGGCACTTGATGATTTAATCAGCGTAATCTCCAGACAAAACATGCTTCTGCTACACTGCTGGGAAATGTTAATTTATGCCCATTTGAATCTCCTATGGTAAATTAAATGATTAGTTTTAGGACTGGATTGTGTACACACATCCAGTACATCTTAAAAGGACTGTTCTCTGTTCTTAAAAGCTTCTTGGCTTGTGTATTTCTCAGGAGCCATAAAACAATTTCAGTGCAGGCACTTTATATAAATTAAATACATAATGGAGAGGCTAGGTGCGTGTGCATAATTGCTAAACCCATATTAATTAAATCCCATCAACACTGACACAGTGTCAGCTGAAGAGGATTCCTCAAGCTCCAGAGCTAACAGCCCTCAATCCTGCTAGCTCTGTGAGCCCAGGGTATTGAGAACTCTTCCATTGCATCTCAAGGGCTGTCAAACCCTCTAGCTAGACTTCTGTCACACAAATCAAGCAAGTGTTAGTAAGAACATAGAGGCTTGTCTCTGAGATGACCTACACCTTAACCATAAAGAGCTTTGGGAGATAAAAGCTATCCCACTCAAATGTACATGAAATCACACTTGGGACAGACATGAGTGTCTGGGCCCCAGGGTTCTAGGGTCATGGATACTATAGAAAAAAGGACTGGAAATACCCTGTGCAAGAGATGCTCCCAGCAGAGTTGCTTTCTTCACTAGCTGAAATCTGCATGTGGTCTGTAAGGAAAGCTCTTCGAGTGCATTGCCAGAATCTGAAGGGGAAAGTTGTCTGAAAGGAATGGGGCAAGATGTTTGTCTCATTTTACAAATGGGGAAACTAAGGCATAGGGTTTGTAACTTTACAACAGTTCCAAAGAGGCAGTGGCAGAGATAAGGATAAAACTGAGGCCATGTGGCGTCTACTGCCAAGTATTAGTGACTTGTGGATTGACTTGGTTGCAAAAGGAGTCCCTTAACTAGGCAGAGGTAGTTAAGAGGGAGGCAGAGAGAGTTTGCTGCTCCTCCATTGTCCCTGACATGAAAGTTCTATTTCAGAGTTGCTAGTGACCCAAGTCTGAGGCACCTTATTTTCCCAGATGATTGTCAGCTCTGGTGCATGGCTGTGGGAGAGCTCTTTAAGCTCTGTATAACTTCTGGATAAAGCCTGAGAAAAGCCCCTGAGGGGCTAAGAATAAACTATTTCAGTAGGTCTTGGAACAAAGACCACAGAATCCAGAGGCTTTGGCAGATGGCAAGGGATCTGTCTTCCCATCCTCGTGTTCACTATTAGGTGCCTTGGATTAGAAGATATCAGTGCTATTAAGAATGTAATAATGAGACATCACCCTATATCTGCTTTTCATTAGGGCCCACCAAATTTCCCTCCCACAAGCAGTGCAGCCTGTGTATTGCTGTTTTTCTTTCTGGAGAGTCAAATTCATCTTGTAAACATCAGCAGTCCCCTGGTGAATAATGGCTGTTATCACATGGAGAGTAGACATTCCATTTAGACTGTAATTGCACTGACCCTGTTCAAACATTTATTATGCGACCAGGCAGCTAATTGAATCATGACATGTAGGATGGAAGTTTCTGGGGAATGCCTGCACAGCCCAGGCAAAACCAATATGTGGCTCAGCTTGGAATTGCCTAACTAAGCAGAGCCTTCTGTAAGCACTGCTTTTTCATAGTTTTGTTCACCACATTTCCCCTTGGAGTGCAATGATGAGACAAGTGGTATAGTAATGATGACAGCATTAGAATAACAGTCCTGTCCTATTCCTTTCTGTCCATTTTCTGTAGGTTCTTATATGTGCTCACCATGCCTTTTTGTGGTGCACTAATGCTGAACAAATAGTTCAAACACTAGTGGCTTCTCTCTTCTCATAACATCTCCAGCAGTGCTACAGGCATCAATGGGAGACTCTGAGAACAGTCTTTAGACAAGTCTATAAAAAAGGAATTTCTGGAAATCTAGAGATGCATCTGCCTCCTTTCATTTTCCTACTTAGTATATTTAGTGTTTTCTTTCACTCTGTATAAAGAGTTGCATGAGATTTATAGCAAGATGCTGCAGCAGTCCTATTAGATGTTAATGCAGATGTGTGTAGTCTATTAGAGACTGTTTTAAGTCAAGGAACTGCTGAGGGTTGTTTTTTTTCTTGCCTGTAAAGTAATGGAAGGGTCAAAAAAGTAACTATATAAAATGGTCCTCTGCTATTCCACAGATCAGATCATTGGTGTATTCAGATTCTTTTTACTTGCCTTTGTTAGGGGAAAATAGTGTCTACTTCTTGAATTTTCAAGGCAGTAAAGAGGAAGGTGATTTGTATTCCTCTTTCCTCCTCCATACCTCCCCCTCCAGTAAAGTGATTTATTTCCCCCTCCCCCCCTCCCCCCCCACTTCCTCTCAACAGAGTCTGGCAACCTCTGCCTTTATGATGATTTGATTTGCAGAATGTTACTGATATGGCAGAAGGAGAGTTTTGTCTTTTGTAGCATGGAGGGAGTTTGCTGGGCCAGGAGCTGCGTGTATGTGGAGAAGGACTTCTTTTTACAACTGAAAATAGTACTCAAGGGAGTTGATAGAAATGTATGTTTTTTCCTGATCTGGCCATAAACGCAGCTGCAGGCAGCTTCAAAAATAGCTGATTGAGTGAAAATCTGAACCCTCACTGCATGAGGGGTCAGATGAAGATGTTTCAAAACAGATTGTCTTCTGTAACTTCTGTCTGCGCTGCCTGCCAACTTCGACCTGTTTTCACAATGGGAGGGAGGAAAAGGAGAAGAGGGAGTTTGGTTTGGGGGGTTTTCAGCCCCTGCTGGAAGGTGGCATGGGTGTATTGGACCCCCTGCCATGAGGTAGGGAGCTCCAGTACACCACCCCATCCTCCAGTGCAGGCTGGAGAGTCCCTAAGAACCAGCTCCCACTGCTCCCTCCCTCCCCCCACCCCCCGCCCCTGCCATTCTGAAACAGGGACAGGCTAGGAGAGAGGCAGGCCATTCCTAGGGGAAACCAGCTGCAGGCTTCCAGCCCCAGCTAGATTCCTCTCCCCGCTGGAACCAACAGTGAACTTCTGTTTGTTCCCAGGGATCATTGCAACTCAGCGCACTGCCTGCAAAGCATTCTCAGTTACAACAGGCAGGTGCACTTCTGTCTGCACTCCAAGTATCCTGGCTCCCTGTCCTCTGTTCTAACAACCCCTGGAGATATTGCTTCCCCCATTACATGTACCTCTTCAGGTGTTTCAGAGGCATATTTTCCTGTGTTACTGAACTGGCGCATGAAAGCTATTTACATACTAGTCCGTTCTTAGCCAGTTGTGTGAAATATTTAAAGCGTGTTGTGGGGTTCTGAGCATTTTGGACAGTCATAACCTGGTTCCTGGTCTGTATTTTGAATTAATCAGTAGCTACACAGACACTTCTCTGCCATTCTTTCCTTAGGAAAGTTTTCCATCACTGTGGTGGTTGTCTGGGGAGGAAGAGGCTGAGCCTCTATTGCCGAGAGTAGTCCTCTGCCATGGCAGTACAGGCTGTCTAAAGCTAAGGCACTGGTCTGTGTTACTGTGATCACTTTTTATTACCTCATTACATTGCCTTCTCCAATACCCAGGCTACTATACCATTACTGCTTCAAATATCATTAATAAAAGCTTTACAAGGTGGCTTTCTAAATGGGATTTAATTCTAAATTTCTAGGTGTCCAGTCCTCAGCTAAATTCCTGTGTGGTGGTTCAAGACCCGCATTGTTACTGGTCTGTGGCTGGCACCCCTGCAGCACAGTGCTCAGGGGTCATAGCTCAGCAATTTTCTTCCTTAGAAATAACTTGGCACAGGGAACATGGACGATTTCTCTGTTGTTCCCGAAGTCCTGTCATCTGGGCTGGCTTCCTTAGTTCGAATGTCAGTACACTTTACTTACCAGAGAGAGAGCGAGAGCCATTCCAGGGAAATCCCATCTACTGAGAGACAGAGAATGGCTGACTGATACTGACTGCAACCGCTTTGACATGGCTTATGTGGGAGCTATGCTTGTGCATTTCTGCCAAGCAATACCCAGCTGAGACTTCCCCACCCAGCAGCATGGAAACCCCCTCCCCTAGCTCTGGATTTAATGGGCAGGTAACAAAGCTAATGGAAGAAGGGAAGATGAAAAGATTCCCAGTGCCTGACTTCCATTTGTTATATCTTAAAACATCAAGGCTCTGCCATTGACATAAAGAGGGAAATATTGTTTTCTGTTTGATCAGTTCTTATCCTGATTATACTGGGGCAACAGCGAAATCAACTCAATATCAAGAGTTGTCAAACGTTCAGTCTGTTTCATCTGTTCTTTATGTGGCTTTTTCTCCTGGCAGGTTGGAAGGGAAGTAAGAACTTTCAAAAGCAATTTTTGTTGCCCTACGAGTCCAAGAGATCCAGGAACAAGGCTGGTTCCTGAAATTAATTTTGCCTCCATTTCAAATACTTTTTTCAAGATGATACAATCCCTTTTTAAAACTCCATTAAGATATTTGGGTAAATAGTGCAGAATCTTCTTAGTGCCCAAGTTCAAGTGTGGTGGTTTAAGAGGACTTCTTTTTCTGAAATCTGGCAAGGTTGAGTCTTCAGAAGATGGCTCCAGCCAATCTACATTATCCATGGATCAAAAGTCAACTAATCATTTTAAAATCATTTTAGGCTCGGCAGTGCTACGCTGGCTAATGCTATGGATGAGAGGGACTTGGGGGGTCATGACTGACCACAAGATGAACATGAGCCTTCAATGTGATGCTGCTGTAAAGCGAGAAAAATGCTGGCTTGCATCCATAGATGCTTCCTGAGCAAATCCCAGGACATCATTCTCCTGTTGTACTCAGCCTTGGTGAGGCCACAGCTGGAGTACTGCATCCAGTTTTGGGCTCCACAATTCAAAAAGGATGTGGAGAAGCTTGAGAGAGTCCAGAAAAGAGCTACGCGCGTGATCAGAGGTCAGGAAAACAGGCCTTATGACGAGAGGCTGAGAGCCATGGGGCTCTTCAGCTTGGAAAAGTGCAGGCTCAGGGGTGATCTGATGGCCACCTATAAGTTTATAAGGGGTGTTCACCAGGATCTGGGGGAACATTTATTCACCAGAGTGTCCCAAGGGATGACAAGGTTGAATGGTTATAAACTCCTTCGAGACCATTTCAGGCTGGACATAAGGAAAAACTTCTTTATTGTCCGAGCCCCCAAGGTCTGGAATAGCCTGCTGCCGGAGGTGGTTCAAGCACCTGCTTTGAACACCTTCATGAAAAATTTGAATGTTTATCTTGCTGGGATCCTATGACCCCAGCTGTCTTCCTGCCCCTTGGGCGGGGGGCTGGACTCGATGATCTTCCAAGGTCCCTTCTAGCCCTAATGTCTATGAATCTATGAAAATACAGAATAAGATTCCAGAGTAGAAAGGTAGAATCCCCTGCCCTAGATGGGGCAATATATTGGAAATGGCACTTGAAATGTCCTGTTGCACAGGTGCTAAGATCCAGCAACACCTGCTTTTACAACCCTTGTGAATTCCTATTAGAAGGCAGTATCAAATTGGTCATGGCAGGATTGTTTATTGTGGGGTGTCTATTTGAAGTCATGTGGACAAGGATTGCGTTTCAAAACTATTGGAGAAGGAGCTTTCAGTTCTTCTTTCTCCAGAATAGCAACAGCTACAGGATGTCAGGGCAAATCTGTTCCACTGACAAAGACTGCTCTATCTAGACTTACAGTGCTGTTTAACTGAGTGAGTCTGCAAAATAATTAAAAGCCAAAATACTTTATACACACTAATCTTAAATCTTAATCTGAGATGCAGCTTCAAACATGGCTTCCTGATTATGTGCCACGGTCAGGATGGCCCTGGATTTCTGGGGAGCAAGGAGGTAATATGGCTTTGTGGCAGCAAGTTTCATAGTTTCATAGTTTCTAGGGTCAGAAGGGACCTTAGCAGATCATCTAGTCCGACCCCCTGCCATGGCAGGAAAGAGTACTGGGGTGAAACGACCCCAGCAAGGTGTTCATCTAACCTCATCTTAAAAACCCCTAGGGTAGGAGCCTGCACCACCTCTCTCGGAAGTTGGTGCCAGACCCTAGCCACCCTGAACGTGAAATAGCGCCTCCTGATGTCTAACCTAAACCTACCTTCTGCCAGTGACCGTTATTCCTGGTCACTCCTGGCGGTGCTTGGGGGAACAGTGACTCCCCCAATGCCTGCTGATCCCCCCCTGACTAGTTTATAACAGGCCACAAGATCCCCCCTCAGCCTTCTCTTTTGGAGGCTGAACAGGTTCAGGTCCCGTAGCCTCTCCTCATAGGGCCTGCCCTGCTGTCCCCTGATCATGCGAGTGGCCCTCCTCTGGACCCTCTCCATGCTGTCCACATCCCTCTTGAAGTGCGGCACCCAGAACTGGACGCAGTACTCCAACTGCGGCCTGACCAGTGCCGCATAGAGGGGGAGGATCACCTCTTTGGACCTGCTTGAGATGCATCTGTGGATGCATGACAAGGTACGGTTGGCCTTCCTAACTGCCTCCCCACACTGCCGACCCATGTTCATCTTGGAGTCAATGATGACTCCAAGATCCTTTTCCGCCTCCGTGCTGACAAGAGGGGAGTTCCCCAACCTATAGGTATGGTGCCGGTTGTTCCTCCCCAGGTGCATCACCTTGCACTTGTCTGTGTTGAAACCCATCCTATTCTCCTCCGCCCACCCTTGTAACCTGTCTAGGTCAGTTTGTAGCCTGTTGCTTCCTTCTAGTGTGCCCACGTCCCCCCACACCTTAGTAAGTAATAGATCCCATAGTCATCCACACACACTCTAGCTGCATTTCTCTGCTTGTTGACCCATTCAATTGGCACTTGAAGCCCAATATTTTAGAACAAATGGTCACACTCCACATTTAACTAAACCTTTGTGTGGTGCTTCCTTTCTCTTCAAATAAGGTTGGGATTGCAGCTTAGTAGTTAGAGCAGGACTGGGAGCAATTAGACCAAAGCTTCATTCCTGGCTCTATCAGGCTCACTGTACTGCCTTAGTTGAGTTGCTTAACCTTTTTATGACTTTATTTTCCCTTCTGTAAAATAGGTCAGTAGTGTTGCAAAAATTTCCTATGTGCAACATGCTTTGATACCTCTGCATGAAGGGTTCTAGGGAGGTGTAAAATCATACCATTCCTTCATTTCCAGGTTTGCTTCAGCAAGGGGACCCCAAGACTCTTCCCGCAAGTCTGAAATACCTTCCCCAACTTAGTTCTCATCACAGGGCATGGAGGACATGTGTGGTGCCCCACAGCGTTAACCATAGGTCTCGCAAAGCCTATCTGTCCCTTGGGGTTTCATGTGAGTTTGTTCAATGCTGTAGAAGTCTGATAGAGGGATCTTTCAAGATGAAATCCAACTGGCTTGATGAAGTCTAAGACCTTATTTTGCAATGCTTTGATCTGTCAGGTATTTTACACCCTCCTCTCGCTGATCTCTATAGCTTTTTCCATCATGCTGTGTGTTGTCCTCTTTAGCTGCCAATGTCCACCCCTGAATATTGTTAAGGACCAATGGAGCAGAAGGTGGGGTGTGAGTAGGGGATATGAGCCTTGCATTTGCCATCTGTGTGGAGGGGACAGCAGCCAGGTCTGTCTGAGGCAGAAAGACACAGCATTGCATCTCTGGCCAGCTGGCAAGAGGAACTTACCTTCTTCTGGTGAAAAGAGAAAGATAAAATATAAAAAGCAGAACTCAAAGGCTGGAAAATTTCTTTCTTCCTTCTGCTAGAGACATTTGTCCAGCAGCACATGTTGTGGTGAAAAGAAATGACTGCTATTCAGAAGAGGAGAAATGATGGTTTTCAGATGGGAGTGGGCAGGGAATAAAAGCTAATATTAGTGAGAGGGAAGATGCCCCTGATGCTGGTCACTGGCCAAGCATTTTGAGGGGAAGGGGAGGTTTAAGGGGGGAAGGTGTTCAGTTCTCAGCTGTGCTGTGAACTACATGCCCCAGAGCAAGTTCCCTTATTTTGGGTCTCTGTTCTCTCCTGTAGAGTCATTTTTTCTTTCTTCCTTTGTCTTGGCCTTTTTGAGTGTAAACTCTTTAGTGGCCACCTATTCCAAGTGTGTTTACAGTGCCTGCATCCTAGCTGGACTTTTCTGGCACTACTGTCACAAATGACCATGTAAAACCCAGGACTCGGAATGGCTCAGAAGGTAATGTGGTATCCTGGAAAAGCAGTACCAGATCCTGACCCAGTGTTTCCCAGCCCTAATGGATCTTGCACATCAAAGTGCTTCCCAAGATGTAGCTCCCAGTGTTGCCAGCCCTTTATTTTTTGAATCTGAAATATCGTTTTTTTTTTTTCCTCATTGGAGCCAATGAACATCCCCTTCACTTCTGCAGCCAGATCTAGTCGGGTCAGGCCTAGCAGCTTATGGGTCAGTCAGGCCTGTAATGCCCTGATGAGGACTTTTTGTTCCTTTTGCTCTCTGAAGCAATTCATTGCTGGCTGCCTTGCTGGGGCCTGGGTTTTTCCTGGACCTTGGTAACATTTTGGGTATCCCACCTTCTGGCTGCTTGATTTCTTCAACTGCCATCCTAGCAAGCTGCTGCAGCTTCAAAGGTTTAGTGTTGTGCTTTAAAGGGACTAGATCAGGCCCCTGTTGTTGTGCATATTGAGCCAAAGTCCAGGGAGCTAGAGCAGATTCCTCTTAACTTGGGTAGTTTTGTAAGTGTGGGAGGCAAGTAGAACAAAGAATCTTTATCACAAGGCCCAAAATAAATGTCATGGCCCATGTTAATTCATGTGTTGAGGAGCCGGGAGGCTGCAAGAAGCAGCACTGACACAAGTGATATTTGCACAATCAGCCTCCTGAAAGTGCTGTACAGCCATACTGTGACAGAAGCGCATGGCTGGAAAGTACTTTCAAAGCAGCCAATCACATGACAAATTAACCCTCATGTAATGAGGAATTGGATGAAGGCACTCCAAAGTGGAGTGCCTTCATCTAACTTCCATCAGTCCCTGCTCATGATAGAGGCTGGGTTGATGCAGTCTGCTGAAAGGGAGTGGGGATGACTGAGGGGGAGCATGCTGCAGCATGGGGTTTGCCCAGCCTGAACTGGATGGGGGGGCAGGGCAGGTGGATTGGACCCTCTCTTCCTCGCGGTCCCTCAGCCCACTCTCCCTCCAGCTCAGACTGGGAAAACTGCAACCTGCTTCCCCTCCCTCATTTCCCCCGACTCCCTTCTGGCAGACAGCACGGGAGCTGGTGGGGGGGGGGGGCAGGCAGCAGGGGGAAGAGTAACTCATGGTGCCTCCTGAGTTAGAGCAGGGACCTGCACATTTGTCAGATGAAGTGACTTTAAATTGTCTCCTCCACTGCTGCTTTTCTTTGCAAAACTCTTTTCTCTTGGCCTCTTGCTGAGCTTTTTCAGCTTGTTTAGAGCCATTGGGCTAAATTCAGTGGGCAGCTGCAACTTACCTAGTGGTAATGGGTAGGCACCAAAGTGCATACATCTGAGTGAGTTTGGAGTCTGGTTCTTTCCCCCTATCTCTATGCAGACCAAGTGTGTTGCTTATCTAATTACAAACAGGTAGAGATGGAGACAGGCACAGAGAGAGTCAGTGACTTGCCTCAGGGCAGAGGAGAGGCAAATTAGAGAACAGAGATTTGAACTCTGCTCTTCTGACTCCTGTTCAGCACTCATTCTAGCAGTCCCACCTACTTCTTCTTTGTTCATGCATTATTTACAGCCCTCAGCAGGTGTGTGCGCACGTTTGTAGGGGTTATGTGCTTTGAGAACAAAGGAAGTTCTCATTCCTGGGCTGGAGCTTTCTCTTCTGGTTTTCCATTTCCCACCCCCTCAATACACATGCACCCGCACGCACACTCTGATGTCTCATGAAAGACCTGTGATTAATTATATTGTTCTGCAGCCTCTGAAAATTTATTTAGAGTTTTATGTTTGCTGCTGCTGCTTATACAATGGCAAATCTGCTGTGGCAGAGTCCCAAGCAGGTGGCAGCTAATAGGTCAATAAACTGAATCACATCATTAGAACTGTCATGGTTGAGCTGCCAGGATTCGATCAGGTAGAGGGAAAAGCTGCTTCTCACAGAGGAGCCAAGATAGATTTGGCTTAGAAGAAACATGCCTATTCCTTTAAACCATGGATTGACCTACAAGAATTCAGTCACTTCACCAATAGTATCTGCTGCTTTAAGTCGGTGGGTTTTTCCTCCTCTCCCCTCCCCGCCGATCTTTCCTAGAAATAATTTGGCCTAATAAGCCTCTTTCATCTCAAAGATCTCCAGAAAGTATCTGTCTTAACAGGAATGTGCTGCCTTTTTACTTAGTGTGTGTTGTAAGGCAGGAGAAAATCATTGATAGAGTTGGAAGTAAATTGAAAATCTTTTAAAAAAATATCAAACAAAAATCATTCATGATCTTGAATCATGAGCAATAACCTGTTCAGTCTAAGAAATTAAAGAGGCATTGGTTTTTAATATCAAGCTGTAGCTGGAGGCTACCCACTTGTTTTGCAACCAAGATGCTCAACCTCACTTGTTAAGTAGTTAAATGCTGTCATCCCAATTTTAATGATGAGGAAACTGAGGCACTGCTTTGCCATCCTCTGTCAGCTGTCATTTATTTGGAGAAAGAGCATATTGCATACAGTTGTAGAATTTCAGTAACCTTTCTTGGTACTGTTTGTAGGGCCTCTTTCACTGTGATGTTTGACCCCATCTGTCCATCATCCGACTTTTTAAAGCCTGGGGAGGGAGTTGGCTGCAGAGGTCACATCCCTGGCACTAGCTTTCTAATACTTCCACTGTGTTCACTCTCTCCATTGAAATCTGATGCTCTTCAAACCCTTTATGATGGAATCCTACTCACCATTTAAAACTATGTGAGAAGGACACTATTTGCAATATTCTAACCCCAATCATTCAAAAATCACAAGAAGTTTAAAAATTGAGTTTTAAAAAAAGAATATTGGATTCTGTTTGTGTCTGCTGCTTTTTGAGCCATTAAGGATCATATTTTTCAAGATTTTTCTCTGTAACAATTGGAGGTAGAAATTTGGTTTCCATTTCTTAAAATGAAAGTGAGATTCTGATGTAAGGCACTTGTCTCCAGGCACTGGGTCTTTAAGTCAAGCATCAAATATTACAAAATGCTGCATAAATCATAAGAAATGGCATAACAACAACTTTATTAAACCCATTAAGTTACAAGCAATACTACATGGTTTTATCTGCCAGTAGATGGCAGTCTTTTTTTATAATATAAAAGTTGTGCTTATTTGTAGCACATTCAAAACATAATGGTCCAAAATGTCCCATATTCTGTGAGTCACCCATGGATTCCTTACCTTTCTATTCAGCATGCATCCTTCTAGGGTGGAAATTGCATCTTTGTGCAGAGCTGAGTTGGAAATGAACTGTTTGTGCTCAGTAAATATTATGTAGCAGCACTGAATCAACAGTGCAGTTTCCTGCAGCACACCATAGAGGGAGGTGGTAACCCATCCAAATCTTGACTCTGCATAGCTTTTATGTTCAAATTTCTCAATGGCACAACAACAGGGTGTGTTGCAAATGTCACTGTAGAAACATTCCTGTTCTGTGGTTCCCTTCAGAGACAGAGATATGCCTGCTTCTTGTTTATATATCTGTTGAGAAACGAGCCAGAGAGTACGGACTCTTCTGCTTGCTGTATTGGCTTCAGTTTAATTCTAATGGACAAAACCAGTTTGATTTCATCAGGATGGCTTTGTAAATTGAACTTTTTCTTTGGTCCTGTTTATTTGGTGTAACCGTCTAGAACCAAAAACCTCATTCTATGTGGATGGTGCGCACACAGATGCTGATAGTAAGGCAATGTGAAAATGTGGAGAAGAGCCCTGTGCTGGAAATTGGGGGAGAGGGGCTCTGGGTCTTGTCCCCAACTTTAGTACTATGATTTTTTGGGGCAAGTCTCTTCCTCTGTCCTTCTTTGTTTGTCTTGTCTGTTTAGTTTGTAAGGTTAGAAATTGACATTGCCAAACGAAGTGGGTCAGCTGTGCTGGGACATATATTGGCAGAGCTGATCTACTTCATTGGACGAAAGAAAATGGTGCCAATTTCCCCGCCCATTACAGCTGCTGAACAATGGGCGACATGCTCTTTTAGAGCTTGAGAGATCCTGATCCTGTGCACCCTTGGAATTCCCATGCAGGATTGGGCCCCTCAAGCCATGAGAGTGCCTACTTGGCTTTCCCCACTTGATGCAGCCCCAGAAATCTCCCCGGCATGTTTTAGCAAGTAGGAAAAGTCAGGGTTTTCCCACTTACCAAGCTATGCCCCAGAAATCCCCAGGGCATGTTTCAATAAGCAGAGAAACCCTGACTTTTTCCGTTTACTGCAGCATGTCCCAAAGGTCCCCAGGGTAGGTGCTCCCAGGGCTTGAGGGACCCTATCTGGTGCAGGAATTCCTTAGGTGTGCAAGATTGAGCCTCTCAAGCTTGCTGAGCACCTCTTTGGGGTACCTGGAGAACGTGGGCAGCTCCAAGCTGCCAGCGCTCTCCTGCCATAAACAGACGTCTGCCTCTAAATAGTGGCATGAATTAGAACCACCTTCATTGCAGTCACAATTCATAGGACAATGAGGGGTATGGGTGTCTGTTTGCTTGGCCTTTGTGCCAGCATAAAATTCTTATGATGGCACAAAGGCAATAAAAGGTGACATCTGTCTCTACCCTAAGCTCCTTGAGGCAAGAAGTGTGTGTGCATGTGCATGTGTACAATGTATAGTATAATGGAGTTGAGCTGCTTCTGTAATACAAATTCTGTGGCGGAAGGAGGAAAGATGAGTGGTGAACAGACAGAGATGGAAACATAAAGGATTCTTAAGAGCCATCAGCATCTTCTGAGGCCACAGGACTTGGCAGTAAAAGTGACTTTTGTATTAAATAAAAGCAGAAATTTCCTTTCGGTTTGAGAGCTCTGGAAATATAAATGATTTGAAGCAATGAAAGCTTTTTGCTCAGGTAACACAGGTTCTTATGGCCTCAAGGTAAGTCTTCCTTGTGTTGGGGGTATTTTTCCCCTGGAGGCATCAAGTGCTTTTGAAGATGAATTTTTAGAATACAAAGGAGAGGAAGAAAGCTGATATAAAGAAAGATCTTAAAAATTTCAGGGGTACTATTGGTCTGTTTTAATTTGTTAGAATGTCTTTTGTGCTTGCACTACACTTTCAAGTGGTGCCATGGTGTTTTATCCTTTCCTTTTTCCTGCATGACCTGCCCCTTTTTCAGGGTACTGCATTTGTTAGAACTGAATGATGAGACACACCTGTGCCATGTTCTCCATTTGCTTTTTAATGCACAAATTTGAGTCCCATAATCCCTTTGCACAAGCAGCCAGAAACTACAGCCTTTTTTGCATGCTCTGAGATGCATCAGCTGCTGGGGAGGAAAAAGGCACCATCTCATCACTCTGTAAATGGGGGAGTATAGGTCAGTTGCTATAGGATCCCAGTCACTGGGTGATGGAAACAGAGAGGGAGGGAAAATTGTTCATCTTGAGCGAAGGTGACTGTGGATGACATTCAGATCTGGGCCTCTGAGCTGGGTATCATGTTTCTGCAGGGACTGGCACTTTGCATATCCAAGAGCTGATCTGACTGTTCCTATTAGAGCCAGCATGGGGGAGAGGGGAGGGCAGAATCTGTATAGACACTGAGACTGTTTTGTAGCCTTTGATTCCAACTTATGTGAACCTCTCATGGGCCAACACCTATAAGCTCTATTAATTTCAATTTATCATTTCAATTTCACTTTCCCTTGACCAGTCTGCCTCAGTAAGGGATGGATGAGGTGAGGAGAGGGGAACATTTAGGTAATATTTTTTGCTACAAGCATCAGATTTTTATTTTAAAGGCATGTAAATATTCAAAGACTTTGAGGGCCAAAGACTTTGAGACATTGCAAAGCTGTCACTGGTTTCAAATTTGCTAGATGGTTGCAGGTAGGAGAGGGACTGGAGATAGTTTCATAGTTGGTAGGGTCAGAAGGGACCTGAGCAGATCATCAAGTCCAACCCCCTGCCATGGCAGGAAAGAGTGCTGGGGTCAAATGACCCCGGCAAGGTGTCTATCTAGCCTCCTTTTGAA
>NW_017729001.1:9563675-9579609 GCF_001723915.1 Gavialis gangeticus
TTGCCTGCTGGTCCCCCTTGGCCAGTTTATAGACGGCCACCAGATCCCCCCCTCAGCCTTCTCTTGTGGAGGCAGAACAAATTCAGGTCCTGTAGCCTCTCCTTGTAGGACCTGTCCTTCTGCCCCCTGATCATGCAAATGGCCTTCCTCTGGACCCTCTCAATGCTGGCCACATACCCCCTGAACTGGATGCAGTACTCCAACTGCAGCCTGACCAGTGCCGCATAGATGGGGAGGATCACCTCCTTGGCCCTGCTTGTGATGCATCTGTGGATGCATGACAAGGTGTGGTTAGCCTTTTTGACTGCATCCCCACATTGGCAGCCCATGTTCATCTTGGCATCAATGATGACTCCAAGATCCTTTTCTGCTTCTGTGCTGACGAGAAGGGAGTTCCCCAGCCTGTAGGTATGCTGCTGGTTCTTCCTCCGTAGGTGCAGTACCCTGCACTTGTCAGTATTGAATCCCATCTTATTCTCATCCGCCCACCCCTGTAACATGTCCAGATCCAATTGCACCCTGTCCCTCCCTTCTAGCATGCCCACTTCTCCCCACATCTTAGTGTCATCTGCAAATTTGAATAAGGTGTTTTTTCACCACCTCATCCAAGTCGCTGATGAAGATGTTGAACAGTGCGGGCCTGAGGACTAAGCCCTGGGGGACCCCACTGCCCACATCCCTCCAGGTCAACAATGATCCATCAACCACCACTCTCTGGGTGCAGCCCTCCAGCCAGTTGGTGACCCATATGATTGTGTAGGCATTGACACCACAATCTCCTAATTTTTTAATGAGAATGGGGTGTGAGACCGTATCAAAGGCCTTCCTAAAGTCCAGAAAGACTATGTCCACTGCGACACCTATGCCCCAGGATTTAGTGACCTGATCAGAGAAGGCCACCAGATTGGTCTGACAGGACCTGCCTCTGATGAACCCATGTTGGTTGCCCTTAAGCATACACTCCCCTGCTGGCCCCTTGCAGATGTGCTCCTAGATAATTTTCTCAAAGAGTTTCCCCAGGACTGAGGTAAGACTAACAGGCCTATAATTTTCTGGCTCCTCCTTCCTCCCTTTTTTGAAAATGGGGACCACATTGGCTCTCTTTCAGTCCTCTGGCACCACACCAGAGCACCACGAGTGCTTGTAAAGCCGTGCCAGGGGTCCCGCAATGACCTCAGCTAATTCCCTCAGCACTCTGGGGTGGAGATGGTTCTCTCACATTCTCCTTCCTTCCCCATCAGGAGATGTTCAGAAACGCTGCCATTTCCTCAAACCTGCTTTCCCTTTTCTTTTCTCTTTCTTGCTGCCAAATTCTGTAAAGCCCTGAAAATGATTTTTCCTATCTGAGATATCTTCCTGCTCCTTGCTCTGTAGCTTTCATTCCTGTAAATGTATCTTTTTCTCTAACTATGCTTATTAAGGTTTTGACAGTGACCATTTTGTTTGCAAGACTTGAAGGAAAGGCCAGCCATTCTGCAATGGGAAAACCAGAGACTAGGCTGACCAGCCTTACCTACTGTGGATTTTCTTGTTCTAACCCCTGTAACTGGTTAAAGACTGAACTGGATTTGGGATTGTGGTCCCAGAGGAAGATTGTGCCACGCAGGCCTAAACTCTATTGGTTTCATGAGTATTCTGGGCACTTTATCCTGGGGGATGAATTGTGTTGTATATCTCTCGCTTAACTGTACATACTGGAACCTGGCTCTCAGGCTGAATTGCAGGGCCTCCTGCAAAGCGGTGTAGAACAAGAACTGCCAGCCAGTCCCTCACCTTGCTGCCATCTTCTTGATAACTATCATTTGCCTTCCATTTCAATGCTTTTTGCCTCAAAATTTGTTCCAAAATACTTTATAAACTTTGTTATTGGAATTTACGGCATATGAATCCCAGTTTAGATTAGAAAAGGCAGAAGAAGGCAGTATCCAGCTGAAACCACAAAGGGAATTTACCCTCCTCCTCATGGCTCTGCTGCAGGGACTGCACAATGTTAAAATTACAAATATTTCTCCTGATCCCTCACTAACCCTTGTCCACCACAGGGACTGAAATAGCCAGCTGGCCAACTTCATCCACACTGTTATCTGTCACTGTGTCCTGTGTGCTGCGAGGATGGGGCTGGTGAGCCCTGCCTTCAGGTAGCAGCTGCTCTCACGGCTTTCCAGAAAGTCTCCTCTCCAAATGGTAAGGAAGACTTTGGGGGAAATGGGGCACAGCAAAAGGTGGTGAAGGACATCATGCTTAGTGGGGCACAGGAATCGGCTATTTCTGGGAGAAGTCTTGTTAATGAATCCCTGCAAGATCAAATGCTACTGAGTTGGCCCACCGGGTATGCTGTGTAACTGTCTGGTGCTGTGTTTTTACTGGTTTCCAGCAATATTATTGGCTTCAGCATTTCCAAGCATTTTATACCCCATCTCATAGATGGGCTGACTGAAGCATGGCAAAGTTAAGCCCCAGGTGACAGAAAACCAGTAGCAGGACTGCAGATGGAACACCTGGACCATGCTGTACATCACTTTACTCTGTGTCAGCTCTTCTGAGGAGCAGCATGCATTGCAGGACGGTTTGAAGAGCAGGCCCTAGTGACTAGTACTGGTCACTCAAGAGGAAGAGTGGTGGTTATCACAGGAAGCCTTTGCTGGAGGAGCTGTGAAACCTGGGAGGAGGTGGGGGAGGACTGTGCACAGAAGCTTATTTCCAACCACTCTTTGCACACTCCCTGACAGGAAAGCCTGGAAAAAGACTTCTAATGGACTTCTTGTGTCCGAAGGGCCAGATTTGTTCCAGCTATGATGGTCTTAGTTTTGACCGTGGACAGCATCTGTTCTTAAGAACCTTTGAGTCCAGCAAGTCCACCATTCAGGCTCTGTGTTTGGGCTTTATTTCCCTATTCTACATGTTTACATCATGTGGAGGCAAGAGAGTGGGCTAACCTCCAGGGGACCTGCAGGTTGGCCAACATCTCTCGCTGGCTGTGGGAAGGCAGTGCAGCCAAGGCATGGAGTGCTGCGAGATGAGAAGTCTAGTTCCAGTTTGGTTGATATTTTATTCCCCTGTCCTCACTTTGCCTCAGTTTCTTCCTCTGTAAAATGTGGACAATGATACTGATGACTTGTGAAGTACTTTGAAATCCTTTAAGAAGAAGTCACAGACAAGGCCCGGAGATTTTTATGATTATGCCCTGTAGGAGTGCTTTCTACAGAGCATGGCTGATGGTGCATATAGCTGCCTGGAGTTCACCAATGCTGGTCTTCAGGAGGTGAGAAGAGGTGATATAAATACACAGCAAAAGTCGTGTTATCCATCACTTTACCATCCAGAATGCTCCACTAACCGGCACCTGTCAATGCAAATCTTCCTTCCAAGGAATGTAGCAAAAGCAAAACCAGAAGCCCCACTTCCGGTTTTGCCACCACGAGCCGAGTCCCACTTCTTCCTTGTGGACCACAGCCCAGGGCAAAGCAGCCTGCACAGGGCTCCCCTCCCTGTCCCCTGGCACACTGACGACAGGGTGTGAAAGCCCTGGTGCACCGGACGGGGCATATTTGATTAACCGGCATCCCCCATTTCCCATGGATGCCGGCTAACACGGCGTTTGCTGTAGCCAGTTTAGTAATCCAGGCTCTGTTAGACAGGACTGTTTAAAGCCCTGGCATTGCAATTGCAGGACTCTTGAGTGTAGACAAAGCAGCAGTAGAGAAAATAGAAAGGGCCAGGGAGGGAAAGAGTAGGGAGGGTAAAACACGGGCATCTCCCAATGCTAATTGTATGCAGTGAATTTATCTTGAGGAAGCCAAAGGGAGCATATCAAGAATGTCTCAGCTATTCAAGTGAGAAATCAAATTAAACTTTGCATCAAATAGCGGAGCTGTTCTGTGGTAGGAGTTATGTCAAATTCATTAAAGGTTTCTGCACCCTAGCCATGAGGAGTTAGTGAAGAGGAAAGCTGGCATTACGCACCAGGGGGCTGTGTTTTCCTGCTTACCTGGGTTTGTTAATGATTTGGGGGTAGGGGGATTACAGGTTTAACTACATAGATGCCTGTAAGTGGTGCACGGGAAGATGACTTCATCCTGCATTGCAGAATTGCTGCGCAGTTCTATGTGTTGCCCCCAGCCAACTGTGATAAACAGCCATGCAGCTTGCTTGGAGTGACACTACCTAGTACCTCTTCTTAAGGGTGTAGAGTTTTATGATTTATTAGTTAAACTTGGCCACACCCTGGTGAGGTAGAATGGTGCTCTCACCATTTAACAGACAGACTGAGGTGCATAAGGTAAGTGACTTTCCCACTTACTAGGAGGAGGCAGCTTTAGGGCTGGAAGTAGTGTTACAGAGTTTTCAGCAGCCAGGCTTGTGTTGAAGTAACTAAGCCAAGCTGCTCCTCATGGAGTCTGTCTCTGCTTGGCCCAGTCAATGGGAAGAGTCCATTGGATCTTTTTATAGGACAGGAAGGTTACCTGAAGGCTGGATAGAGCAGAAATTCAACAGGCAAAAGAAGTTGGTGTTGAAATCTGGCTGCCAAAAGTATGGATGAAGGAAAGACGGCTTAGAGCAACCTCCTATCACAGCAGTTCTGTGGGCTCAATATGGCAGAGACTGCAGGAAAAACTCAAGACATCTGGTTGATTATGGAAGCAAGAAATTTGCTGCAGCTGCCATGAAGTCATGAGAGATCCAGGGGAAAACGAGAGGGTCTGAAAGCTGGAGGCAGGCCTGCTCAGAAGTAACAGAAGAGCTTTGGCTCACTGCTGGCTACTCTGGGTTAACGGCAACAGAAAGAGGGAGCCCACCTACTACCCAGTGGAGGATCCTATCCTTTCTTCTGCATTAATGGTCTGACAGCTCCCACATTTTTCTCTGCTGCAGTGCAGTGTCACCCAACAGCTGCTTTGTTTCCCTATTCAGAATAGCTTCTTCCCCACTCTTCATGCTTGCTCTCTTTTCCACATGTTCTCCCCGCACCCCAGCTCCTTATTCCTGCTGTTTGGCTTGACTGTCTCCCTCTGTTTATAGAAGGCCTTTAATCATCATCATCATAGTATCCGAGCACTTGTACTCATGAATACGCATGTTTGCAACAAGACCGCTTGCTTTACCTGTGGCAGGTTAGGGTGTTAATTTTCTTGGGGTTGACTGTGTAAATTAGATGATGGATTTCTATAGGATGGTTTGGATGGGGATGATCCTGCCTTTTGCGGTGGATTGGATTGGATGGCCTCTGGAGATCCCTTCCAGCAGTACTTTTTCTATAATTCTAAGTCCATGGAACTTGCATCTCTCATGGTCTCATTTCCCGTCTTAAAAATGAACAACAGAATCCTCTTTAAAATGTTCAAGAACCCTTCCTGCTCCTTAGCCTTTACACCAACCTCATTTCCACAGCAGCCCTGCATCTATCCACGCTGCATTAGAGACAATGGACCCCCGTGAAACCTGGGCAAGGATAGAACATGGAAAGGTGATAGTCAGACCTCTGGAAACTTAGCCTGCCTAGGCCAAGACTCCAGTCCTGTGCTCCTGGCAAGTATGCAAAGGACTGGATTCAACTATCTTTTCTCCCAATGCAGGCACACAATTCTTTTTGTTTTTCTTACCCTGATGTGTGATTGACTTTGATGTGCTCAGGTGCTTCCTCAAACTTTCAGGGCTGTTTGCAGCTGCACTGTTATGTTAATGGGAGAAATCAATGCTAATTTAAATAATTTTGGATGTACGAGGTGTCAAGATGAAGCTGGGGTTCCTGGCACCATAACTATAGGCATGGAAAGATTTTTTTGTTTATCAGTTGGCTGCTGTAGGCAATCAATGCTCTCCACAGCTGATATATTGGCAAACGAGCATACAGCCTTCCCCCCACTCCATTCTTTCTAGAATTTTATGAATCTAAGAAGCTAAACTCCAATTAGGCAACACTTATTAGCTTCTGAAATGTAATTTATTTATTTACACTGCATGCTCCTATTCATGGCAGGGAGCTCTGCTAATTGCTGTATTTTGCATTCAAGCCTAGGGTTCCAAAGTCTCTAAAAGCCCATTAACATTGTTCTGGTTGCCAAGCAGACATGATGACTTGTAGGGGATTGATTCTTTCACCTGTAGATACAAGCAATTTCTATTGGCCTCAGTGTCAGAGTCTTGATTTTAATGGGAGCTTATCTTCTCCTAAGGTGAGAGAATGAGCCAAAGCATGGGTCTAGTTGTTAAGGAACAGTAACTGGGTTCCCTACTCAGCAGGTCTGGAAATGAGACATGTCTTACATCGGTTTCAGCTCCCTTTCCACAGGTGTAAAAAGGAGTGGACACCTGGTGTGAATCCCATCAGTGTTCCTAGAATCTGGTGTTGATGTTTCCCCAGAAAAATTTGGTGGTATGAATACACTGGTGTAAGTTATGTTGGTGTAGGTGCCATGTGTCCAGTTACCTGTTTCCTCCATGCAAACATATTATTACTAGCTTTCCACCACCCAGTGGAAGTAGTATCTACATGGGTGACAGGTGCCTCCTGAGTCTGGGGGGGCACCCGCAGACACTGTCGGTGGTGGGGATGGGACTGGCAAGCACCTGCAGACGCTGGTGGTGGTGGCAGGGATGGGCTGGCAAGCACCTGCAGATGCTGCTGGCAGTGGCAGCAGCAAGGACAAAGCTGGCAAGCACCCACAGACACCGCCAACAGTGGTGGCAGCAGGGACAGAGGTGGTGAGCACCTGCAGATGCCACCAGCGGCAGTGGCAGGGACAGGGCTGGTGAGTAGATGCCATTAGCGGTGGGGGGATGGCCCTGTCAGGGGGGACATGTTCCCCCCTCATGCCCCCTTACCAATTACCTATGAGTATCTATCAGTGTTCATTGTTGTGTGTCTACATCTATGGTCTCCCTTTTGCTGTCTTAATCATCAAGGCTTCCTCTCTGCAGCTCCTCTGTACTTCCAAGGATCAGTGTCTTCCACTGCAATTTTTCTCACGTGGCTTGTTGTGTTGCTGCCCCCAGGTCCCATGCTCTAATTCTAATGTTACAGACCTCACAGTGGTTCTGGTTCCTTATTCCCAGTGGCCAGGTAGGAGCCAATTTCCTTCTGTGGTTCCCAGTCATAGTTTCATAGTGCTTAGGGTCAGAAGGGACCTAAACAGATCATCAGGTCCGGCCCCCTGCCTCAGGCAGGAACAAGAGCTAGGGTCATAACACCCCAGCCAAATATCTGTCCAGCATCCTCTTGAAGACCCCCAAGGTAGGAGAGAGCACCACCTTCCTTGGGAGTCCATTTCAGAGCCTGGCAGCCCTGACTGTAAAGTAATGTCTCCTGATGTCCAGCCTGAACCTTCTCTCTAACCATTTGTGGCCATTATTCCTAGTAACCCTTGGTGGTGTCTGGGGGAACCGAACCTCCCCCAATTCCCGCTGGTCCCCCCGGTGAGTTTTTAAATGGCCACCAGATCCCCTCTCAGCCTTCTCTCGTGGAGGCTGAACAGGTTCAGGCCCTTTAGCCTCCCTTTGTAGGGCCTGCCCTGCTGCCCCTTGACCATGTGAGTGGCCCTCCTCTGGACTCTCTCCATGCTAGCCACATCCCTCTTGAAGTGCGGCGCCCAGACCTGGATGCAGTACTCCAACTGTGGCCTGACTAATGCCTCATAGAGGAGAAGGATCACCACCCTGGACCTGCTTGTGGTGCATCTGTAGATGCATGGCAAGGTGTGCTTAGCCTTACTGACCGCTTCCTCGCATTGGAAGCTCATGTTCATCCTGGAGTCTCCAAGATCCCTTTCTGCCACCGTGCTGACAAGAAGGGTGTCCCCTTGGCCTATAGGTGTGTTGCAGGTTCCTTCTCTAGATGCAGCGCCTTGCACTTGTCTGTGTTGAATTCCATTCTGTTCTCATCTGCCCACCTCTGTAACCTGTGTAGATCTAGCTGGATTTGGTCCCTCCCCTCCAGCATGCCCACCTCACCCCACATCTTTGTGTCATCAGGAAATTTGGACGGTGTGCTTTTCACACCCGCATCCAAATTGCTGATAAAAATGTTGAACAGTATTGGCCCCAGGACTGAGCCCTAGGGGACTCCACTGCCCACATCCCTCCAGGTCAAAAACGACTTGTCCACCACCACTCTCTGGGTGTGACTGTCTAGCCAATTTGCCACCCATCTGACTGTAGGCATCAGTGCCGTGGTCACCTAGTTTTTTTTAAGAGAATGTGGTGGGAAACACTTTCAAAGGCCTTCTTAAAGCTCAGGAAGATGACATCCACCTCAACGCCCTCGTCCAGGGACTTTGTGACCTGATCATAAAAGGAAACCGGGTTAGTCAGGCAGGACCTGCCCTCAGTGAACCCATGTTGGTTGCCCCTGAGCATGACCTCCTCTGCTGGGCCCTTGCAGATGTGCTCCTTGATAATTTTCTCAAAGGTCTTCCCAAGGACCAAGGTAAGACTGACTGGGCTATAATTGCTGGGGTCCTCCTTTCTCCCCTTCTTGTAAATGGGGACCACATTGGCCCTTTTCCAGTCCTCTGGGACCTGGCCAGAGCCCCACGAGTGCTCATACAGCCATGCCAGGGGCCCCACTATGACCCCCACCAATTCCCTCAGCACCCATCCTCAGATCCCCCTGGCTCTTGTGCCCTCATCCACTATGCAGGTGGAGGTCCTTGTTCTATTCCTATAACATTGCTTCTCATTACTCCTGAGGCAATAGGGGATGCTGATCACCATGACCTCATGCTTCCTTCTCATATGAATGGCAATCTTTTCCCCCTACCACCTCTTTGGTGTTCCCCATGTTATGCTTGACTATGTCCTTCCCTTGTTTGCTCTAAATGGTTGCTCTGTTTGGATGGATTAATGTCTTTTAATGAGGGGAAGATGACAGTTGATGAGTTCAGGTAAAGATTGGTTTCCACATGGGTGTTCATTTCCATCCAGCTCACCACAAAGGAGACAGACTCACCAATGGGCTGATTACAATGGACCATTATAGATAGAGCTGCTGGGCTAACAGCTGGGCTACCATTTGATTACTCACTCTGTTGCCAGCCCCCTGAAAAGGATCTGTGGTCAGGGCTGCTAAGCTAAGCTGCCATGCTGGAGTTTTGCTGACGCACTAAGCACCATGACTAATACCTGCGTAGCAATTCCCCCAAAGCTCACTGATGTGTAGCCCAGGATTGAACCCTGCATGCTGATGAGATTTATGATGGGAGAAGTCTTGTCTGCTCATTGTTTCCCATGCCCCTGGGCAAGCAGGAGTTTTGTGGAGCTAGGCTGCAACATTAGAGAATGCCCTGAAAAGTGATGACAGATTTCTGTGGTAACAAATCTGTTTCCTGCTTACCTCCAGTCTTTTACATGCAAAAGCAGCTGAGCAATGGATCGACTAGAAGCAGAAGAAACAGTCTTGTGTTGGCGAGACACAAGCTTGACTCTCCTCTGTGGGCTCTTTGGCCTGCCTGTTTTCTGCATCATATTAAATACATTTGCAGTGTCTCAGTCTGGGTTCCCTTCTTTGGGAAAGTCTTCTTTGGGGAGATGAGAGACAGATTATAACATGCCCAAGAACATCTTCTCATCCAACACCAGTCAGAATTACTTCACCTTGCTCTGTTTCTCAGTGACATCTTTAAGGGTACAAAAAGTTATACCTGAGTAGAGCAACTCCTGCACCCCTGAGGTGCTCAAGGAACTGGTGACTGGTGCTCAATGCCTCAGCTCAGACCTAAGGCCATGCCCTACCTTGCCTGCCTGCCTGCCTTGTAACTTCAGCAGTTATGTAATTTAGGTTGAAGGAGATGGGGATTGCAAATTATACTTGTTGGGTATACATAGTGTTCTTTATTGGAGTTAAGTCACTTGTCCCTTCTGGAAATCAGGCCCAGGTACCTTTATCTGGACATCACAAATGGCAGGTTTCAAGACGCTTTTAAATTCAGTCCTTCCACTGCCCTTAGTCCCACACATGTAAATAAGAATTAACTCCAATAGAGTCACAGAGGTGTAGAATAGGTGGGGAGGCTGGGGCCAACCATATAACATACATGGCTTACCATTTGTGTGAATGAGGTGCTGGGAGTTGCGGGTGTATTGACCTTGTGTCAAACATGCTGACTCTGACCATATGTGTGGGTTTTGGCCCATAGTGGACCTGCATCTCCCTTCTGACCCAGTGGTTCTGTCAGTCCTGCCTGGCAGCATTCTTGCCGTCTCTGTACAGGGCTCTCCTCTTCAGAGAGTGGCTTGTGTGGCCAGTTTGTGAGGTGGACAGAGCTCCTAGTTAAAACACCAGGCTTGCGTGGTTGAGAGGTGGTGGACACCAGAAGGGGGCCATAGGATTACTGTTTTGTGTTATTGCATCCAGCTGCTTTCCTGTTGACGAATCCTGAATCAGGCAAACACAAGTGGAGAGTTGTTCTTTGGGGTGGTATGGGCATGCACATAAAGATTGGCTGTTTATGCAGGATTTAGGCTTGATAGAAGGGCAGCACAACTCTGATCAGTGTGGTACCATCTCTATTCCAGGTCCTGTATCCTAGCACTTCCTGCTTTCTGTGCAGTGATGTAGGAAGTGCACAGGGCTGCCTCTAATGTCTGTGTACTGTGGGAGTGTTACAGAGTGTCTGCATAGTTAGGGTGAACCTTGCCAGAGATGAGGATCTCTGCCCCAAGTTGGCTCTTTTCACAAAGATGAGGGTTTACATTGTGCTGCAGGGTTTGACCAAGCTCTCTGCCCTGGGGTGAATGTTGTCCTTGGTGTACAGCCTACACAGGCTTTGGTTCACACAAGAGAAGGGCTAACTTGGAGCACTGATGGAGGCTTGGATCTCTTCGTCACTTATGTCTCTCTCCTTCTGATTAGATATAAATGAGAGCCAGGTTCAGATTGCCTGAGCTAGATATTCTGCTGGGAAATCCAGCACAGTGCAGGATGCTTTGAGTTATGTGAACTTCATGCCCCTTATTGCATCTGATTTTTCATGTAATAAATCTGCATAATGAATACTAATCGATATATATTTACCCAATTTATTTTTATCTCTTCCTTTCATCTTCAGGAATTAGAAATACAGTGGAATTTTACGCTTACTCAGAAAAGATGCACCTTACAGCTGTTATGAGTATATATAAAATTGCAGTTCATCAGTATAAGAATAGCTTTTTATACAAACCTTTCCTGCACTTGGCCAACCCTTCAGCTTGTGCACGTTAGTTCAGCTCCACTGACTTCACTGTTCTGTACCTATACGGCACCTGAAGATCAGGCCCCTTGGGTTTCCCAAAGTGCTTTCAAAGCAATGCGTCAAGTCAGGGGTGGGAAAAATGGTGGATGTGGCCAGACTCCATTTCCCAGCAGCCCCTGCCCATGTGGCTGGGGCTGGTTTCTATGGAGAGCTGTGATAGCAGGAGGCCAGGGTTTCCTTGGAGACTGGCCCCAGCCGTGCAGGCAGGGCTCACAGAGCTGCTCCAGAGCCCAGCTGGGATCTTGTGGGGGTGACAGCATGGTCCAGAGCCAAGGTAGAGCCATGATCTGCAGCCTGCATGCTGCAAGCAGGGGTGTGCAGACAGCAGATCATGGCTCTGCCCTGGCTCCTTGCATTGGTGACAGTGTGGTCTGGAGCTGGGGCAGAGCTGTGATCCACTGCCTGCATGCCCCTGCCTGGAGTATGCAGGCTGCAGATTGCAGCTCTGTCCTGGCTCTGGACCATGCTGTCACTGCTGCAAGATCCCAGCCCAGCTCTGGAGAAACTTCCCACCCTGCTGGCAGGATGGTGCTGGCTGGGGGGAGTTTGGGGGGCCTATGGTCACCCCAAAATTCCCTGTAGCGACCCCTCCCAGGAGAACCACTGCCTCTGTCCATCCTGCACAAGTGCCAGGGCAGCAGCACAGCCCTTCCCCTTGAGCCCACTCACCAGGAAGAGGCTGGTGGTGCTGCTGCCTGCCCTGGGGCTGGTCTCCATGGAAACCCCAGCCCCCTAGTATCACTGTGCAGCTGCTGCTGGGGTCTCCATGGCAACTGGCCCCAGCCACGTAGGCAGGGGCTGCTGGGAAATGGAGCCCACAGCCAGCCAGCTCTGGCTTGCAGACTGGAGTTTGCTTGCCCTTGTGCTAAGTGCATTCAGCAATATTGCCCCTGGACTTTGGACAGCTGGTTTTCTTTGTAGGTAGTGCTCACCATCAAACCCAGGTTATTATCCCCCTGCTTTTCAGGTATGCAGTGGAGTCTTTGCCCTGCACCTTTCCAGCCCCAAGGATGCTTGGTTAGCCCTGTGCATCTCAAATGGCAGAGCACCCCTAATACAGCATTTCAGGATTGTAGTGGGCCTTGGTGGGAAAGGAGAACTGCTTGAAAATCTTTGTCAGAGGCAGATATAGTGCAGGACCAGGAGTCCAAAGCTCCTTCTTTCATTGCTGCTTTGGACTTTACCTGGTGAATCTTCTCTTCACCAGCTGAGGTGGTGAAAGTAGGTGTATGGAGACTGAATTCCATCTACTGCAGAGGAGCATCAGACATTTAGCTAGCTGTCCAATGGTATGGAAACTTATCTGTAATGGTGCAGAGACTTATCTGTAAACCAAAGAGGTTTGGAAAGCAAAGAGTTAAGTGACCAAGTCTGCAAGGAATCCTCCCTTTGGACTCCGCAGGAATTCACGGGATGAAGGCAGGGGTGTTGAGGCTGGCTTTCTGGTGTTTGGTGCTCTGCAAGTTATAATGATGGCTCCCTCAGCTGCTTTAGACCTGATGCCCAGTCTGTTAAACAGAGTAAGTTTCGCTCTCTATTTTCTAGCTGCTGAAAAGAAAATAAAGCAACTCTGAGTTCTGCTTCTGATTAATCTTTATTGCCTCTGCATGGTGCCTGCTTTCTGCATTGGCTTCTTTTTTTGTTTCATTTAATTAAGGGTGACGTAGACCAATGTTCTGTGCTGAAGTGGCACTGAAGCCAGGCAGAGTTCCCTGCTTGGATGTCTCCAAGCCTTTGCTAACTTGTGCGATACCCCTTGGACAGCTTGATGCCTTTCTAGAAGTTCAAAGGGGACACAACAGCTATAGATTGAATGTTGCACCTGCAGGACTGTGGGGGCTTCTCACCAGTACAGTACAGGGGGCTTTAACCCCTTGACCTCTCCTTGCTGCCTCCACCGAGTGTGTTTGGTGAGATGGGACTGGGAGCCTCTAGCTTTGCAAATGATTAGATCATAGGTAGGTAACTATTACTTTAGTAGGATGAACAAGTACCTCTTATGCATTTAAGTGGAGCAGGTTGCCAAATTATGACAGAGCTGGTTGAAATTAGTAACTTTTGATGTCATCCGAGTTGTGACAATGGACAATTTCTGAGTTCTAGGCACTGAGTAATACTGGAGTTGCTCCTTGATTGGCCAACAGAGAGGGAAGCATATTTGTGTGGATGCAAGGCCCAATATTTTCCTGGAAGAGATGGAGGAGCACTAACATCATTCATTCTATCATGTAGTCTCTGCTGAACTTGGGCACCAAGAACTGTACTCATTGCTGAGTATTGCTCTAAAGAATGCCATCTGCCTCCATCTGCAACCCAGTCATTTCAAACCCCCACGCTATTGAAGTCCTTGGCCTGCTGCATGAGACCTGCAGACAACCACAGGGGATGCCTGTGTTTGGACGTGGTTGATTGTTCTTCTAGATGGTGAGGACTTGGAGCACAGCAGCAGTGGAGCCAGGAGGTACCTTCTGTCTGTCTGTGACAGCTGCAGGGAACAGTCAAGAGGTTGCTCCAAGAGACTCCAAAGAAGTTCTTGGTAAGTTGTCCAAGGCTTGTGTTTAGAAACCACTGTGGGTTGAAGTGCAGAAAATCTGATTGGCCCCATGTAGGTAGTAGGTGACACCTAACCTGCTAGATCTTCCTCTGCATGAGAAGGAAATGCCTTCTGCTTGTTGCTTCTCCCTGGTAATTTCCCTCCATGCATGGCTTGCATGGATGTGTGGCTAGAAGGCAATATGATAAAGGAAAGTAATTTCTTCAGCTTGTTCTGAGAGCTTCTGCCATCTTATTATGCATTTCTGTGAAGCAGAGGAGAGTGTGCCCTAAACCCCAGTATCTTGGAGACATGGTATTGCAATCACTGTACAAATGTGATAACTCCACTAGCTCTTGGGAAAGCTGGATTCATTCTCGGTAGACTGGCATGGCATCTAGGAGGATTACCTGGTCGATAGGAAATGGGGCTTTCTGTCTTGGAGCCAGGTGTGTTATTGTTCTGCTGCCTCCTGGACCATACAGCCAATCAAAAAGCAATGATTACTGATGTGCATGAATTGGTTGGGAAATCATGTTGGATGGCTTAGCCTAGTAGGAAGCTTTAAAGCAGGTTTTTTCCCCGTTATTGCCTGTATCTGCATGCATAATTAATGGGAGCATTCTCTCCTGTGGAATGGATGGAAGGCTGCAGGGGAAATCTGTTTACCATGAAAAACATCTTGGGGCCACAAAGCAACGAAGATCATGATTATTTATTTTACACATGAGGATGAGGAGGGGAGGCAGGAAGTGGGTTCTTACTCGGCTGTAATGCATTCTTGAACCAAAAGGGTATTTCTAACGATAAGGTTGTTAATGCCTGGGCATCAAGAGAGGAAAAGAACAGGCTTTTTGTAGCCTTCCAGGGATAGAGGACTCCTTACTGTTCTTTCTCATTCTGTTCTTTCCACCCCCACTCTAACCCTGAATCAGGGGTAAGCATGGGAGCTAGGCCCAGAGCTGTGGGCAGCATGGGGTTAGTCTAGGATACAACACACAGCCTGTGCCCCAGCACCGCTGTGCTGTAGGCATCACTGAATCCAGCTTGGGTGCCATGGGCAGTGCATACCCCATGCCAGCCCTGGGGCCCATGGGTGCAACAATCCCAGGGGCCAGCACTTACTGCATGTTGCATGCAGACCTGGACTGACTGTGTGCACTGCAGGTGGCACGGGGGGCTGGCATAAGGTGCGCGCTCCATGTAGCACCTTGCCAACCAGTCCTGTGCACTGGTTCCAAGTCCAGTGGGGTGCCACATGGAGCACATGCCCTGTGCCGACGCCCTGTGCTGCAGCCCTGGAGCTGACTGTGTACGTTGCCTGTGGCATGCACATGGCACAGAGGGCTGGGGTACCATCTGCATGTTTTATTCTAGACTGGCCCCTTTTGTAGCTTTCAGCTCACATAGCGCAAGATCTAGACGCCTCATTGGATGTAGCATAAGGGGCTGGTGCTGGTGCATGGGGTCAGTCCAGCAACCCATGGAGCAAAATGAATGATTCCATGGGCTAGATTAGGTCTGCGGATGTAGGTCTGACACCGTTGCCCTGAATCATGTCCTTCTTTCTTGTACCCAGACCACACAGCAGGACTAGTGCTACAGGGCAGTTTTGACGTGGTGCTTTCGCACACAGGGCTCAAGTTTTCCTTTCAGTTCCCCTTGGACATCCTGCTGAATTCTCTCACTGACCTAGCGTAAGCTAGATGCGATTGCCTACAGGAGTCTGGGCTCCTGGTAGATCTCAAGGGGGGAACTTTTAATTTCCTTAGTAACTTGATTCTTGCTGTAGCTATTCTTCTCTTCATGTGATATGGCTCCCCTCTCCCCCATCTGTATGAGATGGTTCCATGGCTCTCAGAGAGTGCAACAGTCACATTTGAAGTAGGTCACATCCACTGATCTTCAGACCATCCTTCAAAACTCATCTTTAATTGCACCGAAGCCAATAGTATATTTAATTGATATGCCATGCAGTTGCACAGTACGCCCATAGTTTCATAGTTAGTAGGGTCGGAAGGGACCTGAGCAGATCGTAAAGTCCGACCCCCTGCCACAGGCAGGAAAGAAAGCTGGGGTCAGATGACCCCGGCAAGGTGTCTATCTAGCCTCCTCTTAAAGACCCCCAGGGTAGGAACGAGGACCACTTCTCTTGGAAGTTGGTTCTAGATTC
>NW_017729001.1:9584609-9585019 GCF_001723915.1 Gavialis gangeticus
CAATGACCTCTGCTAATTCCCTCAGTGCTCTGGGGTGGAGATAGTTAGGACCTGCTGATTTGGATGCATCCAGTCCCACCAGGAGGTCCTTGACTAGGTCCACTCCGACGCTGGGCCTGGCTGTCTCTCCCCAGGGACCATCGGGGATCATGATGGGGGGGGGGGGATGACCTGGTCCCGGCTCAGAAAAATGGAGGCAAAGAAGTTGTTAAATAAGTTAGCTTTGATGTCTGGTGTGACCACCAGACTTCCTAGCGTGTCCTGCAGAGGCCCTACATTACCCAGTGCCTTCTTTTTACCCCCTATGTATTTAAAAAAGGACTTCTTATTGTCCTTTATCCGAGTCGCTAGTCCCAGTTCCATCTCCACCTTGGCTTTCCTAACAGCCCCTCTACAAACCTGAGCAATGG
>NW_017729001.1:9590019-9590492 GCF_001723915.1 Gavialis gangeticus
CTTTTTGACTGCATCCCCACATTGGCAGCCCGTGTTCATCTTTGAGTCAATGATGACTCCAAGATCCTTTTCTGCCTCTGCACTGACGAGAAGGGAGCTCCCCAGCCTGTAAGTATGGTGCTGGTTCTTCTTCCCCAGGTGCAGCACCTTGCACTTGTCAGTGTTGAAACCCATCCTGTTCTCATCCGCCCACCCCTGTAACCTGTGCAGATCTGATTGCAGCTTGTCCCTCCCCTCTAGCGTGCCCAACTCCCCCCACATCTTAGTGTCATCTGTGAATTTAAACAAGGTGCTATTCACCCCCTCGTCCAAGTCGCTGATGAAGATGTTGAACACTGCGGGGCTGAGGACCGAGCCCTGGGGGACCCCACTGCCCACGTCCTTCCAGGTCGAAAAAGACCCATCCACCACCACTCTCTTGGTACGGTCCTCCAGCCAATTGGTGACCCATCTGACTGTGTGTAGGGATCAAT
>NW_017729001.1:9595492-9617425 GCF_001723915.1 Gavialis gangeticus
GGTGGGACTGTGCACCTCCTGGGTTAGATGGAGGTCTTGTAACATGGCTAAGAACCTATGTGAGAGGTCAGACCTGGCTGACTGTTCTTCCCAGCAGATGTCCAGAAAGTTTAGGTCCCCCATGATGACCACATCCTTTGACCTAACTGCCTCTGTGAGCTGACCTGAGAATTCCCGGTCATGTTCTTCCCCTTGGTTGGGTGGTCTTTAGTAGACCCCCACCGTTAAGTCCCTTTCCCCCGGCCCCTTGTAATCTGACCCAGAACACTTCAGTCTGCCCCTCCTCTGACCCAGTGCTACTCATTGAGGATGTGAATTGCTCTTTGATGTAAAGCGCCATGTTTCCACCTTTCCTCCCTATTCTATCCCTCCTGCACAGCCTATAGCCCTTCATGTTTGCTGCCCAGTCATGCGTTGGATCCCACCATGTTTCGGTGAGCCCCTCTTTGTCTGGGTTTGCGTATGCTATCAGGAAGGCAAGTTCCTCCTGCTTGTTTCCCATACTAGAAGGATCAATGCTGACCCCCCCATGCCGTAATCTAACCACCACCCCTTTTCTAGCTGTGCTGACTGCCAGTTCCCAGGCTAATGCAAAGCAGTGTTCCATCAAGTCTAGTGGCCCATCTCCAAAAGCCAGCACCAGCTGCTTCAGAAAGTGCAAGGAACTTCAAAATGAGCAAGTTATGGAATAACCTGCCCACACAGAACATGCATGGCTATTTTTGAAGGATGCATTTTCTATTAACTTGAAGACAAGTCTCCCTGGGAATGTGGTGGCTGTTTATTGTCATGGTCTTCTCATTCTTACCATGGTGACAGGTGGTCTGATTTAAATCAGAAGAAATGGAGGAAATCCTTCTCCTTGAATGATTTAACCACTGCTTTTCATTCCTTGCTTTCATGTTTGTAAGATTCCTAAATCACCCTTCTAATAGTCTAATAAAAGGTATCACATCTACCTAAAGATACTCAGTTTGTCTAATAAAAGATATCACATTTACTCAAAGAACCTTGCCTGTCTGTAGTTTAATGAAGCGTTTATGAGAACAAAAAGGTAAAATATTAGACTAGATAAAAGTTTACTGAAGCCAAAATAAGATCAACAGGTTACCCTCCATTAACATTGTCCACTGCATTGCTGGTGTTTTTTTTCCTCAATAAATTTTAATTCCAAAGTGCCTGATGTTTCTCAAAGAGTTTGTCCTGTGCTTGTGTGTGTGAAGTCTCATCTGGTGGAAAATCTGTGTTCCTGGTTTTGCTAGCATGGTAGAAAGGCCACTTGTGTGATTAATAATTTACAATAGTCTCCCAGTGGCCTTATTACTGGTTTAGTCATTGTGGATGTTAATGTGATCTGATAATGACTACAGTTATGTGAAAATCATTAGCCGCTTCAGCCTCAACAAGGCTATTTAATAATCTAGTGGACTGATGTCCTTTGAGTGCATGACACAGGGCTTGGACAGCTGCAGATGGTGTGTGCAGATTGCCTTTGCGAGACACGTGGACACCAATCACTACTCCAGATTGTTACAGCCTGAAGCGTGCCCTTTCTCGATCTAGCTAATAACCCTGACATAAGAGAAAGGTTAACAACTTGCCCCAAGCGTACCTATCATTTCTGCTCTTCTGCAGCTTATAGAAGTGGAAATGATGCCTTCTTGCCATTTAAGGAAGCCCTACAATGCTTTCAGGAGGTGCAGAAGAGAAGGTTAATAGTTATACCTCTGACCAGGGGTAGCTAACCCCACAGCATGTGTGCCACAAGTAGCACAAGAACCTCTGTGCATAGCACATAGCAAATTGGGAGAAGAGCAGCAAATAGGATGTAACCCGGGTACACCCAAGGGTGTGCCCTATTCTCAGTCGGATGGGATGGGTAGGCAGGAGAGGGTGCTGGGAGAGGGATGCCAGAATTTCGGGCAGATCCCTCTTTCCTCTATAGAGTTAGCCTGGGCGCAAAGTTCTTAACTAGATACAATTTATTGAGTTACAAACATTTATATAAAAAACTCTTTAAGATAGATACAGTTACAGGTATAAATACAAATATTATATAAAGGTCTGTTAGCAAGACTAAGCCTGTCCCAGGGAGGGCATTCAGGTAAGTACCTGTGCCCCAGGCCCAGAAGAGGAGGTGGATCCCAGGACAGTCAATCCAGCAAGTTTATATCATAAGTGGGTTAGCTAATAAAGACACCCTTATACAGCATTCATACACCCAACAATTTATAACACCAGCACCAACAATAACAATAGATACTGAATAAAAACATAACTAGACTAAATATGAGATGCACCCTATCTGGGTTTCAACCACTTGGTCCCTCAAATGTTATAGGGTTTTCTTCCCCTAGGCTCCCTGGGTGTTCCACAGAGCCCTCCCCAGTGTATATTTGGGGTCTCCTTCCCCCCCGCCCCGACCCTGGAGAGCGGAGGATGCCTGGGACCTTCCCTCCTGCCCACTTCTCCCAGGGTCCCTTGCCTGGGGGCACCTCCCCTGTGGGACCTGGGTTCCCGGTTACTCATGGTCCTTCCTCTGGGAGCTGTCGATTTGGTCTCTGGGTCCCCACGCTGTCTCAGGGCTCCTGGAGCCGTCAGCCTTGAGTTGAGGGCCCTTCCCTCTGG
This sequence comes from Gavialis gangeticus, assembly GCF_001723915.1. NCBI lineage: Eukaryota > Metazoa > Chordata > Crocodylia > Gavialidae > Gavialis > Gavialis gangeticus. The sequence goes on from NW_017729001.1 coordinate 9,598,121, forward strand.
ACCCTGTGTCCTGCACTGGGCACCCAGGGAGCTTCTATGGGAGTCGAGCCCTCACTGGCTCCAGTTCCTCAGCCTCACACCGGGGGTCTTTCTCCTTCCTGGGCCCTGCTCTGGGCACCGGGACTCTTTTAGTTTAATGCTGAGCCACACTGTGGGGATCTGTTTACCTAGCCTAGAGCTGGGGCTAACTTCAGCAGCCTTGAGCTACTCCCAGGGCTGGCTCTCTGTGTGCCAACCTGCGCACTGCACAGGGTCCAAGCAGCCTCAAGCTGCTCCCAGGGCCGGCTCTCTGTGCATTGACCTGTGCACCTTCGAGGCTCAGGTGGGGTCCCAATGACGGTATTCTCCAGAGCTCCTCTCTCCTCACTATCCCGTGTTGCATTTGCCCATCATGCTGAGCATGCTGGACTTTTATTGACCCCGGAGGCCCTGCCCTGAAGTCTGCCAGACCTGCAAAGCTCAGTCTTCAATCAGGTCCAGGGGCTCCTTGCCCCGCCACCCCCAAGCAGGGTCAGGGCAAGGCCCCCCAGCTGTTGGAGAAGTGTCCTTCTCCAAGCCAGGCTTGCTGAGCAAAAGCAGTGAGCCCGCCACAGGGGCAGGGGAAGGGGATCAGAGTGGTACTCGGGGAGGGTGTGGGGCTCAGCTTGTGGAACGCCTGCCAAAAAGGTTGGTCTCCACTGCCCCAGATACTGCTTTCCATGTGAAAAGTCCTTGCTTTTTTTATTAACGACAAGTTGTTTTAGATGGGCTGGTGGTCTGAGTAGATATAGAGATGATAAGCCAGGGTAATGTCTGGATATACACAGGAATTCTTAATAAGGTCAGGAATGCATGGGCAGACAAAGCCAGTGAGAGCACAAGTGAACAGAAGCTGTGCGGAGTGTCCCATCTTGCATCAGTCTCTCTCTCGGTGTGGAACATGGATAAAATTTATACCAGAAGGGGCGAGGCACAAGGACATTTGAGCCTCTGAAAACAACCCTCTGCTCCCAACCAGTTGTGCTGCGGTAGGAAGCTGCCAAACATCTGACCTACCTGCTAGCCTGTTAGAGAAAGTGTGGATTCCACGTCCTATAAAAGAAAACCACTTCAAAGACAAACTGTCTGTGGGCACATAGCTCATTAGGGCTACACCAGGGGTGGGCAAAATGTGGCCCATGGGCTGGATGCAGCCTGGCAGGTCATTCATTCTGCCTGGCCCGCAGGGCCTTTAAAAATTTAGAAAATTAGTATTTATGTGCCTGTGGCTGCCTGTCATGCGGCCCCCAATGGCTTGCCAAAATTCAGTAAGCCCTTTGCCTAAAATAATTGCCCACCCCTGGGCTAGACTGATTCTTCAGGCCACATGGAGGTTACAATAATGAAGATGGAGAAGTGCAAAGATGGATTTTTTTTTAAGGCCATGAGGCTTTGTTTTTGTCATCCAGTCTGACCTCCCAGGGAATATACTCCAATGTCACTCTGCCATTCCTGCATCCGGACCAACAACTTATGGCTGGACTAGAGCACCTCTCTTAAAAAAGCAATTGTTGTTGCTGTAAGAGCTTGTGTGCATTTAGCACGTTGGAACCTGCCCCAGTGCTTTAAATTTCTCATTTACAACATTAGCACATTGATCCCAACTTCAGTTTCACTGACTTCAGGCTGCAGCTAATGAGAAGACAGCTTGCACCCCTCTGCCCAAGAGAAAGCTATTTAACACATGGACTGGCCATTTCGTAGTCTTTCCTCCTCTTGTTTTCTTGACAATAAGTTTTAAAAATTATTTATACTAATTGTGCTTCCTACCAGTGGCTATTCTTCAGTTCTTTCTCTATTCTTTTCCAACAGGGTAGCTCTTTTGGGGAAATGGTTTGTAAAAAGCCCCCCAAAAACCAAAAAACCCCACAATATGCCAGTATGTCTTACATTTGTTCCTGTGAGCAGTAATATGCACTGTGGTTTTAATATAGTCTGTGAGGAAGATCCCTCTCCATGGACCAGTCACTCAAGAAACCTCTGCTTTTTTTTCTGCTTCCCACCTGTTTCAGGCAGTTCTGCATCTTTTGGAGTGTAACCATCAGATCTGAAGCAGCCCAAATCCATTGATCTTTGGGGCACCCTTCAAAACTGAGCTTTAAAAGTGTTTGGTCTTCTGGTTAAATCCTTCTGTCAAGGGCTAATGTGATCACTCTCATTGTTTACCAGTGAATGGACACGTTTAAGAAAAAACAGCTGTGCAGAATGTTCAAATAACTTGGGAACAATTCCATTAAAGGGCTTGAGGACCAGAACAAAGAGTCTGACTTTGACTGGGTACTGGATAGTGATCCAGCAAAGGGAGAGAATGTATTTACATTGATCCTAGGTGTTAAATAGGTACACAGCAGCTCCTTAAAGCTGTCTGGGTTGTTTTAGACCAAGTTAAGGTAGGAGATCATGAAGGTGACTCAGGGTGACTAAAACGAGATCTTTGTCTATCTAGATATGGTCCAAAAAGCCAGCAAAAATGTAGATGGGGAAAAATGTTCTTAGCACTTGTTGCTGTTTGTACTTCTCAAAGTAATGAGACGCTAGGGAGGGCTTTGAGGCTACGCATTAGCATGACATTGAGAGCATCTACCCTCAGCTGAGGGCTACTGGTATGGTATGGCCCTGGCCAGTTCCTGGAAATAATTTCCCTTTCCTGCCAGCAACCTGGGTCACAGCACAGTTGTTGGTACAGATGCAAATCTCATTCCAGGTTTGGGATGTTTGGGAGACTGTCTGTCTTGGAGTGTCAGATGTGGAGCTCAGTGCCATCTGTATGCTGTTGACGTTTGGACTAACCACATCACCTCTTAAACACTGCTAACAACTTTATGTAGAAGCTATGGGGCCAAGGGTAGGGGAAAAGGGCTGTGCCTTGGAGAACTCCATAGGTGCTTGTGTTTTGGCAGGGAAGCTTGGTTAGACCCATCATGACTGGGCTGACTTGCAGGATTGGAGCTGACTCAACCTGATGCTGCTCAACCCTGCCAAATCCCCAAGGAGAATCATGGCACACAGCAATAGGCAGCACTGTCCCCTACCCAGTCTGAGCCCTTGACCCTTCACCTCTTTCACCCAGTGCAATAAATAAACCTGTTAAGGTGTTGCAGTCCTGTGAACCCTGGATGCTTCTTAGCTGGCTTTTATTGCTTTTATAAAACTGCAATATCTGGAAATTGTCCTGAGTACTGGAGAAGTCTGGTTTTATGACTCGTGCATGCTTTAGATAAATTGCTTTCGTTGGCTTGCTATATATAATTCACATCCTTATGGATGCTGGTGTGATGCATAATGTACTGCCCTAATGATTTATTCATTGGGAAAGTAGAGTCCCATTCTCTCATGCTCTGTCTGGCCTCTCGCATGGTGTCTCTCTCCATCATGGGGAAAAACTGGCTCAGGGTGAGGGATGACTTCATTTGCTGCTGACTTTGCTTTGGTACAGATCCCTCCCCCTCCATGCTCTGGGATCAAATGGGAGTAGGGTGAGGATATCACTGCCTTGATGATAGTGTGCACCTTGAGTTTCATTGGTCAGCATAGCAAAAGAAAGTGGATTGACGGGCACAGCCTTGATGGATACAAGTCACACCAACCTTGTAAGATGAGGAATGACTGGATGCCATTGTCTTGATGTGGTATGAAAGGAAATACTGACAGCAAACTGCTACTTGGCAATTCTGGGCTTTCCAGTGTAGCTCATGTAATTTGGCATGAATAGGTCAAAGTAGGACAGCGTGAAGCAGGTGCAATGGGTAAACTCAGACCTAGTACAAATGTATATGTATGCCAGTAATTTTGTACATCATGTCAGTGTTTGGGCCAACATCAAGAAAAACTTCCAAAGGAAAGGCTGGATCATACTACACTCAAGCTTCCTATAGGCAGAAACTCCATTACTTGCATTATTGAATACTAGATGAGGTATAGTACTCAGGAATGCACAGTTGGGAACAACCTGTGGCTCTTCCACCCTGCCTTTCTAGGATTCTTTTATGCTCCCAAAAATGATGCATCCGTGCTGAGTCAAAAGGATTGCATAGGTGGAATGAAAAGCAAAATGTGACCCAGTGGATACAGTCAGCTGCTACTCCCCGTGCAGGGCTAGGCTGTGTCTCTGCCATGGCTCCCATGTCTCTACGCCATGTGATCCATTGGGTCACATTTGGGAATAGACACCATGTGCTGGCTCAGCCATAGTTTCTCCTGGGCATTCCTCTGGGGAATGCACAGAATGGTGGCTCCTTTCAGAGAGGTGACCTATGAGTAGGCTTGGCAGAATTTGATTTTTATTTTTTCATACTTTCCACAGATAATAGTGATGCTTATTTTTAAGTATTTATGTAGACTTTTATCAATTTAAATTTTCAGGACTGCACAGTTAAAGGCATGGGGGGGGCGTAACATTTATTAATTACAGTATACTATTATTATAGCGCAGTTTAACCACCTGCCATGGCAAATGTAACTACTGTAGGACTGCTGCCAGCTGAGTGGCAGAGCTGCCATCAGTCTTGGCTCTGCTTGCCTGTAGCTCCCTCATCTGCTTTGTCACCAGTCCTCTGGGGTTTCTGGGAGATGCAGTGCAAACTGCAGTCAGCACAGTTCTGTAGGGCTGCTCCCCCTTATCATCATGTACTTCATCAGCCGTCATTTTTCTTATGTCTCCTTTCCATAAATTTTGATTATTAAGGATGGAAATATTTTTGTTGGCCCATGACTGTGAGGTAAAATCAACATTTATCAATGTTTGCTGATAAAAAATGAATTCTACCAAGCCCACTTCTATGTTCTCCATGCAAGCCAGCCCTTCTGGTGGTTCTAGGGATGCAGAGTAATGTCCTCACCCTTGTTCCCATCTGTTTTGATTCCCTTTGGGGTAGCTAGTGCCCCTGAGGCCTATGCAACTTTAAGAATGCCAAGGGCCAACACCGAGATAGAGATGCAAGTAGAGAATGGGAGAGGGAAAACTAAGGCCCCTGCATGTACTGAATCTCTTTCATTAGAAAGACGACAGCCTTTGCTGTTATGGACTGCCTGCCTGGCACTAGTCCTGGTCCCTCCTAGTTTAGGTAATGAGAGGTGGGGAGTAATGAAAAAGATACCAATCTCTTTTCCTTTAATCAGCAAGTTCAGGAGAGTGTTAATGGGAATAAACTTCAGGAGACCTGGGAGAAAAGTGCATTAATATACAGATGGCATAAATGCAGCATGCAGTGCAATGGGGATGAAACAAATGGTTCATTCCACCCTTTGTGTTTTGTATTCTGCACAGCCCTTCTCATGCAGTCTTGCCTCATTTCCCTCTGTTGTTTTGAATCCAGTAATTAACCCCCCTCAAACACTTTTGAAGATGGATGTAACAATTCCACAACCTGAAATCTATTTATTTTTAAGACCTCCCCCTTCTCTGGTCACTTATATCAGGTCCTTTATGGAGCATGTTTTGAGGATGTATCTGACATCTCTGTTTTAGGTGATGTTTCAAGAACAAAGTGTAGCATGGGGAGAAAATAGCGCCTGATTCAGATGTGCCGGCAAGGTTGTTTGTGTTCCCTCTCTTTCTCAGCTGTACCCAGACAGAATCAATTTTGTGTTGCTTACTTAGCCTGGTAACACTGTGAGAGGGGATTTTTTTTTTGGTAATCTCTTTCAAAGGCTTGCAGCCAGTGGGCTAAATCTTTGGTCTCTGCTCCAGCCCTTGGGGGTGAGAAGTGCAGACAAAGGTTGTTGAAAGCCTCTGTAGGTTTCTCTGTCCCTTTTTGTCATCTGTGCCAAACAGAGCTCTTCTGCGGATAAGGATTGGGCCTTAAAATATCCTCAAACCCTTCTCTCCCTGTAATAGTAAGATTCATCCTTACACCTGCTGAAAAGGGTGCTATGGGGAAGAGGAGATGGCTTTTTCATGTGGAGCTCAGTGAATTAGGTTTGCTTTTGAGAATAGGTCATTCACAGCATTTAAGGAAAATGGGATCAGTGTACTGGGTTTCTTGGCATCTGGCTCAGCTGCAGCTGAATTCAGATTATGCAGGCTGCTAAGCAAATGACTACAAGGGTCTTAGACAGCAAAGTCAAGCTTGATCCTTAGTGACTAGTGTTTTTTGTGGGTATCAGCCTCTTTGAGACATCTCTGAGAAAACAACTGAAAACACTGGTCCTTTTTGAAAAGCTTGGTCCAAGGTGACAGGGTTGTAAGGGTTATTAGGAAAAAAACTAGTGAGTGTGAACTGGGATATAGTGTTGCATTATATTGTCAGGCACAAAGATAATCAGTAGGGAAACAAATACAGTTGCGACCTTTCGAATGTAGCTAGCAATTTGAAACGTGTATCTCACTGATTGCTTCATCCTTCCCTCACTTTTCTACCTCACTTACCCTAACCTCCCAAAATGGACCGTCCATTACCACAAACAATATGATCACCAGCACAGCAGGAGCTTTTAGAAATAGATCTATTTGTTTGTTAATAAAAAGCGTAATGTACAGCAAACACAAATCTAGGCAGTACAGGAAACTTGCTTTACCAGTCTCCTCTAATTAACCTAGGAGGTGTTCAGATAATGCAATGATGCATATTAGTACAAAACCCCAAAACAGTCTCCATCCAGAATGCTGATGCAAGGCTATTAAGAAACACATGCCCTGGTGTACAAAAATTATTTTTTATATTGCACTTTGAGATCTACTAAGAAGTGTTAGACAGGAGCTAGTTGGTGGTATTATTGTACATACACAGATTTTCTACAGTTTGGAAACTTCTGTAAATAAACTGTCAAAGAAGCGCATGCTACATATGCATGCACATAGAAGGATTTAGAATTGATTTCCTAATCCCTGGAGCCCTGCCCTAAGATCTAACAGGATACTTTCAGGCATATATAGATGTATATGCCCACTAACACCTATGATAAAAGAATATGAAGAAAAGTCGAGCACTCATGTTAGGAAATGCCAGAATTGAGGTGGTTTGGCAAGTGTAATTCAGCCTCCTTGTGGGTGCATTAGGTTACAGTCTTTATTACAGTTGCACACTATTTCCCACCCCCCCACACACAACTACCATAATTCTAGTATTTCCTAATTTTTGAGTGCTTAACTTTGTGCCCACAATATTCTTTTCACATGTATTTGGAATGCAATTTCCTAACTTAAAAAACCCCCTAGAAATGCCCCCCCTCACATAGACTCCTGTTGACACATGCCTACACAGGCGATTGTCAGTATGGTTTGGACCTTACAATCCATGACAGTTTTATGTTGCCTGAGTTAATGCAGTAACTGATAGCTCTAGCATCTAGCAGGTCATCATTTTCTATGATGATTGCCTAAAGCAGGTAGAGGAGATGCATACTTTGCAGTTACACTTGCAGAGAGACTTGCCAACCACAAGCTGAATGTATGGATTGAAGCCTCTTGATTGCATTCCAGGTTTTGGAGGGAAGTAGACTATTGGGTGGCCACTGATGCATCCCCAGAATATAGGACGTCCCCCTTGGCCAGTCAGCAGCGAGGGGCAGACTGCTACCTCCTTGGCCAATCAGCAGCAAGGTGGAGGGCTACCAGAAAAAGGCCACCTCCTTCCCTTCCTGGCTGGCTTGGAAGCTTTTCCTCTGTGCACCACCCTATGTCTAGGCACAGCCAGTAGAATCACAAGGACAAATGATTGACATGTGTTTCCACCAATGAGGTGAAAAAACAGGACTTTTTGCAGTCCCTTCCACATTTAGAAATGGACAGGGGACAAAGGGCTTAAAAACAGGATGGTCCAGTATAAAACAAGACGAATGGCCACCCAGACCAATCTGGCCCTTTTGCCTTCACCTATGCTCCCATGCCTCTCCTCTGTTTATCTGACTGCTCCAATCCTGGCTCCTGTTTTCTCCCTCTGCATTTAAAGCAGGCCCTTTCTCCTCTAGACATTTGAGCACCAAGAGGAGGAGCACTGAGAACATGCCTCCTGTTTTGTATTTCCTCTTCTCAGTCCTATACCAGTCCCCAGCAGTGAGGAGGAGCAATTGCAGGGAAAGCGCAGTTAACCCTGGCATCCCAGAATAGAGATTGCTCATTATTTTAGGGATGATCAAACTGCCAGGTCACACACAGGAGCATGCTCACTGCAGAGGGAATTTTCAAAGGATTTTAGCTGTCAGACTAACACATCTCTACTAGGTCAGTGTAGGCTGAGACTTATAAGAAGCTTATAAGTTGGGAAGAGTTTTCATGATAGTGACAAAAGGCACATCTCTAGTACTGGACAACTCTTGCCCATTTCAGGTCTGCTGGGCTCTAGAGTTTCTCAACAAAATGGTGGTAGGTTTTTTTTTTTCTAATGGGGAAAAACGCACTTTTCTCTCAACTTTTGTAATGTGAAATAGCTGAAACTTAAAACATCACCATGAGGCAGGGAGCTGGCATGGGAAATTTCAGCTCAGATGGTTAAAATTCAGCAAAGATAAGCAACTGCAAATGCTTATGATGGAAAGCACGTATGAGGTTTTGAATGCACATAAAACAGAACAACTTGGATTCCATTTGGCTTGGCCAGTGCTAGTTCCACTTCTGCTGATCCCTTTTTTATTTACTAAAGAATTTAAGCTAAAAGACATCTCCACCTCCTCCTCCCTCTCTCTTCCCCTAAATTGGCTTCTAGAAAACAATGTGTTAAACAGAGCATAAAAGCCCTTAAACAAATTATTTTCTGCTCTGTGATGCTTTGGATTTCTCATGGCTGATACCACTGTGCGACTCAGACCAGGGCACACTGCACTTCCCCTGCTTATCCTTTGGAGCCTCTGCTTGCACTGCTGTGAAGTTGGTGTGCTGTGTGCTGGAAAATAACATAAGAGGACTCCGTGACTATAAAACAAAGCTGGATTGTTATTCAAAGCACTTTATTAGCAAAGGCTTTGCACCCAAGCCATGATGAAATTCCCTTCTGTACATTTTGCTTTTGCCATTGGTCTCTTGGCAGTATATGCTGCTTACTTTGCCATTCTGCCCTCCAGCTAGTCCACCTCTCAGAAGCTGCACTAATCTCCTGTGACCATATGGTTCCTGTCATGAAAAGTTGAACAGGTTTCTCAGTCATTTTCGAGGGTTGGAATGGGATTTCATGAGACTGCGACGTTTCCTTCTTATCAATAACTATGCTGTCCACACATTGCACTGTTCCATGTACATGCCCAGTTGGGCATTCATGCCTGACTAGTAGATAAACTCCCTGGCTCTTCTCTAACGTTCTTGTGTCCCCAGGGGTGAATTGTATGATGTCAGCTCTTAAACCTGCTGGGGTTACTCTGGAACAAAATCCTGCCTTGTCCACATATGTCACCTTTCACCTGATAGTAGCTTAATTTTTGTGGTGCTTGCTCATTGCAATGAAGTCAGTGCTGTAGCATGAACTGATTTATTGCTTGTAACACCCCATCCAGGTACATACTTCGCTGGGTAGTCTGGAAAGGTGAGGATACTGTAACCTGTTGATGGTATCTCCTTTGTTCCACAGGGTGATATATGGTGCATTCTGAAAGGTTTGCCCTCCTCACGTATCCTGCCACTCGTAGCGTCTTTCCTATGCCACATCATGGTATTGGGATCTCAGTAACATGCACTGTGGTCACTTGGATACACTAAGCTAAGACTTCCTCTTTCTTTTTACTGCCTAGCGATTAGGACTGCATGCCCACTTTGTACCCAGGGTGGAGCCATTTCATTCCAAAGGTACAAACAGTGGCTCCTTTTCTCTCTGAGTATTTGCTATCTCTAGGTCTGTTGGAGCTTTACTAGCAAGGCCTTTGACTGATAATTTTGCATATGGACCTCTCGTTGGCCTCCTCCCACAGCACCTTGCAGTATTTCTAGTTTGTCTGCGGGGCCATAGCACTTCAGGACTGGTGTCTCTCTCACTGTTTTCTTTCCTCTTTCAAAAGCCCTCTCGTGTCTCTGATCATTCTCATGATATATCATTGTACAGTTTCACAGGCTTCTGATATGTGTGTACATGACCTGGAAAGGTACTTGGCCATCTCGCTACATCACAGGACTCTCTTTACATCCCCTGGTCTGAGTATTTCCTAAACAGTTCTTGGTGTCTAGGGGTTTGGCCAGGCAGTACTTCAAAGGTCCACATATGTCTAGTTTAAGGATTCAGTTTTTCATAGAGTGTCTACATCAAGCAGTTATTCTGCTCCCAGTACTTTCTTGCAAGTCATCGTAACTTGTTGTTGTGGGTCTGGATTGCTCTCCCCTCCTACAACAAAAAAATTATTAGTTGCCTTCTGGGAGTCCCTCCAGTCCCTGGTTGAGTTTACACAGGAACATCTACATGCAGGGTTGATTCCTTGTGGCATTTACACACAGCGAGCTGCCAGAAGGTGAGGCTGAAGTTGACAGGCAGCTGGATGGCTCATCTTGCTCTATGTATGAGAAGCTTTTTCTGGACATTATGCTTTTTGCCTGGGTAAACCAGGTAGCATGTCCTCAACTGTCGATAATGTAGTATAAAGTATTTTCCACATTCTATTTGTAGTTCTAGATAGGTGCTGGTCCTCACCACTACTTGGCTGCTGATGCTAATTTCAATGTAATGATGTTACCTTTTTACACGCTTGCAGTTCTTCAGTGGTTGTACAAAAGCAAAGCGCTTTCTACTTTTAAATAGTGGTACACCATCTGGTGGAGTCTGTTTTGGGGTCTACTTCAGCTTGTCCTCTCAGAGTCCATCTCTTTGACATGTGCTTATATTCTGGACAGGACCATATTGACCAGATTCTGCCACTGTTGTGGAGTAGATTTCAATGGGATTGCTGGGCATGTGAGGGAGTATTGCTTGACTGGGAGTAAGTGGGTGGTGCTTTCATTAACATTAAATATATTTTCTGTAACTTTAGCTTTACAATCCAGCATTTATCATGCCAAGAAATTGCCGTTACAATAGGGAAAAGAACAAGCTGTGTGTAGTGTTAGGTTGAATGAAGGGGTCTCAAAAACAGGAAATCTTGCTGTTCCAGTAATTCATTTGGCTACATCAGGACAGTCCTGGGGTTCTTCAACTGACAACAGGCTTCTGTCCAACTGAATGGCCTCAGTGTTTCACCTTGCCTAGCAATAGCTGCTGCCAAGCTGCTTTCTCCATCAGTCTGAAGTTGGAGCATAGGTGTCCAAACTGTGCCTATCTTGTGTACATGTGCCCCTATAAACAGGAAATGTGTCATTACCAGTCGCACCTTCGCTCAAGCAAATTTGCTTAATTTACAGTAACCATAGCTCTTGGGAGTGCAAGTTCACGCAGTTGGGTTTTTTTAATGCTTGTTTTGCTCCATACCGTTTATTCTCTCCAACAAGGAATGGAACTCAAGACTTGCCAGTACAAAGATATAGGTGCCAGGCACCTAAACTGAAGGAGGCACTCTTAACTGCAGCAATGGGGTGTGTTTTCCAGCCCCAGTGGGCAATGGAATTATTAACTGCATGGCAAGTCTTTAATTCCCTCCTGCAGGCAGCAAAGACATTTTCCTCCTCCCCCTTCCCCAAATTTCTGTGTCCCTGCTAGATTCTGTGCATTTTGCAATATGGCTCAGGCCCAGAAATAAGACTTTAACCCAAAGAGGGCAGTGTAGTGCTGTCTCCTGGCTCATATCTTTTATGTAAAAAGACTGGTTTCTTTAGAGCCCCAATGTAGGCTTACTAGCATTATCACAAAGGCTTTTTTTCTCCTACCTTGCTTCATGGGAACAGTCAATCACAAAGATTTCTTGAAGATATATCTCCTAGGTTTGGAGTTTTCTAGGTTCATATCTAACAATTACCATGAAACCAAAAAATGTTGTAGCCCTGCAGGCTAGCTCTCAGGTAAACCATTCTTCTCACTCTTTTAGGCCAAAGATCACGTATTCTTAAAATGTGTGTCACTGCTAACAACTCAGACTATTATCACTGAAAGAAACTTAACTGTAATCTACTTTACATTACATTTATGGGTTGGGGTTTTTTTTACTTTCTTGGCTTGGACAGTAACAATAGGTTACTGAGCTTGCCTTCCAGCTGGGGGAAATCAGCACAATTCTCCTACAGCCTGCAGATCTTTACAGCAGCTGAATATCAGGGCCATGTAAGTTTTGCATGTGCATCTGGAAAGTTTCTCTCTACAGCACCTCCTGTTTGCAGACCCTTCAGGGGCATGGCTTTGCTTTAAAACATTGTTTCCCAAGAAGCCCCTTTGGGGAAATATTTCTCTTGACTCGAATGTTGATATGAATTATGGTCCTTATACCTTTCTGAGTGATGCCTTATTAGCTTCCCTGGACCTGGAGATGGTTTCAGTTTCATCAGTTTGCCAATACTGTGGATAAGTATGCATGTATGTGCATTTTTTTTTTTGCAGCTCATGAAAATCCCCTTAAGATAGAGGGGAGGGGCATTTTTTAGTAACAGTATCAATTTGAAGAAGCATTTGCGGGGCAAAGCAACTTTCTAACAGGTGTAGAAGCTGTTTGAAAGAGGGGAGTGGTGTCATGAACTGCACAGACTGGTTTTGGTCCTCTCTTTGAAGCATATGTTTAACACCATGCAGATTGGGATAATTCATAGATGCTGCACTGTTGTAACAGTGAGATACTATCCTGCTTATAGCTTATAAGGTTGGGATTCAGGCCAAGAGGACCTATTTACAGTTAAGTAAGTGTAGGTGGTGCAGCACTTACCCTGGAAATCTTCAAAAGGAGACTGGACAGTCACCTCACTGGGGTCACTTGACCCCAGTTGTCTTTTCCTGCCTAGTGCAGGAGGACTGGACCCAATGATCTACAAGGTCCCTTCCAGCCCATAGCAATCTATGAATCTAGGAACTGAAAATGTTTACCAAATGTTAAATGTGGGCATGCTCATCTTAGCACATGGGGAACCCTCACGCCAAATCCCTCCTTCTCTATGGGTTGCAGACTGGTGGGAACTAATTGATTTCATGGAGCCAACAGGAGAGAGGGAGCTCTGAGAGCAAAATATGAAGAAGGAAAAGCACCCTGTCTTCAGCGCTTCCTCGGAGAATCACGGTTTGGTCTGGTGTAAATCAGGGGTATCTGTTTGACCTCAATGAGGATTACTCACATTACCAGTGTCAAATGAAAGCAGTGTCTGGCCCTGTACTTGATCTGATCAGTTAGCATTATGCTCCAGAGAAGGACCAAGGGTGGAAAATAGGGTGTTTCCAGGTTGCTACTTTTTTTCTCCAGGAGGGCATCCTTTAAATAGTCAATTAGCTAATGTGTTGCCATTTACAAGGGAACTGCTCTCAGGGTGTCAGACAATGGACTGAATATTGTAAATAGTACCAACCTTTGCCTTTCTCAAGAGATTTAAAACTCTAGCTTCTGGCCTGACTTTTCCACTTCAAAGGAGAAGGGTAAAAAGGCTTTCAGTTCTATTTAAGCAGACCTCTATTTCCTCAACCAGGCAAGAGTTCAATTAAAAGAGGCTTGCCGTTTCCCCAATTTTGCTGGCAAAAGGAGCTTGCAAGTGAATGTTTCTCTCTATAATGATCCAGGTGCACCAGCTAGCTTAACTCTTTAGGAGACAAAAAAGGTACTAGTTTCAAATAACTCTAAATCTGGCAGTATGTTAAGACCAATAGAACAGAAAACAACATTGCTCATTTCAATCTGGTAGCTCTTAAATGGGAAAGGTACTAAGAATACTTACAAATTAGTTCTTTGTTTGAGCTGAAGCACAGTGACTTAGGGGTTTATACAACCTAGTTACTAAAATTCAATACAAATATCATTACAAAGCAGCCTGCTCACCAACCAATTGTAGCCAAACCTGTCAGCACTCCCATGTTACCTGCCCCTGCTCCTGCCCACTTTTCTTCATAACTCACAGCAAAGGCAGATTAATGTGTACTGGGGTCCTGGGAAAGCATGAAATTGGAGGCCCCCTACCCCCATGGGAGCTGGGCTGCAGGTGGGGGGGAAGAGAGGCCCCTTCCACTCCTAGTGCTCATAGGGGAGCCTGGTGGATCCCACCAGGCTGAGGGGCACATGCCCACCTCTTCTCCCTGCTCCCCACCCCCGCTACGGCTGAACATACACACACACACGCACACGCACTGGTGTGCATAGACGCAGGTGTGTACACTACTCTCACTCTGCACATGGACACAGACACAGACACACAGACATGCACAGACAGGCACCCACATGCACACAGACACACGTAACACAGACACACACTTTCCCTTCACAGGACCTCCCTGCACCCCCACTCTTGATCACACGGAGGCAGCCCTCTGCCCCCCACAGCTCAGACTCGCTCCCTGCCAGGCTCCTATTACACTTTCATAGATTCACAGATTACAGAGTTGGAAGGGACCCAATGGATCATTGCGTCCGACCTCCCGCCTCTGGCAGAAAAGAGGACTGAGGTCAGACAACCCCAGCCAGGTGATTGTCAAGCCTCCTCTTGAAGACCTCCAAGTTAGGTGACAGCACCACCTCTGTTGCAAGCCCATTCCAGACTCTGGCCATCCTTATTGTAAAAAATGTCTTCCTAATGTCTAACCTAAATCTAATCTCCACTAGTTTGCACCCATTATTCCTAGTTACTCCCTGGGGCGCTCTGGAAAACAGCGCATCCCCAATTTCGTGCTGTTCTCCCCTGATAAATTTATAGGTAGCCACAAGGTCTCCCCTCAGCCATATTTTGTATAGGCTGAAGAGATCCAGATCTCTCAACTTCTCCTCTAGGGCCTTTCACAGAGACCGCTAACTTACCTGCAGAGAGCTGCTGCCCAGCTGTCCCATGCAGCCCCACAGATGCAGAGGGCTGGTCTGGACTGGGAGTGCCGTGCCATGTCTCTGTGGGCGGGCAGTGGCACTGGGAGGGGTGGCTGCAGGGGACTAAGATGAATTTTGGGGCCCTATAGCTCCCAAGGCCCTCCCAGTGCTGCTGCCCACAAAGGCACCATGTGGCATGGCACTCCTGGCCTGGCCCCAAACCTCCCCCTGCCCTCCCCTCCCCTCCCCGCCAGGTGGTGTGTGGGTCTCCCAACCCAGCTCGGCCTCCTCCCCCCAAAATGAGGAGGATCCCGGGGCCAGGGCCCCAAATTGGTAGGGCCCAACTTGCCAGTTCATTAATCTGCTTCTGACTCACAGCCTCAGGTCCAGCTCTGGGGTCCTCACTCCAAGCACTCAGTCAGCGTGTTGGGTTCACAATCAGAATACCTGGAGAGTCGATGTCTTTGGGCTATTTCACAGCCACGGAGAGAGGGATGAATTCCAAAAAGGACACAAAACTGCTGCTGGCAGGTAATGATAATTCTCTAATCATATCTGCATATGCAGGACCATGAAAATGACCCTTTTACCAAAGCAGAGCAGTACCTGCAAATCCGGGTATGGGAACTGATCTTGAAGTAATGGCTACGGTATTAAATATAACTGCTGGAGAAAGCTGCTGCTCCCTGCGGTAACACAGAATGAGGCTAGTCTCCCTAGGTACCCTTGCTATTCTGACTGTGTCGGTAATTCATGAACACCAAGTCAGTAGTTCAGTTAAAAGCTTAAAAGGCCTCCAGATTTCTGTGAGGAGAGATGGAGGGGCAGGGTTTATCAGACAGAAGAAATATTATCACTCTGTCTCCTCACTAGGCAGGCTCTGGAGGGGAGCCCCAGTCAGAGGTGGCTGATAATCAAACTGTCTCTGTTTCAACCAATAACCCTGGTGACTTCCAGCTTGGATATTAACAATATTTGGTAACTCTGACAGCCCTTCCAGAACATACCCTAGCTTGAGATGGGGAGGGAGGAACATCTCCTACTGCTTTCCTATTAACTCAGATACACTTTTAAGGCAAATACCATCTGCTTGGAGACGGTGGGTTTCATGTAAGTATGTGCAATTTTTGCCAACCCAAGAATGGAAAAAACAGTTAATGGGAGGGCAGACAGTATCTGCAAATGATCATGGAGGAAAGTGCAATCCAAAAAAGCCCCATCCTGAGTGTCCAGTCCGTTTATTCAATTAAATTTCTTGGAAGATTCTCCTCCACATTTCCTGGGCTTTGACGTAAAATGTTGCCATGTTAAATCAGAACTGCAGTTGTTCTCAACCCTTTTAAGACTCAAGCCACCTCTTGTTAAACTCAAAGTACCAATCAGAAAATGCTTACTGTTAGTTTTCTCCCTTTTTGACTATGAAAAAAAATAAAGCAATTCTCCTGTTGCAAAGAACTCAGAAAGACCGCAATGTGTCAGAATGATTTTGACACTATGGATTCCTATTTGAAATCTCTGGGTTTATCTTGTGAATCATGTGTAGGGGTTTGCATACCTCACACTGTTAACATTGCATGGCACTCTGCAGCACCCTTGAAAGAATTAAAGCACCGCAGGGTGCTTTAATGCTTGTCTTTCCCTAGCATGGCGTCTCAAAGCCAAGTCACCCCTGCACGCTGATCTGAATCTTTAAACTTTTTAGTACTTTTGACTATTTGGTTTCTCTGCCTAACTGCCTGCAAGGGATTCCTTCAGCATATTACCGGCTCCCTAAACTCTCTGGCTGCCTGATGTTACCTGGCTTGAACCTCTGGTACCAGATGTCTGATCACACCATATGTTGTGCTGCTCTGAACAGTCAGCCCATTGGAATCAGACTTCTGGAGCCAAAGCCTTGTGTGCCAAAGACTTGAATGCAGCTGGATTATTCCTTTGCTTCCCTTCCTCTTAACAACCTTGTCTGTCTGGCAGGATCAGCTCAACTTATGACATCCATGGTGTGTTGCTATTAATTTTACTAAATAAACTTTGGTGCAGTTTGCACCAGAGTTTATTGCTCCTGGGCGCTGCATTTGTACATGTGCTAGGGACCACAGCATGTTGAACTAGTTTGGAGCAGCCCTGGCTGGCAGGAGGTCCAGGGGGTAAGTCTGCCAGTTCGGAGCTGCTCCAACCTGGATCAACATGTGGCAGAGGGGCTGGTTGGAGCCAAGGGTGCCTCAGTGCAGGGCTAGCTGGCAAGCAGCCCCCACACTGAAGCACTCTTATGCCCCTGCCAGCCCTTTTAGCATCTACACATGTGTTGTGGCAGAGCAAATGCAGCTGACACACAGTAGCACTTGTTTTGACAAGTACTATCCTATGGCAGCATTTATTAGTTTACGGCAGCCTAATAGAGCAGTACATGTAGGTGCTGAGACTTTACTGCAGAGCTAATTAGGCAACTCTTCAGTAAATGTCTTGGTAGATGCACTCTCTACAGATGAACCTGAGGTGGCTTCCATGCTGCAGCACTGTCACATCATACACTGAATTTGCCTATCACCAGCGCCAGCAGAGGCTGAAGTGTGGCAGGCGAAGCACCCAGGACTGTTTACTCCCTTTATTGGATAACCAGTGGCAAAACGGCCTGGTATTTTAAGTAAGGAGCCACTTGAGAAGACACACTGTAAAGACATGTGTGGAATGACTTCTATCCTTAGATTTTCATACACAGCCCATTACCATGGTTCCTGGGAGTTTGCTGCTGGAATCGCCTTGAGCCCATTGAGTTATCCAGTGAGCTGCATAATGGTGCTGTGTTTCTCAGAAGCAAGAATATATGCTTCAATCCTTGACCCTTGTACTTTCTTTCATAAATTGTTTTTTGCAGGTAGAGCACTCAGAGCCTCAAACTACCATGGCAACACTGTTTAAGTGTCCTAGCACTACAGTTACCATCCTGGACTCTACCTTGGTCTAAAGCAGTGATTCTCAAACAGGGTGCTGCAGCATCCTGGGGTGCCATAAGATCCTTTTAAGGGTGACACAGGGTGCTGCACAATATTAGCACTGTGAGGTGTGCAAACACTTGCACACATTTCACAAGGTAAACCCAGAGATTTCAAATAGGAATCAATTGTATCAAAAACTTTCTGACCCACTGTGGTCTTTCTGAGTTCTTTTCAACAGAAAAAACTTGCTCTATTATTTTTCTATTGTCAAGAAACAAGTGAAAGTTAAGAGCTAACATTTTCCAAGGGCTGCCTTGAGTCTTAACAAGAATCAGAACAACTGATCTAAAGCAGGTGGGCCAACCATATTGTTTTTAGATTTGCCCATCACTTGGCGGTTTGCTCATTTATTAGGGATACGTTTCTAAGGTCTCTGTAATTCTGTCAATGTGATGCTTGTGTTAGTTGTGTTTCTATATGGAGCTGTATCTCTCCCTTCCACAAGTCCTCACCCCCAATGGAGCTATCTTGCAGGACACAGTTTCAAAGGGGCTGGGTTCCTCCAGCCACCAAATCAGTCAAATGCACACACACACAGATTAATGTGACATGCCTAACCTGGCTGGGTTGATCAGCATGTACAGGCTGACACCCTCATATGCCACAAATCTGTTCATTAAGGTAATAATAAAATGCAGTCAGACACAAGCACACAGGTGAACAGAGTACTTCTGGATCCGGCTGGGTGTCCAGCTAACACCCTCATGGGCCAGCGTTCAGTTCATTAGAGCACATCTGAGTCAAACTGGGTCAATCAGCCTATACAAGCTGATCCCCTTATGCGTCTCAAACTCGGCACGTCCCAATCTTTTGCCCTAACTGTCCAGTATCTCTGGGCTTCACAGGGATCTTTGGCTTAGGTAAAAGAAGCGTTGCTGCAGACCAACTGGGGAAGGGGAAGTAGAGAAGGAAAAAACCTCCCAGTTACCACCAGTTTGACTAAAGAAGTTATTTATTGGTAAGTATATGAAACTTATAATGGTACTAGTAATAATAGATATAGAAGGAAAAACAAACAAAACAATTACAATATTACCCTGGTTTAATTGAATATTTGGGGAAACCTAGCTCAAGCTTAACTAATAAAATTCAGGTTCAGAAAGCTATGCGTAGAAAGAAAAAGAGAAAGAGAGAGAGAGAAAGAGAAGGAGAAAGAGCGAGAGCTGGGGTCTCACTGTTCCAAGGCACTTGGGTGATTTGTTGACAAGCAAAGTTTCTAACACGATCGTTGAAGGGAGACAATCTGTTTCTCCCAGCTTCTCGAGAACAACCGTGGATGGTGTCAGAGAGATTTCTCTCTCTTGAAGCACACTGTTTGCTGCTTTACAGCTTTCTTATTCCCTTAGTTTAGCCTCTTCAAAACATTCTTTTAATTGTGTAAATCAAGAGGGTCCCAAGCCATAATTGTCAGGGAAAATCCTGTTACATAAACAGTTTAAATTTAAGTGAATTACCTTTTTCAGAGACAAGGGGTTATCTGGTTTGGAACATCTGAAAAAAATGATTAACAACCAGGAAAAACATCAAGTTTTAA
>NW_017729001.1:9622425-9637263 GCF_001723915.1 Gavialis gangeticus
GAAAAACAAAGTTTTAAGGAGTAACCAGACACCTAGGAGCCAGCTTGAAATTATTATGAATATAGAAGATATACTGGAAGGGATACCACATTGTTTCTTCTCAGATGGCCTAGCTATGCTTGCACTGTGAAGTCAGCATCCGTGTTTTGTATTTTACCTGTTGTGAATAAGCCTCAGCTTAGCACGACTTTCAGATTTTACTGTAGTCTTTTAACAGACTTAAGGGGATTGATTACTTGGAGTGTTCATTAACTTTGTGGGGAGGACTTCTACCAGGCATCCTGGGAAAAGTATGACAGCATATGTGGTTAGGGCTCCAGCGGGCTGGATGCTGTGATGAATCCTTAACCATTGCTCAAATGTTGCTGATACCCCCTCTGACCCGGTCTCTTGCCTCAGCATTCCCTAACTCGGCTACCAAGTTTTAGTAAATCAAGTTTAAATAGGCCTCCCATAGTGGAACCAGGGAATGTACGGCCCGAGATGCCTATTAAACTTTTCTTCTGCTTAGTTCTGGGTAGATGAGGAGTGTGTGTGGGGGAAGAGGGGAATAGAAAAAGTCCTGTGTAAGTTCAGCAAGCTGGGTGCCAGGGCTCCCTCAGCAACACAGAGCTGACAGGTAACAATATGGCTGCAGGCCAGATCCACAGAAACTTAGAAATTGAAAGGGATCTGAGGAGATCATCTAGTTCAAGCCCTTGCTCAAAGCAGGACCATCCCCAACTAGATCCACCCAGCCAAGGCTTTGGCTAGTCAGGTCTTAAAAACCTCCAAGGATGGAGATTCCACAATTCCTAGTTCATAGTTCACAATCTCTCTGAGTAGCCAGTTCTAGTGCATCACCACCCTCCTAGTGAGAAAGTGTCTTGTAATATATAGCCTAAACTTCCTTTGCTGCAACTTGAGACCATTGCTCCTTGTTCTATCACCTGCCACCACAGAGAACAGTCTAGCTCCATCCTCCAGGTAGTTGAAGGCTGCTATTAAGTCCCCTCTCAGTGGGGGACTAAATAAGCCCAGTTCCCTCAGTCTGTTCTCATAAGTCGTGTACCCCAGCCCCACCTGCTGTCTTCGGTCATCTGGCCTGTATATTTTTGTCTCAGCACCATAGGTGGATTAATGCACAGGCCAATTTGGCATGAGCCTAGGGGCCCCTACCAATTCAGGGCCCCAGGATCCTGATCAGCAGGGAAGCGAAAACCATGGTTTTAAACTTGGCACGTTTCCTGTCTCCCAGTGGGGGGGGAAAAATGGCGCCAAGTTTAAAACATTGGCTTTTGCATTTGCTTCCCTGCAGCCGAGAGCAGGGCCCCTCCCCCAGTGGGACTGGTGGGGCAGACCAGGGCCAGGCTGGCTGGGAGTGCCAAGCAGTGCAGTGCCACACCTGGTGGGGGCAGGCTGAGAGGTCTGCGCTGCGCTGTGCCTCTGCAGGCTGGCAACAGTACTGGAGAGGGTCATAGCCTCCTAAAATTCATCTTAACCCAATGGTGATGTATAGCTCAGTGGTGCTTGCTGCTTAGGGGATGGGCGGGGGGGGCAGGCAGAAGCACAGTGCCTCCCCTACAAGCCCTGGCCGATCACTGCAGCTGCTCCCAGGAGTGGCTGCAGCCACTCCTGGAAGCAGCTGCAGTGATTGGCCATGGGGAACACCCTCCGGGCAGTGAGATCTGGTGCAGGGGGACTCCCCTGCCCCAGGCAGCCAGATCAGCTGTGGGGGGATCCCCCTGGGCAGCAAGACTGGTCACAGGGCGGGCATGTGCCCCCCCCGACTAAGGCGGCACAAGTTGCCCAGGTCTTAGCCCCCCATAGTCACCCCTCCCAGTGCTGCCACCTGCCCACAGAGGTGTGGTGTGGGGCTCTGAGCCTGAGCCGCCCCGGCCCCGGCCCCGGCCCCAGCCCCGGCCCTACGCATGGCTGCAGGGACACAGCTGGGCAGCAGCTCCCTGCTGTTCAGTACAACACGGTCCAGGCAGGAGCAAGACAGAGCTGCAGATGGCTCATGTGGAAAGGGGAGAAGGAGGGAAAGGGGCTGCCTCAGAGTGATGGAGAGTGAAGGAGGGGGGAGATGTGCATGTGCATGTGTTCATGGCAGGGAGAGTGTTTGCTGTGCGTTCATGTGCAGAGAGGAGTAGAGTGTGTGCACCGCTGCATACATGTGTCTGTGCGTGCCAGTGTGCATGTGTGTGTATCTGTGTTCATGGCAGGGAGAGTATGTTTGTGTCTGTGTGTCCATGTGCAGAAAGTGAGTGAAAGTAGTGTGCACCTGTCTGCGTGTGCATGTGTGTGTATATGTTTGGCCATAGCAGGGGACAGGGTGCAGGTAGCAGGGAGAAGAGGTGGGCATGTGCCCCCCCACCTCCTCCCAGCATGGCAGGGCCCACCTAGCGTCCCCTGCCAGCATCAGGAGGGGAAGGGGCTCCTCCCCTGCTGCAGGGGGCAGGGGCCCTCCAATTTGGTGTTTGCCCAGGGCCCCAGTACACATTAATCTGCCTCTGCCCAGCACTGGCCACGGTGGTGGGGTTTCCTGTGTCAGCAGCCAGCACTCCAGGGAGAGCAGCACTGCTGGCAGAAGCCCTGCCATGATGGCCAGACCTGGGACAGAAGACCCAGTTCACCAGGCTCTGACTGTAGTACCACTGGAGTTGCCTGCCTCCTGGCTGCTTCTCCCCTCCCCTCCCCACCTATTCTATGGGACAAGTGGGCGTATCTGCCACCTCATAACCCTAATTCTTGGAAAGGCACAAGAGCCTTCCCCCATCTTCACTCCTCCGCCAGGGTGTCCCTGTAGGGTCTCTCTGAACCCGAGGCAATGCAGCCCTCCAGCTAATTTGGGGTCAATAGGAAACATCTCCCTTATAAAAGCAGTTTTTTCCACATGATATAGTTGCTGGATATGCCATAATAATTTTGCCTAACCATATTACAGGGGTATAGTTTTGATTGGCTTGTTTCAACAGTATCTTCAAAGGACTGGATTACAAAACAAAAGACTAAAAAACTAAGTAGAACAGCCTTCCTGAAGAGCCTCTTTTATATGGACATGACCTTGTTGGGTAGGGCAGCTATGAGGTACATAGGAGCCTTCATTCTGGATTGGACCAGCATGCTCTCTCACCATTATGAATGCCAGATCCTTTGGCAGAAGCTTTAAGAAATCACAGAGAAGGGTTTTAGGGAACAATCTGTCCACATGGAGATTCCATCTTAACTTGCATTTGTCTACATGGAGATTCCATCTTAACTAGCTTTTGCCCTGAAACACGATGATTTATACACCTCCTAAATTTTTTTAAATACTTGTGGTTAGAAATCTGTATAGTAATTTTCCATGTAAATACCCAATCATTTTTTTCAAACCCTGCCAAGTTTCTTGGCCTCAGTGACACTTGGTGTCAATTTGTTTCCTAGTTTGTGTCCTGTGAAGAAATATATTTCCCTTTATTAGTTTTTGCGCTCTCCCCTTTTTCAATATAAACATTAAGTGCATTAAAATGAGTATCTATTCCTCTACATATGAACTTCAGAGAAGTTTCTGGCTCATGCAAAGCCTACAGTGAGGTACCAAACTTCCATATCCATGCTCCTTTGGGGAAGGTGGTTTCCAGTGGCTCCAATGACTGACAGTTTAGCATAGGTGCATGCCTGTATCAAACTCCAAACTCCTTTTTCTTTTCCCAATACCACCTTGCATGTAAACTGTCGTACCTTTGCTATTGTCTTTGCTCTTCAGTTTTGGAGTGGGAGTCCAAGTGATGTTAGTAAAGGATTAAAAATGCACAGAAATGAAATATTGTGGAGGGTCTCTCATTCAAATAGAAACTCTGTAGAACAGAGGTTCTCAAACTGTGGTCCACAGACCACCACTGGTCTGTGAGCTCCATTCAGGTAGTCTGCAGGAAGGTGACCTAAGGCTAAAGCTGATAAACATTACACCCGACTTCCCAGAACTTTGCTCAAAAAACAGGTACATCCATTGCATTAGAAAGATAAGACTACTGATATTAAAATATGAGTTGTGTGCTTTGATTTGTAGAACAAAAAAGTTCATTAAGTGGTCTGCCGAGACCCTCAGCAATTTTCAAGAGGTCCGCAGAAAAAAGTTGGAGAACTACTGCTCTAGAATATCAGGCTAGCTGTTGCCTGCAGTATTATTTCTGCCAGGTGGGCTCATACCAAGCAGCAGCTCACCTATTGATAGATGTTAAGTTCCTGAGAAGAGTCACCTGATGAGAGAAGGGGACTGCAGTCTTATAGGAAACAGGCACATTTGCCAGCATTTGGGAGAGGGTGAGGAAAGGCAAGAAAAAGGGGGCAAGACTGAGGAGTGGGAGATCTTGGTACCCTGCAATGACTAGGCATGACCCAGGGGCCTCTCAGAGCACTGAGGAAATTGAAACAGGTTTTATGTTCAGGCTTCTGTTGTTTTCCGCAGAACTGTCTATCTTTGATGCCCTCTCTATGGCTGAATTGTGATTTTGGTCCTAGAAATTCCTTTGCAAATTCTGCACTTAATTTTACTATCACATAATCCCTAAAGTGGGTCCACAGCTTTGGTGGAACTGTAGGGGTGCCATGGACCACCACAGGGCCAAGCTGGTAGCCACAGGCATTTGTTCCCACTCGTATCTGCTTGAACGTGAAACCAGATTTAACAGGTTGTTGCATGGCTCTGCTAAAACCCTTTCTTGACATTGAGTCTGCCCTGGGCTAATTGGGTAGCATGTCCATAGTTGGTGATAATAGACAGGGGCATCTTTTTAATGACTTGAAGTAACTCTGAATAAAGTGCAGATGCTGAGATTACCTACAGGGTCTCTCACCTGTCAGGCTGCTCAGCTTCTCTATACTATTTTCAACAGGTGTAATGATGCTTCTTTCTGTGACTTGCCGACTTCTTCACTGGCTCAAAAAGATTAAGTTAACTTTACATGTCAGTTGTTCACAGGCTGCACTGGTGGGTCTGTTTCTAACCTCCACTTGTGCAGTTCCTTGAAATATGCCCTTAAATTCAACATGAATGCTGAAAAGGTCCCACAGTGGGTATTCTTCCCTCCTCTCATATTGAAGATGCTGTGGTAATGTACTATGATCAAATCTGCTGCCCTGTTGATTAAGGTGGATGCTGTACCTGGGTGTCAAGTATAATAAATTCAAAGCAGTAACATCTCTTATGGTGTGGATTTCTTGCTGACCGCCCTAATTTGCTCATTGGTCTCAGAAGACTTAATTAGCCCAGACAGAGCATTGGATCATGTGGCTACCTTGCTTCATGTCCAGAAGCTAGCACACCTGGAACTCACTTGGCTATCTTTGCATGGTGCTGCCTTGTGCAGTATTAACATACCTCAAGGTACCTTTTGAGGGTAAAGATCACCCTCTTTAATTTGCTTTCCAGGCTTTGCACAGAGCATGCTGTGTGGGGAATTAATTACCTGTTTGTCTCCATTGCCTAAAGAAGTATGAATTGGGTAGATCCTTTCACTACAAGTAGTGAAAGAACTTTTAACTTCTCCTGCCAGCTCATGGGAAGAGTCAATGCCTGAGAAGCAAGCAACTGTGAAGAGCACTCTCTTTGTTCTCCTGATGGGGTAGGAGCTGATACAAAAGGCTTCTCCCTTCTGTAATTCAAGTGAAGGTGGTTCCGATGATCAATGAGCTGGCAGGTTACTTAGCCTCTTATTGCTTGTCTGTTTTAAGGTTCATACTTGAGCAATTACAGTTTTCATCTTAACACAAGTTAGTTGTAGCAGGAAAGATAGTTCTACGCTGGATTAATACTCAAGAGAATTGGATCCAGTTCCTCTGTCACAGATTTCCTGAGAGCTTGGGCAAGCTGTTTCCCTTTTCTCTGAGGTGCCCTATTTGTGTGTGGAGAGGGAGGGGTTAATACTTCCTTAACTCCTAAGGTCATCTGGAGGGTCAATTTATTAACAGGAATGCTGAAGCATGGTGGTGGTGAGTACCGCAGTTATGACTCTAGATACAGCAGTTATTTTGCCAAGGGGAGCATACTCGGTAAGCGTGCAGCTGAATTGCAAATCTTCTTGACTTCCTCTCTTGGAATCTAATTCATTCCTTTAACCAAGTATCGTCTATGGAGTTCTGTGTCAGCTTTTGGGAGATCCTGCTGTAATGCAAATTATGGATCTGCCTGAGAGCTGCACCCAGCAGCCACTGACTGCCTTGCGTTTCAAAGAGAAGAACCTAGCGAAAGTGAGGAAAGGTAGCCAAAGAAATCAACTGCCACAAATAGCCTAAAGATGAGCAGTGACGCTCATACGTGAGCTTAGCTTTGCAATGTTTATTACAGGGTTTGAGCTATGCTCTTCCCCCAGCTGGTGTCACTTACTTAGCATCCAAGTCCAGTTTACATGGAGGGAATGGCTTTTTACAGTGGGAGTCATGAGTGTTGTGATGGATCTGGCTCCATCTGGTTCAAGAGCTTTATTTAAGCTTGGGCTTTCACTGTCTCCTTCCTGAGCTGTGTCTTTGGTTGAATAGCTTTGGTGCAGCACAGCTGTGATCTACTCAAGCAGGAGTAGCTTAGCTAGCCAATTATGCAGTGTCCATTGCTAATGGTGAGAGAGCAGGGCCACACATTGTTAGCTAAAGCATACAGGAGCCATAGTGTTTACAAACTCTAGGATTGGTAAATGGGAAAAAAAAGGAGGGGTTTAGCTCCTCCTGGCAGAGCTGCTGGCTCTGTGTATTTAATGATTTTCTGTCTCTCTGGCCTTGAAGGATCCCAAGCTCTTTATATATGCCCCATGCAAGGGAGGCACAAAGTATCCACAGGGCTGATGTAAATATGAGGAGAGACATTTCCCCAGCTGCTTGGTGCCATGACTGATGGTTCATTTTCTAACTGGAAGAAAGCAAAGGAAAATCAACTTCCCTGGGAAATCATACATGGAGGAAAAATACACAAGCAAAACAGTGCGACAGACAAACCACATGGGATTTATGCTTCTCCCTCTCTCCCACTGGTTTCCTTAGTGAGGGTCTTCTTCCAGGGGGAAAAGTGCTGCAAGGCTCAATCTGTCCCAGCTAATCATAGCGATGGTGTTACCTGATTCTTTCTCATCCGCTCTGGCCAGATGGCCTCTGAAGGGCCAGCTGAGCAATGGCACATCTCTGCATCTCACTATATTGCAGTGGGGATGGTGAAGAAGCTGATTGATGGAGTATTGCTAATGCTGCTGTGATTATAGTGCTGTGCAGATGTTGGCTGTGGCAACTGAGTGTGGATTTAAATCTTTACAGCCTGACCTGGGTCTGTTGGCCACAGCACTCTCTGTATATGGCTAGTTTGCACTGGAGGGGTTCGAGTGCAAAGTCACTACCCTTATGCACGGTGTAAACTTCCACAAGCTCCCAGGAAACCAAAATTTCAGTGAGAGCAGCACACTTGTCCCAGGCAAGCTGTCAATCAAAACTACTTTCTGGTAGTCTATATATGCACACTTCTTTTCTCTCACCTCCACAACATCCTGGCCTGTTGCTATAACAACTCTGACCTCACCAGGAGCCTTAGAGCTCCCTTGTCAACACCTCATGCAGTTCAGATGAACTCGCTTTACCCCCATTTGTTCGCTGCCTCTTGCTCTTCCTTATAGCAGGAGTCTCACAGAGCACATGACAAGGCTGCTAGAACTGGGCTGACCACTTTCCACAATTAAAGTCTTTACCCCAGGGTAGGTTTCAACTCCACATCACCCCCTGCTCTTCCCAAAGCCTCCTGTCTTCCCTGGCCATCCTGCCTCCCTGGGAGAAGAGCTCAAACAGATCTTGCCTCCCATTTAATTTGTTTTGGTTCAAGTTACAGTCAAGGATAAACGTACTGCTATTTCAGTCCTGAGATAGGATCTCATCAGCTCCAGCCCTCCTTTAATAAGATCTCAGGCCTCGAGTAGTCTGATTGCCTTATCTCTCTGCTGCAGATGTGTGTTACCCACCTTCCTTTCTCCCTGAAAGAAAGCCAGCTGCATGGAAACTAGCAGCAACTTCATTTGCTTATGCCCAAAGATCCGTAAAGAGGGAATAGATTGGCCACTGTTGTGCATTTTAGGCAGCTGTTTGCACCCAGGCAAAATGGTATAAAATACCGCCACTCATATTTTGGTTAGCATCGCTCTGTTGGCACAGGTGGAAGTGACTACACAAGGTGCCATTGGCAATGGAAAACTGGGCTCAGAGGCAGTCCCAAGAAGTTTCTGTGTGTGTGTTTGTTTGTGTGTGTACATATGTGTCTAACTAATGCTTTCCATTAGAGCTGTATGGCTAGCCTTGGAATTTGGAGACAATTCAGAGGGCAGCTGTCACCTCCTGACAGTTGGCTATTGGCCAGAATATAGGCTTGTTGGGATGCAGGGATACCCAAATTTTAATTTTTTTTTTTCTGTGAACTGGGGCAAGTTTTCACAGCTCTATGTCTCAATTTTCCTAGCTAGAATATGGGGCTGAGGAAACTTGATTACTTTCCTGAGAGATTCTGTTAGCTGAAGTCCACAGTGAAGTGCTTGGTTATTTTGATTAATTGAAGGTCAGGAGTTTTTGGCCATGACGCTCCTTGTACATCTTGCTGTTAGATAAATGAATGTCAGAAAAATACCTTACAAAGCAATACAGTTGCTTGAAAACAGCATCTCTGTTCCCCAAAGGCCTGAAGAACTTGCTGACCTACCTTGCTGCTGCTGCTTCCCTATTCAAATCCACTGGGTTTAGGTTTTTATCTCCCTATCACTTCCACAGCAGCTTGTGATAAAAACCCCACTTGTGTAGACCATGGTGCCTTTAAGAGAAGCCAGCTATGACAGATATGGAGCAGCTCTGTAATAAATTATGAATAATGTCTTTTCGTTTCATTATTGGGATGGTGTTTATGATACAATGATATTGGTTTAACTCAATAGGGGGCTGTCTGGATACAGACAAGAAGGAGAAAATTGGTTCAAGGTAGCCATCTGTCAGCAATCACTTGAGAGTTGTGAAGGGCCAATGCCAGAATTATTAGCTCTGTTTATTCTGTCTCTGATCTTTGACCAGCCTATGGAACTGGTCTGATTAGCAAACACAGGAGAGCAAACATTTTTGGTAGGGTTTAAAAGGACAAAATAATTCTAAGGTGGAGGGAGAGTAGGAGGAGGAAGCCAAATGACTTGGACGCAGGGACCTTTTGGAGGCACTTGGAAAAGTTTGGCTTACTGAGTTCATGGCCACAACACGGTAGGGCTTCAGGTAAGACAGATGTGCACGTAAGCTGTTGTTTTAAAAAAATTTCTACAGCTTTGCTTCTGCTGTTAAATCAATACGACTTTGATTTTAAGAAGACTATTTAGTCTCTCTATGCCATTGCTATCAGACTCCCAACAGGATGGCGCAGCAGGTTCCCTGATTCAGTCATACCTGCAGGGTGATAAATAGTGCATTATAACCGGGTCTCTCTGTAAGAGGGGGAGAATTGTGAAATTTCATCCCAGGTCTTTCCACCCCAAGGCCCCAAACCTGGGAGGCTGGTGGATGAAAGGAGACCAGAAAAGCAACAGAGATGCAGCCAGGACCAGGACACTTCCAGTGGATCTTGGAGGATTCTGTCATTTGCACCTGTTTCGTACAATCTGCAACATGAATATTTGTGCTGCTTAGACCCTTCTGCTAGCTAGAGGACCAAGCAGGGAGAGTGTTAAGCCCTCCAAGCAAAAACCCACTAAGAGACTTATCCTGTGGGCTTTTGCTGTTCTTCAGGGTAACATGTCAAACCCTATCTAATCCCCTGTAGGGAGGTAGGAACACAGGCAGAATTGCTTCCAGCTAGGGTGGCTGAGCAAAGGTTCATAAGAGAAGGCAGTGGGTCTACATTCCCAGTGGTAGGTTTAGGTTTCCCTTCATTTGGGAGAGCAGTCAGGGCAAACAGAGCAGGCTGGGCTTTTCCTGAGTCGTATACAGTTTGATCTTCACCCTGGCCCTAAGCCGGTCATGAAAATGGCCATGAAGGACAGCTTTGTTTTGTCAGAGTCAGCCTTTTTGAGGCCTCTTTCTCTGTGTGCTTGCACTTTGTGGTGTGTACAGTAGGGGGCACTACTACACAGAGCCACCCACCTCACTGTGCCAGTCCCAAAGCCATGCTTCAGGAGTCTCCCTTGGGAAGCCTACAGCTGGCTGTCCTACTTCCTGGAGAACACCCACAAGCCTGGGGTAACGCTGTCACCACCCAGGCACTAGTCTCTGGTAGGGGTCTGTGCAGCCTGGGGCACACAGACCCTGCGAACCTTAGGGGTGCTTTGCCCACTGTAATATTTCTGGTGCTTCTTTCAGCCTGAAGCATCCAAAGATAGCATCAGTTAACTGAGGAAAAATAAAAAGACAAACTTTGCTGGCCAAACTGGGAGCTGAAGGCCTCTCTCTCCCCACTCCTCAGTAACACAGCAAGGCAAGCTGTAACCTGACACCTTTATTGATGCAGGGGAAGGTGGGGTAGAAGGAGGAAGTCAGAATACCCTTTGAGCAAACATAGGCACATGAGTCTGTACAGAGATTGGACATAGTGGTCGGTTTAAGATGTGACTGGCCTACACATAATTCCTAATTCCTGGTTAGTTTCTAGGTTTTTACTTGCAATAAATCTCCAGGCAGTACCCTAGGGTTTTGCTTGAAGGTTTCAAAATGCCTGCTGGAAGGAACTGAGTGCACCCCCTTCCCCCTGAAATTTTATCTGGCCACATCACCTGATTGACCAGGTTAAACCAAGAAGTAAACGGGGGGGGATCACCTGGGAAGATGGAGGGGCAGACAAAGGGGGAGGGAATTTCTTCATACACTTTTGAGGTTGTGGGGCTGTCCTGTCATTCTGCCCCTCTGGCGCTGAGTGAGCAGTGGACAGGCACTTCCCAACTGCTTTCCCAGTTTTGAAAATCAGTTTAAGCTCAGCCACTTTGATGATCCTTCTTTAGATGGGATCCACCAACACAGGAGCCAGAACCCCTTTACACCACCGCCAGCTCTGAGCAGGGGAGCTGCTCTTTTGGCTGACAACAGGATTAATTTGGAGTCAGTCATCTGTGTGTAGTGTGCTTGGGGACCAGGCTGTTGGGAAATACCATCCTTTCCAACTTCTATTTAGCACAGAGAACTCCTTGAGATCCTGTGTTTCAAAGCTATGCAGATGAACCTTCACCTAATTGCTTTTAAAAATCTCTGTTGCCATGACGACTCACCAGGCTTGTTGTGAGAGACTCTCTGCTTTCCTGGGCCTTGCATTGCCAACAGAAGAGGGGGGAGGGCAGGACAGGACACTCTTTCCTCTCCTTCAAAGGTGGTTTCTAACCACCTCAGATTTTTTTGGCAATCCCTTTTAAGCAGGTGGAGAGGTTTTCTGAAAGAACTCATGCCGGAGTGAGTGAGAGGCCAAGAGCTGCTAACCCCCTATTGGCAATTTCTAAAACCAAACTTAACCCCTGGGATCTTGATTCAGCAAATGTGTATTTTACTGTGTCACTAATGCAACCAAGACTCTAGCACTACATCTCTTTCAGTGCTTCTCTGAGCATAATACTTAGCTTGTCTATGATGCTTTCCATTCAAAGACCTCACTGCACCATCAGAATTAATCCTTCCCCCTTCCTTCTCATCTGTCAGGAGTATTTGTGGCATCTGTTATGTACTCATTCTCAGAATACCTGTGCGTCAGGGATATGCTATTATCCTCAACTTACACCTGGCAAACTGAGAGAAATAAGGGGGCATCTCTGCAGAGGTCTTTAGGTGCCTGATTCATATTTAGGCAATTAAATTCCTTTGTAGACTTCACAGATTTCTAGGGTCAGAAGGGACCTATTAGATCACTGAGTCCGACCCCCTGCTTTGGCCAGGAAAGAGCACTGGGGTCAAGTAACCTCAGGCAGGTGCTTGTCTAACCTCCTTTTGAACACCTCCAAGGAAGGGGAAAGCACCACCTCCCTTGGAAGCCCATTCCATATTTTGGCAACCCTCACTGTGAAGAAGTTGTGGCTGATGTCTGGCTGAAGTTCTTCCTCATGTCCAGCCTAAATCTACTCTCCTTCAGTTTATGGCCGTTGTCTCTAGTAACTCCAAGGGGTGCCCTGGTAAACAGAGTATCCCCTATTCCCTGCCCCCCACAATGAGTTTGTAGACAGCCATAAGATCACCTCTCAGCCTTTTCTTGCAGAGGCTGAAGGGATTCGGGTCCCTTGATCTGTCTTCATAGGCTCTTACTTGCAGGCCCTCAACCATACAAGTAGCCCTTCTCTGAACCCTTTCCAGGTTATGCACATCCCTCTTGAAGTGCAGCACCCAAAACTGGATGCAGTACTCCAGTTGCGGCCCCACCAATGCTGCATAGAGAGGAAGTATCACCTCCCTAGACCTGCTTGTGATGCACCTACTAATGCAAGACAGAGTAAAGTTAGCTTTACTTATTACCTTGTCACACTGGCGACTCGTTCATTTTTGTGTTGACTATGACTCCGAGATCCCTGTCTGCTGCTGTGCTACTTAGAATAGTATTTCCCAGTCTGTAGGTGTATTGGTGATTCTTTGCCCCCCGAGTGCAGCACTTTGCACCTATCTTTGTTAAATTGCATCCTATTCTGATCTGCCCACTTCCCCAGTTTATCCAAATCTGCCTGAATTTGCTCCCTACCCTCTAGTGTGTTTACTATACCCCATAGTTTGGTGTCACCTGTAAATTTGGACAGAATGCTTTCTACACCCTCATCCTAATCACTGATGAAGATATTGAACAGTACTGGTCCAAGGACAGAGCCTTGGGGGACACCTCTGCCCACATCTCTCCAGTTAGAAACCGACCCATCCATCATCACTCTCTGGCTTCCCAGATCTTAGTGGATAACCGACCTGACTGTGGAAAAAAATCCATGTCACAGCTACTTAGTTTACTTATAAGAACTGTGTGGAAAGTCTTTTTAAAATCCAAGTAAATAACATCTACCTCTATTCCTGCATCTAAGCACTTTGTGACCTGGTCATAAAAAGAGACTAGGTTAGTCAGGCAGGATCTGCCTGCTATAAGCCCATGCTGGTTGCCCATTAACATTGTATTACCCACTGGCCCCCCACAAATGTGATCCTTAATGATTTTTTCTAAGGTCTTGCTGAGAATAGAGGTGAGGCTAACTGGCTTATATAATTATCTGGGTCCTCCTTCCTCCCCTTCTTGAAAATAGGGACCTCATTGACTCTTTTCTAGTCTTCTGGGACCTGTCCTGAGCACCACAAGCGCTCAAACAGTTTTGCTATGGCACTGGGCAATTCCTTTAGTACCCTTGGGTGAAGGTCATTGGGCCCTGCTTAAATACGTTCAACCCCTCCAAGTCCCCATTTACCAGGTCAGCGCTAACTATTGGTGGACTGGTATCTCTCTCAAGCCAGACTAAAGTCTCATTGGGAGGTGTGTTTGTATCTTTGACCAGGAACACAGATGCAAAGAAATTATTTAAGAGCTCAACTTTGTCCATCCTATCTGTTATGAGTTGCCCTAGTCCATCATGTAGTGGCCCTATGTTACCCTGAACCTTCTTCTTGCTCCACATTTACTTAAAGGACTTTTTGTTACCCTTAATCTGTGCTGCCAGCTTGAGTTGTGTTTCTGCTTTGGTCTTCCTCACTGCTTCCCTGCAAGCGTGAGCCAAGCTGGTGTAATCCTCCTTGGTGGCTGCCCCCTGCTTCCACCACCTGTAAGCCTCTTTTTTCTGTTGTAGGCTTTCCTGGATTTCCCTGCTCAGGCAAGAAGGTTTCTTGGCTCTTTTGCCTCCCTTTATGTGTATTGGGATGGTACTCCTTTGTGCCTACAGGATCAGTCGCTTGAGGAACTCCTACCCTTCCTGGACTCCCAACTCACCAATGTTATTACCCCTCAGTCCCACTCTAACTAATCTCCTGAGCTCGTTGAAGTTGGTCTTCCAGAAGTCTTGCACTGCTGCCCTTCTAGTTATCTTTCCCACCTTACACCGGATTGTGAATCCTACCAACAGGTGATCACTTTCTCCTAGGTTACCTTGTACCAGCAGATCCCCCACCAAGTCCTCCCCTGTGGCCAGCACCAAGTCAAGACTTGGGCTGGGGAGACCTACTCAAGATCACTGGAAGTCTGTGGCAGATTAAGTGTTTGAATCCAGGTCTCTCACATCCTCATGTGTTAATTGGGCTGCCCTTTCTCACTCAGAGGGAGGTAGTGATATAACACTCTTTTTTTACTGAAGTAGATGTTTACAACAGCATAGCAACACTGCGTAACAGTTAAGGATAAGAGTTGACAATTATTTTGCCCAAATGAAACAGCAGGAGGATTGTAGGGGAACAGAATGCAATTACTAGAATGCTGCTAACTGGGGTTAGCACCTCCTTACTCTGGTAAAATACTGCAGGGTGTATTGTGTGCGGTTATGGCTATGCATTTTCACCGTGTCAAACATATTATAATCCCAGAGAAGGACATTGATACTGCCCACACAAGCTTTCTGACTTCCAAAGAGTGTTAGCAATCTTGAAAGCTGTAATGTTGACAGCCATTGGCTGTCACTAACAATTTGTCTACCATCTAAAGCTCCTCTGAACTATAGGTTGCACAAAATTACTGTTGAAACATGGCTGGACAACAAGTTGGGGATCTTCTATTGCAGGCCCATAGTGGTCTAATAGGCTTTTGGTATAGTCAACTTGCTTACTACTATCCTTGGAAAGTAAAACCGGGAAAAAGTCTTTGCTGCCACCTGTCAGTATCATTTCTCATTAGATCCCACTGAGTGTGTTGTACATAATTTGTTTCCCAGAATGAAATGTGTTACCAATGCAGTATTTAAG
>NW_017729001.1:9642263-9653959 GCF_001723915.1 Gavialis gangeticus
AAGCTCCTCTGAACTATAGGTTGCACAAAATTACTGTTGAAACATGGCTGGACAACAAGTTGGGGATCTTCTATTGCAGGCCCATAGTGGTCTAATAGGCTTTTGGTATAGTCAACTTGCTTACTACTATCCTTGGAAAGTAAAACCGGGAAAAAGTCTTTGCTGCCACCTGTCAGTATCATTTCTCATTAGATCCCACTGAGTGTGTTGTACATAATTTGTTTCCCAGAATGAAATGTGTTACCAATGCAGTATTTAATCACCTTGTAAAATGGGATGAAAACTATCTCTCTCCTGGGGCTAAGGAACAGCTAAAAGGGAATGCAAAGAGTAACTGCTTGATGTCTCCTGCAGTGCTAGCTGCTTTGGGGAGTTCCTGCTTGCTTGGCTTTTAGTGCTGTAGAATTTGTTGTGGTAAAGTGTGAGAAAATGGGATGGAACAACAATAAAATATCTAGGATTGCAATCACTAGGTAGGATGGCTCAGAAATAATGTTGAGCTCAGATGCTGTGTAGATGAAAGTGAATGCCGTATCTTGAGTTCAGTAGAGCTGTATTCGGTTTCTCCAGGAGTGATCCTGGCTCCTGTGTTTTACTAAAGCAAAAACAGTAGTAAGCAGGTGATGTGATCTGATTTTTTCCCCCCTCTTCTTTCTTTTGAGAGCTGAGCATTGCACCAGTGGGAATAGCAGGTGTGCAGCACCTCAGCAAATCTGATTGGGCCAAACAAACCAAATATGGAGCTTCTCTTGGGCTCTGCTCTCAGTCCCAGCCCTGCTTTTGTTGGATGCATCAAATGGCAAGACAACAATAACTTCTTCCATTTCACAGCTGGGCATATTCCTGCTAATGATAAACTCACTCTTTAGTCTGCAGGAGCATCAGCACTACTGCACATAGCAACAACATCCAGGTGAGAGAAATCTCCCTCTTGTTTTCCAGCTGGAAAAGAGATGCCTTTCCAAAACAACCAGCTTGGTGTCTCCAAGCAGAAGTTGATTTTACCTTGTGGGGAGGAGGGGAGCATGCCACCACTTTGTTTAATGGTTGTTCACATCTTGAGCTTCTTCCAGGCAGCTGGAGATAAATTCTCTGGCTTGTTGCATTGGACAGTGAAGGACAAAGTGACTGACAGGAATCAGTTACCCTCTTTCTTGTAAGGCCACCGTGTTGGTACAGTAACAATAAATGGCATGTCACTGTCTGTGCACCGAGGCTGTCTGGCATCATGGTGGTGGGTAGCCATGACTCCTAGAGTAATTTTTTATTCACAGCAGGTGAAGGATGAAAAATCAAAGTAACGGGAGGGGAGGAGGCTGCCACTTGACTTTCTTGCCCATGGTGAAAGCAATTAATCTTGCTAGAGCACAGCAGCCAAGCGAGACCATAAGGCTGTGCAGCCTTAAGCCTGCACTTTTCAGGAGCTGGGGGATCAGACTGGAACAGCACTGAATTATTTTGTACACTTTCTCCCTGCATTCCCTTTGGCCTGATGCCATGAGTGGAATTTTGCTACCTGTTCTTGGGGCTGCTTCAGCCAATGCTGGAAGAGCTGCAGAGACCCCACAGTTGCTAATGAGCTATATACTGTTCGCTGTCTAATGCCATGTTAGCTGCTGCATGCTTTCTGAGATGACCAGTGATTGAGTGAGTCTGCTGATGAAAAAGAACGGCCTTTCTCTGTTTTGGGCCTGCCCAAGCCCCCGCCTTTCCCTATCTAACAGGAAACCTCTCTCCAGCATTCTCAATGCCTCCACTGTACACCTTGATGCACATGACCTGATCCTCCTCTCAGACACGTTAATAGAAATCAAAGGCAGATCTGATTCTGAACAGTCTGAATGGAAGTTGCACATTAGAACTGCAGGATGCAGGCATGAGACTGAAATACCAAGGGATGTTATATTCAGATTCAAATGCATTGGCTGAGTGCTTCACTTCACATGGCATGACATTCCACTAGATCTCTGTCTGTCTGATGCTGTTGCCCTCTCCTTTTTCTTGAGGTCTCAAATCGTTCCCATACAAAAAGGTGCATAAAACACAAACAAGTCAGAGAGGAAGCTGGGCCTGTTCTTGTTACAGCTGCTGGGTGCCAAAGATAGACAGCCAACAGCACTGAAAGGCCTTTATAATTCATGTCAATGCAGGGTTGTGAAGGATCCATACTCCAATCCCATGGCAAAGGCATGAGATGTGGGTTACCCCCCTCTGGGAACATGACCTTTCTATTACATAGATGCCTTTTAAGAATAATGATATTCTCGGTAATGCATTTTCTACAGTCCTTGGTTTAAGAAGCTGTGATGGGTGAAGCTGTGTAGACTTTGATTAGGGGCTGAGTGTCAGGCTCTGCCTATTATTTATTATGCTATAAAATTCAAGGTAATGTACATCAATAAATGCTTCTAAGGGTTTCATGCATGTCAGCTGTGCATATTTTATGGAACAGACACTCTTTTAAGACAACAGGCTCCCCAAGTAGAGTCTTGTGTGATTAATATTGCAGTGCTGTTTCACTTAACCACAACACAAAGTTAATTTCCCACACTGCCTTACAAGTTTATATTGGGAGGAATGTGGCCAGTAGAAAAGCCCTAGGTCGTCTTTTTGGAATCCTCTTTTGTGAACTGGATTGCCCTGTAGAAAAGTCCCTACCTACTGAAACTACTGAGAGAAGGGCCCCAGCCAAACCCCAGTGGAAGTGTAGAATTGGACACCTGGAAGTGAGCATCCCATGGCTGTTGGCTAGTTTCTAATCTGAGTTTAATAGCATCTACCTCCCCTCTTCAAATCTCAGTGCTCAGAACAATTGTGCAGTAAGGTGCAGGCTTTCCTCTCTTCTCAAGAGTTGATGACAGCCCTTCACTACAGCAAGACCAGCATGCACTTGGGGAGAGATGTTCAGTGGCCAAGGAGAGGAGACAAAATTCACTTCTGGGAAGAGGCCAGGGCAGGGCCTGAACATCAAGGGGTTCATAGACCTTTTGGTGGCCCTCTGGCCAGGTGGACCTTCCACCTGTCCTGGAGCTTGGCATATAGTAGAGGTCTGCAACCTATGGCCTGCAGGCCAGATCCAGCCCATGGAGCTGTTGGATCCTGCTCATGGACGTGGGGCTTCAGTGTCATTCAAGGTCAGAGGGCTTCAGCTGCAGGCATTTCCCCCATGCCATTGAGACGAGCACTGACTGCAGGTGCTCTTCCTGTGCTGCCTCAGAGAGAAGTGGCAGCAACGGTGCCTGGGTCCTAGCATTCACCCGTCCACCTGCCTCTGACCCAGGGTGGGTTTTTCCAGCCAGTAGTCAGAAACAGTTGCCCACCCCTGACATATAGAGGGTTTGAAGATAGCAGATCTTCTGGCTTCAGCCTGCTTTGTAAATCCTTCTCTCGTGCACATGCATCCATGTGCATCTCCTTAGAGCCTGACCCAGACATCTAGGCTGGACATTGGGGCTGTCTTTGGCTTATATGCATTGAATTAAGCTCCTTTTAACTAACTGGTAGTTCCAGCTTTTTCTAGCCTATCTTCCTTAAAACCATTGCCCTCTGCCTGGTGCTGGAGGAAGGGGAAGCAGAAAGCCAGGAGCCACTCCAGCCCACAGAAGTTAAATCCAACCCGCACCTCCCCATGAATGCATGCCATGCTGATACACATCACGGTTTCTTCAACATCCCCTTGCATAACAGGTGCCTCCCAGGACACACAGGAGTTTGTCCAAGATGGGGGCGGTGAGGATTCCTCATCTAGCATCTGCCCTCTGTGTGTTGTTGCCCTGGACCAGGGCAAAGCTACAAATGGTTTCCCTTGTAAATTTAAAGTTCAAAGGAAAGAATACCATTGATTTAAGCTGAAGGGGTTCTATAAACAGCTCAGTGGTAATCTCTCTTCAAAGTTGAGCCATCTTTTTGCACATTTTCCCATGAGGCTTTCGTGGTGGCACAAGAGGCTTTCATCCAGATATCTCAAGTGCTGTACCCCCATCGATTAGTTATGTCTTATAGTCTACTTGTGAGAGACTTGTAATATCTGTTTCATCTTAAAGAAGAAGAAACTGAAGCTTAGTAGAGAAGCAACATACCTGGTATCACAGAAGGAGGTGAAGAACCCCTGTGTTCCCCTGTATGCATGGAACAACGTGATCAGTCCCCTGCTGTTTGAAATGACTTTTGCTTTAGGATAGAAGGCCTGATTTTGCAGTCCCTCATCAGTGCTTTACACTGCAGTGAAACTACTCTTTTATCCTGATAAGTGACAGAGGCATTAGACCCAACTCTCTCTAGAGAGGCAGTCTTTGGAGGATGCTAATCACTGGTTTTTCTTTTCCCTTCCTTTCTTACTGCTGTGGGGAGTTTCTTTTCCCTCCTCCTCTTTTTCTAACATCCCCAATTTGGGAAGGACCATCTGCTTATTTGATTAATAGCCCCTCTCTGAAAAAGCAACAGAGACAAATATCCTTCTGATCACTGCAAAGAGAAAGGAAGAAACAGGCCGGCTAATTTTCAGCCATTATTTTGGAGCCTGAACTCCTTCCCAGCATCAACTTAGCTATTATTTCAAAAATTAATTAATCTTCACTCAGGCAGCTCCAAGGGACCAGTGTTTAGATAATTAACAGCCCATGGATTATGAAAAGTCTTGCTTTCAGATTCTGCTACAGTGCTTGCCTTTAAGAACACTTATGCTATCGTTCTGTTCAAAACCTCCTTTCATCAATCCATCTTTTTTGACAATTAAGAGCAAATAATTACTCGTGACGGATTTTGCTTGCTTGCTTTCTGGGTCGATCTATTTGCAGGGGGTGGGGAGAGGAGAGTTCTTAAATGTACTCTATCTGTACAATTTTTGGTGGCTTTATAGCTAATTCTGGCAGGATGGGTAGATCCCATATGTCCCAGGAAGATTCCAGCCTTACTGCTGCATTCCCTTTCTGAATGGGAACATGAAGCTGTTGTCCTCTTCCTCACAAAACTATGGGCAGGTTCAAATCTGCATTCACATCAAGTCATTTTGTGATGGCAGCTTGTTATGGGTAAGATCTTAAGCTGCCAAGGCATCAATGGCTTTGGTTTGCACTGCCTTCAGATCATCCATGAGTCCAGAATGGGCTGACCTTGGATCCAGTTCAATCTGTCCTGACTGAGAGGTTTGAATTGGCCCATCTCTGCCACATTCTCCTCTCATTGTAGCAGTTGTATTATAATTCAGTCCCTGCAGATGAGTTGTCCCCTTGGGTTATGTCTACCCAGCAAAATGTACTAGCCTACTTCTGCTAGCTTAATCTTGTTAGGATGGATAACCATAGCAGATGGCTTTAGCACACGCTAGCAACCAGAGTTCAAACTCTGCAGGGGTCATGTGCTAAAGTTCACGCTGCTGCCTCTTCATCACTATCTCTACAGCACAGGTACACTAGTATATGTTACTATTGTGTCCTCATTTTACTGGTTATATAGAATCATAGTAAATTAGGGCTGGAAGGGACTTCAGGAAGTCATTTAGTCCAACCCCCTGCTCAAAGCAGGACCATCCCCAACTAGATCATCCCAGCCAAGGTTTTGTCTACCTAGGTCTTAAAAGCCTCCAAGGATGGAGCTTCCACCACATCCAGTGTTTTACTACCCTTCTAGAGAGAGAGTTTTTCATAATATCTAACCTAAACTTACCTTGTTGCAACTTGAAACCATTGCTCCTTGTTCTGTCATCTGCCACCACTAAGAACAGTCTTCATTCTCTTTGGAACCGCCCTTCATGTAGTTGAAGGCTGCCAAAAAATCCCCTCAGTCTTTTCTTCTCTAGACTAAAAAATCCTAATTCCCTCAGCCTCTCCTCATAAATCATGTGCCCTAGCCTCTCATCATTTTTGTTGCCCTCCACTGGACTGTCTCCATCTTTTCCACATCCTTTCTGTAGTGGGGGGCCCAAAACTGGACACGGTACTCCAGACGTGGCCTCACCAGTGCTGAATAGAGGGGAGTAATCACTTCCCTTGACCTGCTGGCAACACTCCTACTAATGCAGCCCAGTACGCTATTAGCCTTCTTGGCAACAAGAGCATGCTGTTGGCTCATATTCAGCTGATTCTCCACCGTAACCCCAGGCCCTTTCTGCTGTCTAGCCAGTCAGTCCCCAGCCTAGTACATGGGATTGTTCCATCCTAAGTGCAGAACTTTGCATTTTGTCCTTATTGAACCTCATCAGATTTCTTTTGGTCCAGTCCTCTAATTTGTCGAGTTCTCTCTGAATCCTAGCCTTACTCTCCAGTGTATCTACTACTCCCCCCAGCTTGGTGTCATCTGCAAACTTGCTGAGGGTGTACTCTATCCCGTCGTCCAGGTCATTGATGAAGATATGGAACAAAACTGGCCCCAGGACCAACCCCTGGAGAACTCTACTTGATACTGGCTGCCAACTAGACATTGAGCCATTGACTACTATCCTCTGAGCCTGATGATCCAGCCTGTTTTCTATCCCCCTTACAGTTCATTCATCCAACCTGTACTTCCTTAGCTTTCCTGCAAGAATGTTGTGGGAGATCATATCAAAAGCTTTGCTAAAGTCAAGGTACACAACATCCACTGGTCTCCCGGCATCCACAAAGTCAGCCATCTCATCATAGAAGGCAATCAGGTTGGTCAGGCATAATTTGCCCTTGGTGAATCCATGCTGGCTGTTCCTAATCACCTTCTTCTCCTCCAAGTGCTTAGAAATGGATTCCTTGAGGATCTGCTCTATGATTTTTCCAGGGACTAAAGTTAGGCTGACTGGTCTGTAGTTCCCTGGATCCTCCTTTTCCCCTTACTTTTAAATATGATCTCGTTTCCCCATAACTTGGTGTCATCCACAAACTTGGCCAGTGAACTCTTCACCCCCACATCCAAATCATTGATGAAGATGTTAAAAAGCACTGGACCAAGAACCAACCCCTGAGGGACACCGCTGGCCACTTCTTGCCAAGAGAACACAGATCCGTTCAGTAGAACTCGCTGGGTCCTACCCTGTAACCAGCTTCCTGCCCACCTAACTGCCTCAGTTAAGCCCACAGTCTTCCAATTTTCTTCTGAGAACATCATAGGATACCAGATCAAAAGCTTTTTGTAAGTCAAGGTGTACAATGTCAAGGTATACTTGTAGAAACTCTTCTTGTTACCCTTCACATCTCTTGCTAGCTGCAACTCCAATTGCACTTTGGCTTTCCTGACTTCATTTCTACATGCCCAAGCAATTCTCTTATACTCCTCCCTAGTTGTTTGTCAAAGTTTCCACTTTTTATATGTACATTTCCCCTTCTTATATGTACATTTAGTCCCCCACCTTTCCCCCTTTCATGCCAATTCAGTGGAAAAACCAAACCAACACCGTTTTCTCCATTCAACCCCAGGTCCCTCTATCTCAATTCGCAAACAAGCAAAAACACTCTACGGGTTTGTCTCTGTGCAATCATAAACAGGAGCCAATTAATACTACTTGATTATTGTAGGGTAGAGATTTGGGAAGGGGCAGCAATGCTAGTGGAGCAACTCGGTGTTTAATGAGTTTGAACTCTGGAAACAGATTAAAGAGCTCTGCTTGATAAGGCCTCTTAGCTATGAGATTATGTTTATTAAGTAGCCTAGAGCTCACTATGTCTTCTGTATTAAGTCAATGGAGTAACATCAGGCTCATCAAGCTTTGTTTCAGTAAATTCTGCTTCTATTTTTGCAGTGTTCAACCTCCACCAAACTTTAAAGGGTAGCCCTGGCAAGGCAGTAGTTTGTGCTCAGTAGAAGGCTGTCCAGGTCAAAACTGGGCCCCATGATTTCCAACTGCAGACTTCTGGTAACCAGTGAGGCAATTGTTAGGCAACTAGCCTGCCTTGACAAATTATCTGAGAAGTCAGTGACTTTACAAGAGGTGGCAGAAAGGAAACCTGATGAAGAAAATGTAATACTTCTCAGGGTGCATCTATTCTAATTAACTTCAACTGAGTTTGTGGCATGTGAATTTGTTCCTTGGAATAAAATGCAAATTAG
Source organism: Gavialis gangeticus (assembly GCF_001723915.1). Lineage (NCBI taxonomy): Eukaryota > Metazoa > Chordata > Crocodylia > Gavialidae > Gavialis > Gavialis gangeticus. The sequence continues at coordinate 9,650,274 of NW_017729001.1, forward strand.
CATTTAATCATCTTGTAGAAACTGATGAAACCTCCCTTTGTCTGAATGACAAAGGGGGAAAAGACTTAGGGGAAAAAGTGAGAGAGACTGGTCATTAATTCCCACACTGTTTAAATGGATTTGAGAACTGGCATTGGCCGGTTTTTATTGGTGTCTGTAGGATTGGTACATAGAAGGAATTTGACTTTGGGGTAGAGGGAAGGAAGGAAACTGGACATGTATTAATACTACATTTCTCTGGGTTTCAAGACAATAGTTGAGGTGCATCCAAAATAGTTCAGGGACTTGGGGAATGGTACAAATGCAGTCAGCTTGAGGTAGTGAAGTGAAGTGTGGGGGTAAGTATATGAAGCTTACTCATTCCCACTCGTCTCTATCCAGTGGTGAGAGGCTCTGTCTTTGGTTCTGAAATAGTCTGTGTTTGTAAAAGAGATGGATTCCCTGAGATGAACAAACTCTTCAACTCAAAGGTGACTAATATTAACAGACCCCATTGTCCTACATGTAACAAAAAGAGTGGAAAAGTTCATGGGTCTTGTTATGGTCAAGTTATCTGAAGGGCTGAAAAAGAAATATAAAACCTGTTATAATTTCATTGCTTATTGGGCATTGAGCAAAACACAGTGGGAGTTCAACAGAAATTCAATGTGAGGATAATATAAGCCCTTTGGGGTAAAGCTACTTTGCTAGATTTCATTCTCACATCTGAGTTGGGAGTAACTGTCAAAATCTACTGAGTTTTGCCAGTTTAAAGTGGGTGGAAGTGGGCACCGGTCCCCTGTTATTTTTTAATCTAATGAAATACTTCCTTTAAACTGCTTATTATCTAGAGTAGATTATACTTGTGTCCAATGTATTTCTGCAGACAAAAACAACTCAATCTAGCAGGTTGACTTCTAATTATTTACCAAGATGGCACCTTACCTGGAAGAAATCTTATTTTTTCACCTGTGCAAGCCTTGCTTCCTTTTACATACTAGAGTAAGAAATGACACAGAAAGATTCTTCCCCAGAAAATGTAGATAGTAAAGTAATTCTCTTACCACTTGCACATGTGCACAGACTCTCAAAAGAAAATTCCTATGACCAAAGTTTTGCTGGAGGTCCCTGAAGCTGCTTCTTGACTGTAAAGAAAGGGCCTCTCTTGTGCTAAAGCTGGAAGTCTCCCCATCAGATAAGAGGTTATCTCCTTTAAGAGTAAGGAGGTAATCAAACAGTGCAGCTCAGGTGGAGGCAGCTGTGGCTACAGATTCCCCTGAGAGTAGCACCCAATCTGCTTGAAGATCCAATGTGTAGTGATAGACTGGTAGAAAGGGGGAAAACAGAGAAATGCAGTAAGATTGCTACTAAGCAATTGCTGAAACATGGGTCATGCATGGTGGACAGATGCTAAAATGCAGAGAAATGAACCAAAGTGACACGAGCTCAATTTTTAAGTGGCTGAATTCAGCGGTGTAGACTGCATGTCTTCCTCAGTTAGTTACTCATGAGTGAAAGAGAGCAGCAGAGGTATCTGTGAGCTCTGGAGACATAGAGATGGGGGTTGTCTAACTTGAATGCTGAGAAACATAGTCTTTTTTTTTTTTTACATATAGTTTATTTTCTGAAAAAATGGGGGTTTCTCAAAACTTTTTGCAAGTTTTGGTTGAATTTGAGGGACAGTTTGAGTCAAAAGAAATGGAGGGGGGGACATGGAAAGGATCCAAATATTTCATTTGATCTGAAATGATTTTTAGTTTTTGTTTCACTGAGAAAAAGAAAAGAATATCTGTTTGGGATTGCCCTCAAAATACTTTTTCTCTCCCACTATTTTTCCAGTTTGGATGCTAAGCCAAAACCTATGAGTGATGTGCACAGTCTAAAGATTAATCCCCCTGTGTGTCATCAAGGGGAATGCAAGCAGTCAAGATCCACCTCTGGATTCGATGAATGATCCTGAGGCAAGTCATTTAATCTCTCTCAATGTTGCACTTGCATAATGGGAACAATATTCTTTCTTTCTCTTACCTTCTGCCTGTCTGGACTATTTACAACATAAGCCTTCTGGGTCTGGGAATATCTCAGGCTCTGTATGTGAAGCATCAAGCATCATGAGTTTGTGTCTGTAGCAACATTCCTCATGCACATTTTTGTTATTTTACACCTGTTGGTAAGCAGCAGCATTTATTAACTACTCGCTCTGTTTTGGAAAGGAACAGTGGGTAGCCTTATTCTAATGAACCACCACAGACTGCATCCCAAGTGTTTCTGCTTGTTTAATTTTTGGAGCTGTGGGCTCTGGGAATGCCAGGGTTGTCTGAGGTCATGTATATATAGTAATTCTACTCCAGAGGTTTGGCACTCTGCGTTTGGCCTTTTGCAGTTACTGAAACAAATGTTTTTGCAGTTTATTTTCCCTTTCTAAAGTAGAATTGTTTTGGCAGACCCAGGACCAGAGGCTGGTGATCTTTATTGCCAGTTACATATATGTCTGTTACTCTTCACATCATGTGACTAACTGAAATTGGCTATTGGTGATAGTGACTTAAATGCCTATAGTGCCTTTCTTCTCAGAAGCATCCCAGATGAATTCTGCCCAGTCTTATTATATAGATGGAAGTAGAGTAAGATACTGACCCTCTACTCAGTTGCATTGCCTCCCTGGGATCATCCATGAATAGGAGACAAAGGAAGAGGAAGCCCCCTGGGGCTTTGACTGTTTTTACCCATCAAGCAGATGAGTAAGGAGTAGGCAGAGAGCTGGAAGAGTCTAGACTCTGCCTTCTTGGCTGCCCAGAACAGTATAATGTAACCCAAACCTGGCACAGAGCTGTTAGAAATAACTCAACCCATGCCCTGAAGTAGACTGGGAAGACATTGTGACGCAGTTCCTTGTATAGAACTAAGCCCATGGGCATGATTAAACTAACTCACAACCATATGTGAATGGCTTCATGCACAGCTGAAATGCAGCCACCTCTGGGGAGGTGTACAGGTGCTATTTAGCACCAGCATTCTTAAACAATAGTTTAGGACTGGAAGTTCAGCCAGATCCAATTGAAATGGAAAGCTAAACAGAGATAAGTAGAGTGTAATTCAGGAGCAGGCAAAATACAGCCCATGGGCTGGATCTGACCCACCAGGCCATTTTATCTGGCCTGCAGGGCACCTAAAAAGTTTAGAAAATTAATATTTATCTGCTTCTGGCTGTCAAAGATGATGGGACCCAGGGGCAGTAGGACCCAGGAGAAGCAGGCAGGACTCAGGAAAAAGGCCAGCCTGGGCCTGCCCCCAGCCCCCTCTGCACCCCCCTACCCCCAACTGGAAGCCTCTGCCTGCCCCAGCTTTTGCTGCTTCCTTGTATGCCTGCTTTACCACTGCATATCCCTGGTGCTGTGTTGCTGGACTGTGGGAGCACAGGGCTGCACTGGTACCCTGGGGCCAGGAGTGGAAGAGGGCTCTGTGTATGTGTATGTGTGGTGAGGGAGGCACAATGTGTGTGTGTATGTGTGTATTCACAGGGCGAGTCCCACACGCACCCCCCCCCTGCACTGCCATATACACAGATCTCCCACCCCCACACCCTCTCACACACCGCATCCCCCCTCCCCACCACACAGCCACCCACAAAACCCAAACCCACCCACACCCCACATAACCACACATATAGCCATATGCTCCCTCATTCCACACCTATCCAACCCCCC
>NW_017729001.1:9654083-9670196 GCF_001723915.1 Gavialis gangeticus
CTGGTGGCAAGGGTCAGGGATTAGGGGGTGGGACTTCTGGTTCCAAAATGGCGATCAAGGGGGTGGGGCACCTGTCAAGGGGCGGGTCTACCCATGTGGCCCTTGACAGCTTGCCAAAACTCAGTAAGCAGCTCTGAAATAAATGCCTGCCCCTAGTGTAATTGGTAGAAGTAGAATTTGGCCAGTCCATGGAGCTAAGTAGAACTGGACAGAAAGTGGGAGTCCAGTGCCCAAAACTCTTCTTGAGATTTCAGAAATTTTCCTGCTCTGCATCTGCTGAAAACTGAGAACTCCAGGTGCTTTTGGGGAAAAACCAGACTGACAGAAATCTGCCCCACAAGAGATAAGAGCTGGTGACCAGGACACACACCAGTGATGGCGGAAGCCCATGTTCAAATCCCTCATCTGAACCAGGAAGGGTAGGCAAGGTACCTACCTACTTGCCCGAGTACCCCACATCTCCAGGAAGTGCCATAACCCCCAGGCTTATGGCTCTTTTGGTGTGAGTGGGTCTCTGGCTCCAGGCAAAAATTCCATCCTTGGGAGACTTTCATTCAAAGTGCTGCCTTGGCACAAGGTGTTTGTTTCGACAAATGAACATTTTCTGACCAAAAAAATGCTTTATCTAAAAATTCTTTAGAGCAGCAGTGTGGTACTCACAAAAAGTTCCCATTGCATCCTAATAGCCAGAAAATGTCGAGACCTCAGTAGTGAGAAAGGGCTCCTCCAGCAGTGCGTTGCCCTAACCTCAGTCAAGGTGTTGGTAAAATAGTGACTTGTGGAAAGCATGCCCCCTACAAAAGCACTGAGTCTTAGCCCGGCCCGCTTCCTCCTCTACAAGCTCTAACGTGATTCCAGATCCGGAGATTCTAGAAGTTAAGGCTCTCCCAAGGAGCAGCTCTGGCTTGCTATAAAATGTTACTTAAACTCCCTGTCTCTCCTAGCAAATGCATCCACAGAGGTAAAGGGCAGACAACTAAGAAGATTTATATTGGGGGTGAGCAAAATATGGCCCATGGGTTGGATTCAGCCCACTGGTTGGTTGCATCCAGCCCACAGTTTCCTCCGCAGCACTCCTCATCAAGGCCAAGCCATACTGGGGCAGCCTGCTGCCCATGGCCCCATCCTGTCTCCCCAGGCTGGTTTCCATGGAGGACTTGAGATCACCACGGTGACAGTGCAGGGCTGGGCCCTGTGGCAGAGTCACAGGGAGTTTTAGTGAGCTGTCGCAGGCTGGGCAGGGGTGGGGGTACTGACCTGGCCCACAACAGCTCACCAAAACTCCCTAAGCGGCCCTCTGGCCCAAATCATTGCCCACTCCTGATTTTATATCCATTAGTTCAGTAGGGGTTAGGAGCAATTTGGATTCCCCATTCAATGGCAGGCATCTTGTCCAGGATCAAAGGGCAACATTGTCAGTCACCATGTACTCCACAGACCTGGTATCCTGCCTCAGTCTGCCCAATGCCTGATGGTTCAGAAAGTCAGCCTCTCCCTGGAGTGCACCTGAACAGTTGGACAATGCCACACATGAGGAGAGAAGATTACTCCTTGACTCCAAGGAGTCTATTTACAGCTTAAACTTCATGCCTAAGCATAAGGGAATCGCCTTGTATGCGAACTCAGTCTTCTTTGGCACAAGCGCCACAAGAGTCAGTAGAGCAGCTTGCTGTGCGCTCTCCGCGGGGGTCCATATTGCCATCATTTTGCAGGGGACTTCACCAACACGAATGAAGACAAAGGAACCTTCACTCAGCGAGGTAACCCTCCCAGTGGCTGGCAATTTTATTCCTGGGTGTCTCCTTTTTCATTATAATTCTCCTTGGTTGGAGCATTGCTTGTTCACAGAGGAGGGCTGAGCTGATTAATTGCAGCTTTTTTCCTGTTAAAGAGAATCCACATGGTACTCATCATTCCAGTTGATGCTTCTGCCTTCAGAACAAAGGGAACTGGGTGAATCAGCACAAGAGAAATGCTTTCTCTCCATTTAAATACTATAATGATGAGTACGCTAGGAGTGGTTTAGATAGACTCACTTTGTAATCTTCGCCCAACCTCTGAACAGGTAAAACTGAGGCTCCTATGATGAGTAGGAGAAGACTCTGTACACTAAATTGTCCCCTAAAGACAATGGACTCTAGTAGTGAGACACTCTCCCCAGCTCCAGCTCCTTCACATCAACTAAAAGAACTAGAGCAGCAAAAGATGCCCTGTGAGCCACTGATCTGCCAGAGTGGGAAAGGATTTGGCTGTCTTTTGTGGACCCGTATAGAAGGCACATGTTGGGCCAGGCAGGGCTGCATCATGTAACGCTACAGAGATTTCAGGTAATGCTGTTGCCCTAGGGCACTCCAGAGGCTACTGTAGTTGAGACCTCCAGAAATGTCTGTTACACCAGGGACCATGTACAGTCAAGAACTGAGTGAATGGAAAGGTAGCTTAAAACTACCTGAATTCCCCTTCCCTTTTGGGAGATAAACTCTCTTTTCCAAGAGAGACAGTACAAAATATAAGTCAAGGTATTAATATGATCACTGTACTGTGTGAGTACCACACAAACATGAGCTAATCATCCTACAAACATGAGCTAATCATCCTAACAACCTTTATCATCCCAGTTTTAGTGTTTAGTGCTGAGACAGAGAAAGGTGATGATTGGCCTAGGGCAACTGGACACAGGCCTCATGTATTCAAATTCAACATCTTAATCACAAGACTCTCTTTCCTCCTATCAGAGAACCAACCTGTTGGGGTGATGAGAGGAAGGTGGATCCCCGGAGGCCATTTGTATTTGCTCTTTGTTTGGCTGGGGAGATGGTCTGGTTTTAGGTACTGACCTACAAGTGTGATGACATTGCAGTACAAACCAGACAGGATGAGGTACATGTACCTGGGTTTTGTTGAATTCACCCATTATTATAGTAACCTGCTGTTAAGTCTGAAACTATTATTGCTTTGGACAGTCTCTGCAATACTTGTTGGTCCTTGTTGGTCAGGAGAATGATAGATATGAGTCTGGGAATTCAGTTTAGTAGAATGGGTCAAATCCTACTTGCCATACTTTGACCATCAGTTGCCCAACCAGCATAAGGCCAGCAGGACCTTAGTCCAAAATACTGTTGCCTTGTATCATATGAATATGGGTCATTATCCAAACCAATATGGTGGTGGAAAAGCCTGAGCCCCTACTCCATTTCACTATATCTGGGGTCTGACAAGTTTTAGTTGTATAATCCCCTCCACTGCTAGGGTATATTGATTGCACATACATGAGCCCAGGAATTAGTTCAGTGGAAATTCAAGTTCAGCTACCAACTATGTTAGCAATCTTAGCAACCAAATGAGTCCCAAGCCTAAATAACTAAGGATGCTACAGAAATATTTGATACATTACTGATTAGTTTGACAGTCAGTAAAATATTTTGCATGTACAGTGTGTGTGCATGTGTGTGTGTATGTGTGCACACATGTGGGGGACATTCAGAAAGTCCTTCTAACAGTAGGTAGTATTAGCTGGAAGAAACCTGGCTGAGTTCAGGGTGCTTGATGCAGACCTCTCCTAGCCATGGAATCCCACCCTGATCGGAGACTGGTTTACTGCCCTAGCAGTGACCATGCTCTGTGGGTTTATATCAGATCATTGGTGGCAACTTGTTCTGAGGACCAATTCAGCTGGTTTTGTTTGGGGATTTTGTCTCCTTATTAAAGCAGAGTTCTTTCATTCTGTTGCCACAGTGCAAAATGCTGCATAAAATATTAAATACCGGTAAATATTAATACAACTGGAACTGTCATGTTAAGTCAGCTAAGTCTGTTTGGGAGTCAGGATTTTATAGACAGTTAATGCACTAGGCCTAGCTTTTAAATTTTGGGCAGTATTTCTTAAAGGCCACTGCACAGACTACCTCATTGCAAACAAACTAATTCTTGTTGCTCTTAATTCTTGGTGTAAATGTAATTTTTTCCTGTGTATTTCTCTTTCCATCTCTCTGGTTGCGAAGAGACTCTGGTATGTTTATATGCAGTATATATTTATCTCCATGTCAGCCTGCTTCTGTTTAGAAAAGATGTTTGTATTCTATTCCATCTTTTCTGCCAGGCTTTACTATTGGCATCTCAGTCTAGAGTTGTGGTAATTTTCTATCCTTATGTGATGAGCCAATACTCAGTAAATTGGCCTGGAGAGTTGTGGACTATCCAGGGGAAGGTAGAAAACCTATAGAACAGTGTAATATGTGCCTATGGGCTGGAAGAGGCATATAATACAGTATATATATTCTATGAATGAAGCAGACTTTTAGCTTCTAGCTGCAAAGGGCCTTGAGATGAAATGCATGTTTCCTGTCCCTGGCAAAGGAAAAAAGGAGTGAATATACTTCATTGAGAAAGGGAAATCCCTGTCTCAATCTAGAAGGAGCTTAAGAAGTGGTACTAGACTGGAAGGACCACTGGAGTCGTGTGGTTTAGTACCCTGCGGTTGCAAGCAGCTACATAGTAGAAGTTAAGTCCAGAAATGTCCACAAGAACATTCAGTTATGCAAGTTTCCTGGGCCTCATGGAGCAGTAGGTCTGCCAGTGGTACAGCTGGGGATGTGGGAAAGGTCCTGGATCCCAAAAAGGAGCATGGTCTTACCCCCAGCTGAGAGGACCTTGTCTACAAGGCTTAGGCCTCAGACCATCTCTATTCAGCAAGGCACTTCAGCATACTCTTATGCCCCGTTGAAGAGCCTGAGTCCTTGCTGCTGAGCAGTATCGAGGGTGTGAGGCTGAGCTCGAGGACTGGTGCATTCTGGAGCACAGTTGTCTGTAAAGAAGCAGGTTTGCTTCTAAGAAGTTTTATTTTGTTTTGTAAATTGGTTTTAGTCTGGAGGGAAACAGAACCTTTTCCAGATTTCCTACAAGCTGGGAGGTCCCTGGAACCTGCTGCTGCTTTCTTAAAATGGACAAGGGCAATGTCACTGAGGAGGTGCAGAGGGTCTCCATCTCTAGGATAGACCTGCCAGGTGGATTGCTTAGACCAGAGAACAAGGCAGCAGGCCAGGAATGCAGGCAGGGTTTCATGGGAGTCCTCCCTTAGATCTAGCAGAAGTTGGCTGAATTCTACAGACTGGCATTGATCAAGAAAATATTTGGTTGGAAAATTTCCATCCAGTGCTGATCTAGAGAGCCATGGCTGGTATGTAGCTAGAGCCCTGTTCAACACTGACAAGTATTGCGTGCTGTAGTTGAATCATAGCTGTCCTGCTGTGGCTGCTCCAGGTGACGCATCCATCTGAGCAATTTCATTTCTGTCATCATTACTAGTTGCTTTAGGAGATGCTCATTTCTGTTCTTCCCCTAAACTGTGTTTTACAGCTCAGGGAAGGCAAAGGCATCTTGCTGTTTCAGTGTTAATTATGTATCCCACAGTTCATAAGTGGGATCTCTGGAGATCACTATAGACCTTTCTCTGGGGATTTTTGCTGCAAGGAGAAGAGACTGGTGTTCAAGGAGCACACCTAATGAGGATTCAGAATGAGTGTTTGGGAAGGAGGTGAGAGTTTAACATGCACATCTGGACTGTGCCTGGCATAGAATGCCTGATCTTTCCAAGTTACAAGAGCATCAAAAGAAAGTCCCTAGATGCAAAGCAGTGTCATATAATGGCTTGCAGCTAAGCAAAGCATGGCATGCGCCCACTAGTTTGGGTCAGGTTCATAACTGGAGCTGTGGAGGATTGCTGGAGTCTACAGAACGTGAAAGACCATCCTGAAACTTGGATACCTTAGTAGGCAGTCTGTTATTCTCAAAAAACCACAGAGTTAAAATTATAAAATGATAAAGCTTGTTTATTCAGAGAGCCTTCTTAGCCTACTGATCTTCTGTTCCCTCCTGCAGTCTGGGGGCTAGCGTAACCACTTGTACATAACGCTCTTAAAGGTATCCACACATCTTCCCCCTTTACATGTAACATAGTCCCATGTTATATTCACATTGCCAGTTTAGTTCAACCCATACTTAAAGCACATTTTAACGGGTCTCTATTAGTCTTTGTGTTGGCATTTTATGATCTTCTCAGTTTCTCTACATTCTCAATCCCTATTGGTTCAGTTCTTGTTTGGTTTCCTTGTTCAGATGTCTCTACTTTTGTGTCATTTTCAATCTCCTCTGTTGTTTCTTGTTGTTCTGATGTTTCCTCTGCTTCCTTTGGTGAATCTCATGATGCTACTTCTTTTCTCCCCTTTAGGAGCTGCAGGTGTCAGCTGTGCCTTCTTAAGACCTGTCCTTCCAGTGCAATCTGGGAGCTACTTGATGGGAAGCGAGTGCTTTTTGTTTTCATGTTCATCCATCTGAAATAAGCACCATAACTTTGTTGCGCAGTTGTGATAACTCCCTGGAACCGCTGTCATAGTACCATTTTTGTTTAAGTTTGTCAGTTTTGTAAAAATGGTTTCACATGTTGCTTTTCATTCTGATGAGCATCATTGACAAGATCTGGCAGCCTGGTTTTAAGTTTCCTGTTAAACAGCATTTCTTCTGGGGACAATCTATGTTTCATGGGTGTTGCCTTGTAATTTAAGAGTAAGAGGTAAACATCGGTGTGTGAATTTGTAGCTTTTTTTCAACCATTTGTTCACTATTTGTACTCCATTTTCCACCAAACCATTGGATTGTGGGTATTTAGGATGTGAAGTGTTGCAGTGGAATCCATATTTGTTTGCAAACTCTTTAAACTCAGTATAGTTGAATTGGGGTCTGTTGTCTGTTCTCACAATTTGTGGAATTCCATGTCTAGCAAAAATCGATTTGATGTGAGTTATGGCATGGTTTGCTGTTGTGCTTTTGAAAATGCAATTTCAAGATAGTGAGAATAATAATCCAGCACTAATACATATTTTTTCCAGCATGTAGGAATAAGTCAATGACCACTTGATACCACAGAGTTATGGGCTCCTCCATGACCATTGTGGACTCTTTTCTTTGCACTGATCTGTACTTTAGGCACGTTGTATAAGTCTTTACAGCGTCTTCTGTGTCATCATTTATGTTGGAACAATATAGAGTACCCCTTGTTCTCCTTTTGTATTTTTCAATGCCTAGATGCCCCTCATGTATTCTGTTCAACATGCCTTTCTTTAGCAGTGCTGGAACAACAAGTCATGAGCCTTTGAACAAAATGCCATCCAGTGCTAACAGCTCTTCCTTGAACTGAGAATAGGGGCTAGGTGTATGTTTTCCAGGCCAAGCAGCACAAATAGCTGTTATCACATTTTGCAATGTGCTGTCCTGAGCAGTAGCTTCTGCAATTAGTGCCCACATTTTCTGTGATAGGAATTGCTCTTTTAATTACATGAACATGTAGTATTCCTGAGTCTGGAATTCTGTTGTTTTCTGTTGTGTCGTATGCCCTGGACAATGTATCTGCAATAAATAGATGTCTTCCTGGTGTGTACTGTATGTCTAGATCACACATTTGGAGAGCACCTGAACACTGAAAAAAGAGTCTCTCTATTCTGGGTGGCACATCTGCTGATCCATTCTTTGCTATAGTTTCCAAAGGTTTATGACCAGTTTCAGCTATTGCAGGCTTCCCATAGATGACTATATGAAATTTCTTACATATACCTGAGCTAAACGTTCTTTCTCAATTTGTGCATATAGACACTCTGACTTAGAGAGTGCCCTAGATGCATCTGCTACTGGCCTCCAGCTATCCCCATGTTTTTGAAGCAAAGCTGCTCCAGTGTCTTCTTTAGAAGCATCAGTTGACAGTTTAATGGGTCTCTTAAGGTCATAGTATTTTAGTACTGGAGCTTTCATTATTTTTTTTCCTTCGAGTTTTTTAAATTCAGCTTCATGTTCATGTTCGCATGTCTACTGAGCATTCTTTTGTAGGAGTGATCTACGATGTTTGTTCTGCTCTGCTAAGTTAGGGAGATACTCCCCCTACAAAACTGATCATTCCCAGTAATCTCTGCACTCCTTCCTTGTCTGTAGGAAGTGGCATGTTTGTAATAGCTTTAAACCTTGCAGGATAGATTTGCACCCCTTTCTCAGAGAGCTTTTCTCCCAAATATGTTATTTCTTTGACCCTGAATTGGCATTTTTGTTTGTTCAGTTTCAAACCTGCTCTTCTAGTGCCTTTCTTAGCTTCAAGTCATGCTCTTCTGTAGTATTTCCCTAAACTAATACATCATCACTATAAACCATAGCTTCATCAAGACCTTCAAAATTTGTTGCACCTTTCTGTGAAATACTTCAGATGCAGAACACAGTCCAAAAGGAAGCCTACAAAAGCAATACCATCCAAAGGGCATATTGAAAGTACAGAATTTAGTGCTATTCTTTTCTAGGGGAACTTGCCAAAACCCATAAGAGGCATCTAACTGGAGAAATATTTAGCGTCTGCCACGTTGTCAAAAACTTCTTCCCTAGCGGGAATGGGAAAATATTCTCTTTTGATGTACCTCTTAATTTGTTTAGGATCCAGACACAATCTCAAGGATCCATCTTTTTTTCTATTATGACCAGTGAATGAACCCAAGCTCTATTTTTTTATATTACGTCTACCTTAACTAATCAATCTAATTAATTTTTCAGTTTCTCCCTTAGTACTAGGCGAACATTCTTGGAGCGTGTTACTAAGGGGGAGGACCTGGTGAACAATCTGCAGATTGAGGGGAAGCTTGGTGACAGCAACCATGAGTTGGTCACCTTCTTAGTTCACTGAAGAGCAGGCAAACCCCTCAGTAAAGCAGAATTCCTTAACTTTGGGAAGGCTGACTCCTGCAAACTGAGAGAACCAGTCAGTCAGGCAATCAGAGGGCAAACCCCCCTCAGGAAAGGGAGTACACAAGGAATGGTCATCACTCAAAAACATAATCCTTGAAGCACAGGGCAAAGCTATCCCTTTTCCCAAGAAATGCAGTCAAGAAGCAAGGAAGCCCCTATGGCTCAATAATAAACTGTTGGACCTCATTAAGCTCAAAAGAGTAGCCTACACCAGCTGGAAAACAGGAAGCATTACGAAAGAGGATTACTGTGCACTCACCTGCACCTGCAGAGAGCAGTCAAGAAAAGCCAAGGCACAAACAGAACTTAGGCTTGCTACAGGGATCAAGAACAACAGAAAGTCCTTCTTTAGATATGTGGGAAGTAGGAAAAAGAACAAGGACAGTATTAGGCCCCTGAGAGACATTGATGCTGATCAGGTGAGGGAACAGATTGAGAAACTGGACATTCACAAGTCTGTGGGCCCAGATGAAATGCACCCAAGGGTCTTGAAAGAGCTGGCAGACATCATTGCATCCCCCATGGCATGGATATTTGAAAAATTGTGGTGCTCGGGTGAGGTCCTGGATGACTGGAAAAGAGCCAATGTGGTCCCTATCTACAAGAAAGGGAGGAGGGATGAGCCGGGGAACTATAGACCAATCAGTCTGATGTCCATCCCTGGAAAAATTCTGGAGAAAATTGTCAAGGAATCCATTAATGCCAGACTAACGGAAGGCAAACTTCTGAATGCCAGCCAACATGGCTTTGTTTCTGGCAAGTCTTGCCTGACCAACCTCATCTCCTTCTATGACAAGGTAACATATGCCCTGGACAAGGAAGATGATGTAGACGTCATTTATCTGGACTTCATGAAGGTCTTTGACCTAGTTCCCCATGATGTCTTCATGGTTAAGCTGGGGAACTGTGGCCTAGATCATCATATGGTCCAATGGCTAGAGAACTGGCTATGGGGTTGGACCCAAAGAGTACTAGCTGAAGGGAGCAAATCAATGTGGTGCAGTGTTACCAGTGGAGTCCCTCAGGGCCTGGTACTTGGGCCAGTACTCTTTAACATTTTCATCAACAATCTAGATTTGGGAGTCAGATGTGAACTAGCCAAGTTTGCAGATGATACCAAATTATGGGGGAGGGCCATCACGCCGCAGGACAGGCTGGGGATACAGGCCAACTTGAACACACTCTCAAGGTGGGCCGACCAAAACCGGATAGCCTTTAATACAGAGAAGTTCAAGGTGCAGCACTTCAGTGGGAAGAACCTTCAGCATGCTTACAGGCTCGGCAGTGCTATGCTTGCTAGCACCATGACCGAAAGGGACTTGGATGTCTTGATTGACTACAAGATGAATATGGGCCACCAATGTGATGCGGTAGCAGGCAAAGCTAACCAAACTCTGGTGTGCATCCACCGATGCATCTCAAGCAAAATCAGGGAAGTCATCCTCTTGCTCTACTCAGCCTTGGTGAGACCGCAGCTGGAGTACTGCATCCAGTATTGGGCCCCCCACTTCAGGAAGGATGTGGAGAAGCTTGAGAGAGTCCAGAGGAGAGCCACTCATACGATCCAAGGCCTGAAGGGAAGGCCATACGAGGAGAGGCTGAGGGACTTGGGACTCTTCAGTCTGGAGAAGAGAAGGCTCAGGGGGGACTTGGTGGCAGCCTACAGCTTCATAAAAGGGGTACATCAGGACCTGGGAGAACATCTGTTCACCAGAGCTCCCCATGGGATAACAAGGTCTAACTGCCATAAACTCCAGGAAGGCCGATTTAGACTGGACAATAGAAAACAGTTATTTATGGTGCATGTGTCCAGGGTCTGGAACAAACTCCCCACAGAGGTGGTGCAAACACCACCTCTGGATTCCTTCAAAAAACAGCTGGATTTATTTCTTGCTGGGGTAACTAGATCCCAGCTGACTTCCTGCCTATGGCAGAAGGGCTGGACCCGATGATCTCTTGAGGTCCCTTCCAGCCCCTAATGTCTATGAAATCTATGTCTGGTGGGAGTATTTGGCTCTCTTAGCTCTATTTTGTATTCAGTTGACAGTTTCCCTATGCCTTGAAACACATCATAAAACTCTTCCATGATTTCTAGTCCCTCAATGGCATCTATTCTCTTAATCAAACCTAGAGTTTTACATGTTTGCAGCCCACTAACTGGCAATAGCTTTCCTGGGACTGTTACAAACTGATTTTTTACTCTATTACACTTGTATATAACATGCAGTGCACAAATACCCTTGCTTGCAATCATGTTCCCATCATATGCTTTAAGTCTCACTTTCTTATTCTCATAGTACACAGATTAATTTTCATGTTTTGAATAATGTATTCTGGTATTGCATTGATCTGTGCCCCTGTATCTAATTTAAAAGTTACCATTAGTCCATTAGTGTCCAGGATGACTATCCAATTCTCAGAAGAATGAACTTCTTGCATTGTGCCAATGAGGAATTCTTACTTTTCCTCATTGCACAGAGCATGCATCTGCTGTTTCTTGTGTGTTGCATCCTGCTCCTTTCTGCAAACTCTTGCAAAGTGATTGAATTGTTTGCATTTGTTGTAGTGCTTACCAAATGCAGGGCATTGCATGGGTTTGTATTAATCCCCACAGCACCTACAGTTGACCATTGTTTCTTGAAGCAGTTCTCTTTGGCCTCCGCTTGCCTGCTTCATGGTGAGATCGTTCTTTCTGTATTGTTTGTGTGTTGCCTTAGGTTTCTACAGTCTTGCAATCCTGTCTAGTTCAGCTTGTTCTGCTTTTTCCTTCAGCTTCTGCAGCCTGGCATTTATCATCTCAGCTGTTTGGCATATTCTAACTGCCTTTTCCAAATTAAGCTCAGGATCCTTTAGCAGTCTTTTTCTGAGGCTTGTATCCCTTATACCCAATATTATTTGGTTTCTGATCATGGACTCTTTTAGGGCTCCAAAGTTGCAAGTCTGGCTCAGCAGTCTGAGGTCACTGACAAACTCCTGTATTGTCTCACATTCTTTCTGCTGTCTCATGTGGAAAGTATACTGTTTAAAGGTTTCATTTTGTTTGGATATACAGTATTCCTCAAACTTTTTTTATTACTGTGCCATAGCTTTTTCTGTTCTGTTTCTGACAGTTGTAGGTGATTATAAAGAGACAGAGCTTTCAGGAATGCTATATTTTAAAAAAATAACTACTGTGACTGGATCTTCCTTCTCTTTAGCTCCACTGGTCATCATATATATGGGGAAACTCTGCTTAAATTTCTTCCAGTTTTCTGCTGCCTTGCTGGACAGCTTTAACGCCTCTGGAATTCTGAGATGCTCCATTCTCAAAAGACCATGGAATTAAACTTATAAAACAATAAAGCCTATTTATTCAGAGATCCTTCTTAGCATAGTGCCCTGCTGTTCCCTCCTGCAGTCCCCAGGCCAGTGTAACCATTTGTACATAACACTCTTAAAGGCATTCCCACAGGTGGGTCACACCCAAGCATCCATTTCAAGGTCAAGAATTCTTTCTACATGGTCTGGCTACTGCTGATCAAACAACATAGAGCTCAGGTATAGAAAGAAAGTTCAGGCAGCTGTCTAATTATTTTAGGCTCTGGATAAATGTTTACAAACAGTGGGTCTGGTATGAAATATATATTTACTGATGTATAATGTGTTGGCCCCATTAATCACAAGCAGGAGGAACTGAACATCAGGGCTGTGTGAAGCTTCAGTCGCTGATTCAGTTTGGTGGAGATTTGGCTTGATTCAGCGGCGAAATCTCTGAATCTGAATCAAATGAGGAGAGCCTTTAATTTCTTCGAATCAAATTGGAACCCTCTGAATTGATTTGGAGAGATTTGATGATTTGGACATAGACGCAGCTTTAAATGTTTTTTCTACATACCTCAAGGTACCAGGCAGCTCGTGAACACTGAGATGGTGGAGTGGATGGAGCGTTCCATGGGAGTGCAGGGGGTCCCCAGAGTGCTGGGCAGCAGACCTGGAAGTGGACCAGAAACATTTCTGGTCTACTTCTGGACCCCCCTTGTCCCCTCATTCGACAACTGGTGCCTCCTGGGTTTGGGGGAGCACCCAGGGTCACCCCACGGCCGATTGCTGAGCCGGGGGGGGCGTGCATGCTCAGCAGCGGACCTGGAAGTGGACCAGAAGTATGTCTGGGTCCTCAGCCGAGCACGTGGGGGCCCCTCTCCTGCACTCTTGTGGGACTCTCCATCCGCCCCATTCACAGTGTTCACAAGCTGCACCTGGTACTTTAAGGTATGTAGAAAAAACATTTAAAGCTGGGTCTGCAGCTGAATTGCTGATTCTCTGAATCAGCATCAAATCTTCAGATTCAGATTCGGCTGAATCGAATTGGGACAATGATCTGAATCAATGAATTGAATCACTGTCCCCGATTTGGGCCAAATCTGAACTAAATATGGCCTGTTTCACACACCCCTACTGAATGTAAGGTATCTCAAGTCACTAGACTATAGGCAGGTAGCACTAATGTGTCTAAAGAAGTGTAATGATCCTCTATGTAAGAAGCTGGGTGCTTTTGCAGGTTGCCACAGACACCCGCTTGCTAGCTCTACAGAAGCCTGCATGATGGGTTGTAGTCTGCACACACAAACTTGCCTTGTAGTTTATTTACTACCTTTTTCTGAAACGGGAATTTTTAGTTTAAATTTTTTTTCCTTCCCTCCTTACAGACTTCTGAAAAATGTGGGGTAATGAGGCAGCTTTCTTTGGAAAGCTCTTTTAGATCTAAGCCTGGAAAGCACAAGATGGTGGTGAAATAGCCCACAGAATTTTACTTGAGTCAAGGGATTGCAGGTCATGTCCCTAACAGTATAAGATGCCAGATGGGGAGGGCTTGGGGTTCTTGATGAAGGCTCTGTTCTTGTTGAAGGGAATGGGCATTATGCCATTAACCCCACTGGGAGCAGGATGATCCTGCAAGTTTACCCCCTCAATATAGTCTCATCCCCATAGAATTTTCTGGCTCTTCACATGGGCTCAGAAGTCTACCTTTTCCAATTGGCTTGCATGGGTAGGGTCCTCAGGAGAACAGTGGCCAGGGAAAGAACAACCCAGTCTCTGCTGGGCTTTATTTTTGACCAACCCTGGCATCCCATTCCACTGCATGGAAACAGCGCAGTGCTCACTTCCTTATGTCTGTAGGAATCTGCTGAGTTCAGTGTAATCCTTGAATGTAGAATAGGGGAATAGTGAGTTAGGGGGTAGGGAGGTAATTTTACCTATCTGTAGCAGTGGTGGGTCTCATCCTGGAATGGTGCATGCAGCTATGGCAGAGCTTCCCAAACTTTTTCCTCAGCATCACCCCATTCATGACCCCATTTCCTCAACATGGCCCCTCACAACTAACCTGCAGCCCACCCCTGCCACTCCCTGGCCCTGCCAGTGCTTCTCACTCTCCAACCACAGCTCCCAACCCTGCCAGCCCTTCTGGTGCCCCTCACTCACAACCTGCAGCCCCCTGCTGCCCCCAGCCCTGCCAGAGGGGACTTCCAGCTGCCAGGGCTATGGGAGCAGGGCCAAAACCCACAGCCCCCTGCCCCCCCCCCAGCAGTCCCTGAGCCCCAGCTGGCCAAAGCCTGGCTCCATCCCCTGCCCCTTCCTCCATGGCCAGCATGGCCAGAACGGAGCCTGTGGGTGGAGGGAGGGAGGATGTTGGCTGCCCACTGCTGGCTCGGGGCTCCCTGCCCTACCTCCGGGGCTTCTGTGGCCCAGTGGGTGGGACCTAGCATGGGAGGGTGGGGAGGCTCACACTGGCCATGCTGCCATGGCAAGGTGCCCCCTGCTTGCCCAGCAGCAGTGGTGGTAGCGTGGAGTTTTGCTGCTCCCCCCCCTCCCACTGCTTCCAGGCAGGCAGGGGGTGTCTCAGCATGGCTAGTGTGGGGCTCCCAGCAGCAGCACCTAGCCTCCCTGCCCCACTCTGCTACAGAGGCCCTGGGGGGAGTGCAGCAGGGCAAGGAGCCCTGACCCCTCAGTGGGCAGCCTGCATCCACCTCTGTCCCTCACACAAATCTTGGGGGCACATGTCCCCACCATGCCTCCCTCCCTGGGAATGCATGCACCCATTTTCTTGATTTTTGTGATGCCAAATGGGGTCATGACCACAAGATTGGGAACTGCTGACGTATGGTGTTTGCATTTTAAAAATGGAGGCTGAAAAACCCAAGCGGATTCAGATAAAGAACCACCCAAATTATTCAAGAGCTGAAGAAAATGCCTTGTAGCAAGAGACTTAAAAAGCTCAATCTGCTTAGTTTATCACAGAAAGGATTGTGAAGTGACTTGATCACAATGGAAAAATAATTTTCTGGGGAGCAAATTCCAGACCACAAAGGGACCTTCAGTCTGGTAGAGAAAGGAGCAGTGAGAACCAATGGCTGAAACCTAAAGCCAGGCAAATTCCAATGAGAAATTAGGCTCAATTTTATTTTATTTTTTTAACAGTAATGGTGGTTTTGCTGTTGGAATAAACTCACAGCAAAACTGGATCCTCCATCTCTTGATGTCTTTAAATCCGAATTGGTTGTTTTTCTTGAAGATGTGCTTTACTCGTTGGGCTCAATAGAGAGGCAAGTGCAGGAAATGCAATAGCTTGTGATACACAGATTGGACTTGACTGATGCTGACATACCCACTCTAGCCACCCTGGAACTGCAATGCTTGCAGCGTCCACTCCAGTGCACATCCTGAAACAGGGAGCAGCTGCCAGGACATATGCTGGATCCATCACGCAGGGCTTGTCTGTGGGTCAAATCTGGCTAGGAAACCAGTCCTGTACCCCACATCTGTCCCGTGGAGCTGGATGCTTTTGGCACCCCTGATCTAACGGTTCTTTCTGGCCTTAAGCTATGGATTTGGGAGAGTTTACACACCCTTCTTTTAAATGCAAGTCCTGTATATAGCCCCACAGTGCATCTCCTGTGCCGTTTGCTTAGCCTGTCTGGGTTTATCTCTTCCCAATTAGATAGGTAGCCATAGTGTTTTAAATAAGGCCCTGCATATGAAAGATTCCTAATGATTTCATTTCCAACATGTCATGAATTACTAGGCAGTATAGGAAACAAAGCCATTTTGGGACGAGCAGCTCAGCTAATTAGCTTCCCAACATCCTCTTTGCTGCTGCCACAGCTAGCCTGCTACCTAATTGTACCCTCCACCTGGTTGTATTTTGCTGGTTGTCTTGGTTAATTTGCAGATCTTGCTAGGCACTTGGCTGGGTTTTTTTGCAAGTTTATTAATGAAAACCTTATCTGTCTGTGCAGATAATGTCAGAAATAATTAGCACGCACTGAGGTTTGTCAGCATCCTTAAGCAGCCTCCCCCACCCTT
>NW_017729001.1:9675196-9701253 GCF_001723915.1 Gavialis gangeticus
GCCGAAGAAGTGTCATTTTAATTAAAGGTATTACAAAACATAGACTCTTAAGCAAAAAATAAAAACTGTTTTCCTTTTTTTTTCGTGTTCTTGCTTCCTTCCTTTTTGCTGAGAAGTGTCCACAGTGGAATTCAAAATTCCACCCTTCCTCACTATTTATGGGTTTCCTGGGTCTGTGTCAGGGATGAAGCATTTTTTAATTTTTAAATCTCTCTTCCCTTGTTTGTGTTATGGTCTTAGTGATTCTTACCAGCTGGATTTTGTTATTTGGTATCTGGTGAGGAATGATGCTAATTGGACAGATGTCCTTGGTAAGAGTGGGGATAGGGGTTGGGCAGCTCCCTTCTGCACATATCCCGCACTGTAACTGCAGGATCTATCCTAGGGTCAGACCAAAGAATGGATAGTTGGGACTTGTGGGGGCCATTTTTGCCTGTGACATTGACTTGCTGCACAGCCTTGGGCAAGTCACTCAACAGGCCTTTTCCCTTCTAGAGAATGGAGATATTCATTCTTATCTGGTGTGGGGGGGCTCTGTTTATGGGGGTCAGGGAAGCTGCTTTGGCAGTGGGATTTTCATCTGAAAGATGCAGTAAGCTATAACACTCATCATGGGATGGTATGGCCTGTGCTTACCTCCATCTGTATTGTATATGCCCCTCTCCTTCACCTGAGATCTAACAGCTGCCAGCCAATGCACTGCTTGTGTGGATAGATGTACCAGCAAACCAGTGCTTTTGCCAGGATGGCTTATTCCACCCTTGCTCCCAAGAGAAACAAGCCAGACTGGTAAAAATGCAGTGTTGCTGGTATCAAATATATTTACACTAAGAGCTTCTGTCAACCCAGTGTTAGAAGGCAATCCATACCTTCAGCACCACCATCTGGTATCAGAGTGGCACTAGTTGCAAGGGTTAAGCTAACTGCCTACAGGAGGCTGATCTAAGTATATAGGCTCAGGCCTTCATTTGAGCCTTTGCTGCTCAACACCTCACACTGCAGCAGCTCAGCCTTGCTCCATCCTCTGACCCTCCATCCTCTGACCCTCGTGCCTTGTTCCTGCCTCAGACTTACCTTTGACCCCAGTGCCCTGCTTGTGCCTCCCCATCATGTATTCTGGATTCCACGGATCCTGGTCTACAGATTTAGATATCCTTATGGACTAGAAACATAACTTGGATTTTCAGGCTGTGGCCCCTTTGTGCAGCTTTGGCCCCCAATCCAGATTCTCTGAAGACCCAGGTGCTGGTTTAACTCTGTGCTCTTCCAGACTGCTTCCACCCCAGTCCTGACACTTGGATCTGTTGATTGGGGATGATACCTCTCATACCTTTGCCCAGCAGAACTAGGTCAACAGAGAGCTGCTCTGAACTGAATGGGCCCTGCAGTGTTTTTACTGGCAGCGTACAGCGCTTTGTTTGATTGTGTTTCATGAGCCCTAAGTGATTCCCAAGCTCAGGAGTGTAAACATGGTCTTAGTCTCCCTGTGCCTCAGCTCCCTGCCTGTAAAATGGAGATAATACTCTTTCTCCCATCTTTTGTCTAATTGCTCTGTTTAGTTTATAAGCTGTTCAGACTAGGGACTCTCTCTTTTACATGTAAGTGGTAGAGGCTGATCTCCATGGGGTCCTTTCAGCATTGTTGGAATGCAAATAGACCATCATAATGTTCTCCTTTACACTGCTATAAATCCACAGTGAGTCTCTGAAAGTCAATAGAATCACTCCAGATTTACACCCACACCACTGTGAGCAGGATCTGGCTCCCTGCCCACAATATCAGTGCAGTCCCAGCCCTTCCTTTCTTTATTACGTTTAAAATCACAGTCTCCTTATTTAAATCTCTGAGCCTGATAAAGGATGACAGTGCTTCCAGAGTAGCTGGGATGGCATAAATAATTCCAGTGCTGAGCGAGAGATTTACAATGATATAAATGTCAGGAGTGAGCCCGCTTTGTATTAATGGCCTTATTAGTTATGTTGCTGTAAAATACTGATACTCCAGTTGTTAAGCAGCCGTGGCTTTGCTCTGCAGCATTAATTCAATAAATTGGGGCCTTTTGATATAAATCTTGAAGTCCACTGAACCCCATTAGAAAATCCTTCATGATATGTCAGGGATCTTAAAATGGCTTTAAGTAAGATAGACCTGTGAATCTGGTAACAAAAATGCCATTAGAAACACAAGTCTTCAGCAGGAACTTCCTGGAATCTGTTGCATCTCCACCAGGGGTAGGCAATTCTTTTGGCTGGAGGGATGCTTAATGAATTTTAGTGAGCTGTTGAGGGCTGCAAGGGTAGCCCTGCCCCTTGACAGGTGCCCCAACCTCTGGTCACCATCTTGGGATCAGAAGTCCTGCCCCTACCCCTGACCTTTGTCACTAGAAGTCCTGCCCCTTGCCCTGGAAATACTCCTGGGAGGGGGGGAGAGGGGGGAGGTTGCCTTCTTGAAACATGAAAAAAAACCCCAAATCAAACATTTACTATAACTTATTTAAATTTTATTTAAAAATATATTTTTTCCTGATTTGTGTGTGTGTGGTTTGTGGATCTAGAGGTGATTGTATCGTAGCTCAAAATACAGCCTTACTCTTGTATATTGTGGGTGGTAGGGTGTGGGGGATGTGTGTGTGTGTGGTGTGGGTATAGTGGGTGGAGGGGTGCGTGTGGGGTTATGTGGTTGGGGTGCGGGTGTGGGTATGGTGGGGGGGTGGGAGTGTGTCTGGAGGATGTGTGTGTGGAGGGGGTGTGTGGAGGAGGGGATCCTCAGAGTCCCTGGAGTGTGCAAGTCCCTGAAGCTGCATATGGTGGCAGGCTGCAGGGCCAGCCCCACCCAGCCCCATCTTGCACAGCTCTCCACACTTCTGCAGCATGCAGGGCCAGCCCAGCCCGATAGCATGCTCCCACCCCTAGTGGGAGCACTTGGCCCCATACAGGCAGCGTGACAGAAGAACATTAAAAGGGGTTTGCCTCAGAAATGCTCCTGAAAGGACAAAGGTGCCTCTGAAAACCTTAAGTCTTGCCAACTAGGCTGGGAGGCTCATTGGAACAGATGTCCTTCTGATAGGCAATTTTCCTGCTTCTACTAAAGGAAAAAAAACTGTATTTCAGCATGAGGTGGGTGGGTCTAATTGCAAAAATTCTTACCCAGCTTCCTTAGATGTTGCGATCCAGGCTTCAGGTTCATCTTAAATGTGCACATTCTCTAACCTTAAAGATTGGTTTTCAACCTGGGGGAAGATGTGCATGAAGGGAAGCCTCTAAATATTTGTAGCTAGCATTTTGAGATTGAGTAGGTAGAAGAAGAGACTAATTAATACCAGGCATTGAGGGGAGACGCTTACAGTTCCCTCCCTATCTCTTTTGATGCATGTTCCCCTTGGCCTCCCTACTTCCTGGAAGCATCCAGCCAGGCTGCCACTAACTGATTTGTATTAATGGCCTAGCAGTGCTCAGCCACTGCTTCTTCATGTTAGCTCTGAGGGAACCTGACAGGTTTGGATATTGCACCAGATGTGGTATTCAGGTAGTATGCATGATCTCTTCCATCTGTCCCAAGGCAGGTTCCAAGGTCTCTGTCCTCACCACTGGTTCCCCATCATTATCTTGACATGCCACTGTTGGCCCTACTCTCTCTCTCTCAAGCTGATGTTTTAATAATATGTGCCAAAAACCCCAAGTCTCCTCTGCCTCACCTTTCACTCATCAGCACCTTGTATCAGAGATAGTCGTTCCTGCAGCAGCTGTTCTGCAACTCTGCAAACTTTCCAGTGCTGATCTGCCAAGTGTATGGGGATAAGTGCCACGATAATTGAAAATAAATGATGCATTATATGAAATAAATGTTCTGGTACAGGCGGCTTACTGCTGCTGAGTGTTATTTATTTATTTTTCCTGTTAACATTTGGAAAAGAGGATGTGGCAATTTGACGGGGCAAATGAGATTTGAAATAATTTAATGAAACACACATGGCTCTGCAAAGATTTCCCTGTCTTGCTTTAGGTTCTCCTTGTAATGCTGGATATTATTTTTCACCCTGCAGCAAAGACAATGTTAGGAAGATGCTGCCTGGTTTGTGAGCACAGCTGGAATGGGAAAACAGTTGCAGGGCTCTTTGCTTCTCAAGGAGCAGAGGAAATTCTGGTGCCTGATCTAGTCTGACTTTCAGGGTTTCCTGAATGCATGCTGGGAGAAGCCAGGCAAAGTGTCCAAAGACATTGTGCACATTCCCCTCAGCAGCTTTATGAAATTCACTTTGGACAGCTCTGTCCCCTTGACAGTTGCTGCCAGTATACTTCCATTCTGACCTGCAGGCCCCCTCTCCCCTGTGCTGCCGGTCCTAAGAGATCAGCAGCTCTACTGATGCACGTAGCTACAACACTTTTGTTGCTTGATTGCTAAGCTGCAGCACACCTCCACCAACACACTGTTCTCTTGTTTTGCAGTGAGTTCTACTGGAGCCTGCCAGAGCAAAGAGGCCAGCTGCAAACTTCTGGATTATTTTTTTGACTGCATGACAAGTTGTTGTAAAGGAGCAAGGGCTGGTGAGTTTACTTATGTGGAAAGGACATGTGTGCAACTGAAGTTTACTGACTGGCCCCAAATCAAAGCTGGGGTCCAAACATGCACAAACGTTATGAGAGGGTGTTTTGGGAACTGAGATCTACATTTTGTGAATGGCCTCTAGCTCTAGTGGACTAACATAAAAAAATCATAGACAAAAAGCATTCCTAAACTTTGGAGATGTGGAAAGAGGGTTGTTCTCTAGATTTGAATGCTTCATTCTGGGCCTGTGGCTAATAGTTTTGTCTCTTCAAGAGAACAAACCACTCAAAACTAGCAAAATCATGAAAGGAAAATGTTTCCCTATTCTCACTGAAGGGTTCAGATTGACTGATAGTGATGAAGGGTCCTTTCTCTTACCCTTGGTATTGGGAATAAAACAATGGGACTCAGTAGCATTGCTTCTGTTAATGCTCACCCCAATCTAAGGCCCTGATTCAGGAAAGTGTCTTTGTAAAGCTTTTCCTTGATGAGTTTAAAGTTAAACTGTATTATGTGATTTCTCCTGTTTAGGCCTAAATTAGAAGTAATTCTACTGGAGTCGGTGTAGTTATAACAACAGGAACTCTGTGACTCTGAGAGAAGAGCGAGACCCTAAATATCCAATCTGTACTTTTGACAGTCTAATTGCTAATTATCCCCCCAGCTTGTTGGCAGCAATTTCACTTGGTGAAACGTGTGACAAATTTTTGTTTAATGCTCGAGTGTAAGACAGCTTGTAAAGCAGATATCTTGAGGGCAGATATTTTGCCCAACTTGAATTTCATTTGACACCTTCCTTTGGTGAGGATTAACCCTGTGACACTGCTATTTGTTGTGGGAAGAGACTGAATTTTCCTGGGAGACTTTGGATTTAACCATGAACATTGAGTTTTCTCCTCTCTTGGGTTCTCCGTGTTGGAAATTGACCATATCACAGCTATTAGGCCCTGGTGAGGCTTATCTTGGATTACTACTTGGCTGGCTAATTAATCTTAGGAGTGATGTAAAGGCTTTGAATTGATGTTTGAAGATTGAGTGAGTGATTTCTAGCTCTGTCTAATGCACAGGATTTGGAGTTAAGAGTCCAACTCTGAATTACATGTGAATCTTTTCACTCAGTGGGCAAGCGTCTCTACTGCATTACGCTGTAGTCATGCTGGCTTAGGCTAGGAACTATGGGACCCAGAGTCTGGCTGAGAAAAGCATAGCAGAAGCCATGACTGAAAGTTAAAACTAGATAAATTCAAATGAGAAGTAAGGCACAAAAGTTTAACAATTAAGAGATTCGCTATTGGAACAAGCTACCAAGAGAACTGTTGGATTCTTCCTCTCTTTGTGTCAGGATGCTGATCTGGAGCTTAGCTTCAGTCAAACTCTAGTTATTGGGTCAATGCAGGGGTGCCTGGGTGAAATGTTGTGGCCTGTGATATGCAGATAAGACTAAGTCCCTAGTGTCCCTCCTAGCCCTCAAATCTTAGTCTATGATCCTGCTGTTCCTTCAAGTCAAGCAATTTAAAGCGAGGTCTCTACCTGAATGAGAGAAAACTAAGGGATGACTACTTGCTGCAGGATGTGGTGGTAGTGACTCAATAAGCAGTGCTCTTCTTTTCTAAGTCACTACTGAGCCCATTGCACAGGTGCTTCTGGGGATCTGTCTTCTGGGTGAGAAGTGACACAGAAGACAAGCAGGAAGAATTGGAAGTCCTTGCACAGTCACAGAACTATGATGTGACTGGAATAACAGAGACTTGGTGGGAGCTCACATGACTGCAGCACTGTCATGGGTGGGGGTACATACTGTTCAGGAAGGACAGGCAGGGGAGAAAAGGAGGAGGAACTGCACTTTATGTAAAAGAACCATATGATTGCTCAGAGCTCCAGTATGAAGCTGGAGATAGGCCTGTTGTAAGTCTCTGGGTTAGGGTCAGAGGGGAGAGCAACAAGGGTGATATTGTGGTGGGGTCTGCTATAGACCACCAGACCAGGAGGAAGTGGTGGATGAGGCTTTCTTCAAACAGCTAGCAGAAGTTTCCCGATCACAGGCTCTGGTTCTCATGAGGGACTTCAATGGGGGGACATCTTCTGGGTGGGCAATACAGCAGTGCCAGGCAATCCAGGAAGTTTTTGGAGAGTAGTGGGGGCAACTTCCTGGTGCAAGTTCTGGAGTAGCCAACTAAGAGCCCTTATACTGCTCTTCTTGACCTGCTGCTCACAAACATGGATGAATGGGTGGGGAATGTAGCAGTGGATAGCAACTTGGGCAGCAGTGACCACAAGATGATTGAATTCAGGCTCCTGAGCAAAGGAAGGATAGAGAGCAACAGAGTAATGACCCTGAACTTTATACTCCCAGCAGAGGTGGTGCAGTCACCCTCCCTGGAGGTGTTCAAGATGAGGCTGGACAGGAACCTTGTCAAGTTCATCTGAGCCCAGTAACTTCCTGCCAACAGCAGGGGACCAGACTTGATGATCTTACAGGTCCCTTCTGGTTCTATGATTCAGCAAAGTAGACTTCAACTCACTAGGGGAACTCATGGGCAGGATCTCCTGCGAAGCCAGGCTGGGGGAGAGGAGTCCAGAAGATCTGGCTGGCCTTTAAAGAAGCCTTACTGAGAGTGCAGGAACAAACCATCCCAATGTGCAGAAAGCCTAGCAAGACTTAAGTATGGCAGAAGACCAGTTTGGCTTAGCAGGGAACTCTTCAGTAAACCAAATCACAAAAAGAAAGCTTATAAGAAGTGGAAACTTTGGAAAAATAACTAAGGAAGAATATAAGAGCATTACTCAGGCATGCAGGGATGAAGTCAGGAAGGCCAAAGCACAACTGGAGTTGCAGCTAGCAAGGGATGTGAAAGGTAATGAGAAGGGTTTGTACAAGTATGTTGGTAGCAGAAGGAGGATCAGGAAAAGTGTGGGTTCTTTACTGAATGGGGGAGGTAACCTTGTGATAGAGGATGCAGAAAAGGCTGAAGTACCCAATGCCTTTTTTGCCTCAGTCTTCACAAGCAAGGTCAGCTCCTAGATTACTGCAGTGGGCAGCACAGTTTGGGGAGGAGGTGAGCAGCCTTCAGTGGTGAAAGAACAGGTTGGGGACTACCTAGAAAAGCTAGATGTGTACAAGTCCATGGTGCCGGATGGGATACACCCGAGGATGCTGAGGGAGTTTGCTGATGTGATTACAGAGCCATTGGCCATCATCTTTGAAAACTCATGGCAATCAGGAGAGGTCCTAGATGATCAGAAATGGGCAAACAAACATACTGCCCATATTTAAGAAAGGGAAAAAGGAGGATCCAGGGAACTACAGACTAGTCAACCTCATTTCAGTCCTTGGAAAAATCATGGATCAGATCCTCAAGGAATCCATTTCTAGGAATTTGGAGGAGAAAAAGGCGATTAGGAACAGTCAGCATGGATTCACCAGAGGTAAGCCATGCATGACCAGCCTGATTGCCTTCTATGATGTGGTGACTGGCTCTGTGGATGCGGGGAGATCAGTGGATGTGGTGTACCTTGACTTTAGCAAGACTTTTGATATAGGATCTCACCACATTCTCCCAGGCAAGCTAAGGAAGTACGGGCTGGATGAATGGACTGTAAGGTAGATAGAAAACTGGCTTGAGTGTTGGGCTTAGAGGGTAGTAATCAATGGCTCAATGTCTAGTTAGCAGCTGGTATCAAGTGGAGTACCCCAGGGGTCAGTCTTGGGGCTGTTTTTGTTCAATGTCTTTATCAGTGACCTGGAAGATGGGATAGAGTGCACCCTCAGCAAGTCTGCAGATGACACGACGCTGTGGGGAGTAGTCGATATGCTCGAGGGTAGGGCTATAATTCAGAGTGATCCAGAGTGACCTAGTCAAGTTGGAGGATTGGACCAAAATAAATCTCCTGAGGTTCAATAAGGACAAGTGCAAAGTTCTGCATTTCAGATGGAGCAATTCCAAGTACCAGTACAGGCTGGTGGCTGACTGGCTGGGCAGCTGCTCTGCAGAGAAGGACCTGGGGGTTACTGTGGACAATAAGCTGAAGATGAGTCAGCAGTGTGTCCTTGTTGTCATGAATGCTAATGGCATCCTGGGCTGCATTGGTAGGAGTGTGGCCATTAGGTCAAGGGAAATAATTATTCCCCTCTATTCAACATTGGTGAAGCCACATCTGGAGTACTGTGTTCAGTTTTGGGCCCCCCACCACAGAAAGGATGTGGACAAATTGGTGAGAGTCCAGCAGAGGGTGACAAAAATAGTGAGGGGGTTGGGGGACTGAGGGAACTGGGCTTATTTAGTCTAGAGAAGAGGAGACTAAGAAGGGCTTAATAGCAACCTTCAACTACTTTAAGTGGGGTTTGATAGAGGATGGAGTTAGACTGTTCTCAGTGGTGACAGATGATAGAACAAGGAGCAGTGGTTTCAAGTTGCAGCAAGGGTAGTTTAGGTTAGATATTAGGAAAAACTTGCTCACTAGAAGGGTAGTAAAACACGGGAGTAGGTTACCCAGAGAGGTGGTGGAAGCTCCATCCTTGGAAGTTTTCAAAACCCAGCTAGGCAAAGCTTTGGTTGGGAAGATCTAGTTGGGGATGGTCCTGCTCTGAGCAGGGCTTTGGACTAGATGACCTCTGAGCTCCCTATGAACCCTAACTTTCTATGACTCTAAAAGCAGGGAGGTTAAAGCCAGGGCCCAGACTAAATTCCAGGTAAGGTTCAACATGTGCTATAATGTTGTACTGATCCAGGGTCTGAAGCTACATGCTGTCCAAAGTGGTAGAGTATTTGAGCTGAACTCTCCTTCACATTTGGGGTTGGGACCAGCCTGCTCAAAGACTTGGTATGAGGAAAGGAAAGGCAGGTGAGAGAGGCTTTTTATTAATGCTGTACTGACTCTTTGAGTGGGGAGGGGAGGGCTCAAGCTGGGAAAGGGATAATCATGGTCAGGCCCTGAGAAGCACCATCTTTTAAGAGATTTTGTATTTCATTTTTATGATTATTGGTTATGATTATTGGAAAATGGTTCCAAATGCAACTGATGAATTTGTCTGGTGCTGCATCTATTTGGCAGAGAGGCTGGGAAAAAATCTGGCCAAGTTCCTTGGAGTGCTGGGCCTACATTTTTCCCAAGTTCTTTTATTTATTACCACGGGCAGATGCCAGCAGCCAGTAGTGGCCTTTTATGGTGGAGACTGCAGATGAAACTGTTGTGCATTGATGTCTGTAGCTTTGGGGCAAGAGCTGGATTTCAAGCTGAGCATTGCGTAAAACACCGTGTCAAGAGGCCAATCCATTCCTTCATACTTTTTAAAGTTTCCCTAGGAAACAACACTGTTCTTTAACAAAATAATTTGAGATGATTCTGTTTGACTTAGAGGGATACAAAAATAACAGTCTCTCTCAATGCCAAACTAGATGGAACAGAGATTTTATTTGTTCAAACCTTTTATTTTAAATACTTTAGAAATGGTTTTATCAATTAGCTCTTCAGTTGCTGCATAATAGTGGAACAATGGGTTAAATTCTTACCATCTGCTCTTCACACCTTTAACTGTTGAAGGCTTTTGAGTCAGACTTTCCTGCTTTATCTCCTGCAGAAGACAGTTTCAAGTATATTTAGCTTTGTTACTAATTTCATTTCCAAAAGGCCTCTTAGATTACCTGTAAAAAGGGGTTAGTGTCATTTAGACACCATGTAGATTAGCAGCTGCAATATTTAAGAGCTGTGTAAATTGCCAGTTCATCTAAAAATAATATGCACTATGGCTTTCAGAAGTGACTGGTGAGCCAGTGTGAAGCACCTTCTGGGGGTGCTCATTTGCAAAAAGAATAGATTATTCACTCTTTGAAAATGAGGGCTGAGATTCTATATTGCACTTCTAATAGATGCAGTGCAAAATTCATAGCTAGGAGGAAGAGTTGCTAAACTGGCTTTAGTTGTCTAAGTTACAAAAACTTCCCTGGACTGTCTTATGGGCTGCAAAGCTAAATGCTGTCACTCCATCCCAAATGTACCCTCATGGCATTAACCTCACTTCTAGCATGCCCCCTGAGACAGGGTAAAGTTTCCATGAGGCTGTCTGCACTGGACGAGCCCTGTCCCAGCCAGATCAAGAACTTTTAGGGCCTCTTTATGTTGTTCTGGAACTTCTACTGAGTCAGAGTGGGCTTTGGGTCATTTTCCTGTATGCAGTTTAGTTTTGACACCCCAGCTTGAGGCATCCAAGGTCACAAGTCAATCCTCAAAATGCTGGCCAAGGATTCTAGAATAAATTCTGATCTTCCTTCTCCCCAGAGGCCGGCTACTTGTTGGGCTCAGGAAAGGACAGCAGTTCCCCCTCCTCCACTCTTACCTTTTTGAAACTTTGATGAAAGGCCCACCTAAAAGCTTCTGTTCTTTCAAGGAAATATCTCAACACTGTTAAGAAACAAAAATCTACTTGAGAAAAGCTGAAAAGTCATTGTTTTTAAAGAGCTGTTTGGTTAAATCTGAACCTGATTAATCAAAAGAACTGATTTGAATAACTACTCCATGAAGCACTGAAAAACTGGTAGTAGCCCCTCAGCTTCCTCTTCCCACTCTTCTTTGGCTTGTGACTCCCCGAATGTCTTCTCCAGCTCTTGACTTGTGTAGAGTGTTCAGTACTGACCTCAATACAGTGACTCTACTCCTGGGATCATATAGCCATAGCCAATTCTGTTCCCTAGTTTGGTGTATTTGCTCTTATCTCAATATCTTTAGAAGCAGCAATAGGCTGTGTGGTTTCCTTGGCTGGTTAGTGAATCCACAAAAGTGGATCAAACATGATCAAGAAGAGACCTAAACATTTAAATGGGGAACTTTGGGGTTGGATAGGGAGTTCTGTTCAGTCCAGCTATTAATAGCTCTCACACTATATAGTTATCACTTGACAGAAAACAGTGGTAGTGATTTGCAGTCAGTGCCCATTGGGTAGATGAGAAGACATACTCACAGAAAGGCCAGCTTTGTAGTGGTCCAGAGAGAGAGGGAATACAGACTCCTGCATTTGGTTTTTTTTTTTTTCTTTTTCCACATCAGTGGTCTTGTCCAGAGAAATACTGAGTGCCTCCAACTTTTACTGGAGTCATTGGCAGTTGAGAGCACTTAACATATTGCTGGCTTTTCCCCTAGCCTCTTGACATGGCTGAACTACATTCCTCAGGAGTAGGTAATCTTGCATTTAAAGGATGTTGCTAAGTTGCATATTGAGCACTGTCAATGGGGCATGTTCAAGTTACATTAGCAGACACGGTGCGGAAATGCCGTGATACTTCCTGCTGAAAATAGTGTGATTGCAACATGTATCCAATTAAGCTGAACTACAAGGATTCTTGAAGCTTGTGCTCATGGCGTGTGGAGAAGTAGTTATGTCTGCGGCGAATGAGCACTGGAGCCACTGGGGTTTCAGCACTCTGGACAGTAACAGGATGGCTAAGTCTGAGCCTTCTCTGCGTGTGCTTGAAATGTAACTAGTGCTTCAACTCCGATGCCTGCAAAGCCAGGCTATTAGCTTGCTGTTATTTTGCAGTTTGTTGGCAGGCTGACAATGTGTGTGTGGATTTTTTTTATGCGGATTTTCATCAGCATGGCTGCCGGAATGTATTCAGTCCGTCTACTCCCTTCAGTAGAAGAAAGTGCTCTGAGCTACAAGCGTCTTAACTGCAACAGGAAAGAAAAAGTTATGCTATTTACCTGTGTGTGCCTCTACTCCTTGCACAGTGCTAACGGATATCTGGGGAAACTTGTGTAGATCAACAGGTACGGGGCTAAGAAAGCTTAGCTCAGCTTCACTGGGCTCAGGGCAAAGACCTAGGTTTTCTTTCCATTGCGAATTTCTGCCAATGGAGCTAAGCTAGAAAGATTCCACCCCCTCTAGCTGATGTACCCTGCTAGCAACACCCGTGATGTGGTCTCAGCTTTGCTAGCAGAGGGAAGCTTTGGTCAGCAGAGCTTGTTACTTGGGCTTGCTGATGTATCTGCTTGCAGAAAAGCCATTAGAGCTGCATCTAAGCTCCAGCAGAGGGACTGTGGTCCTCTCCCTGCAGCAGTTTGCAACTTCTGCCATTAGAGCTGCATCCACACTGAGAGGCCTGCCCAGATTAGTGCTGTCTTGGCAGTTAGAGCAGCAGCAGTCCCCATAATTTGCCTGCCCATAGTTAAAGTGAATGTTTTGTGAGAGTCTATGCTGACTTTGTAGGCCTGGAGAGTGACATCCTCTGTATAATGG
The DNA here is from genome assembly GCF_001723915.1 of Gavialis gangeticus. Lineage (NCBI taxonomy): Eukaryota > Metazoa > Chordata > Crocodylia > Gavialidae > Gavialis > Gavialis gangeticus. The sequence continues at coordinate 9,687,972 of NW_017729001.1, forward strand.
CGCGGTGAAATGTATCCATGCTGCTTTGCAAGTGTGTTTTATTCCTGAGTAAGCAGAACTAACCCTCTTTCAAGGCAAGAGGAGAGGTCATCCGGCCTAGCCAATTTGTCTTTCCTTCTCTCCCTGGATGCTGATAATGAAGTGACCATGTGCCTGACTTACCATTTCTCCAGACCTCAGGATGAAGGAGATCGTAATGCCTTCTTCTAGAGCCGGTGCCAATAACCATCATGCCTATAACCTCGCCAGCCATCACCCAGCCACCATCCTCCCTCTTGGTAAGGTTTCTAAGAAGGTGGTGAATCTCATCTTTACTCATGCCTTGCCTCTGACCTGTTTCCCTGTTTATCATGATTCATGTCAGGCATGGCAAGTTGTTCTCCTGCTTTCAGGCAAGAAGCAAACCCCTCAACAGAGGCTGTGCCTGCTCTCCATGGCCCTTATTAGTGCTAGTGATAAGGTCACATGCAATTCTGAGATCCTGTGGAAGTAAGTGGAGCAGCCACTTACTTCTCTTAGACACAGTCTGACAGTTAAGATGGGCAACTTCTTAACAAGGCCCTTATCTTACGGTGTCCCACAAAGCTCAAGCCTCTTCCCTGTGTAATGTGTCATGTTTACGAGACTGTGTCATTGCCTCCATCTCAACCAACACACTGAGAACTGAACCAGTGGCCTCTAGGGATAAAATTGTGAGCACCTGCAGCTTCACCCAGAGGGCCAAGGCTCTCTGCAAACTAGGCGCAACTTGGGGGCATGTCACACATGCTCAGCAGTGGGTTACAATGTACAGGATTTGTCCCTTCAATGATAGTGAAACCCATTCAGGCATCTCCTCTATTGATGTATTCTCCATCATCACCATGGGGCTGAGCTCCCTGGAGCAGGGCCACCCCGTCCTTGTCCTCTGAAAGCAACAAGAATGTTGTAGGCACTTACACAAATAAAAATCAGCACACTGTCAGGTGCAAGGGGTCTTCAGAGGAAGAGGCCATATTTCCTCCCAATCCTAATCCAAGGAACTCAGGGGAGGGGAAGCCAGTGGCTGCTTCACTGGCTCTGTGGCATCATGGAGGACAGTACCAGAACTTGTGTGCCTACCCAAGAGTCGCATGTGGAATGATGTCAGAACAAGCTCCTCCCATGCTCTCTTTTTCCACCTTCACACCCAGCTGTCTGCAGAGCTGCTGTGGAGGAACATGGCAAATGGAACCCTTTCATGCCTTTCCAGTGAGCAAAGAGTGTGTGTGGTTTTTTTTTTTTCATACAACAGGCTCCCTGAAGGATTTTATGGGCATGAGAGAAGACTCCAGGCTTTGGTGTTCCTATCACTGGTAGCACCAAGACCTACGCAGCCTGCCTGAGAGCTCCCCATCTAAATGGAAGGTAGTTTGTTTGGCATGGGGATGAGGAGGGAGCAGGAGGGTAATGGCAGCCAGTATGCCTTGGTTAGGAATGTATGAGCAAGTGAGCTTGTAATTAAGTTCTGGGGGAAGAGCCTCCTTCTTGGACAGGGGTTCGGGCCCACTCAGATTGTGTATTCAGTGCTGTTCTATTTCAGACAGGGAAAATGCTGAGTGCCAAAATGCTTCCTTTTGTTTTGTTGTTGCTGCTTGGCATTAATTGCTTAATAAACATCTAATAAACTACCACTGAAGTGTGACGGCTTGTTTTTTTTCTGAATGCTCTGGGAGCATTGAGTGAGGGGAAGTGGTGCTGACAATGTGGCAACGTGTTCCAACACAGATACACAGTGATTGAGGAATTCAAATGGGGCAGAGACAATTAACAGTGCTGTGCTACATCCACTCTCCAGCTGCCATGTCTTGTGGAGCATTTTGGGGAGGCACTGTGAAAAAGTCCAAGGATAATACTTTTGGCTCATTTAAGCTCCAGCAGAGGGACTGTGGTCCTCTCCCTGCAGCAGTTTGCAACTTAAATAAGAAGGGAAGGTTAATGGTAGGATTAGCCATCATAGTCTGGGTTCTAGAGCACCTGCTATGAATGACAGGAGAGCAACGGCCAGCAGAGTTCGATCGTCACCTGAGGCAGCTCAACATGGACCCCACTGCTTTTGACTCAACAGCAAGGCTGCCTGAAGTCGTCTGAGGATTTGGTTCCCTCTCTGTGTCACTGTGCCCCAAATTCTGCTCACAGAAGAGGCCACATCCAGCAATGGTACATGGCTTGCAGATATGGGGGCAAAACATTTATCAGTAGTAAACATTTATGAGTATCAAATGGGTTGCTGGGGGCTTCACAGAGATTGAGGGCAAAAATAATCCCTTGGTTTGAAAAGCCTGTAAAGTGTTTGCAAGGCTTTTTTGAGCCACTTTGCAATGAGTCCCAGATGCTAATTAAGTATTTATCTAGCCATGACCCAGAACAGTCATGGAAAACAGAGCCACCTCATTGGCACGAGGGAACTGAAAGCAGCTGCTCCTGTCCACTCTTGGAGACAGAGGTTGAGATCTAATTTCTGCAGTCTGGGCAACAGCTGGAATTGGGTGGGTGCTTTGGCTGTTAATGCCTGGGATGGATTGTCTAGCAGCTGGATACAAGGGATTCATGGTCAAACATACTTGGCTGTGGGCTCCGCTTCTACTGAGGTCACCCTCATCTTTGTGAAGAAATGAAAACCATTTGCAAAACATTCTTTTTCTTCAAAATGGTAATATTTCTTTTCAACTGAATCAAAAGAAAGGTTTAAAATTGCATTTGGAGTTTTGAAAATGGCTTCTTTTGTTCATTTGGATTTTTCAGCGTTGTAACTGCCTGCCCTCTCCCTTTTCTCCTGGACACAATTCTTCCCTTACAGCATCAGAGTCAGGTTCTGCTGTAGTGATGCATGTGGCTTCAGGTGTTTACTACCAAGTTTTATCAACTGCCTCCACCGCACTTTGGGTGAGCACAAGAAAACTGCACTGTTGTAACACTTGCTTTGCTTTGCAACAGCACAAGTGGTAATAAGGAGATGCAGGTGTTCCCTCTGCAGCAGCTAGCCTGTGGTTTCTGTTAAGAGTTGCTAAAAATTCAGTGAGAATTGATGACACTGGGTTCTACCTGTAAAGTCTCAGAGAGACAGTGCAACAGATCCTGGTCATTCATACATTTTAAGACCAGAAGGGATCATTCTGATAGACTAGTCTGACCCCCTGTATAGCACAGGCCAAAGTTTCACCCAGTAATTCCTGTGTTATGCTCATATTATGTTGTAAAATGCAGTCTTGATCTCAGCCATTATAGATTTATGCTTTCTTTATAGCTCATCGACTAAACAGGGACAGGCCAGATCAATACACAAAAAGCTACAGTTGCATGAAGTTGAGCAGATGATTCAGTGAGTAGCAGTCTTTCTTCTGAGCCAAAACTAAATCAGTGCCCCAGCATACAGCTGATGACACCTTGCGGTTGGGAGTGCCATCTTTGTGCAAATGATAAACTCATACCCTGGCCATTCAGGAGCACAAAAAATTTCCATTATACCTTCCAGAAAAGTAGGGGTATCAACAGCAATAATCTGGATACATTCCAATACAGTCAATGGAAAATCTATCTTGTTGAAATTTTCTTAATTTGTATTAAGGAAAACACAGTTCACTATTCATCTTGCAACTGGATGGTGCAGAATACTAGAATAGTTATGTTTCAGCACTGGGGGAGAGGGATCTTTATTTATGCAGCAAAGGCTTTAGGATCCTCCAGTGTTAAGGGATGTCATGAAAAAGTAATGCATTCATTATGAAGATATATTATCACAAGGACAACGATCACTTAACGTAGCTGATACTGATCATATTTTTATGTTCTAGAACTGCTTTGAAAAATGTGATTGGGATTATACCATGTAGAGGGGGAACATATTTGCTTCTATCAATCCAAAGATAAAAAGAGGGATTGGTTTTTGCCCTGGACAAGGAGTAAGTGGTTTCATTTATTTTTAAATCAAGGAGTGTTGTTGATAGCTCAGAAAAAGAATCTCTAAAAGTGATGGAAAGCAATGGTAATACAGATCTGTGTAGCAGACATGTTTCTCTTTGGCATGGCTGCCTTGGGGTATGTTATGTATACCACTTACCATGCTGCATCTGAATAAACGGTTTCATTTAATTTGACTTGCCATGGGTTATATTTGGATAGATGGCTGTTTTGCTGGCTTGCAAAGGGGAGTTTAAGGCTGCTATGCAGAACATCCCATATTTTATTTCACTGAAGCATTTGGTTTTGTTCTGAGAAAATGATGCATCACATTTTTTAATTTATGTCCTTCACAAACTTTTTCAACCTGTTGGCGGTGAGGGAGCTGAAGGTGTTATATGTACTGTTTGGTTTAGCTCCAAGTGTTTATTTTTTTCCTTTTCACCATATTCTTTTTTCATTGCAGGGCCAAAAGAACTATCCTGCCAATCATCTTTCCAACTCTAGTAGCCTAGGACACAACCATGGTGTTCCCAATGAGACCTAGTCACCAACATACACCAAGCTAGTAGGATAATTCAATATGGTAGAATGCTCAAAAGTGGACTTCCTAGCTGCTTGGCTTGATCTGCCCTTCAGGGTGAATTGCATCTTAGGCCCAAATGCAACCCGGTCATCAGATGGGGAAAATGAGGAATGAACCAAACTCGTTGAAAGGTACATGACTGATTTTGCAGTATGTCAAAGAAATGCATTCAGGCCACTTTGGGAGTGACTTAAAAAGAGTATCTCAAGTGCATAGAGCCTGAGTCAGCATTAATCCTTTTGGGGAAAGATGCATTGCACCGCAGTTCAACTTGGATATCTACTGCAAGTGCAGGAAACCATGAGGGAAGTCAGCACCATGAAGGTTTTTGAACATACAGTCATTGCTATATTGGAAAAGTAGGACTTGAAATGAGGGTGGATAGAGAAATTCTCATAGCCAGGATGCCAGTCTGAATCCACCCTATGCTGACAATGAGTAACCACCCTATGTTGGAAATGAGTGAAAACTTGGGTGATTTATCTGAAATAACTTGATTTTTTTTTTGTTTAAGCTGCAAGTGAGAGTGCTGTCCTCATTCCAAGAGTTACGGCTGCTTGTTAACAAGTTTGCTGGATGAATTGACAGAATAGGGAAAGGTGGGGGAAGCTTGCACTTCCATGGCCCTTGTTGTCTTTCTTCTGTAGTTATGGAGAAATAAGAACTTTATTTTTCAGTGCTTTGCATTCAGAACATTCCCCTAGGTGCTCAGCTGCTTCAGGGACGTAAAGCCAAGACAGATGCTGAGGGCTTATCTATACAGGGTCATCAGTAGGCCTTACGGAGGATGTGACAAAGCACACCCCACCTACCTGAATCTGTTCACCCGGTCCAGAGCTGGAAGCTCGTCCGTGAGGCTGCTCTAGATTTGTTCCCAGCAGCTTTTCTCAGATTGCTTCAGAATCCAACAGCTTGATTATGGGAATGGGTGTGGAGCAGCCTTGTGGATAAACTTCTGGCATTCGGACATGTCAGCAGAGTCAGGTTGATGGAGAGTGGTGGGGAATACTCAGCTCTGTCTTCCCTGGACCAGCTGCTAACACAATGTCTAGGCCAAGAACTAATTACCAAGACACATTGAGTACATGTCAAATAGACAAACTCCTTTGAAGAAGTTTCTTACTGATGTATCCATCTCTTGTTGCTGTGACCTTTGACTCTTTCACCACGCTGCAAGATTTATTGAATTATCTCCGTATATTTTCCATGTCTTTGCAATTTCTGCAATTCCTTCTTTCAAGCTTATTAACTATTCTGGGAAAGATAAGAGCTTGATGAGAAATGCCCCCCCCCCAATGTTGCTATCACCACCAATGAAAAAAGTAACTAGGCACTGAAGAAAACAAGTGAGCACTGAAATAAATCATAGGCAGTTGCCAGCACCTGTTCTTCCTGATCCTGAATATCTATAATATTGTGAGTGAGAGAGACAAAATATCACCAGGTGAGCAAAGACTCAGTGTGATTTGTTGCAGTAAATGAACAGCTGATGCGTGGTCCAAACCTGATGCACCCAATCCTCAGTTGGGGTAAATCAATTGCAGCTCCGTTGACTTCAGTGCAATGATGTTGATTTTATATCAGGTGGATATCTGTCCCTTGTTTCCAGCTCATGACTGCTTTGCTTGCTGTTTTGCAAACTTGCCCTTTTGCTGAACCCCAAGTCCTTCATAAATAATAAGTTGGCAGTAAGATTAGTTCATCAGCACAGCTGTTGTTATCTAAAGTTATCCCAACTGTATGAAGATTTAAGTGGCATCCCTGTGGGTCAGTTATGGACTAGATTTAGAGAAACATTGAGCTGAGCCATTTTGCTGTTCTTCCCTCTAGAATCTGGTGCCTGGTAATTTGTGGGTGTTAAACAAGCCATACACTCAGCCAATTTATGGCACCATAAAGTGTCAAACCAGCCACACAGATGATCTGTGTATGATGTAGAACATATTTGTGGCTGGTTTGTATCAAATTGAACATGTGGCATGACCCAGTCCCAGTGCTGACAATCAGGTGATTGTTGGGGTGGGGCTGCCCAGAGGTCTGTAAGTGCCATGTGGTAGGGACTGATCAGGCACCTGGCAGCATCATGCTTGGCTTTCAGTTTGTCAAGGGAGGGGAAGCTGATCAGAGCTGGGCACTTGGCAGCCCTACATGCATGTGGGATGATAGGACACATATTGGATCAGATCCCATTGCATGATTAAATCAATGTGTGCCAAGGCCCTGTCTGAGGTGCATATAATCAAGCAGCTCATCTTCTGTGAAGAGCAAGTGAAGCCCACTGCATTCAGTAGGGTATAAACAATGGAAATCAGTGCCACCCTCTCCCCTGGGCTTGTTTGGACCCAGAACTATGTGGAGGTAACACTGTGCTGGGGAACGTAGGACCTAGCTTGCATTCCCTGCTTTCCTTTCCAAGAAGCATGTCAGGGATCCCAGCTGGTAGGGGCAGTTTCAGACACCTTCAGAGGATGAATTTTTAGCCATTCAGAACAACTTGGAGTCAACTTTCTGTCCTGTGCTGAGTGGTTGTTTGTTCCAACCTTTTCCCTGCCTCCCTTCAGTCTCTTCACCTCATCTTTCCTCTACACCTGGCCCTTCTCAACCCCCTTGCCCTCTCCTTCCCTTCAGTGGCCCCTCTCCCTTCACTTTTATTTTGATTTACCTGAGCTCCTCCTAATGAACCCTTCCCCTAATGTATCATGACGCTAATTTGCCATTTAGGGCAGCAGCATTATTCCCTGTTTGTGTGCTGTGCATCTTCCCTCCTCCTGCGTTTGTGTAGTTTAGTGAGACTGTAAACTCTTTGGGGCATGTGCTCTTGACTACTCTGTCCAGGTTCTCAGCCCTTAGACACTAATATAAGAGACATGACTAATAATTTCTAGATCTGGATGCGGCATTTTTGGAGGAAGTATGCCTTAGGGCTGTTTGTATAGCTCTGGGGAATTAAAAACACATGTAGAGCTGATTCCCATCAGGCACCTGTACAAAGCTTCTGACAGCAGAAGAGTGTCCTTAATGTGCTGTGATGTGGCCCTAGAACTAAAGCCTGACAAGAGCAAGTGTGGAAGGTTTGAGCCTCAGCAGGAACATTTCTCAGACTCTTCTGACTAGGCTCGGGATGGCAAGTTTGGCAACCTCCAACAGTAGTGATTGCTGCTACACATACACTTACGTTGAATGCACAGCTGTTGTAACATTAGGCTATACTGAATCAGATATAAATGTGTCTCTTGCCTGCAAAGGGTTAATGGAGCCAGCATTTCTGAAGAAAAGCTCACTTGTAGCGCTGTGAGAACAAACAGCTGTTTTCCCCTCATTGTTGGAAATGGTGGTGCTGCTAAAATGGACTCATCAGAGCTAGGGAGACAAACTTTCAATAGTTCTCAGCCTGTGGTAGGGTTTTGAAGTACTATTCACTCTCCAGGCTCCTGTGGTTTCAGCCACATTAGCCTGTGTTTGTAGTGCTGTTTTGTCTATGAACAACCCAATCTCCTGAGATTTTATGCCAGCACAATTCATCTGAATCATGTGGCCAGTGTGACTGCTGAAAATGGCACCTCATTTGCTCAAATTATCTTTGCTTTACAGCACAATTGACAAAATCTCAGGACTGGGTGAAAGCTCAGAATCCAGCTGGACCATTCAAACAGGGGGCTGCAGGGGAGACCAATCCTCTTAAGAAGGGAAAAACAGCAATTTCTATTCCTAATAACAGTGGTGTTAGAGATTAGAGTCTCAGTCACCAGCAAACTCTGGCCTCCCACTCGTGCTCTTCAGAGATGTGCCTAAGACCCTCCCTGGTATGGGGATGTTATCAGATGTGCCCTGGCATCATTGTCTCAGCACACGCTGATGGGGCTCCGAGATGGTGACAGCTGCTTGTGTTGCTTAATCGGTGCTCGGGAAGGAGACTGAGAAGGCCCCAGTCTTGTTGGTGGGTACACAAACATTTGTTCTGAATCTGCTCAGGCTTCTGGAAACATTCAGAGCTAGATCCTGTTCAGCCTACCATGTGCCTGAGTGTACTTAGGCATCTACACATGATCCTATTCCACCCTGTTCAAGTTCTTTGAAAAAGAATGATCATGGCTTCTTTTGTAACACTCCTCTATCTTAGCTTTGAGACTAAATCACAAAAAACAGTGAGCAGGATTTTTGCATTATCTATTCTGTTGGGAGTGGCCAGAATCTGGGAGGTGATTGGCAGTAGGTGCACTCCAGGGAGGAAACAGAGAGTGAAGTACAAATCTGAATTGCTGAGCCTGGGATCTGGTTGGGAAATGGTCACAGATGCCATTTTCCTTTTATTAAGCTCTCTCCGTGAGGACAAGGAGGGGATTGTGTTTTTTCCTTGAGGGGATTACCAGTGGGTTTGACTACTGAGCAGGCATTTTCAGATGGCTCAGGGTGTTCTCTCAACTTCAAAAGGAGAGGAAAAATCTGAGCTTGAGAATAAATGGCCCTGAACAATCATGTCTCATCTATCTCCATCTCAATCTAAATGGTACAACTGAAAGCATATTTTGTTTTAATTGCATACTGCTATTGTTGCTTGTCATAGTGGGACACCCATGGAGAGACCTTGGGATCCCTCGCTGACATAGTCCTGAATAAAATAGGAAGCATGGTGTTCCATGTCAAACTGATTTCTTGCCCTTGGTGCTCTGTTTATCCCCAGTACACAGTCGACTTATTCTGTCTGATCCATCTGAAAAGAAGAAATAGTTTCCAGGAAGCTTTGGTCACCATTGTGTTCTGCTTATTGATTAGAGCATCTTCAAAGGCAGCGAGGTTGGACATGGCGAGTTATTCCCAAGGCTAGCTGGAGGCTGCAAACGCTATTTTCAATTAATGTCTCTTTTGGTAGGTCTAGCAATTTGCATCCATTCTGTTCGCCATCTCTTGGGTTGATTTTCATTAAATATTCTAGTGCATTAATTTGCTACCAAGAATCCTCACCAAAGTCACTCAATATTGAATTTGGGATCACAACCCTAGTAACCCAGTTCCAGGAGTTCTAGTCACCCAGATGTGAAGCAGTAGCACAGGTCACACGGTACCCAGCCAATTAAGCCTGGTACTGAGAATGATTCAGCTATTCATTCCATAAAGACTTGATAAAAATGTGATGCTCAAACCAAGAAAAAAATTCATATGAAGTTATTTGTAGGGAAAGGGACTTGTGCAGCTCAGGTTAACACCTCCTGGCTTGCCAGAAGGGAGTTTCAATCTGAGTAAACTCACATGTGAAATGAGTTGCCTGTCCCAGAGGATGATGAACTTTAGTATGGCAGTGGCCTGCTTAGGGGAGAATCAAGGACTAGACTAGCAAAGGTAGCATCAGGGGAGTCCAGGAGTGTAAGTCAGGCTTGAGGTGCCTGGTAGAGTTCCACAGGTGATGTAAGACTGCTCTACGTGGGTCCATGGATTAGACCTGAGGATCACTAGAAGGAAACTGTGGGAGCTCTACAATGGATTGAAGCAGCAGTATAACTTGTTGGGTGGGGAGATGAGTAGGGTACCAGCCCTGGTTGCCAATTTAGAGGGGATCTATGTGCCTGCTGCCACTACCACTGAAGCAGCCCGTGTTCAGGGAGCTTGCGCTGAGGCAGCAACAGCCCCTGTACAAGTAAGTGAGTAGTCACTTTTCCCTTCCCACTTTGGTTGTCCCTGTGCTGCCCAGGACACTAGAATTTTGAGTTGTGCCTCTGGATTGAAGCAACCAGGTGAGAAAACTGATGAGACATCCCTGCCAGGCTTAACAAGGTTCATCTGCACCCAGATGTGCAGAGTAGCATCTGGAATAGCTCATAGTGTGGGACAAGGAACATCTCTGCAGAAAACAAAGGAGAGATGAAGCAGGATTTGTTGATTTTTCTGCTATTTTTCAAATAACAACCCTGTAGGGGAAATCAATATGGAATCATGACCCATGTTGTCCTCTCTGCCTCTGCTTTTCTTGAAAGTAAAACCAGATTCCTCTGTGTAACCTACCGTGCTGCTCGCTAGTGCATTTTACTCTTGCTGGTTTTTTGGGTGCCTTCATCTCCTTTAGGGTTGACAGCTTGTTGTCCAGTCAGATGTCTTGGATGGTCCCTAGGGGTTCTCTCCTGCCATGTCTTGTTTGAATAAATATACTGTCAGGAGGATGGTTTTAAGTCCTGCCACCTTTGGTTCCCTCCTTCAATCTTACTGTCTGGCTTCCCATTTTGGGGCTCCGCTTCCCCTGCATCCCACCTTACAGCAACCATAGATGTTAGTTCCAGACCATAACTAAGACCAAGTTCGCTCATCACAGTAAAGGTTTTTTTTGCTTTGCCTTCTTAGGCTAGAAAAGTCCAGTTTGGATGGTGTACCATCCGGTTTCGGGCCATATGTTAACTGGCCTGTAATTTTACCTGTCCTGGATTACCTTGCTGCCAGGTACGCTCCTGTCTCTCTCTGGTTCTGGTTCACAGCAGCCTAAGGATTCTTCTCTCTCGCTCTCCTCAAGTTCATTGCTGTCCCATTCCCAGATGGCTGTATCTGGGATCCAATGCTTCATCCCAGGTAAGTACCTAGGCCCTGTTGGGCTTATATTATCCCTGCATGCCCCTTCTTGGGGCTGCCACCACATGCCCTTGGTGGGGCTACAAACAGCTCCAGGCTGCTCTAGGCCCTCTGAAGGGACTTACTTCCGGTCCTCCCCAATCCTTGTCCAGGGGGGATTTTATGCCCACTCCAGGGGGCTGGCTGGTGAGTTAGTGTTGGCACGCCACCATAAAGCACGTCCGTGCTGGTGCTGGTGCTGGCCCCAGCTCTCCCCCAGCCCGTTGCGGTTTCCCCTCTTCTGTCTTTGGTGCAACTTTTTTTTTCACCGCAGCCCCATTCTGGCTGCACTTCTGGTCTCAGGCAGCATCCTGCCGACTCTGCACCTCTCCTGGCTCTCCTTCCTCTGGTAAGTTTCTCTTTGTGCTGGTGTCCATGCCACACTCTGGCTTCATCCCCACTATCCATAACCTCTGGATGGCATTGAATAACCTCTCAACCAGAGGGTGTTGAATAACTTCTGAGTTTAACACTAGGCTGAGATTCCTTGTCCTGGATGGATTTATATTTTAAGAGTCTTGTCCTTCTCTGTTACCCTGATACAAACCTAGAATTGCTGGAGTCAGTGGATCCAATAGGAGATGGTTTTGTGGCTCCTGCATAAATCTGGAATGGTCTTGCCTCTGTGGAGTTACTCCAGATTTTCAGGGATGTAATTGAGGGAAGGTTTTGGCTACACTGTTAGATGCAGCCTCCTAACTAGTACCGCTGGCAGTTGCACACATCTGTGTAGGCTACTGTGCATACATGCATACAGCTCCCTATCTGTGTTCAAGAGTATTTGGCTGAGGGGGGTTGTTTTAACTCTCAGGACTTTCAGCCAGTAAAAATATGTGAGTGCTCACAATGCATCTATACCACATTTGTTGCAGTTTTTGTGCTGATCGTTCAGAATCGCCTTTTACTCCAGGGCTCCCGGTTAGACTGTCCAGAGCACACTGATTGCATCATCATTTGTGTGGCCAGTTCAACCACACAAACTGTCCAGGCTGTGGGTCAGACTCAGTGCCGTTGCTTCTGTACTATGGCTCTCAGCTGCTGTTGGGACCTGAGGTGCAAACTAGTCCCAAGAACTATTAACACAAAATCCTTATCACAGCTGCCCAGGGCAGCACTGCAGCTCAGGATTGCCACAGCACCAAACCTTACAGTTGCCCTTTTGTTCCAGTAGGCATGCTTCACCAGAGCTAGTAAGGGGAATAGCATTATGTCAGTCACTTGTTGCTACTGCTCTGGGACAGTCCTCCCCCTAGCCCCTTGCTCTGTGTGACATTTCAGGGCTGGAGCAAAGTCCTTCTTATGATTTGTATAGTCATCCAAACACCTCCACACCCTGCCCAGGGGAGTTTATTGCCACATATTTCATAACTACCTCAACATCTCCTCTCAGTATTTCTATCTGCACTTCTACAGTTGCATGCTGTAAATTCTTTATTGTAACTATAATTGCATGCATGTTTCTGGCCAAATTATACTAGGGGACTGGGAAGCAGTGGATACAGAATGAATCCTCCAATTGTGCTGACTGCGGAAAGATTATGAATAACAAATCCCCTCTCCAGCTCATATGCCTACCATCTCCTCCCCCATGACATCATGAAAATGAAAAACCCTCACCCACTTCCCTCTATCCAGAGAGAGTGGTGGAAGAACGAACGTGTCCAGAATCTATTGCATGGGTTTTATTTGCTTTTAATCTGATAGCTAAATTCTATTCTTCCCAAATTTAATAAATGAGAAGTTCCATCGAAGCCAGCCAGCCGGCACTGATGAAATCTTGATGGCCTCAGAAAATATTGCACTTTCATTTCCCCCCCCCCAAATTTCCCTGATGCTTATTCATTCTCATTGTTCTTCCCCCCCTCCTCTGCCCCCGGCCTCTTATTGGGCTGCTATTTTTTTCCTTTTTTAACTTTTAAACTTGTATTTGGGTCTGATTCAGATGAAATGCATTTATATGTTGATCAGTCCTTCAGTGGGCAACACTGGGCTTCTTTCCACATGGGCCTTGACTTGATGTGTGCAAGGGTTATTAACAAGCACTAGAGCACAGGTTCCAATTCTACCTGGACAGATCCCATTACCCACACACTGACTTTGTTGCTCTGTGGGGCCAGGATAACTCTCAGGATCTCAATATTGCACTGTTAGACAGGAGGGTGTGACACAATTGCACATATACAAACA
>NW_017729001.1:9701457-9707696 GCF_001723915.1 Gavialis gangeticus
CCAGAGGGCTCCAGGTGTTCTTACTGAGCATGTGCAGCCTTGGCACAATGGTGGGTTGCCTCATCTTTTGTTTCTTGAATGCTGAGGGTGTTTCCAAGGGCTGGGTCATTGGTCCAGGTATTGGTGTTGATGGTTCGGTCATTCAGAGGGAGCTATTTTTAGACCTACTGCCATTGTCTCCCAAGCACCCTCATTCATCCCCATTCATTTAGGAACCAACTTAACACAGGAGGCGTAGTATGAGTCATAGGTTACACAACCGGGCATGGGGATAAGATGGAGGCTTGACATTACAAGATGGAAACTTGACATGACTTATGCTAACTTACATATATAGGCCTAAAAGAGTAATCACACAATATAAAAGCAGTAAAAAAATCAATACAAACATAATAATTATCACTTAGAAAACAGTGGATATCTATATCAAAATAGCAGGGCACTTATTTGCAAAGAGGGGAGAGAAAAATAAAACTTACTACCTAAAATAAAATGTTAAAGCTTATCCTACATGTTAGCTTACTTATACTTATCTATAGGGAATAGAGAGGAACAGAAAAAGTCAGAAATGGTTGGGGAAGGGGAGGGGATGCATTTTAAAATAAATAAACCCCCCCCCCTGGGGGTTTTGCTATAACTTCATTAGGGCCTGGACTGGACAGCCCCTATTACAGGGGCAGATTGTGGTGCAGATCAAGTCATTGTACATATTTATGGCAGTGGTGATTTTTCTTGTTGGACGGTTAGGATTGTCACCCACAGATACATGACCAGATCATTTTAGCCTTTCCATTGTTTGTGAATTATTCTCAATCTACTGATTCTGATTTTGTTATTTTTACTTCCATGAGACGAGCACAAAACCTTGGCAGAAGCTTCTCTCTTTGTGTCATGCTGTCTTCCTTTCATTCCTAATGCACATGCTTAAATACAAGGATCTGGTAGAGGACAGAGACCTGGATTGGTGAATTTTTCCTTCTACTTAGCCAATGCCTTGTTTATATATCCTCCTTGCGCAGGAGAAATTTAGTCAAACTGCAGAAGTCAGTCCCCTTTCTGGGGTGTTTGGACAAAGCTAGCTTTTGAGAACTTGTTTTTTTAATTAACAATAAAGTCAGGGTTGTAACTGTTCTCCAAAGAACCCAATGTAGAAAGTGTATACTGTTAAATAAATATTAGTTGATAATATGACCAAGGTTCTGGCTACGGCCAGTGAAATGAAAATTTCTTCTATACCAGTATAAATCCAGAGTAACTCCATTGACTTCATTAAGGTTACTCTGGGTTGACAGCAGTGTAAATAAAAGAAGACTTTAGCCCAGTTTCTGAAGACCTTTGTTCTCATGGGTAGAAGCCCAAATTCAGCAAAAAAACTTAAGCATGTGCTTTAAATTAAGCATTTCTTTAAGTTCAAAGTTTAAAGGTGTACTTAAATGCTTGGCTGGACTTCTCAGGCCTTGGTGAAGATTGCTTACATAGAAGCCACAGCTTCTGCTGAATGGAGCTGAGACTGGGATCGCTCAATGCTTCTGAGAGTCAGTCATTTCTGTATATGAATGAGACTTAGCAGAGTCCTCTGTGGGGAGCACCTGAGCTATCATAGTGCTGGACGGCTTCATCATTCTGTTTGAGATGCTTGATGATTGCCTTCTACCTACCCCATCTCCGCTGCCACTGTGGGAGTTCGAGACCTCTAAGGCCTGGGGAAAGTCCTGTCATTTTCACTGAACTACAGAGAATGCAAATTCCATCTGACATCAGCAATGCTGCCATCTGGTTTGGAGTTGTTATTCCATGGTTTCCTCTCTCCATATGGCCTTTTTATTCCAAGGCTATTCCAAAAATAGACTTTATAAACAGAGGAGCTGGTTCACAAGGCTCTGAAAATAAATTGCTTCCAAAAAAGAGGAAGAAGTACACGGAATTGTTTAGCCATCCCAATGTCTCTTAGATTCCCTCTGCCAGCCTAAAAATTACTTTGCTAACCCCCAAGGAGCTACAGGTTTAGACAACCTCTGGGTTTCTCCCTGAAATTGGATTTTGAATGGACTCTTCCCTTCCCTTCTAATCTGCTCTCTGCTCTATTATGTCGAAGCAGGTATCCAGGCTTGTCTCAGTGTTTGGAAGATAAGATCATGCAGTACCTGATGTGTCTGTCTGTAGCAGAAAGCCCCCTTTGTACATTTCCCTCCTGGACATTGATATAACAGAAGCCCCTTCTTGCCTGCACCTCCTTGCCCCCATTTTGTGCATTTCTTTTTCCTTCTAAGTATTAGCAGAGACCTAACACACTTATTGCATGGGTGTGGCAAGGCTCAGAACAAGCCAGAAAGCTGAAGTGGCTCCCTGTAGGAGAAACCTAAAAACTACATCTATACATCAATTAAGCTCAGTGTCACTAAAGAAAACAAAAGAACCAAAATATCCGCTTCAAAGACTGTAAATATATCCTAGTGCTAACCTATCTCACTTACTGTCCCCAGTAACCTTTGATCCTCACTATTTCACATTGCATTTTTATATATTTCTAACAGTGCATTTTTATATTTCATTTGTCTCATCTTTATCATTGCATTTTGTATTTTATATTTTATACTCCTAAACCCTTAAGGCATGTATGCCCTGTAGAATGAATTTACACCCTGGACAATTGTTAAAAACTGCATTGAAATTGTAATTGTAAAGTGATAACATCTTCTATATTGGATGGTCCCTTGAGTGAATGCAAGTGTATGGTGATCAGTAGGTAATTAAATGATAACAGCCTAGCCAAAGGAACTTACCATTACAAAACTCTACTATACAAGCCATTTTAGGCTAATCAAGCCAAGGAACTGAGTCCTGGAACTGAGCACCCACCTTATTGACTATCCCTGTAACCCATGACAATATGGCCAGTAAGTCAATAAGTCAAGGGTGGACTCCTGAAAATTCAGGTAACAGCAAGCAGAGACCCCTGTGACTAACAGCTGTCATATACTACTCAAAACCCATGTGGGACTGCAACCTCTGGGTTGGGCAGCCAAGATGATGCTGGGGGATCACGCAAGTCTTCCAGAAAGGAATAAAAGGCAGTGAAGCATGACCCTCAGTGGTGCCCTCTCATCCAGTACCTGACCTACGGAGACAGAAGGACAAGCAGGCAACCCCCTTCTGGAGAAGATATTGCCTTGAAGGAAGCTGACCATCAACAGCAGACTCCAGGGCCTCAGACAGGTAGATATACTGACACCAGTGCTCTTGCAATCACTACAGCAGCAATTATACACTATGCTATATGGGTTTAAATGACATGGGTTTGAATGAGTGAGAGAGTGTGTGTGCGCGCGCGGGCACATGTGCGTGCACACGTTAAGGTGACCAACAACACTCATAACTCAAAGTTTACATTTATGATTTTATTAGTAACTTCACATCCCATCCAATAAACTAGAATTTATGATGATCCTCAGAGTTGGTCCTTTGTAGCCAACATGTTTAGGAGGATAGAATTCCTTGTTGGTAAGGCAACATCACTAAAGGTAGTACCAGCTTACTACTGATGCTGCATAGGTATTTGCTGTTCCCATGTTTTAATTGGTCTGTTTTAATGGCTCATGGTCTAGAAGATGTAATGAACAGCTCAAAAGTTTGCCTCTGCCCTGAACTCACCTACTTGGATTTCTACCAGCACCCAGTGTGCGTCTCACTTTGGAGGAGAGCAGTGCTAACGAATGGTGTTCCTATGCTGCATCAGGCAGAGGAGGATGCACATTATAGTTAATTTAGTACTGGGGTGCCTGAAAGTAGAAGCTGTAAAATTCCAGTTTTCTAGAATGTTGCCCATCAGAGCTGCAACAGAGCTGTAGTCTAAAGCAGGCTAGTCTGCTGCCTCTGTCTGTGTGGGGGGGTGGAGGGCGGGGGGGAAGGATGTGGTACAGTTGGAGGTATGACTGCAGCATGAGCAGGCCTACCTCTACTAGCTTTAACCTGCTGAGCCCAGGTCCCTTCAACACAGGTTATACAAGCCTGTCTGGGAGCCTGGGCACTTCTGAGGTGGGGAACCAGTGCTAATGCCTGTGCTGCCAAAGCTTCATTGAATTGATAATTCAGTTGAGGTTAAGCTTGATTAAAATGCCCCCCTCCCTCCAGGCTACTCACTTCTCTTGCCATCCTCTTTCTGCCTGGTGCTGAGTCATACAGGGCACCTATCTTGTGTCAGAAGGGAGAGCAGAGATGAGCTAAGGGTGTTGCTGTGGTTGGGTGGTGTTAATGGGTTTCATCAAACAATTGAGTGATCTATAGCAGTAGTTCTCAACCTTTTTTGTACCAGGACTCATTTGTAAACATTGATGGCCAGTCCTGACCCAGTGCCCCTCACTCCCAGTCCACTGCCCCTGCCTCCACATCCCAGCCCCCCTGTGTGTGGGGTAGGAGGTGAGGGTGTGGTGGGGGATAGGTGGCCCCGATGCGGAAATTCAGACAGGATCACTGTTTGGCTGTCAGAAGCACTTTATTTTGCCATGGAGAAAAGCAAGGGGCAGCTAGTTCTCAACAAAATCAAAGCACAGACTTCTTTATATACTGGTAAGTCACATACAGATCAACCCGCCCCGTAACATATTCTTGGCAGTCTGACAGCGACTCATCGTGGTGTCTTGCTGAACCAGGCGCATTTTCTCAAGCTGTCTCCTGTTAAGCTTATCCTGAAGGCCTCCGTGTTGTTCCTGCTCGGCTTCCACCAACATCTCCCACCCTGTCCTGACATGTATCCACTCCTTTCAGTACTTTCCCATTCCTCATCGTTCCCCCCTTGTAAGCGCTTGTGCTTACACCTCTATATTCATAAAGCCTTTGACATTTTCTTGTCATTCGCACTCATAGGCCACCTCCCTGAGCACCATCATCTGCAGCTCGGTCTTAGAGAGCCTAGAAACACTCTGGGCAGTTTTTGATAAACAACAGTGTAAGTAACACAGAAACATTAGGATAATAATGAAAACGGCAAAAATGCATAATAAACTCAGAATACACCATTTTAGCAGGGATTTCAACCATCCCCCTACATCTGGTAGCCACCCCCACCAATCAAAGGGTTTCTCCTCTGCAACCGCATGGATCACCTGCAACTGCCTTCTTATGGTGCAGAGGTCCTTTTCCACTCATTCGTGCTGATCGATCCAGGCACAGCAAGTATGGTTCACAACTGCACATACCCCTCCTTGGGCGGCTAGGAGATAATCCAAAGCCATATGGTTTTCGGTAGCCACCTGCCCTATCTGGGTGATTTCATGATTAAGAGCTCCTAAAGCATTGGCGCTGGCATTAAAAAAATCCTCCATAACTCCTGAAATGTTTACAATGGTTCTTTCTAATTCAGCTACCCCCAACCAAGGGAGAAATGTCCTGGTAAATTGATGGAATCTGGTGGGCCAGCAAACCAGTGGGTTTTCAACAGCTCACCTATGTCTGGGCAAACCAGGTGGGAGATTAGACACCTCATGTCGAGAGAGGCTTGGGTGTAAATCAGACTCCAGGATGATTCTCCCCAGGGTACAGGTGCCGACCCAATGCCAGGGCAAAATCTTGTGGGCATCATTCCCACATTGCCAGAACAAGCCTGGAGCGGCTATAGTGCTGAGGCCCCTACAGGTTGTCCTCCCAATTTGGCATTTCCAATTGACCTGTAAGGTATAGGAAGGGGCACGTTGGCTCCCCACTAACCTGTATTGAGATATAGATTGGTTACAGGAAGTAGAACCTAACAACATGTAAAATTTGGGCCCGTTCATTACCAGACTATGAGTATCTTCCAGGGTTTTATGGATAGTGAGAGACCCGTTGGTACACTGAAAGGACGTGTTTCCCAGCAGGATCCCAGATGTATTATGGGAGCGATAATCAAAGGTTACTCGGCATTTGAGGTAGTGCCACACTGAGTAACCAGCTTCTCTCATCCTACCACTCCCATTGGACCTATAATAGAGGGCTGCTTCAAGTCTAGAGGATGGTCTCCAGCTATCTCGAGTCTTTTTCCACCATTCAGGGATCAGATCGACTGCTGCGTTCTGTTAGAGTGGGAGGAAAATTTGACAAAGCTAGTATTGGTACTGTTTCCCCAATCCTCAAGGGGAATCAGTACCCCAAGCATTGGGATTCCTCTGGCTGGGTGTGTAGGCCCATGTATGCACACCCAGCGGTTCGTAAGGTTGTCTGCACTAGCAATGCTCTGCCCCAGGAACATAATACTATTCTCCTCC
>NW_017729001.1:9712696-9739353 GCF_001723915.1 Gavialis gangeticus
CCTATGTCTGGGCAAACCAGGTGGGAGATTAGACACCTCATGTCGAGAGAGGCTTGGGTGTAAATCAGACTCCAGGATGATTCTCCCCAGGGTACAGGTGCCGACCCAATGCCAGGGCAAAATCTTGTGGGCATCATTCCCACATTGCCAGAACAAGCCTGGAGCGGCTATAGTGCTGAGGCCCCTACAGGTTGTCCTCCCAATTTGGCATTTCCAATTGACCTGTAAGGTATAGGAAGGGGCACGTTGGCTCCCCACTAACCTGTATTGAGATATAGATTGGTTACAGGAAGTAGAACCTAACAACATGTAAAATTTGGGCCCGTTCATTACCAGACTATGAGTATCTTCCAGGGTTTTATGGATAGTGAGAGACCCGTTGGTACACTGAAAGGACGTGTTTCCCAGCAGGATCTCAGATGTATTATGGGAGCGATAATCAAAGGTTACTCGGCATTTGAGGTAGTGCCACACTGAGTAACCAGCTTCTCTCATCCTACCACTCCCATTGGACCTATAATAGAGGGCTGCTTCAAGTCTAGAGGATGGTCTCCAGCTATCTCGAGTCTTTTTCCACCATTCAGGGATCAGATCGACTGCTGCGTTCTGTTAGAGTGGGAGGAAAATTTGACAAAGCTAGTATTGGTACTGTTTCCCCAATCCTCAAGGGGAATCAGTACCCCAAGCATTGGGATTCCTCTGGCTGGGTGTGTAGGCCCATGTATGCACACCCAGCGGTTCGTAAGGTTGTCTGCACTAGCAATGCTCTGCCCCAGGAACATAATACTATTCTCCTCCCATGCCCCAACTAAAACTCTTGGCATGAAGCAGAGTGAAAGAAAGGGCAACATTTCAGGGCCTACTCGAGTGGGGTCCCAAATGCTGCTATCACTTAGAAATTTGGAGGGCTACCCTTGACTAAAACTTCGGCCTTCAGCACACTACCATCAATAAAATGCTGACCACAAGAATACAAAACAGCGCTACCCCCTGGGGAGTTTCTAAATCTACGTAATTATCCATGACTTCCCAAGGGTTAGTGTGATTCATACTAAATTACTAAAGGCAATTCAACACATAGAACAAAAGTTCATAGCCTCAAGTAAAACTTGGCTAGCCGTGCAGGCTATTTTTTGAGATTTCATTGTCTGATCTTCACTCACAAGGAACCTCTTCGAGATTTCATTGTCTGATCTTCACTCACAGGGAACCTTCTGGATCTTCATGGAGGTATTGCTGGTGAGAGAAGCCTTCCACTCCGTCAGGGCCGTTATCTTCTTGCAGTTGGAGGTATGGACCCAAGCAGAAACCTCGGCAACTTTCACAGCAGTTGGGGTGGTTAGTAGGACCTGGAAAGGCCCCTTGCACCGAGGCTGCAGGCAGTCCTTCCTCTGGTGGACCTTAATCAGGACCCAATCTCCTGGTTGGACCAGATTGACAACAGAGTCACCATCTAGAGACTGATGTTGTGCTGTGGCTTTAACCTGCAACGAGATAACCTTGAGGGCCTTGGTGAGCCCTTGGCAGTAGGTTAATGAAAAATCATGGAGGTGAGTCAGGTGTTGGGGTGGAGGTGCAGCGAGTCCCCTCATGGGTCAACCCGTAACAATCTCAAAAGGGGTCAGGCCTAA
Organism: Gavialis gangeticus; assembly: GCF_001723915.1. NCBI lineage: Eukaryota > Metazoa > Chordata > Crocodylia > Gavialidae > Gavialis > Gavialis gangeticus. Next base: position 9,714,328 of record NW_017729001.1, read on the forward strand.
GGACCTCTGAACAGAATTTTGGATTTGGAAAAGTACCAGTGGAAGGGCCTCTGGCCACTTTAGACCAGTTTGCTCACAAGTTTTCGCTAGGTGAAGCTTAATGTCAAAGTTTTTCCGTTCCACTTTACCCCCACTCTGAGGATGATTTGGGGTGTGGAGCTAGTATTGGATAGAAGGGACCTTGCAAACATGTTGGACCACCTGCCCAACAAAATGGGGGCCACGGTCTGAGTCCAGGGAAAGGGGTAGACCGAAGCGGGGCAACAGGTCAAAAAGCAGCTTTTTGGCCACAGTGAGGGCATCAGCCCATCAGCAAGAGTATGCCTCAGGCCAGTCACTAAAAAGACAGACAATGACCAACACGTACTTCCAGGGTCCCGACCTGTGCAACTCGACGAAGTCCATCTGGAGATGGGAAAAGGGGTAAAGATCTAAAGGTCTGTGGAAAGCATGTGGCCAGCGGGGTGGTCAGCCAGGATTGTGTTGTGGACACTGGCGACAAAAATGGGCAGCCATGGCGGAAAAACCTGGGGCATACCAATGGCGGTCAACTTCAGCTACCATCCTCTCTTTGGCCAAATGGGCCACTGAGTGGGCCATTTGAGCCAAGAGGGACAGCAGGGCCCTGGGGGCTACAAGGCAACCAGACGGGTGCCGCCACAAGGAGTTGGAGTGGAGAAAGCAGCCCATGGAGATCCAGGCGTCTTTTTTGGCATCTGGGGCAGCATCCTGGAGAAAGGAAAGGTCAGGGAAGACAGGGGAAGTGAGGTAGAGAGTGGCCTGAAGGACCGGAGCCAAGCGTTCTGACAGGGCGGCAGTCTTGGCCGTGGCATCCACCCTATCATTTCCCAGAGACACAGGATCATCAATAGCAGTGTGCGCTTTGCACCATAGAACAGCAAGGGTGGAGAGAAGGAGAATAGCATCCAGGAGAGCAGTAATAAGGCGATGGTGAGAGATGGGAGTCCCAGCAAAAGTAAGAAAACCTCGCTGTTTCCAGATCTGTCCAAAAGAATAGCAGACACCAAAGGCATAGCGAGAGTCTGTATAGATATTAGCAGCTTGTTCAGCAGCAAGGTAACAGGCATGAGTGAGAGCAATGAGTTCAGCAGCTTGAGCACTAGTAACAGAAAGAGAAGCGGATTCAATAACAGTATGATCGGAACAGACAGCATAGCCAGCTTGGAGAATACCGTGATTATCTCGAAAACAGGAGCCACCAACGTAGAAAATGAGGTCAGGGTTAGTCAGAGGGGTATCGGAAAGATTAGGATGGGGAAGAGAAACAAAGTCCACAAGCTGACTGCAGTCATGGGGTTGGCCGTCTGAGGGTGGAGGAAGAAGAGAGGCAGGATTGAGGGGATCACAGTGGACAAGGGTCATGTGGTCCGCAGCCAAGAGAACCACCTTGTAGTGGGTTAGACGGCCAGGGGACAAGTGCTGAGTCCCGCGCTGGAGGAGGGTGAGGACAGCATGCGGGACAGCAACAGTAAGGGGGTGCCCAAGGACAAGGTTGTTGGTTTTAGAAATCAGCAGAGCGGCGGCAGCAACAGCGCGGAGACAAGGTGGAAACCCAGAAGCGACTGGGTCAAGGGAGGCACTATAGTAAGCAATAGGATGGTGCGGGGAGGGTCCGAAAGGCTGAGTCAAGACACCAGAGGCAATGCCCTGGTGTTCGTGGCAGAAGAGAGTGAAAGGCTTAGAATAGTCAGGCAAACTGAGAGCGGGGGAAGAAGAAAGGGCTTGTTTGAGGTGACAGAAGGCAGATTCATGGACGTCTTCCCAGGGTAGCAGGTCAGGGGAAGAGTCACAGGGGAGAAGGGTGAGAGGTCTAGAAAGTCCAGAATAATTAGGAATCCACTGCCGGCAGTAGTTGGCAGCACCTAGGAAACCACAAAGTTGGCATTTAGTCTGCGGGCGTGGAAGGGACAAAACAGCAGAAAGATGATCAGGAGACAGGTGACGGGTACCGTGAGAAATAGTGTAGCCCAGATAGGTAACAGAAGTCTGACAGAATTGGAGCTTAGAGCAGGAGGCTTTGTGGTGCTGCGCTGCAAGTTGTTCTAAAAGAGCGACAGAGTCAACTTGGCAATGAGGGAGGGTATCCGAACAGAGGAGCAAATTATCCATGTGTTGGACTAGCACAGAATCATGAGGCAACTGGGCTGTAGCGAGGTCAGACTTGAGAAGTTGGCTATGTATGGTGGGTGAGTCACGAAATCCTTGAGGCAGACGGGTGAAGGTGTATTGCCGGCCCTGGTAAGTAAAAGCAAAAAAATATTGAGAGTCAGGGCGAACTGGTATAGAAAAAAAAGCATTACAGAGATCCACCAGAGAAAAATAAAGAGCAGAAGCATTTGAGAAAGTACAATGGTGGGGTTGGGTACCACAGCTGTCAAGGGTATCACAAAATTATTAATAGCATGCAAATCTTGAACAAAACAATAAACTGGCAATGCCTCAGGTGTACACTTCTCCTTCTTTTGGACTGGAAGGATCGGGGTATTACAACAAGAACAGGTAGGTACAAGGACACCCTGGTCTAGGAGCAATGCTTCTGGAGGCAGCAACTGATAGCGGGTATTGCAGGATCGATGGGGGAGACACTCCTGATTTAATCTTGATAGAAACTGGGATGGCACACTTGAGAAGTCCCACATTAGTTGTGGAGTGGGACCAAAAGGACTCAGGAAGGTGAGCCAATAGTTCCTGTTGTAACAAGGAAGAATTGGGCTCGGGTTCCTGTTTCATTAGTGTCATCATCAAGGCAGGAATTTGGGTCTGGGGTAATGTGAGGAAGACCCCGTCTGGAGAACAGTGAACTGTTGCCTGCAGTTTGCAAAGGAGGTCTCACCCCAACAGATTTACAGAGGCACAAGGACTCAGCAAAAAGGCATGTTGCTCAGTAAGGGGACCCAAGATAAATGAAAGCGGCTGTGTAACGGGGTGGTCAGTGGGTTGATCCCCATACCTACAGCAGTGATTACTTTACCAGGGAACTTTAGAAACAAAACCAGAGCTAAGCATAGACAAAGAAGCACCGGTGTCGACAAGAAAAGGAACAGTTTGTCCTCCCACAGTAACAGGTATCGTAGCATCAGAAAAGGTAAAAAGTAAAGGGGCTAGAGACTCTGGGTCTTCTCGGCTGTCCTAATACTGATTTTCAACTCCGAAGAACTGGAGAGAAGCTGGTCCGGGCGATCGAGCTCAGTGGGTGCCTGGCTGAAATGGAGGGACGCTAGCTGACAGTGGGGACCCCCGGGGTTTATTTGGGCACTCATTCTTCCAATGGCCTTTTTGCTTACGGTAGCAACAGACATTGTTGGGAATATCAGAGGGACCGGGTGGTCGGGCCGAGCGAAATGGTCCCGCAGGGCGCTGTGGTCTGACACCACCCTGGAGATCTCTGATTTGCAAAGCCATCAGTTTGTCCCTGAGCCTTTGATTTTTGCTGTTGGGCTTTAGTATAGAAGTGAGTGGCAGGAGCCAAAACTTCAGTGAGGGGTTTAGTTTCCCATCCATTGCAGGCTGGAACTCTGCCAGTCTGCAAGGGAAAAGCCATGGTTTCCCATGTTTTTCTCCTTTAAAGGAGAACCCATTTTTAAAGGTTGTTGATTTATTTTTAAAGTTTGTTCATGACTCTTTCATTTATTTTTGTGACCGACTTCTGGGTTGCAACCCATGGGTTGAGAAATGCTGATCTATAGGCTATTGCTGTGGTGTTGGCCCTGCTAACCAGATGCTCCCCATAATCCCTCTCCAGCTTCCTGGTCTTCGCTGAAATTGCCTGGATTTTGCTCATCAATGCTTAGAACATTCCTGACATTTTTTGATTACTTGGCTGCAGTCTTCCAGGTTATCCTGTTACAGATAGACAGGCAGAACCATGGCCTCAAGGTGACTAAGAACCTCTCTTTTCTTGGACAACAGCCTTCTCACATTGTTTCTTCCCCACGTGTCCTTCATTTGAGTTGTTGATTTGTCCTCAGCTGACCTGGGGTATGGACAATATGAGTTCTGTGCCTGGCTCAGCCACTAGTCTGCCAATGGCCTTGGACAGACCACTACCCATCCCTGTGCCTTGGTGTTCCCATCTACAAAATGGGGATAATGGCACTGACCGTCATTGTAAAGTGCATGGGATCTCCTGATGAAATATGCTGGCTAGAGCTGGCATTTATTTTTTTATTCTCCTTTTCTTACTGTGCTGCTATGTAGACTGGGGGTTACACTTTATACACACCCTGCCAACTTGCTTTTGGAAGAAAAGGCTACAAGCTGCTTTCCTGGTACACCAGCCAAATGCCCCTCATGCTTCTTTAGTGCTGGACTACTTCAGCTCAAGCCTGGTCCCAGGATCACCTTCTTCTTCCTGATGATCTAAGCAGCTACTCTGGCTTGTCTCAGGGTAGCTCAGGCTGCAAAAGTCACAACAGGGTCTTTGGGCTGCAGTGTTTCCTAGGGGAGCAATCATGATTCAGAGAGATAACAGCTAATGAGGCTCTGAGGGGACAAGACTTGCAGTGTTGGCACCACGGTCCTGTCTGCTATTCTAGACACAGCCTTCTGCCTGGGGCACACAGCATCTCTGAGATTGTTATTGATTTAGGGGCTGATCCAGCTCTCACTGGAGTCAATGGAAAGGCTTTTATTGATTTACATGGGAGTAAAATCATGCTCCTAGTCCATGAAGCATCCCTGTCTCTCTATCCCTCTCATTTCAGTTGTTAAATGTGTGCATTAGCAGCTGAAGGTGATGTGCAGGGGCTACCTCTGTGAGCTCTCATTGCTTGCGTGCTCCCACACATTCACCCTTTTAGACTGTCAGCTCTGTAAGCTGTCATTCACTGCAGGTTTGTATAGCACCTAGTGCAGGTGCCTACCTGATATTACAATGTAATAAAAGTATTAGTGCTTAGACAGGGACATCACCCTGAGATAGCAAAACAGGGGTCTGGGCTGTGTGAAATTCTGCCGGCTATTTTATGTAGACGCTGTTTCGAGCTCGAAACAGTGAAATCAAAATGAAACAGAGGGCTTTGAAACAGCCTTGAAATGAAATGAGGCCAGTCCAAATGTTCTGAAAGTTTTGAAACCTTTCAAGTTTCGAAGCAGTAGCCCAGCCAGGTGGCAGAAGGCAGGGGAGAGCCAGGGCTGCACACCCAGTGGCTCCATGCACCCCATGTGGCTCAGCCCAACAGGGAGCCCTGGCTGTCCTCGCCTCCTAGCTGCACTCCCTGGGGCTGGTGGAGCCGATCGGAGCACAGCGCTGGCTCTGCCTACCTACTGACGCCAGGCTGTGCTCCAGTTGGCTCCACCAGGCCCATGAAGCTCAACCTGGTGGCGGGAGGCAGGCAGAGTTGGGGCTTCACTCTACCTCCTGCCACTGAGATGAGTTCCACAGGGCTGCAAGCTGCTGGGAACCCAGCTCGGTGGAGATGGGTGCAGCACAGCCCCCGGGCTGCACCCGCCTGCCTACTCCAGGCTTCAAGCGGCTGGAAACCCAGCCCAGCGCAGACGCTTGAAGTCCAGGGCAGGTGGGTGGGGTACAGCCCAGGGGCTGCGCTGTGCCCGCTTGGCCCAGGCTGTGTTCCCAGCTGCTTGAAGCCTGATCACTTCAAGTTCCCAGCTGCTTGAAGCCTGATCGCAGCGCTGGGGAGGGGAACTCAGCTGGACTGAGTTCCCTTCCCCAGGCCGATTAAAATGTTGAAATAGCATCGAAACAGTGAAACCATTTTGACAAAATGGAATGGATCGGTGTTTTCAAAATGAAACAAAACTCGAAATGAAACACTGTTCTGTTGAAACGGATGTCAAAGCAGAATGCTCCTGTTTTGCAGAGCCCTGCTCTATAGTGCTACATATTGCATGAATAAGAAAAGTATAGACAGTCCCTAATCAGGGAGTAGGAATCTAAGTGCAGGGCAAGACACAGAAGAGGGATAAACAAATTTGGAGGTCTGGGGTGAAGCCTAAGAAAACATTAAAGTCCATCATATATATAGTAGGGCTGTGCGAAACAGCACTGTTCCGTTTTGACTTCTGTTTCGATGGGACAGTGTTTAATTTTGAGTTTCATTTTGTTTTGAAACCACTGTTCCATTTTGTTTTGTCAAAACTGTTTCAACGCTGTTTTTATGTTTTGCCCGTAGGCTATAATGAGGAACCACGAAACTGCCTACAACTTCGTCATTTGCCTGATTTGGATGAACCTTGCGGGGATGGTAGCCCCTTCTGAGGCCATGAACCCTGCCAAATTTCAAGGAGATAGGTGCAGGCGTTTCTGGGAAACTGCACTTCAGGCTGCTGACAAGCAAAACTCGTGACATGCGTGACTGTGTGTGTGTTAAGGCACGCCCTTACTGGTGCTGGGGCCTCTACATGACATGGTAGTGTGCCCCAATGAGGTCTCCTCCTCCCCTACAGCCTCAGTCCAGTCCACCACTTTAAATGACAAAGGTAATAAAATAACTTAGTGAGCACTAGCACAGCAGCATCTCAGGCAGCCAACCTGTCACAGAGCCTTTCCTTCCTCTCCTGCAGGAGCTTCTTCTTCAGCATGTGTCTTAAGGTGTGCCCTCACTGTGTGATTGTGTGTGTGTTAAGGTGCGTCCTCACTGGCACTGGGGCCACTACAGCATATGGTAGTGTGCCCCACTGAGGTCTCCTCCTGCCCTACAGTCTCAGTCTGGTCTACCACTTTAAATGACAACAGGTAATAAAATAACTTAGTAAGCAGCACAGTAGCACCAGCAGCATCTCAGGCAGCCAAACTGACAGAGCCTTTCTTTTGTCCCCTGCAGGAGCTTCTTCTCTAGCAGCTTCCAGGGAACTTTCCCTGCCAGCCCCAGCCCTGGGGCTTAGATGTGCCCAGGATCCTGCATCCTTCTGGTCAGATGCTAGGGGTGTTGGTCTAAGGATATGGCACTGACACGGCCCTTTCCTTTTGGTCAATTTAATTTGGTATGTTTTAGAAGACAAACTGAACAGTTAGTTACAGAAATATATCTTAGCAAGGTTTCGGGTTGAAAAACCCTGTCAGGGTTGCAGTTGGTGTGTGTGCAGTTCCTGGATGAAAGAAATAGTAAAGAAGTCAGAGGCTGGCATGCAATGCAGGCAAGAAAGCCAGTCAGTGAAAATGGAAATGGGAGGCATAAGGGGGTGAGGGATTGGGGCGGGGAGCGGGATGTAGCAGTGCAGGTAAAAGTGGAGAGGTACCTGGGAAGTCAGATGTCCGGCAGTTTGTAGTGTGTCACAATTCCAAAGTCTATATTGAGTCCATGAGTTTCTGTACCTACTACCTGGGAGGCTGATGAAGTGAAGCTCATAGGTTTATCTGTGAAAAATGGTTTGTAAATTCCCTTTCAGGATCAGGCCTGAGAGACTGGAGACAGAGTGGGTTTTTTGTGAGAAATGTGTACTCATGGGTAGTTGGGTAGTCTTATCTTTGATGGATTCTGGTGTGCAGTTTGTGGGGTACAGGAGATTGTTGGCAGGTTTTGTGTTTAGAGCTGTAGGAAGTTGGCTTCTGGTGATGAGGTTAGGTTAGCAAGGTTCGATGCTTGTTTGAATTTACAAACCACTTTTCACAGTTATGAACTTCACTTCATCAGCCTCCTAGGTATGGGAAGTCATGGACTCAATATAGACATTGGATATATGACACACTACAACCTGCCGGACATCTGACTCCCCAGGTACCTCTCCACTTTTACCTGCACTGCTAGATCCCCCTCTCCCCCCACCCCAGCCTGTCCTTCACCCCCTGATGCCTCCATTTCCATTTTTACTGAACGGCTTTCTTGCTTGCATTGCATGCCAGCCTCTGGCTTCTTTACTATTCCTTCCATCTAGGAACAGCACACACACCAACTGCAGGTGCTTCCTCAGCCTGACAAAGGGTTTTTCAACCTGAAACCTGGCATCCCAGGCAGCTAAGCTGAGCTCACCTTGAGCCTCACAACTCCACTGCAACCAGCAAGCCTCAGGCCTGTCAAAGGCGTGATGGGTCTGGGCTTCCATACAGGGAGGGCACCACCTTCAATGCTAGTAGTAGCCTTTGTTGTCTAATACTCCTGAGCTGCTGGAAGATAGCTCAGTAACTGTCAGACCCCAAGGCAGAAAGCAGGTCAGTTCAAACAATGCTGCCTTTTATGTTGTTTGTCCATCCCTACTCCAGAGCACTGGGATTGGAAGGGACATTAGGGAAGGATCACAGTCATTGGCCATATACACAGTCAATATGAGAGCAGTCCTTCCCCCCTCTTCCCCTTCCCTCTCCTTACTTTTTGTTTCTCTGCAAGCAAGCCCAGTTTGAGCTTCGAACCTTGAAAATGTTTCAAAACTTTCAACAAGTTTTGACTGCCCTAATTTCATTTTGAGGCTGTTTTGAAGCCCTTCATTTACTTTTGATTTCGCTGTTTGAAGCTTGAAATGAGTCAAAATAGTGTCGAAATGAAACAGCCAGTGAAATTTCACAGAGCCCCAATAAATAGGAAAGTCATTACAGGTGGCTGCTGGCCCAGCCAAAGGAAGACACTTGTCTTTTGGTGTTGGATGGTGCTCAGGGGTCCATTAGACAAATTCCATGGTCAGGTGACCATGATCAGGAATCTGGGCTCTAATCCCCATGTATAAACACAGAATGAGTTATTTTCCCTCCCTGAGCTCTTTATTTTTCCTTCTTACCCATTATCTTGTCTATATACTTGGCTCTTAGAAGTAGGAGTGTGTGTTTGTACAGTGCCCAGCACAAGGGCCCTCTTGTAGTGGCTGTAACACAAGCATTCAACTATACCAGTGTAGGAAACAGAAGTGGAACAGACCTCTCAGGCTGCTACATGGGCTGACAGGGCCTGGGCCAATTAGGGGCCCCTGGGTGCTTGGGTTCTCATGAGAAGCAGTGGGTTTCCCCTTGCAGGTGGATAGCATTCCAGCCTGCAAGGGGCTGCTTGAGGCTGTCGGGAGTGAGATGCAGGGGGTGCCGCTGCATGCACATGACCTGGAACACAGCCAGGCAATGTGGAGAGCAGCTCCTTGCAGATAATTGTATGGGGGGAAAGGGTGTGTGTGGGGGCAGATCTAGGCCCCCAGGGTGAGGGAGGGAGTGGGACAGGTGCAGGGGCAGAGGCTGGAGCTAGGGGCACTTGCCCAGCCGGGGCTGTGCATGGGACCTGGGGCCAGAGTAGGAAGCAGGAGCCATGGGCAGCTCATCCAGGGGGGCAAGGATGGCTCCCTGCCACTGCACACACCACCAAGGGGAGGCATGAGGGGGGCATGTACTCCCCCAGAGTTGTGCGTGGGGCAGATGCAGGCTGCCCACTGCAGGTTCAGGGCTCTCCACTCTGCTGCCTTTGCCCCAGAGAGCCCTAAGCCTTCAGCGAGGAGCTTGCATCTGCCTTTGGCCCACTTGGCTCTGCTCTGACAGTGGTAGGGGTGGGGGGGCAGGGGGGAAAGGCGGGCATGTGCCACCCCAATCCCAGCCTGGCCAGGTCCACCCAGCCTCCCCTGCGGACCTGGGTGATGCCAGCCTCTTCCAGGTGGGTGTGGGGGGAATATAGCCACTTCAAAATTTGCCTTAGCTCCCACTGTAGCCACCTCTCTTAGCACCACTGCCACTGCCCACCAGTCCCACGCAGCTAAGCCTGCCCTGCTCCCAACCACTCCAAGTCCAGCCCTGGCCCAGCCCTCCCACCAGGACGAGGCTGGCACTCCCCCTACCAGGAGTGCTGTACCTTTGCAGGCTGAGCTGCATGGGGTGGGTGGGCAGTGGCAGCAGCTCTGGGAGGGATGGCTATGGGGGGGCTAAGTCAAATTTTAATATGACTACAGCCCCCCCAAGCTCCTCTCTAGCACCACCCCTGCCCGCGGGGCATGGAGGCTTGCCCCACCCTTGGTAGCAGCAGCACCAGGAGGGAAGGGGCCCTTCCCCCTGCTGGAGCCCAGGAACTCAATAAATCTTAATCTGCCATTGGGCTGCTGGCCCATCCCCATGCCAAGGTAGGCGTGGCCCACCTCAGCTCACTTCTTTGTGGCCACTTTCCTTCTAGTTATCCCATCAATGACCTGCCATCTGGGGAGGCCATCCACATGGCAGGGGTTTAGTCTTAAGGCCATATCTGAGAGGCCCATTGTGTGTGGCATTGCACATTGTCAAGGGAAAGATAGTTTCTGCCCTGAAGAGCTTGCAATCTAAGAGGCAAAAATATTAAAGGCAGTTTTTGTCTAACACTCTCTACACCCTAGGGATGAGCAGTGAAGCCAGGTGGATAGGCATTAGGACTTGGGAGATTTGGTTTAGTCCCTTGGCTCTGCCACACATCTTAGACAAATCCCTGCCCTTCTCTGTGCCTCAGTTTCCATTCCTGTAAAAAGGAAGAGGATGATAGTGACCTTCCTTGTAAAGCACTTTGAGACCTGCCAGTGCTAAAAGCTAGGTATCATGTCTTCCTCTTCAGTTTTCACCCAATGCTCCTGGTCACCCTGAAGATCCCTTCACTCCTCAGCCACTTGAGGCTTCTCTGTCCCTGGCTTTGTTATCCTGTAGCCAAGCTGGACAGTGTGGAGGCATGTTGCCTAAAGCTAGCACCTCCCCAGGACAGGATAGCATGTGGATCAAATTTGGGACACAAGTTCTGATCTCTGCCAGAGGTCTTGGTTGTTTGGGTCTGTGACTCTGTAGCAAAACCCCCAGTTTTTCTTTTCTTTTAAAATGCATTCCCTCCCCTTCCCCAACCATTTCTGACTTTTTCCTTCCCTCTCTATTCCCTATAGATAAGTATAAGTGAGCTAAGACATAGGATTTCAGCATTTTATTTTGGTAGCAAATTGTATTTCTTTTGTTTTTTCTCCTTCTTTATACTGTATAATTATTATGTTTATATTGATTTTTACTGTTTTATATTACTGTTTTACTGGTACTATATGATTTAGGCCTACATAGGTAAGTCAGCATAAGTCATGTCAAGTTTCCATTTTGTTTGTCACATCTCCATCCTGTCCCCAGGCCCCGTTGTGTAACCCATGACTCACACCTACCCCTCCTAAGTCACTTGGTTCCTAAATGAATGGGGATGAATGAGGGTGCTTGGGAGACAATGGCAGTAGGATTAAAAATAGCTCCCTCTGAATGACCGAACCATCAACACCAATACCTGGACCAATGACCCAGCCCTTGGAAACACCCTCAGCATTCAAGAAACAAAAGATGAGGCAACCCACCATTGTGCCAAGGCTGCACATGCTCAGTAAGAACACCTGGAGCCCTCTGGGACAGGACTGACTTTGCCTGGACAGGCCCTCCCCATAGGAGTTCAGAGGTAGTCTGCCCCATAAAAGGGGTAGTGAAGACTGACTCTTTGGGACGACCCCTCTCCATCTGGACCAGCACCATGCCACACCACCTATCCACCCAGAGGCCCTGCTGGTGACCCTCCTCTGGACAGCACCTACTGGACAAGGACCCCTTTCCAGCCTGGATAGGTAGCTATCACCCCACACCCCCTCTTCAACCAAGGACTTGGACTCTGCTTCTCTTCCCCACCTGGACTCCAACCCTTCCACTGAGTCTCTTTCTCCTGCTGCCATTGTGAGCACTTGCGTGTGTGTGTGTGTGTGTGTGTGTGTGTGTGTGAGAACCAATAACTTCATGGGGCTGTGTAGTGTAGTCTGTTGTCTGTTTAATAAACCTGTTATTTTGAAACCCTGAGTTGGGTTTTTGCCTGTTTCCTGACTGTTTCCTCCTTGCCACCACTTATCTGCCCACCCAGTCTCTAAGCTGTCAGGCTGTTTCCAACCCCAAGCTCCCAGGTTTCTGCCTCTCTCTCTCTTTCCTGGCTGTCTCCTCCTTGCCACCACTTATCTGCCTCTCCCCCCCAGTATCTCAGCTGTCTGCCTCAGTTTCCAGCCCCAATCTACCTTAAGTAACCCCAAGCCTCAGTTCCTCAGCCAGCTTCTCTCTAGTCCACTGGTTCTAATCTCAGTTCCGGCAACTTTAACTCTCTCTTACCTTAACCTTCCCCCAAGTATCCCAGGTACCCCAAGCACACACATACATATCGTGCCATCCAAGTTAAGAACTTACCTATGTGTAGGAGGGTTGTGTGTGTGTGAACTGATGAGTAGGTGTATATGTCATTGTGTATATGATACATGAATTAGCGATATGGGTATGGACAATTGATTTTTGTCTAACTTTTGGGGTGTATAGTGTATGTGCATGAATTGGTGATAGGCATGCATGTGCCTAGGCTAGTTTTGATGTGTATGTGCCTGAGTTGGTAGTGTGTGTGTGTGTGCATCCAATTGATTTGTGTGTTTGTATATGTGCAATTCTGTCACACCCTCCTGTCTAACAGCACAATATTGAGATCCTGAGAGTTGGCCTGACCCCACAGGGCAACAACTCTTGGTTCTGCTGTTACAGAGAGGAGGGTTGGCTGCAACATTCAGATCAGGATTAAGGTTGTTGTCAGCTCCATCAAGTCTGAATAGGGTGGGAGGGTCTGGGTGTGGGGGTGTGGGGGGTGATTGTTTGCAGCTAAAAACTGGACTGTAAGGAGTCCAGCGCATGACTGTTTCACTACTTCTTACTCTTAATAGGCCATGTAGCAGCCAGAGCTGAGGGCCCAGCATTTGCAAGTTTTACCTGTGTTGTCTTTGTCTGAGGGGAAGGAATTGTTTGCGGTTGTCCTTTTCTAAGGAGAATAGACAGAGATTACAGGCTCTTCTGCACTGGCAGGTTTGTCCGACCCTGCATTGGTGTCTCTATGCTCTCCTGCATGCAGCTGCATATAAAAGATCACTTCAGTTAGGAAATGGGAGCAGATCCGGGAGGGGGGAGCGGTTTCTTACCTCCACCTGCACAGTACAGGAGAGGCTGCAGAGAGCCCTGTCTGCCTTGCTTTTGCATTATACAGTACATGCAGTCAGAGGCGATGTGTGCTGCAAGGCACCAGGGGCATGGCTCAGAGTCAGTCATCCATCACTGGCAGTGCATATGCTCTGAACAGCAGGCAGCCCCTAAGATAGCCCCTTCTGATCACACAGCGTATCAAAGCGATGCACTCCGCCAGGTTTCTGAACCATGCAATCAGGCTGGGAGGATGACAGTACTGTGTAAACACTGGCACCTCTCAAAGGAACATGAGAAGCTCTAAATCTACCCTGCACAGAGGTGCCAGAGAGCATTTCTGGCCTAAGCACCATGCCCCTACCCCCTGCCTCTTACCCCTGCGTAGCCATAGGTGGATGCAATAATTATGCTGCTGCTTCTACCGCCCTTTCCACATGACTCCTCTATGAGTCAGGCATTTTTAACTCCATTTCACAGAGTGGGAAAACTGAAGGCCAAAAGCAGTTAAATGAGTTGCAAAAGTTGCTGTGACTGTACAGGAAATAGAACCTTAATATCCTGTCCTCCCCATCACCTGCTCTTGGCAGTGAGCGTGTAGAAGGGTGCATGAGAGAGGGGGAGGAGTAACTGTGTTCATGCTCTTTTTGCCTCCCTTTTTTTAACTGTATCTCAGCTCTGGCAGCTGTGGACGTGGCTGACTCACCTCGCTGGTCCCAGTTCCGGCTCTGCAGCGGTATCTGCCCAGATGGTGCTGGAGAGCAGCAGAGCATCTCTCCTGGCCAGGCAAACTTCAGAAAGGGCCTTGAGGATTGTCAGCAGCCTCCTTGAGATGTGGGGAATCCGAACTCCCAGAACTGTAAGAGCCTACACCCCACAGTCAAAGAAGACTTACCAGGGCGCAGCTGAGACAGCACGTGGGTCAGGGGAGTCATTGCTGATTGGCTGAGGTCCCCAGAAGCTGAAATAAAAAAGAAACAGAAGTAAAAGTGGTGGGGGTCACTGTGGTGAGGAAAAATCACTGCCGAAGAAGGGTGAGCAGGAGAAACTGCCTCAATTTTCTTTTTACCTTACTTTAGTTTCTACTGTTTAGCTTCACGAACTGACTTAAGGAAGGCTGAGTGATAAGCCCAAAACTCTGTTGTTTTGTGGGACACCTCATGGCACGAGTTATGTGAATGGTGTCCAGACAGGCTCCTGGAGGAGAGTCCCAGGGAGTTCATTGTGTTATAGGTATTCAGTTAGAATCTCAAACCGGAGGTTAGTGATGGGAGTGTAGGGGTGGAGGAGCTCCCAAAAGACCACTCCCACACAGAGACTGAGGGTTGGTGGAGGGCCCAGTGCTTCAGGGCCCTACTCTTGGCCTCACTGAGGGAAGCTCAGTTGATTGACAAGAGAGCCTGCTCGGCTCTACTATTGAACAAGTGGATATTGTGAGCAACAACATAGGCAGAGACAGTCCGGTCAAGGCAGCAGACCTCTCTTGAAGTGATCTACCATACAACAGCAAGTCGTGACGGGCAAGGCTTAAAGTGGAGAGACTCCTTGTCAAATCAGGGCAATGGGTGAGCCAAGTGACCAAGAAGAACCCAGGCTTGTTACAGTTGGTGCATTGGCCAGGAATCTGACAGGCCAAAGAGGTAAAATCATCATGGAGGGTGATCCTCTGGGAACAGTGTCAGGGGAATCAGGGCAACAAATACAGGATTCGTTGTTGCAGATCCTCCAGGGCCAACAAAGACAGGAGGATGAGTTACTACAGATATGGGCAGAAGAGAAAGTGGACCAAAACACTTTATTTGAGCGACAATAAACTTTAAATGAAAAGATGAAAAGCATGTGTAGCAGGCTCACTTTTCAGAGTTTGGTTTGAGTCACAGGCTTGAGATCCTACTGTTTTGATTGGTGGGGCCCATCCACCAATCAGGAGGCAGCAGAAGAAATAAAGTCATGCCCCTTTCCTGAGGGGAGGGGGAGAAGAGCTGTCCTGGACCTGTTTGAAGACTGTAAACTGTCAGGTCCGGAAGACATCAGGGGCGGAGCCCTGGAGCGTATAAAAGGAGCTGCGTGCCCAGCCTGAGGGGCAGATGCAGGGAGGACTCAAGAAGAGCGGAGCCAAGAAAAGCTGGGGAGCTCTCCCCCAGCGGGCAAGAGGCCCAAGGCTCCTGAAGCTGCCACTGGAGGAGCAGTCTTGGGAGTGGTGTGAGACCACTTGGGCTGTTGACAGTGCACAGGGACGATGCGCGCAGACCTGGCCCTGGGAGCAGTGTGAGACTGCTCGGGCCCATCACGGTGCATGGTTTGGTGCACAGAGCCCAGGCTTTGGGAGCCGCAAGTGGCGGCTTGATCCTGCAACCAGGGGCAGGGCCTTGGGGGCCGCAGTGAGGCAACTCAGGTCCCATCTCCTGTCAAGTGGCCAGGTCCCACGGTGTGCAGGGTGGTACACAGACTCAAACCTTGGGAACCAGGGAGCAGTGGAAGCTGCTTGGGTTAAGCACCCAGCGTGAGGATGGATGGATGGAGCCTGAAGGGCCCGGCCTGTGCTAAAAGAGCCCTCGGTGCTGAAGCCAGGGCATGGGGAAATAGTAGTGCTACAGCATGAGGCCCAGCACCCAGAAGCCAGCAGCGGTGGCACAGCAGCTGAGAGGAGCTGAGCCCTCAGTGCTCAGAGCAGGGCACAGGGTGGGGAGGAGCCCAGAGGCCTGGAGAGGAGCTCCAGCAGAAGAGACCCCATTGAGCTGTGCCCTGACCTCCGCCACCTGAGGGAGCATGAGTCATTGGACCCTTGGGTCCCACAAGGGAAAGATGTTTAGGTGGGCAAATGCAGAGAAGCAGCCCCACCCCAGTCAAGGCCTAAGGGGATGGGTCCCTGGTGCTTCTACCCCCCCTCCCCCAAAGAGACCCCATTGGAAGAAGGACTATCTCTTGCCATGGATCAGGGACTATATGAAGGAATAGATGTTGTTAAGATTGATCATGTTTGCACCTTATACTTTGTAATTGAAAGGTTGTATTGTGATGTTGTAAATAGTGTTATTTAGGGTTTGATCTTGGTTACTGGTTAATATTCACTGTATAAATATATGTATATGATATTTAGTTTTATGTTTATGTATATTATAACTCAATAAATTGTATATAGTTAAGAACTTTGGGTCTTGGGCTAATTCTATAGAGGAAAGAGGGATCTGCTCGAAATTCTGGCATCCTTCTCACAGCACCCCCTCCTGCCTACCCATCCCATTGAGAATAGGGCACACCCTTGAGTGTACTCGGGTTACACTGCAAGGGATAGTTTACTGAACAACAGAAGGACTCAGAATGCCTCAGATCGACAAAGAAGATCGAGAGGCATATATAGAATCTTTTGAAAGACTAGCTATAGCCACTGGGTGGGGGCAGGATCACTGGCCTCTTCTAACCTGCTAAGCCCAAGCTCCTTATAGGGCATGATGCCATGAAGAGGCTGGGGATTACCAAAACATACAGGTTGGAAATACTGGCAGAGAATTATAGACTTCAGTTTCATGCCAAAAAGGTGAAAGAAGAAAAACAGATGCAAATACTTTCACAGACCTTGAGAGACTTAGCCAAGAAACGGCTAAAACCGGAAGTGCATCCACTAGAAGTAATAGATTTGATCATGTTGGAACAGTTTGTTGGGGATCTAGAGGGAGACACACGGCAATGGGTATGGAAGGCATCAACCAAAGTCCACCAAAGAGGTCTTGGAAATAACAGACACACTCATGGAAGGTGAAAGCGTGTGCACCAGGGAAGAGGCCCAAGAGGTTCACCTCAATGGGATAAGGAATAGGGCAGGGAACACAAGGTGCCCGTGAAGTCAGGCTGAGTGGGCTGGTACTGTAGTTGTGGGGAGGCCTGACACAGAGCATGGATATGCCCTAAACAGAGAAGGGAGTGAGCACCCATAAGAGAGCAACTGTATCTGGCTAGCAAAGTGAAAGAAGAAGCCACTAAGATGGAGCCCATGGTCTGTAGTTTCAGTCTAGCAA
This sequence comes from Gavialis gangeticus, assembly GCF_001723915.1. Classification (NCBI taxonomy): domain Eukaryota; kingdom Metazoa; phylum Chordata; order Crocodylia; family Gavialidae; genus Gavialis; species Gavialis gangeticus. The sequence continues at coordinate 9,731,194 of NW_017729001.1, forward strand.
CAGAAAAGTCTTTCCCTAGACCCATGACCCCAGTAATAATCAGAGGACAGAAATATCAAGCTGTTAGTAACACAGGAGCTGCCCAAATGATGATTAAGGTCTTGTTAATATCTGTGGGCATGGGGGAACTGAGTTCCCCTATTTCTATGGGTTGTACACATGGAGACACCTATGTCTACAAAAGTAGGAAACTGATATTGACCACACTAGAGAGAACTCACAAGTTACCAGTGGGACGAGTCCCACAAGTAGCATGTCCCATGATATTGGGAAGAGATTCATCCTATAGCAAAGAGGTTCTGCAGCAGGTGATAGGGACAGGAGGAAAACAGCAATCCCTGACAGACACAGGGAAAGATACTGAAGGAATGACCAGACAAAGGGGAGAGGTGACACAAGAAGCAAGTGAGGAAGAAGACTTAGACATAGAGAAATTGATGGTCTAAGGATAGTTTCATAGAGACCAGACCTGCAAGCATATGTTGTGGAATGTGTATGAAAACAGCATCATGAAGTGGAACGATGAAGTCCTACAGCCAGAGCTGGCAACAACCAAAATTTGAGGTGAGGGAAAGACCTTTTATACCATATTAGTAAAGGGGCAGGAGAAGGGGAGGGGGTTGCTCAACTGCTAGCCCCTTTGGGGTGCAGAGGGGATCTGATCCAGGTGGCCCATACTCTGCCCACAGGGGGTCACCTGGGCCAGGATAAAACACAGGCTCATTTACTGAGGAGGTTTTTCTGGCCAGGAACCTATAAGGAAGTGGAAAGGTTTTGTGAAACGTGCCCTACCTGTCAGGAGGTGTCCTTAGTCTATCCCCGATGGGTACCTTCTAATATCCATGCTGGTGGTAGAGAGACCCTTTGACTGGATAGCCTGAGATACAGCTGGGCTTTTCCCTAAGTGTATATTGGCCAGCTGTATGTATTTGTAATCATAGATTACACAACTTGATTTCCAGATGCTGTGCCTTTGAGGTCAATCATGGCACCAAAGATAGCAGCAGAATTGATGAAGTGGGTAGCATAGGTAGGCTTACCTGGGTAAATCATAATCGACCAAGGGACCAGTTTTATGTCCAGGGTCATGAAGGGGCTCTGTGGTACTTTATGAATTAAACATTGACAAATGACTATCTACCATCCCCAAACAGATGGCTTAGTTGAGTGATTTAATAGAACACTAAAGGTGATGTTGCGAGTAACTATACAAGGGGATCCCAGGGAATGGGATGAATTAATAGCCCCCACTTTTGTTTGCCATTTGAGAGGTGCCACAGGCCTCAATGGGGTTTTCACCTTTTGACCTACCAACCCAGAGGCCTGCTGGATATAGTGCGAAAATGGTGGGAGAGTCACGAAACTGCAATGACCATGCTTCCCAACCACTTGGTGAAACTTCAAGGGAGGTCACAACCCATGCAACAAACAGCATGGGAAAACTTGAAAGAGGCCCAGGAATGCCAGAAAAAAACATATGATCAGAGGGCTGAAGAAAGAGAATTCACAGTCGGCAAAAGGGTCTTGGTCTTGTTACCTGACCAGAGCAGTAAGTTTTTAGCTCAGTGACAGGGCACCTATGAAATCATCTGACTCATGGGGCCTATAGATTATGAAGTTCTATGACCTGGACAGAAATGGGACAAACAAATATACCATGCACATTTATTGAAAAAATGTAAAGAAAGGGATGGCTGGATGATGGATCTAGACCCAGACACCACAGAGCTAGGTCCCCTTGGCAGAAGCATAAACGAGGTCCCAGGAGGAAGGCGCTATTCCTGTGGGAGACCACCTGTGGGGAGAACAGCAAGACTAGCTGAGAACTGATCTGAGAATTTCAGGATGTTTTCCAAGATGAGCCAGAGCTAGCCAAGGGTGTCACATGTTACATTTATATACCTCCAGGACAAGTGGTCTATGAACATTGGAGACATCTCCCACAGGGGCTATATAGGGAAGTAAGATGAGAGATAGAGCACATATTAATGAAAGGAATTATAAAGTCCCAAAGCCATTGGCATAGCCTGTTGGTGATAGTGCCAGCACCTGATGGCACCTTGCGACTCTGTGTGGGTTTTAGAAAGACCGACTACATTGCTAAGTTTGAGGCCTTTCCCATACCAAGGATGGAGAAAATGGTAGAGAAAATTGGACAGGCCAAATATATCTCTATTGTTGATATGACAAAAAGCTACTGGGAGATACCCATGGCCAACAAAAACTGTGAAAGAATGGCATTTGGCATGCCTTGGGGTCTTTTCGAATTTTGATGGATGCCTTTTGGACTTAATAGCACAGCTGCTACTTTCCAATGTCTGATGGACAAGATACTGACCACCCCTGCATCATAACTATGTGTCTGCTTACATAGACAATGCTATTGTGTTTTCAAATGACTGGCAATATCACCTAGAAGATCTCAGAGCCATATTGGGAGATTTGAGGGCTGCAGGGTTGACAGCCAACCCAAGAGAATGCAACTTAGGACAGAAAGAGACTAAATGCCTAGGTTTTAGGGTGGGACAGGGGCACGTCAGGCCTGTGGTAGATAAAGTAGAAGCCCTGTGGGCATATGTTAGGCCACAAAAAAAGAAGCAGGTTAGATTGTTCATGGCGCTCGCCAATTTTTACTGTAAGTTCATTCCCTGGTTCTTGGAAATGATAGCCCCCCTCACTGATTTAACAAAAGGCAGGGTTTGCAGAAGCAGGCCTCCTTTTAACGGATGAAATACAAAGAGGGGCGGCTGGGGTGAAACCTGACAGAGAGCTCTTTTGGGTAGGAAATGCCCTGTGCTGGCCAAACTTGTCTGTCCATGAACACTTGACAGTCTGAGTTTGCAGAAGGCAAGCACAGCCTTCCTTTCCAATGTATAAACTTGTCTGTAGGTTCACCCTGTGGCCTCTTTCTTATGTATTTATTTATTCTACCCAGACAACTGCAGCTGCAATGGGCAGCCTCTGTCTCCAACCGCAGCACTCTGTCTGTTGTCAATTTTTATATGTTTATTACACCAACATAAAGGGGAGAAATGCAATTTTTTATGTAGCTTTAACTGATTTATTAATAGCCTATAATGCTAGTAATAGCCGATCTATAAATCTGTTCTTAAGAATTTATAGGGCAAATATTCCAGCACCATATTAAAGACACAACTCATAAATGCCTGTAAGCACCAGTCTATTAAGTTAGGCTGCAGGAGAATATAATTATCTAAGGTGGGGGGGGAATCAAAAATACAACCAGCAGCACTGATTTCCTCTGACACTTAGAAAGCATTCAGAAAGCAAGTTATTTTAGAGAATAGCCCTGCCAGATACGAGGGAGGTGAGCATCCAGAAATCTTGTGCTCTTATCGCATCTCACAGTCTAAGCAGCTTTCAAGGGGATCAGTACTAAGACAGGAAGCAAGGGTCAGTTTGAGGAAAAACCAGCAATGCTGTACTCTGGCTCTGCCCCCAGTTCTGAGCTCTCCTTTGGCTGTGTTTGCTACGATGATTGGGTAGTGAAGTAAGCTGACATTTAAGTCTGTAGCCATTATGCTTCAGGCAGCATTTGGGCTATGTGTATGCTAGAAATGCTCGAGCAGCCTAGGAACACCAACCAGCATGCTATACTGGCAAAGTGTTCTTTAGCGCTGGTGGTATAGTAACCCTCCCACAGGTGACACAAGCTACTTCAGTACAGCATAGGGCACAACTGAATTTACGTTGGGGCAAAACCAGTTAAAGATCACATCTTTCCCCATCCTTGACCAAGCGATCTCTGTCAGCACAAGTTTGTAATGTAAGCCTGGCCTGAGCTGAATGGACCCTGTAATGTTTTTGTTGGCATCATGTAATGCTTTGTCTGCTTGTATTATAACCTGTGAGTAATTCCAGTCAGAGAAGCCTAGGCAATAAACAGATATGGCTGATGAGCTGCACAGCTTCCAAAATAAAATGCTGCTTAGCAGTGCTTATAGTCAGCTGTGGTGCATTTTGCCAGGTGCAATCCCAGAAGAACTTGAGTAGTGCCATCTACTGATCCACAGTAGCACTGTACAAAGCCGCTCACACAGCGCAAGTCACATCAGTTAATACTCACTGACAGCATCACATCCATTCAGTTCTCTTACTGTCTTTGTAAATAAGAAAAGAGAATTGTTTTTCTCTTTCAAACTAACAGAGGTCTTGCCTTAACTAACAAACCCTGGATGTGGTTTGAGACTGTTTGGGTTTCAGCTAATGTCTTGGAGTAGTAACTATAGCATTTGATAGAGTAATTGATAGAGGGAACTGACAGTATATATGGGTAAGTGCAATAGATACATTGTGTTTAACTTTTCCTCTCCCTACATTTTGACTAATAAACGCAGCGTTCCCTTGGATGATGGGCGGAAGAAGAAATTGGCAATTGCTGACATTTACCAGTTATGATTTTGATCCTGATATTTACAAATGTCATGGACAGCTCCATGTATACTTTACTCCTTTTTAAAGGGAAGATCTCCTACGTAGGGTGAATGTTTTGCTAATGCAGATTTCTTTCCTCCTTGGACTGACCTTAAAAGAGGTGATATGTTTTTTCTGTCAAGGTCAGTCTTGCATTTACCACTTGTAGGTAACAGAATTGTATACCCTGACATACCCTTATGCATGTGGGGATATCACCTTGGCTCCCTGAGTGCATTGAGTATTCAGGGAGAATGTATGTATAATCTGTTAGCACAAACCCTTGATTATCTGTAATGGGCCTTGTCCAAAAAGCAGATTGGAAGGTGACAATTTATCACTGGTCTCTGAGCCAGCATTCTCCACAGGCAAGCCAGCCCCACAAAAAAACCCCAGTGTTTATTTTTAGCTGTTAATGCCGTCCAGTCTCATTCTTGCAGGTGCCTAACGACAGAATAATTTCCATAATGATGGGAAGGAGCAGTCCTTCCTTCCAGTGCACTTCCAGCAATTAGAGAGTTAGCTCAGTGCTAATTGCTTTGGTTTTCATTAGCTACTAAAGGCTCTGTTACAGGCCTTGACAGCAGGGTGCTTGTTCTTTCATTGGGGCAGTCAGCATGGATGAAATTGGGCTGCAGATGACACACTGGTGCTGATCAGGAAATAATCTGTGGCAAAATGTTAACAAGAGCACCACGATTTTTTTGGTGACTTATTTTTAGACCAGTTCTGGGGAGGGGATGAGAAGATAGATATATAGATAGCAAGTAGTAAGTGACACCAGTAAGTCCAAATGAATGCTGGGGTGAATGTAAGCAGGACTGAGCCCAGAGTCCCTCAGGCTGTGAACTGCAACTTGCCACTAAGTCAGTTTAAAAGGTGTGTGTGGAGGGACACTTACTGCTTGGCAGTGTGCATCAGCTGAACCAATGCTCCTGTTTGCAGCTTTGATACAGTATGGTGGAGCTAAACTGCTGTACCTTTAAATCTAAATGAGAAAGATATAGTTGTATAGGGGTTAACTTGACTTCCCTTTGAGCTGGATGGAGCACAGAGACAAACAGCTAGAATGGATCAGTTGTAAAGTGCTATGATTGCAAAGCACTTTGCTGCTCTGCCCACAGCCATTACCTGTTCCTTCCTCCACACTGACTCCTAGGGACCTGCTTTCCAGGACTGCTAATTCAGGAGGCCCCAGGAACCAGGATGGTAGCATTTATTCAATCACAAGTGATTCCCTTTTAGTTGCTACCTCACTGCTGCAATCTGCAGGTATCAGTCCTAGTGCAGCCCTGCCTGTAATGAATCCACTCACTGATGGCAGCTGGCATTGCCAGGGCTTCATGGGCAAGACTCTTCAGCCAGTATCAGCATGCAAATAAGCCCCATGCTGAGCCTCCCCTTAGCTAAGGTGCCTCTGATGAGATAATCAAGTTTCTAAGAAGATTTCAGATGCAGATGGCTGAATGTGCTGAGACAGTCACCAGCATTGAGGCAATGAGGAAAGGTTGGAGGTTGCCATTAACTAATGGGACGCTCTCATGGCTGGGTTTTGAATGAATGACATTCAGTGGCTCTCCTTTGTCCTTAGTGAGAACTGACCACCTGAAAAACTGGCATTTAGCAGAGGAAAGATAGTACTATGATTCAAGCACTGGTCTGGGCTGTGCCCTGTCACACTTGTCACTACATTTGGGGCCAGGAAATATTTTCTTTTAGGTCAGGTTGGCACAGACTGGGGAAAGGGAGGTCTCCTGTAGTCTGGAACATGGTCTTCTTCCTTGGATCCTCTGAGTATACAGTATCCACCTGCTTGCCTTTCATTGCAGTGGCAGGGCCTTGGCAGTACTCTCATCTCCTGTAACTTTACCTATAGCACATTGTAGGGCTTTGAGCTTTGTAGTCATCTGAAATTCTGGAGGAACTCTTGGGTAAAAGTTACTGCCAAAGCAGCATACTGGATGCAGTGGCCCACGAGGCCTCTTCCAGTCCTGTGCCCCAGTGGGAGACCTGGACTATATTGCCTCCTCTGCTACTTCTTGCACGACTGTGGGTGAAACAGTTTATCTCTGTATGTCACACACACCAAGCAGGAGGGTGTGGGTGCAAGCAGGCTGCTGATTGCAAGGAACTCAGTCACTGCGGCAATGGGGATCATAAGTACCTCAGGCAGACAAGGGATTCACCTCCTGTTAAGGACCAAGGATCTCCTGTCCTGGATCAGCCAGTACATTTCCCTGCTATTCTAGATACCACATCAGACAGTCACTTCCACTGAAGGGGCTCAGTGTCTGACAGGATAAGATTACTCTTTTACTAGATAAGCAGTAAAAGTGGGTTCTAGCATTGCTCCTAATCCAGGCTTCTGCTTCTCCTTTCATTCCAGTAAAACAGCTAATGCCAGTCCTTCCTGTCTGACATGTTAGAGAGCTCTCACTGAGGGCACAGTGGAAGATACAGCTGACTTGTATAAAAAACAGAAAAGCAGCTGCCTTGGCTGTAGGCAGCTGAAGGGCAAGGGCTGTTCTGAGTGGTTTTCAAAGGGGGAAGCAGGGTGATCTGAAGAGGTGTAACGCGCAACAGCCTCAGGCAGGTGCTGCAGTGCCAAGGTCCTAGTGATGTACAAGAATTCAAGGAGGAAGGGAGAGAGGACATTAAGAGATTCACCGAGCTATGCTTCTCCATGCATCTTGCAGGGTCTGGCTGGGGGAGCCTCTGGACAGTACTTGGGAAAGAGCGCAGCCATTCCTGTTAGATACAGTGTCAGAGGTACCAATACATCTTGTTCTAAAGCTATGTCCAGCCCTGTGCGGACAAAGACTTTCATCTGCCAAGCAGCAGACAGAGAGGGTCAGCTAGACCAAGCGGGCCCCTGTATCCATGTAAGGAGGAAAAGAGTCATTACAGAGTTTTTCCCTGGCAGGGAGCATCTGCAGCTCTTTGGATGTCGTGATGGCACAACAGAGGGACTGGGGTCAGGGAGCTGTGAGGCCTCAGTTCACAGGGGGCAAGGGGCAGGTTAGTTTCAGAAGCCTGCTAGCGCACCTCCAGCCCAGCAACCTCATTCCCCCTGCCCTGGTCTTGTCCCCTCTCCTCCTCACCCAGACACCTCAGCCCCAGTCTGACGCCCAGCTCAAACTTTGGCCCTCACCCCACCTCCTCTAGCCATGGGCTCCTTGTACAGTAGGACCAGTGCAGCTTGCAAGAGCCTATGTGCTGCTTCCTTTGCATGTCCTGGAGGCATCTGAAAGGTAGGAAAAGCTTCTCAGGTTCATTATTTGCTTCTGCCACTTGACTAAATGCTGTGGCAGATAGCCTCCCCTGCTCTTTTTATGGAGTCACAAACTTATGCTGGAAAGCTCTATGTAAGGAAACTGAAGAGAGGAGGATGCCCTAGGTTTTATCACATGTAAAAAATGAATGCTTAGCCACTATCTCCATGAGGCTCCTGCACTAGGGAGCTTGCCTGCAGCCCTGCTGCAGCTCCAGGAAATATAACAAGACACTTGACCTCCCACATGGACATGCGTGCAGTGAGGCTGCGAGGGGAGAGCTAGAGCCTTGTCACGCATTGGATAAACTTTCATGTTCCAGCACTTACAAAAGCTGGCACATCTCACTGCAATAAGGAGAGGGTGGGTGGGAGGCAGGACAGGGGTTGAATGCTGTAGTTTTTTGACAGCATCAGGGGAGTTGATGCTCTTTGTTTAACAAGTTCATCGTGAG
>NW_017729001.1:9744353-9773242 GCF_001723915.1 Gavialis gangeticus
AATTGTGGGGGGTTGATTCACTGGGGGGTGTTGTTTGTCTGGGGTTGGCAGGACAGGGGTTGAATGCTGTAGTTTTTTGACAGCATCAGGGGAGTTGATGCTCTTTGTTTAACAAGTCCATCGTGAGAAGGGGAGGGCAGGTAACACTTTGTGAGCTGCCACAGGCTTCAGCCAGAAGGATCATGGAGGAGTTTGTTCTCCCTAGTTTGTTCACTCCTTGTCCTCTCTGCTGCAACTCCCCATTGATAACAGCCAGCATTTTATGGTGCTTTTCAAGTTCAGAGTGTAAAGCTTTTTGCAAAAAGGAGGTGGTATCAATAGTCCTGTTTTGCAGATGGAGTAATTGAAGCTCAGAGATATGCCAAGGATCTGGGCGAAAGTGGTACTGAGGTCTGCTGGGTCTGGTGCCTACCAAGAGGCTATGTTGCCTCTCAGTAGCAGTAATTTCTGTAGCACTAGGTCCTGCAAATTCAGACCTAGAGCAGACCATTTCATACAAGCCTCTGAGCAGCCTTTAGCAGCTTCCTGCTGGATTCTGTAGTAACTGGGTTTTTGCTAGTGACCTGTGATGGACCCCATTGCCACAATTCATTGCCAGCAATCTCCCCTAGTATCCCAGCCTACCAACAAGGGCTGTTCTATGTTAGGCTCAGAAATACAGCACCAGGGAGTGTTGAAACAGGACTACGGAAAGCGGACTAACAACAGCAGGAGCGATGGAGTTGGAACTAATGCTGTCCAGAATCTGTTGCATGTGGGGACAGAAGAAAGTGAGGAGTTCAGCCATACATGGGCTGGAGTGAAGTCACATAGGCAAGGTCAGCTTTATCCCTAGCTAACACACCAATATACTTCTGATTTACAAGTTTAGTAAAGCGTTCAGTGTTAATTAAAAGCCTCCAGCATTTTGTGTAGCGTGTGTGTGACAGATAGTACATGCATGCCAGGGAGTGGTCTCAAGTCAACAGATATCCCACCAGTGGGCATTATGATGCCATGGATTGATGGTTCATGGTATCAAAATGGTGAAGCATTTAACTCTCCCGGCACCCCAGCCTCTATGAATAATGCAACACCCAGGAGTCTTCCCTAGGGATGCTGCAATCTGCCATCAGTCTTATCCCTATCACATGGTGACAGTATTTACAGCTGAAGTGCTCTGTATATAATTACTAATCAGATGCAAGCAATCAATTCAGTTTCCATTCTCCTCCTCCGGGAGGGGACACCTTTCAGTGCTGAAGGTGACACCTTCAGGAATTAAGATTTAAAAATAAAAGTAATAACCATAATAGATTTGTTAAATGAGCATCAAGCTAATTTACAAGTTGAGAGCACACATCTTTTAAGTGCATGCTGTTGCTTCTTAAGGAGCCCTGCCTAGCATAGCATTGGCCTGCCTTCTCTGATACCACAAGTCAAGGCAGAGCACAAGATCTCCTCCTCCTTTGTATACTAAGGGTGACTGACCTGATGTGGAGTGTGTGATGTGCTGCTGTCCTGGGGAGCACATATGAACTGGAGCAGGATCCTAAACTTGACTACCCGCAGCACTGCCTTCCCCAGCAGGGTGGTGAAAAGTCAGCTCTTTATTTCTGCCCCCTCTCTATGACCCAGTGAATGTTCGATTCTTTATAAAAAGAACATTTTCAGTGGGAGGGAGTGAGAACACAACACTTCTCAGTGTCATCTAGCTCAATGCTTTGGGCATACCATGTGTATCATAGCACCGGTAGGAATGTTAAGTTCAGTCTCTGCATCAATGCAGAGTGCAACAGGAGCTGTGTTTAAATCCATGCTCCAAATTAAGAAGCTGATGGATGTGAACTTGGATTGCCTGCATCCTAAGTAAGTGCTCTAAGCACATGGAGTTAAGACAAAGGTTTGAGGGTGGGTGGCAGCCCAGCTGTAACTACCTACCTTCCCCCATGTCTTGTGTTACCAGGGGGTGACCTGGCTTAGGGTCCTAACTCCAAGAGAGGACTCACAGCCATGAATTTTGAGTGCAGCCAGGCATCTCCTTTCAGCCAGGTAGGCTGAGAAGAGAGGATTCCTGTCTAGAGCATAGCATAGGAAGCTCCCCACTCACCGTGCAGGCTTCTGTGGATCCCATTCTCAGGCATCTAACTCCGCATATGCTGTACAGGGAGCCACGGTGCCTAATTCCAAGCTGTGTATTCCCTTGAGCAGTTGGGCATGTAAGAGTCAGGCATTGTAATGTTCAGTCTGAGTTCCCCCGGGAGCCTAGCCTTTTGCTTCTCTTTAGCTACAGTCACGTTGTTTCTGTTTTTCCCAGATGAATCATATCTGGGGAGAAAAGGCCTTGCTTTAAATTACAGGGGATAGGTTCATGAAATTGAATCACTTTTGCAGATAAAAAAGGATCTGAAAAGGTTTGCCAAGGCTTCAGCTCCACAAGGTTTGCCCTCCCCCACCATGTGCTAGTAGGCAAGTTTCAACATTTCTCTTCCCCCTGCTCCTGTACATGGGCTAAAGGAGAACCACTGAAGCAGTATCCAGCACATTGTGGTTTTTGTTCCTTGAAATCTGAAGAACTGGAATCTACAGTGGGGGGATCCGAAGTCTTGGCATTAGAGAAAGCCATGGCCTGCAGTGCTGCTAGGTGCACTGCAGTAAGAAATTGCAGGCTGCCCTTCTGTGGAACAGCAAGATGACTGACACGGGGGCCTAGCTGTGATGTTGTTATATGTTCCAGCACCTTAAATATCCTGTTGTTTAGGTACAACATGAGTGTCTGTGTGTGAATGGTACAGATTCAAATGATCCTCCTTCCTCAATTGGTGGTTAAGGACTAGAGTAGGGCTGGGCAAAATGGCTGATCCAGCCAGTAGCTGGACTCTATTTCCCAGCAGCCCCTGCCCACATGGCTGGGACCAGTCTTCATGGAGATCCCAGCCACAGCTGCATGGGAAAGCTCAAGGCTGGGGTTGTCAAGGAGACCAGCCTCAGCCGCGCTGGCAGCGCGCGGCAGAGCAGGGTAGGGGGCTGTTCTAGAGTCGCTGAGATCTTTGATGGGGGCTGCTTGCTTTGGAGCCAGGGCAGAGCCACGGTCTGTAGCGTGCACGATCTGGGTAGGGGTGCACAAGTAGGGGATGATGGCTCCTTGCAGTGATGACAACTTGGTCTGGAGCAGGAGTCCTCTGCTTGTGCGTCCCTGCCCAGAGCGTTCAGGCTACAGATCATGGCTCCAGCCTGGCTCTGGAGCAAGCTGCCCCCATTGCGAGTTCCCGGCAGCTCCGGAGCAACCCCCTGTCCTGCTCTGCTGTGTGCACTGCCAGCGCGGCTGCAACTGGTCAATGACTTTTGGTGAGCTCTCGAGGGCCACAAGGGCAGCCCTGCCCCTTGACAGGTGTCCTGCCTCCTGATCACCATCTTGGGACTGGAAGTCTCACTTCCTAACCCCTGACCTTTGACACCCGAAGTCCATCCATCTCCATCTGTTCTCAATTCTCCCACCCCATTTGCCCCCGGAAGTACTCCTTTTGTTTGCCATGTTGGAACTGGGAAAAAACAAATAATATACTAAAAATCAAACATCCAATATAATATATTTTAATTTTATTTCAAAAAATATTTTTGTCCTGATTTATCTGTGTTTGCATAGTATATATCAGTGGTCTCCAACATTTTTAAGCAGGAGATCACCTTTGGCATTTCAAAGCAATGCAAGATCTACGGTGTGTTACTGCAGTGGTGCACGAAGCCCCACATAGAGGCACAGAATTGGCCTGGCCTGATGGCGCGTGGATCCTGCCTGCGGTGCTGGAAGTCCCACGTGTTGGCATGGAGCCAGCTTGGTTTGGTTTGGTTTGAAAGTGCTTGCCAGGCCAAGTAGGCTCTGTGCCACTATGTGCAGCTCCCAGGATTCAGCCAGAGCCTGCCGCAGGCCATGACTGCCCCAAGGGCCTCTTGCCTGCTGCTGCCGCTGGTGGTGGGGGCTGTGCGCCATGCAGGGGGGAATGTGGTGGAGGGGCCCACACTCACCCACAACCCCCACACCCACCCACACATACCCCGACTTCTACCCAAGGCCCTCCCTACTCACCAGCTGTCCAGTTGCACACCATTGTGCTTGCTGCTTCCACATGGGTGGGGAGCCCTACGGAGGCGGAAGCACAGAGCTCACCCAGTCCCAAGGCATGCAACCTCTGAAACCCCACCCCCACTGGCTTTCAGAGGAGCAGCCATGGTCAATAATAATTGTTTTTTGGAATGCCCCTGTGGGCTGGATAGAATTGCCCAGTAGGCTGGATCTGGCCCACAGGCCATATTTTGCCTGCCTCTGCCACAGAAGAATTGCTTTAATATTTTTCTGTAGTAAAAAAAATAAGTGAAAACTAAGAGCTCTCACTTTCCAAGGGCTGCCTTTACTTTAACGAGGTTGAGAACCACTGGACTAGAGTAAGGACAGAACCCTTTTGTTTTTGCTTTTGCATAAGCACAGCTCTCAACATGCAGTAGAGCAGTGGTGCTCAACCTTTTGGGCATGACCCAGCATGTGGGGTTGGTTTGTGGGTGTGATTCAGCACAGGGTTGGCTCACAGATGTGATCTGACACATTGGCTCAGCCCTATGTGCTGGATCCAGCCACGCGTACTGGTCCACCACCATGAAGAGCCCAATCCCATGCTGGATCCAGCCATGCAGCAGCTCAGCTCCACATGCTGATTCAACCCTGCATGTTGGATTTGCCCACATGCTGGCCCCACTGCATACCAGTGTGATCTGGCATGTAGGGTCATGTCATCTGGTCCATGGGGCTCTTCACATGTCTGGAAATTTGGGAGCAGGAGAGTGGCAATTAATGCTGCCACTGTTTCCCCTGCCACCAATTTTTGGGACCCGTGGGAAGATCCATGGGCTGAATGAGACAGCTCCACTGCCCAGATCTGGTCCATGGGCCAGAGTTTGAGCACCACTGCAATAAAGGATCTGTGGCAAAGGATTGGTTGTTGGCTATCTTTAAAGAGATCATGTTGAAGTGCAGTCTAAGCTGGTATAGCAAGAGTTGCCTTGGAAAATGCCTGCATGGAAAGAGGGGAGAGTGATGGCTAATTTCTGGTTTTACACTGGTTTAAGTTTGAGCTTTATTGGTACTGACTGTCTAGGCTCGGCACTAGACTCATAGGGGTTGTGATGACTTGTCAAGGAGTGTACTTAGAGATTTGCAAAGTGACTGAGATGCATGCTCGTGGGATCTATCACTCCACCATCCAGCACAGAAGAGATGAGTGAAACCTCTAAGCCTGCAAGAAGCCTCCCTTTCCTGGCCACTCCATGTTGAAAATAGTGGCTTATTCTCTTTTAAGGCTGGGTGGGAGGGTGACTCACCATAAACCACTCTGCAGTTTGCAGCACTGTTAAGTAGAGAAGCCTAGGTAGGGAGGGGTTGTGTGGGAGCTGGAATGCTTCTCTGAGTCCAGACAGAGCGAACAAGGCCACGGGAGAAGAGAAGTCTTTGCTTTCGCTCAGGCTTAGGTAGTATATATTGGCATATCTACTGGATTTGCCTTTATTGATCTCTTCAGGGCTAGTTGCTCCAGTGGTGCCTGTGTCAGAAATCGCTTCAAGAATCTGTGGCTGGGTGTTTATTTTGTTAACGGCAAGTTGTCCATAGTCCAGGTTTTCCTCATTGCTACCTCCCCTGCAGGTTTGCTCTGTGAGGATCCCAGCTCTGTAGTGCTCTGAGGGCCGTTTCTGAGGTTGGCCAAACTGAGACACTGCAGATAGGATGACTTTCATGTCCTTCTTTTAGGACCCTCATGTCATGGTTTCAAAGACCCATTACTACTGCTACTCCTGCTCTCTCTGGCTCTTGTCCCCACCTCATTTGAGAGGACAGAGGAGCTATTTTATCTGCCCTTGCTCACCTTGTATCCTTCCTTCCTCACATGCACACACTTGTCATGAAGTGTCATGTAATGTCTAGTGCTCCTTTCCTTCCTTTCCTGGCTCTCCAGTTCTCTTTAAAAATCAGCGTGGTTCATGTCTCCACTGAGTCATGGCTTTGACTTTATACTTTATGGCAAAAGCCAGCCAGCTTTAATCCTTATAAACAGTGGTTAAGAAAATGTGCTTTGACTGCTTGCCCTGCACCAGTCATTGCATCTCCTTGATATACTGTGGTAACAACACTGTTGATTTGAAGAAGAAGCCCATGTACAGTTTGTAAACTCTAGAAGTTGATGCTGTGAAGGTGGCAATATCATACAATGTTTCTATGTCTACAAATGCCTGCAGCCAAAAAAAAATGTTAAGAGCAGTCAGGCAACTGTGGCAGGGAAATGTATGCAAGGTTTACTAGCTTTGTAGGGATCTGTATATTTGCTCTGCCACCAAGTAGAGAGCACAGTGTTTTAGAACTGGGTGGAAGTTTGTTTGCTTAGACTTACTGCATATCCCTGAAAAGTTAAGCTGTAGCCCAAGACACAGCCTTTATCCATGACATGTATCCTGCAACATGGCCCAAAGGGAGAAACAGTACTGGAACTTGCTGACAGCCAAGGAAACTTAGAGCACATCAACCCAATTGACTGGGATCTAACTCAGCAATTCAGAAAAGCATCCACAAAGAGGGAGGTTAGTTAGCTTGGTGATATTGCAAGATTTGGTGTGTATGTTGTCTTCCAGGAAGATATCTTGCGCTCATTCCAAATAGCTCAAGTGCTGGGGCTTCTTTCCCTCTTATTGTGTAGCTCAGAACGTGTGGGGCTTTGTGAGATCTTTGCAAAGGAAAGTGCTGATTTTCAAAGCTGGATCACCTTAAGCTTGAGGAAACTGGAGTATTTGGTGACAATTCAATTCAGGAAAAATGTTGCCCTTGTCAGGTGCCAGATTTAACTCCCTTGCCTTCCTTGATGGTCTATTCATGCCGGGGCACCAATGTGATACTGTTGTGTTGTTGTGAAGACAGCACATCCTCATGAGGTGACAGGGAAAGTCAATGCTATCATCCTAGAGACCTTGAAACTCTGTAGTGGTCCCATTTAACTCATGGGACTGGGAAGATGTCCTTGAAATATGATCCCCTTTCATGAATTTTAGGGAAACAGCCTTGCAAGGGTCATTCTTTCTGGGTGGTAAGCTACATCACCACCAGGGTAGGTGTGTGCTGGGAGGAAGGCATGTGTGCTGCTGGGAAGAGTGGAGGGTTAGCTAAATTGCTTCTCCTCCAGCTCACATACATCAAGACTATATCACATACATGCAGGTAGACCATGCCATATGAATCATTGCAGAAGGCCTCCAAATTCTAAGGCTGTGTTTTCTTCCTGTAAATAAAACATGCGATTGGAATCTACGGTTAATCTGTTTTCATGACAAATGCTCTTAGAGTCGCGACAAACAATAGGAGAGGATATAACGGTATTTTAATAGACGCATTACTTTAAACTAAGGCAGCCACCATCTGCTTCCCCCCTCCCATTACCAATGCAGAAAAAGAATAGTATTCCCAGCAGCATCCTAACGAGGTGAGCTAGTGATTTAAATGTCTACATGTGTGCTTTATTCAAAGCCTCACATGGTTGTTGTAGTTTCTCTTCAATGGAGAAGATAAGTCAAGGGAAAAATGGACTCAAGAACTTGTCCTGTAATAGGGTAATTCCTGCTATGGTTTCATAAGTCTGTTGGTTGGATGGACAAGTCCCTTGTCAGAGATGACCTGTGATTTGAATGAATCCACTCTCTATCCACAAATGAAATGGTTTTCAATGTCATGTAAAAAGCCTGTGGCAGAGACAGAAATAGAAACCAGGTCTGCTGTCATCTAGTCCAACCCTTGTAACCAAAAGGTCATCCTTCCACTCTACTATCATATCAAAAAGAGTGGGGTCTCTATCTTGGACAATCCAGGTTGGACCTAGTGACCTGGCCAGGGTTCCTGGATACTACTGTAGTATTAGTATGGTAATTATCAGCCATGAGCCAAATCTATGCTCCTGTTGCTTTTTGTAGCCTACTTTTCCACTCCTGACTGGTTGCCCAAGGGACTGATAGCAGAAGATGCCCTTTCTCTGAAACTGCCCAGAATGTAACAGGGTGGAGATCCACAAAGCCTCTAGATCCCTGACCAACACTTCCAAGAAAAGATCTGTAGTACAGCAGATGCAAAGCTCCTTGGTCTACACTCATGGCTCTAGTGTAGTTAGCAGTGGGTTGCCTATGCCCAGTCAGGACCTGGGTTCAGCTTATGCGCTGAAACTAGGTAGTACTACCTTTACAGGCCCAACTGGGAGCTGGAGAGAATGACAGTCTTTTATATTCTTTTATGAGCACAAAGGACCTTATTCCACATCTCAGTTATCTGTGTGTGAGCCTATTCCCCTTGCTCAAATCCCTGAAAAAATGTTAACGCACTTACTTTTTTAACAATCATTTGATTTTAGCCTTAAAACTAAGCAACAAAAAGCAGGGAGCAGGAGGAGCCACCCACTTAGGTGCCATATGTTACCAAAGGGTAATACTAGAGGGAACTGGGCAAACTTTTGTCTCCTCCACTGCCATAGGTTCTGCAGTGGGGCCCATCAATGCAGAGCTGGAGTGTCCAACCCAATCTGCACAGCACTGCATGGTTCCCCATTTGGCTTGGAAGTGATAAGAGATGCTGTTCTGGAGAGATGTCCCAAAGAGCAGGGGACTCTAGCACAGCACCAGCTTCTGCATCATAAACTCCAGTCAATGAGAACCTGCTGCTGACAAATGCTCCCTCCCCTTCTGATTTACTTCTTTTTTCCTGGGGCTACTGCAGTAATGAGTCAACAGCGCAGTATATTTAAATGCAAAATACCATTATCCTTCATTAAAAGATCTGTCATTGCCCAGACTCCACAGGGAAGAGTTATTATGCCATTATACTTCCAGTGACACATCACTTTCACAACCCTTGGAGCAGCCATTGTGCCAGGATGATGCATGGCTCCCTCCCTGCCAATGTCTTGCTCTTAGGTAGGCATACAGGCCCCAGTGCCTGTGCTATGATCCCCACTGAAGCAATTTGAAGCCTGGGGCTTTTAATTTATACTTGCAGGGAAAACACTAGTGGGCTCCAAATGGTCTGAATGCTGCATCAGGGGAGTGTAAGTTAATGCATTGCAAGGGCATCTGAGCAGTAGGATGGGGAGGATTTGGAAGGGCTTCTGCATGCTAAATATCTTTAGCATTGGCCCCTTAGCTTTACCCTGAGAAGGCTCTTGCTAAGAGTCTTTAATGGCTCTGACAAATTTGCTGAGGTGGGGAATCCGCGCCCCACTGGATTCCAAGCTGCTGGTTCACTGCCCTCCCTCATCAGAAAACTGATTGCTGCAAACCGCGTAGCTGATGCTGAACCATATAGTCCTGTGGTCACTGGACTCTGGAAAAAACCTTACCAGGATTTGAGTGAATTCTGTATGAGGGTTTCCCAATGCTGCACACCAGCCCTTTGGCCAGTAAGACTATGGAGCTAAAAGTTTAGTTTTCTGGATGGTTTTTTATGGTAGCAAAACCCTCTATGATGCCCCAGTGCACAAACAGGCCAGCCTCACAAATGAAGTGTCTTCCTGACTTTTGCCATCACTGGGTCAGCAGGACCCATTACATAGAAATATACCTGAAATGTCAAAGCAAAGGACAGAGAGTCAAACAGTTCAGTCCATTGCTTCCAGATAAAAGCTCCTGACCCTTCTGTGCCACCTGTGGCCTTCTCCTCACCCTTTATCATTCATGGCAAGACTCCTGAATCACACCCAGGGTCCCTGCTGTTCTGCACTTAGTCTATGGATTAATCAAGACCTTTATTCCTAACCCTGTCAAGACAATACAAAATCCCTTAATGAAAATCTGATTTTGGGGCCTTGCTGTATTGGCTAAATGCCATGGTTCTCAAGCTGCTCCCCTGTGAGGGCTCTCTGCTGGGCCTGCTCTCCTACAAGCTGTCAATACATATTAGCAAGCATGCGTGGCTGGAGTGGCACTTGGACTCTGTGTTGGGGAGTAGGAGTGCTGTACAACCCCCCAAGGTGGGAGGCTACAGACTGTATCTGCTCTCTTGACTTCTTGGATTCCTGTGATTAGAAACAAAATGAAAAGTCAGACCCACGGGGAGTTCAGCCTGTCCTGACCCTGAAGTGTGTGAGTTGCATAACATCAGCAAGTCAGAAGAAAAAAACCCCAAGAGGCTGAAGAGGAAGGGGCTCTACATTTTGCAGTCTATGTGCTAGGCACAGGGACTGGGGTTCTGGACCTTAATGTTTGGATCCTTGTTTCCGTTATGGGCTGTTATAAATAGAAAGACAACAGACTTCTACATTAATGGTGGCTCCATGAGCTTCACCCTTGGCTGTCTACTTAATTGCTGAGTAAAGGGAGCTTTGAAAGCCAGGCTAAGGTCTCTGCTGTGACCGACAGGCTGTCCCAGGAACTCTTCACATGAGAGGAAAGTGGACACTCCACCCCCTGGAGCAATGGAGCAGCTGGAGCACATCTCTTGGAGGAGTGACCTATCTCTCCAGTGCCATTTTTTTTTAAAGCAAGGCAGTGAGAGGGGCTCAAACTAAAGCCCTCCACTGAAAAAATCTAGACCCTTGTGGCTTGACTCAGTAGCAGCAGGTTTCTCTGTAGACCCCCTTTCCACCTGCATCAAGATTAATGTGTGTATGTTGGTAGCTTCCCAGGACTCTGCTTCTTTATTTATTACTGCTCTGTGAGTTAGGATGGGTTAGCAGGTTTAGCTCTCCCAGGAGTAGCCTATGGGTGTGTCCCCACAAGCACGCAAGTGTGTTTCCCCAGGGACAAATAGCAGTGGCACATAGTTGTGCTGCTGCTACTTGTCCCCAGGGAAAGCCCCTACACATGCGCTTTAGTATGTGGCAAATTGCCCTGGGTAGGCTAGTGTGGGGCTGGCCCCAGCGTCCTTACCTGGGGGTCTCCTGAGGCTGCAGAGGCAGTGACCTGGGTGCACAGAGCCTGGCTGGCAGTGGGAGCATGACTCTGGCTGGCCAGGCTCCAGTTTCAGGTGGTGCATGCTGCAGACATGCACTGCCCCGTTTTTTTCTGGTGTAGATGTTTTAGATAACAGGATCTCTTGGTATCTAATTTTGGCTCTGTGCTGCAAACATGCAGTGTGGAGAACCTTTTCACATGCACCAAGTGCATTTTGTATTCTTTCCAACTATTTAGTTGATCAAATAAAAGATATCACATTTACCCAAAGAACCTTGTCTGCCTACGCTCATTTTGTGGTGTCTCAAAAGCCTTTAAGGTGCTGCAAAGTGCACGTTCCCGCTCATCTGGAGGTGCCCCATGGGTCCAGCCTCCGAAACAGTCTTTGATCCCTTTAGACTGGGATCAGCCAAAAGGGCTCTGTCCTTTAATAGCCTCTGATGCAGTCCCAACTGCCAGACAATAGCAAGGAGCTGCGTGAAAGAAGCAGGCCTACATTTGCCATTGAGTCTGATTGTGCAATCCTGCCCTGATCCTTTTTTTAAAAGAGACTTTGCTGTCACGTTTTTATGGCCAGATTGTGAAATGACATTAGTTGTGTCTCAAACCTTTTTATTTCACTCAGTTTAAGCACTTCCTCCAATTTGAAGACTTAATGGCATAAAATGTTTCTTGAAGAAATGAAGGGAAAGGATATGACAAATGTCAGCTTCAAGGGAAGTGAGTGACTTGTGAAAAGGGCCATTAAACTGTTCCAGTAACCTTACTGGTAGACACCAGATGGTGCTGTAGATGATGGCCTTGATTGTCCCATTCATCGGCATGTGTAGAAGTTGGATCTTGAGGAGATGCTCATTGTTAGCTCCAGTGCAGTTCTTTATAGAAGCTGTAAAAATGCGTTGGTTGCCTCAGCCTCTCTACGGGACAAAAGCTGCTTACAGATGTGAAAAAAAACAAGACAAAACAGCACTTCAAGCTCACCGTGCCCCCACGCAGAGTACAGTGCATACCCAGAAGAGGCATCATGTTAGTTTGACCTGGCTTGCCCAACGTCTGTACAGATGGTGCACTTTAGCAGGGATTTTGGACTCTTTTGTCTAATAGAAGATTGAATCAGCTATTAGATAAAAGCACCAAAAAACCCCGCTGAAATGTCTGATGTATATAGATGCTGGGGAGCCGAGTCAAACTAATGTACTTCCTCTTTCGGTAATGCACTGTTTTTTCCCCCCCCATGTCTGTCAGCAGCCATAATGCCTAATAATAGCCACAAACACTAACAGGGCACATCTACATGTGTGCTTATCTGTGCTGTTGTTACTATGCAGTCATTTAATACTTCGGCAGTCCTTTAGTAGTACTTCAGTACTGCACAGTCCTAGTGCTGCGCCAGTTGTTTGTGACCTTATTGTGCAGTAGCTTGTTGCTGTTGTGTAGTAGCGGCAGCATCATGGTTCATCCCTGCCGATGCTACGTTGCTGTAGCAATGAGCTAGATCACCTTAGCTCATTGCTACAGTGATGTAGTGTTTTGTATAGATGTGCCCACAGAATAGTGAAGCTTGACACGGCATACATTGGCTGTGTGGGTCTACTACCACCTGTGGCAGGCTTTGCTTATCTCCAAAAGCACAGGAGGTCAGTCTTTAAAGTCCTTCTCCTTACAAAACTCCTACTGACTCTAGTAAGAATAAAGGCCTCACTTGGCCATTCATGAGCCTTGCCTCCTAGGTAAACACCGGTACAAGCGTTTAATACTCCACCGTGTGATCCATCCAAGCAAATGTTGGCTGGGAAGAATGATACTTAACTCTGTATGTCGCTTGGATTCAAGGTGCCTGACACCATGGAAACACCTGTCAAAACTAAACGACTTAGGCACTGAAAAGTCCTGAAGGGCAGTGGCATCTGCCCATCTGCTGGTTCTTCTAGGACTGCAGCTTGGCTGGGAGTGCAGTACTGCAATGCAAGCCACTCAAGCTGCTGACATGAGTGCTTTTGCCCGGGCGAGGAATTATCTCTGCAAACATCTCATCTCATAGATAGGGAAGATCAGCAGTGGCTTAATCTTAATTAAGTTACACAGTGAACCATCATCCAGCTGACTTCTTTGATTAACTGAGGGGCTGGATGGTGACAAAGGGATAGAAGGCCCAGAGGTGACAGATACAGTACAGGAGTTAGAGTCAGTCTTAGCAGCACCCAGAGCGGTGCGCAGGCAGGGAGGGGCAGACGTTTTTTGGAGGGCTGGAGCGTATTCTCTCACAGCTGGTTCACCCTCTTCATATCGGCAGCAATTTCCTTGCTGTCCAGTGTCTTAGAAAATAGTTAATTTTCCTGTGTGACTCCTCCTCATCAAAGAGAAAGACAGAGCAAAGACCTATATTATAATATTCAACAACCCTTCTTCTCCCATGTCAGCCATGAGCCTGCTGAAGATAGGGCTTCTTCAGTGTGTTTCCCATCACAAAGCTGGAGGCAAAGAGGAGAACAACCCATGCCCCCCACTAGCATTCAGAGACACTCCTGGCATCCACTGCAGCAGCTGGACATGCATCCTGAGATGGTGGGCTTGGGACTCAATGAAATGGTGCAGAGTCCAAGAAGCATGATGCAGGCCATGATGTCAGGACTGTTGGTCTCCATGGACCTGTTGCAACTCTTCCCTCCTAAAAAATTAAGAAATTGCTCAAAAACTTTCTAGTGAGTTCAGACATCCAGGAAAGAGTCCTGACTATCTATAGCGATCAAGGAGAGGGGTTTATTCTTTATGGACCTCTGTCCTTTCCTCCTCTTTCCTTCTTAACCTCACTGACCTTTCTCAGTGCTTCCATGTCTCTGACCAGTTCTCCCTGCTTAGACTATGCAGTCACCAAAGGGGATTAGGCCCCTGTAGCCCTCTCACCTTTCCTCACCATCACATGGACAAAAAAAT
The DNA here is from genome assembly GCF_001723915.1 of Gavialis gangeticus. Taxonomy (NCBI): domain Eukaryota; kingdom Metazoa; phylum Chordata; order Crocodylia; family Gavialidae; genus Gavialis; species Gavialis gangeticus. Next base: position 9,758,229 of record NW_017729001.1, read on the forward strand.
CATCCCTTGCCTCAAACTTTACTTCTTCCCTCATTCCACTCTGGAAACCTGAAGCCCACTTGAGCCTAAGGCAAAACTGGGAGCAGTTCCTGGACTCCAGCTCCTTTGTCCTTGCTCTGAGTCAGAGCAGTCTGGGGACTCATTAATTCTAATGGGCCCTGAAGTAAGTGAGAGAGACGGCTGTGACACCCACTCCAGCCTGAGGCCCAACTGCCCACATTGTCCAGAGGCAGGAGAAGACATGGCACTGTTAAAAACTAGCAGCAGGAAACGGCTCTGACACTACAGCTCTGGGAGGGGTCCTTTCACGTTGGTACCATCTTCCAAGTAGAAGGGCGAGAAGAGACCACTACAGAAATCTGCTTTCTGCTGCTCTGAAGGCTTCCTTGGCAGTGGTTAAAGCAGACAAACAGGAGTGCGGACTCTTGTGGCACCAGCTGAGTAGGAGGGGGATCTGCTGGGGGAGCTGTGCATTGTTTTAACAGAGGTTAACTAGGCTCCTTTCACCTTAATTTTATCTGCAGTTTCCAGTCCTTTAACCATGCTCCCTCTGAAAGAGAACATGGGATCCTTAGTCTTGTGCACAACCTCAGCTTCACTGAGCACTCCAGGGTGAGGAATGGGGACAGTGGCCCTCCTGTAACTTTTTCATGTAGGGAGAGGGTCCATATCCCTCTCCTTTGAAAGGGACTGGAGTGGGAAGAAATGCCTAGCTCTGAACATGTTTCAAAGCCTTTAATTAAAGGCAAATTTCTTTGTTCACGGCTTACCTGGGTTCCTGTGTGTGGTGCAATTGGCAAATGATGGGAAGTCTCTGCTGACCCCTGATCGCAGTGATTATTTCAAAGAAAGTTGCCTCCAAAGGAGGAGTCTGCAGTATCTTCTGTTCTCTGTGGCCACCGCTAGGTCAGGCTGTGATAGAGACTAAGATCCTTACCCAGGTACACCTTCTGTTTTCTAGTTGATTGAGTTCTTGCAGTTTTGATCCTATTACTTCTGAATTTCCCCCAGATACCAGGGTTCCTGGCTGAGATTATGTGGAAGTTGTAGGAAGGTTTGGGGGACTATTGGCACTTAAGGACTAAATCTAATCTACAGTACAGAGTTGGGGTGTTACTCTCATCAGGATTCATTTCTGCCCAGGAGCTTTGTGTATGGAAGGATCAACACCAGAATTAAGTCTTTAGCGAAGACAAGCCCTATAGGAGCAGATGGGCAAGAGTCTCCGTGCATCACTGTCCTTCAGGTACCCAAGATGAGAGAGAAGCTCCTAAGATGAGAAGCAGTGTCCTTCAGGTGAGAACTTCCAATACACTCTTGCTGACCATCAGCAGACTGCCAGGTGGCCTTCTCCTTGCTGTTACCTGCTCGGCCATCTCCTTAGCACTGTCTCCTCCATTTGTCCTTTCCTTCTGCCCCCCAAAGGGCACTCTTCAGCACCCTGTGACTTCTAGCAGAGGCTCCGAAATGCTGGCTCTCTTGAAGCATCTCTGAAACTAGTAGCTTTAATGCCAGTGAAAGCGGTCAGAATCAAGGAGCGACATTAGCTTTTCATAAAACGGGACGTGACAGTAGCAGCCTCTCCTGGAAATGCCACCTCTGGGGACAACAAAGGAGCTTGTTTACTGCTGAGTTTTCTCCGAGATGGACCGTTGGTACTGCCGAGACTTCCTGTAGTGGGGACACCTGCCCAAAGCAATGCCGTGGAGAGGAGGGGGTAGTGCTACAGCAGCAAACCCGGCAGAAGTGCATCCTGTCTGCAGAGGAGTCATGGCTCCATCCGCTCTGTCAATCAAAAGGACAAACACAGTGTGGGGAATCCCAGCAGTAAGAGCTCAGAGGCGCTTTATCTCATATGCTGCAGCTGTGGCGATTTTAGCGCCTCTTTAAAAAGATACTGCTGCTGTCCTGGGGCTAAGCATTATGTACTATGCAAGTAATATGCAAGGTTTAAACCAATATTACTAGTGCAACCTGTGGCAGCCCTTTCTCTCCCTGGGCTAGCTGGAGACTGGTCTAGCATTTAGTATAAGTTAAAGCAGCCCAAAGGCAGCTCCTCTGGCTTTCCACAGCTTCAAGAGGCCATTGCGGTAGGTGGGAAGGACCACAACATAGGTTTTTTAGCATCAGCCGAGAAACCTTCGTGTCTCAGAAGAATTCTGCAGGCAGCTACGCCACGTCCTTGGCTCTTTTGTGCTTTCTCAGTAGGGGCAAAAATCTAGCTGTTAATTTAACTATGCCTTGGTTTCCTGCCTTTCAGAGAAGTTGCAAATATGTGGGGGTGGGGGACTCAGATGTTTTAGTGTTTAGACCTAGACACTGGGAAAAGGGTACAGGAAATGGCTTTCTATTGATATCTAATGTTCTTTTGAATGAAACTGAACTCTATTCGAAAAAGATTTTTTTCAGCGGGCCAAAAAAAACATCAAAAAAATAAAATCCCTTGAGATCATATCAGATATTGTTGCCTCCAAGGCACTATTTTTTGGCAGAGATTTTTTGTCTTGGTTTCAAAGTAATGGCACGAGGGGAAAATTAAACTGAGAGACCTTTTGTGATCTTCCATATAAATGTCATAACAAGTGGTGTCGTATCATAAAGTTTTAACACAGAAATCATTGCTCCTTCTGCTTTTTGATTGTAAAAGTCAGAAGTATTGAAAAGTCCCAGTGGTAATTTTGTCTCTGGGAAAGAAACAAGGAGCCCTTTTCACTTCTGTGGTGTTAAGAAATAAATCATCAAGGAACGCAAACCTGAGCTGTGATTCCCCCTCTATCTTGACACAATAATCTATATTTACAGTGCACTCCTTCACTGGCTTGGCTTCCCCAGCCACGGTTCACTGCTTCAGCCACCATCCTCCCTCTCTCTCTCACACACACAGTCACAGTGAGCTGGTGGCTGTTTTTTAAAAAATGCAAATGTACCCTTATCTCTTTTCATGGCAACTTGCCTTCCCTAGTGTATAAATCCCTCTTCAAACGACGGAGGTGAATCAATATGTTTAATCTTCAGGTGTTCATAGTGACATTTCCAGAAAGTGGGAATGTCTGGGGGGCTATCAGAATGCCAGGACACCAGTAGGTAATTAGTAGTGTTCTACATTTTCGGTTTTTACCAAATTTCACCAATACATTACCTGATTTTTTTTTTTTATTGGAGTTATTTATTTTTTACTGATTTACATCCGTTTTTCACATGCCCCCCCCATGCCTCCTGGGACCCATGCAGTGGTGGAAGTTGCCACCACTCTGCGCCCCCAGACAAACCATGGCTCTGTCCCACGCCCTGCCCTGGCTGGGCAGCACCAAGCGGGGAGGTGTGGGGCTCCCAGGGGCTCCATCCCCTCCAGCCTGGCCGCACAGCCAAGGCTGGCTCCCCGGCTCTAGCCCCCCCAGGCTGCGGGGCTGGGGTTGGGGCCAGCGCGGGGAAGGCAGCCGGGGCCGGTGCTGGGCTGGGGGGGTGGTAGGTTCCCCCCACAGACTTTCCTGCCTGAGCGGGGGGGGCAATGTGTGCACATGTCTGCATGTGCTCAGCCCCTCCCCCCTAAAATTTATTATTTTCCCTGATTTCGTTTCTTTTCTTCTCTTTCTTTTACCCCGATTTCAACCTGGTTTTTATGTTTGGAAGATAAATCCTGAAAAATTCCTGGAGTTTTGTTTCTGAAAATAAAAACCGAGAACGCAGAACACTAGTAATTAGTCTCTCTGCTATACTTAGTTAAACCTGCAACGACTGCTCTTTATGTGTGGTATTTGTAAGAAATAATGGGAGCCTCCGATAAGGTAAGTATATGTCCTCCACCAGAAAGAAAGGCATGGGGAAGGCAGAATCTGAATTCTCTGCATAGGGGGCCCAGCACTGTATTGTTTGAGTAAGACAGGGAAGAGCTGCGAGAAAGAGAGAGATGAGCCCTTTTGGAGAGATGGGAGGCAGATCCAGGCAATCTGGACGAGCATAGTATGTGGCTTTGAGTGTAGTCTAGAGAGGGCTTTGGAGCCAAGACCTGGCTAAATGAAGCTTAGAACTGTAAGGAGGCGCACAATTTCCTGTTATTTGACCGTTTTTTGTTCAAGAAGATATGATTTTTTACATTCTTTATAACTGAATTAAATTACATCAAACACAAACCTGACTCTATCAGTTTTCTTCCTAACTGGGACAAGGTAGCTGACCCTTAATTTTTCCTAGTGGTTTGGGTTAAAGTTCCCACAGCAGGGTTAGGATCCTTGATCTCTGACCAAATGGGACCTCCTGTTCTGGATAGCTCTGAGATATACATATATATAATGTTACTACCTGGAAAAGAACAAGCATTCCTTACAGCCCTACATCAACCTACTGAGAGATAGGCAGTAGTTAAAACTTAGGTAGCAGTGGGTGAGCGTTTTTCACTGAAGGTGCATATAGATTTGGTCTGTCTTTGTAGTACAGGCTCAGTAGTGCTGATAATAGTAAAACCTCTTATGGAGGGTGAAATATTCTCCCACCCAATGTATGTAAGGGTGAAGTTACGTGTTACACTTAGACCGTACTCAGTCTATGGGATGTTAAGTGCTGTTATAGTTAGAACGTGCTGTGAGCAGTTGCATGTTAAGGGTTAATACCATTTACTGCCTGCACAGCTTTGACAGGGCTGAGGAGGAGGTAGGTGGTAAGGAGCCAGGACACCTGGGCTCTATTCCTGGTTGCAGGGAGGAAGGCACATGGGAGCAGTACATCCTGGGATGCTGGAGGACTGCAAATTGCTCCTGTAACGGGGCTAGGCCAGAACCTTGGACCCAGCTGGTTGCAATCAAGAGATCACAGCAAGTTGTCCCCTCAACAGACACTACCTGCAGTGCCCTGGTACTGGGCTGGGCTGAGTGATCAAGGCAGCCAAATATTCCCTGAAGCCAGAGGCAGCAGGTCCCATCCAGTTGTCTTGTGTGGGCAAAGGTAGAAGTTCTTGTTTCTGACTTCTGTGCATTTTCCTGATAATCTGGTTTTGACTTTTGGCTCAGACTCTGGTTTCCAACTCCAGCAAGACCCTTGACATTCCCTGATTTTAGTTCTCTGCTTGTGAGTCTGGTTTGAACTTCAGCTCTGGCTTTTGGCTTCTGATCCCAGTTAACTCCTGGCTTGCCTTGCTTCTGGTGTCAGCTGGTGATCCTGGCTTCTCTTGACTTCAGCTACAGCTTTTGAATCTAATTCTGACACCTCCCTTCCCTTCGGTAAAGTGGGGATTTAGCACCTGAAATTCTAGTATGAAAGATGTATATTGATAAGTGCATTGTAAGCACCTTTGAACTAGGGCTAAGTCATAGATTCCTATATCTTAGGAGAGGGAAGGCAGATTAATTACAAGTTAAAGTGCCCCTAACTGCTTGAGCAGACAAAAATAGCATCACCACTGCTCAAATGAGCGATGCTATGAGACATTTAGCATCAATTACTAAAAACTGGCCATTCCCTCCCCTCTTGTGTTGTCTGGGTCTGCTATGTGTTGCATGTGATGAGGCAGCCAGATAGAACATGTCCCAAACTAACTACCCTGCTGTCCCAGGGGTTCCTTGCATCTAGCATCAGGAAGGCCAGCAGCAGATGGGGAAGCAGTGAATCTCTAGTCCAGCCTGGACTACTGAATGGGTTCTTTTCCCTTCTTGCCAGTGCTTAACTATTAGGGACAGGTTTGATTTATTAGAAGAGAAAGTGCCTCTTGGCTGAAATATGGGAGCTCCTCTGTTGGCCCAGTTATGAGTTCCTGGGGCCTTATTAGACTCTGTCAACGAGCATTTGCATTATTGCCTGAGCTCCACGGGATTCAATCCATCCTTTGGAAAAATCTTATGTTTTGACTAAGTGCTTCCCCCTGATGAATAGCAAGGAGTTCTGTGCTATGTATTTAAACCCATGTGGGCTACAGCAGGGTTTGCAGTGCTTTCTAGCTGCTAGATTTTAGGAATTACTAATGCGTCTTGTGGGTGAAATCTTCTTGGGCCAAAGTGGTGTCAAACCAGACACAAATTTTGCCCCTCAAATTCATTTTTTAGCGATCAGCAAAGGAATGCCTTAATGTTACAAAATCCAAGCTAGTTTCTTAAGTCTGTAATGAATTGAGCAGGGGATATTCAATAACGTGTAAACTGCCTCCTTAAATACCAGCTTTCATCTTAGGAGTGATCCTAAATGCAGCTTCTGTAAAGCTCAGTGGCTTAGGGGCTGTTAATAGAGTGGTCTCCTCTTGCTGTGTTGCTTGCAAGATCGGGTGGGATCCTGCTGGGATATAACTGATCCTTCTGCTCCAGGAATACAAGCCCTTGCCCTGTTTGCCCCCCGGTGGGTCAGTCCCTATTTCACCTAGCACAGAGTAGAAGTGGATGTTGCATCTCCCCCTTCAGACAGGGGCTTCCCTACACAATGACACCCTATTCCATCTGCATATTTGTGCCTCAAGTTGACTACATTAAGGTCAGTCTGAAAACCACAGGCTTAAGAAACGCGGGCTTCTGATTCCCTGGGAGAGTCAGAAATGCTCTCTGCCAAGAGGTTAAAATCTTACTTCAGGCCCTGACTTAGGACAGATGTCGCATTCCTGCCTTTCCTTGAGCAGTGAGTGCTGCAGCGCCTTTAACAGTTCAGCTTCTTGTGGGATCAAGCAGAGCGACTTCAATATCTGATGCTCTTTATCAGGAGCCTATATCTTGCACTTGGAGGAGGCTGTACTTGCTGATCTACAGCAGCTGTCACTCCTACGTTAGCTTCAGCACAGCACAATTAACTTGAAAACATCTCGGTACTTAATCCTACTAAACTATTGTCCCGTGTGATAGACTTTGCTCCCATTTCACCAGGAAGGGATGTTCTGACCTGGCCCATGGGTGCACTAACCAGTTCCAACATGCCCTGAAATAAGGTTTTACCAGGGATACGCCATCCCATCTGTTGATACAGACCAGAACAGCCTCCATTTCTCAGCCTTTTCTCAGAGCCTTGCAATCCTGAATGAGCAGGACTCCTAATCTGTGCAGAAGTTGAGACAGGGCCGATGCAGAGACTCTGAAAGGGGAGTGCTGTGCTCAGTTGAGTGTGTCTGTGAGGGTGCACATACCAGGGCAGGAATTCCTGCAAATACATGACTCGGGGGTGGGGAACTGCAGTGAAGAAGCATTGTATCAGTAGTTTTGTCAAGCTACGGAGTCAGATCAGTAGATGGGGATGTTTTCTTAGTAGAGATCCGAGATCCGTTGTACAGAACAGAGAGAATGGAGTCGGAGAACCAGCGGAGTTTGAGGGGTCACCTTCAGTTCCTATTTCCTAAAAATACATTGGTCTCATAAAACTCCCTTGAAGTCTTCCCCAAACTGGAACCAACTGCCTGGGCGAAGGTTGGCCTGTGCCTGGTTGAAATGGACCTACTCTCCTTCAAGCACCTCTTGCTTACCAAAGAAACTTTCTGGTAAATCTGTAGCACTTTAAATCTTCCTTCCTGCTAATGGAATCGTTACAGTTGCATTAAAATTTGCAAAACTGTCCTTTGAGATTCTTCAGCTGCAAATCTGGGCACCTGCAGGCTGCCTGACATGGACTCCGGAATGGCTTCTTCCCTCTGCACATAGGCCAGCAAAGAGGTGCCTAAGTTCAAGGAAGGTGCCTTCTGCACCTGCAGTACCTCACTCACAACAGCGTCAAGGTGGGTGATGCTACTGGACTGGGAGCGGACAGCATATTTGCAGGGGGCACTGAACAGAGGCATCTTCTAAGTAACTTTTTGGGTAGGATTTCTCTGTAGGCTAGGGGCTACTTCTGAAACTTGCTCCTACCCCCAGCATTGAGATGATCCGCTTCTCGTATCACTTCAGCCTCTTATAAGTCCTTCTAGACCATTCTTTAAAGAGAGACCAAGGATACAAATTTCAAAGGGACTTGATTTCTCTCCTTAACTGGAACAGGAGAAGCTGTGAGGCCAGGTGAAGGGAGCAGTGAATTGGGAATTGAGAGGTCTGTGTTCTTTTGCCAGGCCTGTGTGCTTCTTTTGCGCTGCCTGGCACCTTTGCTTCTGTTTCCCATCCCAGGTTTTCCATGCCTCTCGGGTGGTCTCTTATTCTCAGCGTGTGCACTGCACCCAACCCAGTGGAGCCCTGCTTACAGACAGGTCCTCCTTGCTTTATTGTAGTTTCTTTTTCATATGGCATCAGATATCAGCTTCCACATCTATGAGCCACGGTCTGGTGTTATCGCTCAATGTGCGGATTCCATCTATCCCATCTGGGCGTTTGTAAAGACTGCAGCTTTCAATTACTCTGTGTTGGACACATCCACACAGGGGACTATCCAAGATGTTCATCTTGTGAAGTGTTGTTTTGAAGCATCTGTATCTAGATCTCAGTCTATTCAGCTTGACTGGGTTTCAGCATGGCAAATAGCTGTGTCAAACTTGCTGTCAGAGATGGGGGGGCATTTAAATTAAGGTTGGCACAGAATGATTTAAGTTGCTCATGAGTCACGTGTCTGATAATTTCTGTGTGTTGCTTACTTGGGTTACTGTACTTGCTGTTGTTGCACAGTATTTTTGCAATAGATTTCGCTGACACAGGGCAGTGTTATTTTTTGGTGCCTTTGCCTGTATGGTGGTTAATGGTGCGTCATGTTTTGTCTGCTCGAGTGGGTCATATCCAATCCTTCTATGGTAGTAATCCATCTCTCCTTTTTTATATTGTTCAGTGTGGTAGCCAGCTGTTCTGTAGGTCTTTTTATGGTTGCAGGGTCATTGCATTGCTTGATGATGCTAAAGAGCTGTTGACATGGCACATAATGGTTTCCATAGCCTTTAGGTATACAGAGTTCGGCTATTTCAATTAGGCAGTTTGTAAATGTATTTTAGTCTTGATCAGGGTTGGTTTCTGATGGATCCTCTAATTCAGTGTTTCTCAACCTTTTAAGTAGTAAGTACCCCCTTACTTCTGAAAATTTTAATAAGTACCCCAACACTCAACTTGTGTGCCATATGTTGGAAGAAGGGCTGCATATAGAAGGCCGTGATATGACAGATGTCTGATCTGGTGTGGGTAGGGATGCTACCTTTTATATCGGGGTGCTCAAGAATGTACCTGGGCTAGAAGTGATGTTGGCCAAAGCTAGGCGTGCTGAACCCAGTGTTGTGCAAAGTGTGGCACGCCAAATTATTGTTGGGGAATTTTAAAGTGCTGCATAATGTGCAGCGTGCCAAAATTTTTTCCATTGTTTTGAGAAGAGGAAGGGGCAAGAGACAGGAAAACCTGATTGCCTGGTTACTTTCAAGCCTTGATCTGGGCATGGAGGGTGCTGGGTCAGTTGGGGCTTTGCTGTGGGCTTGGGAACAGCATCCTGCACAACCTCCCAGAGCTCTTGGAGCTAAAATGAGGCCCCACACTGCATCTCAAGTAGACTGTGGGCCAGTCTCCCCTGGGAAGTGCTCAATGCCCTCACACGTGAGTTACCTGCAACAGGACAGAGCCTTGGGAACAGACTGTGGGGAATAGTTCTGTGCCAGGCTCCCAGGACAAGGATATAGGGGGTGAGAGAGAGAGAGAGCGCGAGACCAAGAAGGCAGGAGAGGGGACAGGTAGCAAATGTAATTGTGGAGCAGGCAGGTGGTGTTGGCTGCTTCCAGGACCACTGCAACAGGGGTTGGGGTGATGGGGCAGAGGCCCACGGCATGGTGAGTTAAGTCTGTAGGGCAGGGGTCAGCAACACCCCGGGGCATGCATGCCCCTGCTGTAGCTGCCCCAGAAGCAGTCAATACCACCTGCCTGCACCACAGTTTCTGCCTGTCCCATCTTTATCCCACCTTCCCTCTCTCTCTTTGCCCTCCCTTGTCTTGCTCTCTCTCTCTCTCTCGCCCTATATCTCACCCTCTTTTCCTCTTTCTCTCACCCCTTCCTCCTCTCCAAACTATGGCAAAAAATGTGAACATCCATTTGCAGCAGAGCAAAGCTGAGCAGAGTGCAGTGACCATATAAGCCTATGAGGTCCTGGTGAAAGCCATCCCTGGGAGCCTGGCACAGAACTACTCCTCACAGTCTGTTCCCAAGGCTTGGTCCTGTTGCAAGTAACTCACGTGTGAGGGCACTGAGCACTTCCCAGGGGAGACTGTCCCACAGTCTACTTGAGATGCAGTGTGGGGCCTCATTTGAGCTCCAAGAGCTCTGGGGGGGTGTGTGGGATGCTGTTCCCAAGCCCACAGCAAAGCCCCAACTGACCCAGTGCTGTCCATGCGCAGATCAAGGCTTGAAAGTAACCAGGCAACTGGGTTTTCCATCATGCTCGCTGTGCCCAGCCCGGCACGAGCCTGGGACGGGTTTCCAATGCGCTGATTAGCCTTCGCTTTAAGCTTCCAAATATTTTGGGCCTTAATAACACAATAAGGAGCAGAAAAGCTAATAAGCAACTTAGGAGAACGTTCACGCTGTGCTAATGAGCATGGCACACAAGCCCGTCTTGGTTGGCACTCTACTGCCAGCCATGGAGCTCAGGCTGTTCCCAGCAGGTGGCTGGGAGGCTACAAGCTCTGCTGCAAGCAGCCCGGGCTCTGTGGCTGGCAGCAGCTATCCAGAGCCTGGGATGGCGGCAGCCAGGAGGCTGCAAAGGAGCTGCTCCCAGGCTCCAGCATCCTGCGGGTCCAAGCAGACAGCAGGGTGGGGGACCCTGAGGCAGCGCAGCCCAGAAAAGCCCTGTGCCGCTGCCGGCACGGCCTGTATGCAGCCTGGGCTCTGGGCAGCTGCAGCAAGCAAGCTGCAAACAGCTGCACCAGGCTCCACAGCCCCGGCATCAGCTCTGTGCTGGCGGCAACTTCATGCACGCCTTACAGCAGACAGCGGGGATAAACCCACTCTTTGCTTTTAGGTGCACATGCAGTCACTGGCGTGGAGCTGATGCTGGGGCTGCAGAGTCTGGTGCAGCTGTTTGTAGCCTGACTGCTGCCTGCTGCAGCTGCCCCAGAGCCCAGGCTTTCTACAGGCGGGGCTGGCGGCAGCACGGGGCTTTTCCCTGGGTTTGGCAGCAGTGGTGCTGGGGGGGCAGGAAGCAGCCCCCCTCCCACCACTGCAGCCTGCCCCGAGTGCCAGGAACAGCCCGGTGCCTCTGCCAGCCCTCCTGCCCACAGTGAACTGGGCCCTGGGCGGGCTGGGTCATGGGGCCAATCCCCCACAGTGCAGAAAGGAGCAGGGCAGCGCTCTGGGGGTCTCGGTCTGCCCCAAAGCCCAGGCAGGATAAAAAAGAAAGAGAACTTACCTGCCTGTCAGTGGGGAGTGCGCGGGTATCTGTGTGCCTGCCCTCCCCCTCCTGCAGCAGCCTTTGGCTGGCTTTGGGGTGAGCGGCCCGACATGAACCTGGTGGCAGCAGGCGGAGCAGCGGTGGCCCTTTGCTGCAGGGGTTTTCTGCACCTGCATCTTGCCTGCCTGTGTCTCACGTACAACCAAGGGGTACGTGTACCACAGGTTGAGAAACTATGCCCTAATTGATTTGTTCTCTCGTTGGTCAGCCTTTGATATTTCTGCCAGCCCACCTTCCAGAAGCTCCATCTTGGAGTTGGTCTGGTGGTGTGGGCTGAAAAGTCATATTGTCAGTGCTAATGAGTGAGGGCCTGTGCTGAGATGGTGGAAACTTGCCAAGTACTTGGTGCTTTACTCAAATCACCTTTTCACCAGGCGAGATCTAGGTTTGTTTGAATGTTCCATCATGCAGAGTGGAAGGTACATGGCTCCTTTGGGTCATATGATGGTTATATCATCCAGGCTTGCCCAGAGACCAAGATTGCCTCTGTTTCTACTGTTAATGGAGTTTCCCCAGTCTTGATGTTGAGAGCTGAAGTCACCTGCAAGTAAGGCTGTCTGCTCAGAAATAGGCAGGGATGTGATTGACAACCAGGCAGAGGGTGGCTTGCATATGGTGACAATAATTATGTCATTAACCTGGACAGTGCTCCATTCTGTTGCACTTTGGGAGGTGTTGTGTCCCTTGGTAGTGAATGGTAGGTCACTTCTGATGATGGTAACATCATCCCTGTAGCCAGCAGGATTCATGGTACCAGGGCCATGAATCCTGCTGGCTACAGGGTCTGCAAGGCTGTAGCCTGAGAACTTTCATCTCCTGCAGCTGCTCTATATGTGTTTCTTGTAGGGGGGGACTGCATGTGGTTTCATTTCCCTGGTGATGTTCCATCACTGATTAAGCAAGGGGGTAACCTTCAACATTAAGTTGAAGAACAGTCTAGCTTTTCCCCCCTTGAAGACAGGAAAGGTTGCTCTGGCTTATCCTGTAGTTTACACATCCAAACTGAAAGTATAGTGTATCAAAACAGGGACAACTGTAGTACAAATATACTGTAGTACACACTGATTGGTTTAAGATGTTTACTTTTACCTTTATGATGAAAGCTTAAGTGCTGTGAATGCTGGCTGAAGTGACAAGTGAGAGTCCTTTCTTGTTGGAGCAAATGAATGCATCCAAAATCCTTGGGCCTTGGTCTTGCAAAATCAAAGTTGATTTAAACCCTCACACTTTTGAAGCATCCGGATTTTTGTTTTGTTTTCCATTTTGTGAGCCTGGGGTTGTACTTGGGACACATCTTCTGGCCACTCCCTGCAGCCTGAGTGGTACAATTTTTTTTTTTTTCCTAAAGGTGAGACTCTCATAACTTCAGCTTTAAGGGAAATGCCAACTTTCATGAGGCTTACAGTGAGCTGGTAAGAGTTGGCTTCAAGATTCGAAGTAGCCTGGAGTGGGATTTGTTTCTGAATTTTGTGGCTAACCCATTATGGATTCAGGGATATTGGCTTGGGTAAGTTCTCAGTCAGACAGACTGTCTCAAGGCCCTACTAGGAACCCAGCATAAAGTCCAAAGTCTCTTCAGATCTTCTTGAGGGAGCAGGGGGAAGCATGGAGAGAAGTACAACAGATACCCATTGAAAAGACTGAACAAGGCCATCCACCCCTGTATCCAAAGCAATGGAGTGATCTGAGTGGGGAAGTGCTGAGAATCGCAGAAAGAGAAATGCAGATGTCTTCCACTGCCTGCATGGAAAGAGGAAATCGTGCTCTCCTAGCTGCCTACTCTGCAAATGCAAACTTTCAGTGTTTAAACCAGCTGTAAGCCTGGTCTCCAGGTCATTGAATGAGAGCTCCTCAGTCCCACCACCTGCTCTTTTTCAATTAACAGACTGAAACAAGTGAGCATTCATGCTGTGATACTGGCAAGTTTGTTGTGAGCTGTTCCTAGCTCCCAATTTCTATCCAGGTGATGCTCTGCAGAACTGCTGCAGTGGGAGCATTCTGGGTCCTGGCTCCACCCAGAGGAGAGAGGAATGAGCAGGTAACTCCAGCTCTTCCAGTTATACAGTGATCCTCTCCTGGCAGGGACACTTGCGCAGAGACAAAGCTCCAGTGCGAAGGAGAGAGCCCTTGGCAATCTTCCTGTGAGCTGATATGCCAGACCCAGCAGGGACAGTGTTCCTTATCTGACGCTGAAAGTCAAAAAAGGAGCAGAATTATTTACATGTCACACTGAAGATTTAGCTGCTGTTCTAATGCTTTTCTAGCTGGAAAAAGGCAGGAAGCTAAGCTCACTTTGCAGTTACGCTGACTCTAGTTGAATTAGCTCAGGGCTGAATTTGGTCCAGTATGGCTCACTGAAAGATCCTGGTTCCAAAGCACTACCCCCGATCTCTTCTTTCTAGGACGCCAGTTTCCAGATCCCACTTTCCTTTGTGGGATGGAGCTTTGCTTGGTTCCAGAAGCTGCTCTTATATAAAAATGGAGAGGGTGTAAGCTCTGATGCCTAGCCCAAATAGAGGGCATGGAAGAGAACTGGAGGTTGTAGGCTAGATACAACACCCCACCCCCACTGCCCCTCACCCAATGTAAAACATTAGTAGATGGAGGGACTAGAGCAAAAGAACAGGGGAACCTTTGCTACTCTGCGTTGTTCCCCATGAAACACAATAACTCGCTCCTCTGTATAGAGGGGTTGTTCCTAACCAGAGGTTAGGTATGTACTGATGTGTTTCAAAAGGCCAGTGGCCCATCTAGAGTGGGATATGTTCCTAGAAATGGCCAATATTGGATATATCCAGGGAAACAATAGAGGTTACCTAGCCAGTCTGCACAGTGCACTGCCACGGTGTGGGGTGGTGGGGAGAGGGGAACATTTTCCTGACACTAGCTAGTGATCCAGAAATGTAAAGTTTGCTAATCTCCATCCCATGCCCTAGGTAGTCAAGTTGCTCTCCTCTACTCCTGGTTCAGGTCTCAACTCCTTCCACCTGATATAACCCCTGTTACACTGCTTGTGTCTGTTCTCTGCCAGCAAGTTATACAGATCTGCAGTGCCCAGGAATGTAACTTAGTTCCCTATTTACAATTTGTTGTCTCTGAAGTGTTCGTTGCTGGGTTATGGTGATGCCTAGAAGTTCTAACTGATATCATGCTGGATTCATGAGGAAGATCTTACCTCCCTGAAGATCTTGTTGTCTCAATAGGTCAGGTAGGCAGAGACTGAGAGAAGAAATACTGGCAGGAGTCAGGGTAGATACGATATGCACCTAGTTAAACAAGATGCACAGAGAGCATAAACTTTTGTGAACTCAAGCTCACTTCATCAGATGCCATCCTTACAGGTCATGGCAATGCCCAGCTTCATGGCTCCCTCTTTCAAACTTTCCAGTTCCAGCACAGAAATTCTGATATTGCCTCACCCATGTTTTTATTCCGCACTAAAAAGCCAAGATCTGAACTTGCTGTTCTTGGGCCTGAGCAGCCCCTGTTGTTCAGCATCTTGAATTTCTCAGCAATTGATTGTAACCCTGGAGTGAATGCTGCTTGTGCCCCTCCCTGGTTGCTGTCGTGTAGTGAATGCCCTAAAATGAAGGTCATGTCACGCATGCTGGGGATGACTTTGCAGAGCATCGTTCTGACTGGCCCTTGGAACTGGGTCGTGTGCAATTATCACTTGTTCTGTATTCTGTAGCCTTGCCCGGATTGCTGCCAAAAGGGAGTGA
>NW_017729001.1:9778242-9779770 GCF_001723915.1 Gavialis gangeticus
TGGCCCTTGGAACTGGGTCGTGTGCAATTATCACTTGTTCTGTATTCTGTAGCCTTGCCTGGATTGCTGCCAAAAGGGAGTGAATGTTACGCTGCCTGCCAAAGTGAAGGGAAAATAAAAGATTTTAATAGCTTGTTCCATTAAAGATCTTCTTAGAGCAGGGCTAGTTTAACCTCTGCAGCTCAAACGACCTTTTTTGGAGCTGTGCATGGTATCAGCATGGAAACGCCAGCCACTCGCCAGTCTAAACAGCCCTAATGTCAACCTGCTGCTCTCCAAGCACCCTGCCAGGACATTACTGTGCTCTCACCTGGCATTGCCGTGCTTGGGCAGTAGGGCGAGGGGTTTGTTGAAGCTCAGATGGGCCTTGGGAGGATTTGGAGAACAAGAACACATCAAAGTGCCTTGCATAGTTTTTCTCTGCTTGAGAGGCAGGAAACGCGCTGCAAAAAGGCTGGCGATGAAGTACATTTTAAAAAAGCAGAATTATCAATAATGGAGTCCACATGCAAAGCATGTTTGAGCAGAAGCAAACAAAATAAAGTTCAGACAAAAGGGGAATGAATCGTGTAGCTATTTCATGACTAGTTTTCTATGGCTTCTGGTTGCATCTCAGCGGGGGCAGTAACCAGGCAACCACAAGAGCCTGACAGAGGAAAAGCAAGGGCTGAGTATAGTAAATGTGTTGGGGAAGCGATACGAGCTGGTCCCTCTGGAGTCTGCTGCACCAGATGAGGGGACCTGAGCCTCACTTGTGAGATGTGGCCTGTCAGGCTACACGCAAATGCAGTTCTGCTTGATGCAGATGCCTGTGTCTTTCCCTGCTCCATTGCTCAAGGCATTCTCCACCCCCTCTTCTCCAGCCACAGTGAAAGCCCCTCGCGCGGAACAGGAACTAAAAAAATTGCATGTCAAAAATAAAACAAATCGACTCTGGTTCCTGGGCTCAAGCAATAACCCAGAGACTCCCAGCTTCTCTGATTTTAATTGAGACTTGTTTGCTTTGAGGCTCTGTTCACTTTCACTGCTTTCCCCTCCTCTGCCCAAAAAGAAAGCACTTAAAACTTTGAAAAGTTGGTTACAAGCACTGGAGCGACTCTTCAGTCCCTCTCTGCCATAGCCCAGTGGTTGTCATCCCTAGGGGTACTTAAAAAGGTCCTAGGAGGTATGCAGACATAATGTGGTTGACAAATGCTGCGTGCGTGCTCACGGTTGCTCTCCTGGCTGCCTGCGTGCTGCAGTGCAGTCAGGTCTGGCTGGTAAGTATGTTGTGAGGGAAGGGGCCTGGGGAGGGGTCAGATCAAGGCCCCAGCAGGGAGGGAGGGAGTGGGGCTGGGGCTGGCGCTGCCCAGCTGGGGCAGGGCACTAGACTGAGCCATGTGAGGCGGTGGGGGGAGGGTGGCTCCACTGCTGTGTGCACCCTGAGATGGCATGGGGGGCATGTGCCCCCAGATCTGCGCAGGGCAGGGTGGGCTGCTGCTGCGGGCGGGGCTGCGCCAGGCTCGTCCCAGCAGGGGCTGGACCAGGC
>NW_017729001.1:9784770-9789184 GCF_001723915.1 Gavialis gangeticus
GGGTCGGGGGGGGGGGGGGGGGGGGGGGGGGGGGGGGGGTGGCTGCAGCAACCCCCAAATTTGCCTACGCTCAGTCCTGTGGCCCTCCCTAGTTGGGCAGCTCCTGCCCTCGCCCCAGTCTCACCCCCCACCGCTGGCCAGCCAGCCCTTGCCCTGCGTGCAGATCTGGGGGCATACACCCCTATGCCCTCCTGGGGAGCAGCTACCCCCTCCCCGTGCCCCCTGGATGAGCTGCTTGCAGCTCTGTTCCACGCTCTGCCCAGGTTGTGCAGCCCCAGCCCCTCTCCTTCCCTCACTGCGGGGGCCTCAATTTGCCCTCTCCCTTAAAAACGAGACAAATAAAGGGGTACCTGAGCTGGAACTTTGAGAGAGAAGGGGTACATTTGTTAAACAAGGTTGAAAACCCCTGCTGTAGCCACCTCAGTGCCCTGTGTGCTGTGGTTTCACCTCTGCACGAGTTGGTGTATGAGGATTTCTTGACATACCGATATCCCTGCTAAGGATGCCTCTCTGCATGCAAACAAGATGCCTGCTCTTTGCTGTGCTGTACCACAAGTGCTTGTCATTTGTTTTGGAAGTTGTAGTCAATCATTGCAAAGCCTGTGGACACCAATGGGAGCTCTTCCATTTCACTTCAGTGGGCTTTGGACTGGAACTGTAGTCCGAAGGTAGAAATACATCAGTAACAACCTTATTCCTCAAACCGTCTAAAACGGGTAAATAAGATGAAGGAATTTAATGATCTAACACTTTTTTTTCTGTGAATACCTTATAGGTAGATAGACTGGTGAAGATCTTCAGTTGTTTGTGAGCACTGTGGGGAGAGCAGCTTTGCATCCACTGCACGGTGGATATTAAAATAGTCTCCACAGTGCATGAATCGCAAGGTGAGGTTCTCATCCCTGACCATGGCGTTATAACGTTACATGTTGCTCCAGTAAATGTGCCTGCTAGGGAACTTACAGGCTTGCATATCTGGAAGAAGTGGGTAGTGAAAGCAAAGTCAACTTAAAAAAAAAAAAAAAAAATCATATTTGCCGTGTAGCTCATCCCC
Organism: Gavialis gangeticus; assembly: GCF_001723915.1. Taxonomy (NCBI): domain Eukaryota; kingdom Metazoa; phylum Chordata; order Crocodylia; family Gavialidae; genus Gavialis; species Gavialis gangeticus. The sequence goes on from NW_017729001.1 coordinate 9,785,825, forward strand.
AGTGAAACTGCTCACCAGTGGCCTAATGCTTAATTTCCATGGGAGGAGAATTGGAGTAACCTGACGTTCTCTGAAAATCCCACCCATCCGTGCTGTGCACAGTCGTCTTTCTGCATGTCGTTCCACTGGTTGACGTGCATCAGAAGAGTTGACAGATATAAAGACTTTCCCCTTGGGTTTTGAGCAAGGGTTGAACTCGGGGCCCGTAGCTTGGCAGGTTCCTTTGGCTGCCGCAGGGATGCTCTGTGCCACTGCAAGTTTCGACAGGGCATTTTTGGTAACACGTTCTGTAGTGCTGGGCTGGCTTTGAACTGTTACTTCATCACTTTCCCCTCAGTCTGTCTACTTCTCCACTCGCAGTCACTTTTTAACTTGCTCTTATAATGAATGTGGTTGCGTGATTCAGTGTGGGGAGGAAATAGTAAAATGGCTGACGTTGTAATTCAGCGGGAATTTTAAGATATTTCCCTCCCGTCCAAAGAAAGTGTCTCCTAGTGCAGGTTAGAAAATAAACTTGGAGCATCTGGTTTAAAGGATATCACTTCTCTTCCTTATAAGGTATAGCCCAATAAAACTGATTAAATGCCAACACATGGCAACATGAGAGTGAAGCTCCTCTCATATCAGAAAATCTCTCTGCCGGCAGATAGCAGAGGCATCATGGCAAGCAGAATGCTTCTCCAGTAGCTGCAGCTCCATCAGTCCCAGCTGGAAAAGGGCTGGGACTCTGAATTGACAAACCAACCCCTCTGCTCTCTCGTAGGCTTCTGTCTGAGCGTGCAGTTTTCCTGGGAGCACTAACAGAAAAGTGGAAGGTTTAACGAGTGGGCGAGGAGATGATGAGCAGAGCAGTTCCAAAGTCCTCTCTAGTCTTTGTCCCCACTTGGGGATGTTGAGCTGCTTTTCCTGAACTGCTAGCCTGTCACGGTCCCATGTGTCTTTGACTGATGCTGGTGGACAGGAAATGTGGCTGTACCAGCTTCTCCTTCTTCCACCTTGTCCTTGTACAGAAAAACAGAGAAATACCTAGGCGGCCAGGGGGCAGGGAAATGGGGAGAGGATTCAAGGAGCTGCACTGCAGGGCTAATCATCACCTGCTTCCCAAGCACTAAAAATGTTTGCACAGGGTGCTGGTTTGTGCACTGACTAATGCTGCATGCTGCTTGGCCTTTCTCACTGTAGGGGTTTTGAGGCTTGAAGAAAGCTGGCTGTTGCTCCAGAAGCTGGCTGTGCTGCCTTAGTGGGCTGGAGTCTCAGATGGGCATGAAGAAAACTGCTCTTTGGCCAAGACCCAGTGGGATGAGGGCAGAGGCTGGAGGGGATGAAGAAACCTCTACAGCTTTGCTGAAGGGAAGCAGGGTACATCAGCATCCTCTGAGCTGCTGAGAGGTGGGCAGAAGGAAGGTGCAAGGTCACAGACCCAGAACCTCCTCTTTACTTCCCTCCAACCCCAGAAGCAGTGGGAACTACCTGTCTTCCCCTGACCCACCATTTCCACATGCACAGTGCTCTTCTCCAGTAATACCAGTGGCACAGTGGAGCCTGGCCTACTTTCTCTAGGCTGCTGGAGAGAAACCTGCTACTTCCATGCCAAGAATGCAAACACTCCAAACTAACAACCCCGCTGGGTATGGAGACCTTCCATCAGGAAGTCGCACACAGTGGGAGCTGCAATGCTGAGATGCTGTGTGCCTTCTGCCGCATGTGATGGTGACCTTTCCAGTACAGTTTTCTGGGACTACCTTTCTAGTAAGATCTCCTCATTGCATAAGGGAGATGACTCCTAAGCTTCATGTGTGCTATAGCATGTATCAGAGGAGCTGTACCAAGTGGGGACAGTAGATCTTCAGGGAGCTGCCTTCTCAGTTAAGTTTCTCATTCTCAGGAGAGCAGAGCTATGTGTAAACTTCTCCTAGGTCAGGGCAGAGAGCCAGAAGCCTGCTGCCGGCATAGCCTTTACAACCTGGAATATATTGAATCTGTTAACCACTGGGTGTCTTTCAGGGTGATAAACATTGAGTGACAAATAAAAGCAAGGATGGTGTTTTATTGCCCAGGTTATCTTTGTTCCTGGGAACTGTCTCCAGGAGTGGAAAGCTGCAGCTCCACCAGGACTTGTCAAATCAGAAGATTAGCTGAGGCCTGTGCAGGGTCAAAAGTTTGTCTGTTGGGAGACTGAAATTATTGAGCTGTCAAGTTACAGCAGAAGAGCTTGAACCTGTTGCTTGGTATGTATGAGTGGCTCTCCAGCGAGCCAGGCCCTTTCACACTGGGCCAGGTCTGATGAAAGGCTTACTAGAAGTGGGACTGCAGTAGCGTTGCAGCTTTTCCAGTGCCCAGCACTGCAGTTTGCTGAGAAAGGGCACACTGTTTTAGGTGGCACTACACCCTCACAGTCTGGCACCTTTTAGAAACCTCCACTCCTTTTCTAAAGGTGATCCCTTCAGAGGGGCTGGATGGGATAGCAGTGAAGCACAGATCCTTTCCCTTGGTCTATGTTTCCAATCTAGCATGGTTGGCAGTGATAAAGGCAGCCTCTGGAGCTTGTTTGGTCTCTGGAGCTTGTGTAGTCAATGGGAACTAGTTACATCAGATCAGTAGCCCTGGTCTACTCAGCCTGGGCTCCTTTTTCTGAGAGAGACATGTGGGTTTCAGAAGCAGGTATAAACCCCTCTTTCCCCAAGGTGTAATCGGCAATAATGTAGTAATCTGCCCAGAGCTGAGAAGCATCTTCACACCCTACCAGGACCTGGCTTTTTTTCCCATCCTGAAGCAGGAGATTTAATCTTTCTGTATAGATTTCAGTTCAAGTGGCTGTGTCCACCACATGGACATTTCTACCGTGATGTATGGAGTGATTTGGCTGTCTCCCTAACTCTCTCCCCAGCTTAGCAGGTGGCCTTAAGTTGGTCCCCTTCCCCTGTCCTTCTCTTATCCTGGGGTGGTACTGTCATGTGAAAATTTAAGTTTTGTTTTCATTCTGAGCTCAGGAAGCCTGAGGTCCCTGAGCCGTACTTATACAGTACCTACTCTGTGCAAAGAGCACTTCAGGGCTCTTATTCCAGCAACTTGCACCAGCAAAAGATGGCAAAGAGAGTGCATTCTTGCTCAGTGAGGGGCTGGGCTTGTTTGTTCTCTTCTCTCTCTCTCTGTTGGGCAGCGGTGCTGTTGCCTCTCGCACTGTAAATGTTTGTCATGCTTCACGCTGCTGTCTGGATCATTTCCCATCAATAGTCAAGTGACTCACCCTGCTTTCCTGCTGTAGGCAGGCTCACACTGCTGCTTAGCATGGCAAATAAATCCTGAAAGAGGGGAGGGGGTGTTAGGGGGGGGGGGGGTGTAGGACCAGAGGGAGGGAAA
>NW_017729001.1:9789412-9799531 GCF_001723915.1 Gavialis gangeticus
AGCCAGTAGGAGAGAAAATGTTCTCTCCATCCCAGAAATAAAACAACTCCAAGTATCATTCATGCCATTGGATGGATATGTGAAACAAGTCTAACCTCAGTCTAATTCACAGCAAGCAGGGTCTTCATCTCAAGTCTTTCCACCACCTACAAATGGCACTTGATTGCATCCTTCTGGGCCACAGCAGAGAAGCCAAGTACTGCTGTGCCTGCCATGTATAAAGGGCCCTAATTCTGCAAAACTGGCAAACAGCACCTTCCCGCAGCTTTAGATTTGTTAAAAGAGGCTCTGAATGGGGAGTGGCACTGAAGGCACCAGCTAGGAATCCATATGGCAGAATATTAAGAAATAGCTAAGAGGTCAGTGCCTTGGGTGTGTGCCTCACTCTGCTATTGGCTATGTCTCTATTGCTCTCCAAGTCAGCTGAGTGTTTGGAAGCCAAGATTTTTGTCAAATTCTCTACTTACGGAGCACATAGCTGCTTTTTATCTCTCTCAAGCATTGCAGGGTAAATCTTATCAGCTTAGTTACTAAAATATGGCAGAGGTCAGGTTTTCTCCTTGTGCTTTAATGAAAAGTAGAACAATAGCTACCCACCCAGCCCTTTAAATTAGACTCAAGCACTAGACTATATTGCCCATGAGCACTTTGCTATAGAAAAACCTAGTGGACCGATTTTAATGTGCTACAGCTCCTGTCTGTCAGCCAGGCTGGTGCCACCTCTTCCTACTGCTGGAGAGTGTCTATAGCTTGACTTCTCAGGATCTTGACTGCAGTGGGTATTCCAGGCCCAGGCACCACTGAGGTGTTTTTGGCAATTCTGCAGCTTTGTAGTAGCCCACTGGGGTCATTACCCCCAGGGGATGCACAGGCCCCCCCAGCCCTGAATAAGGGAGACCCAAATTTAATCTAAAGAGGAAATGGAAGCGCCTGTTAAGCGTGCTGTATCTGCATTCTCTTTCCCCTCTTCTGACTGTTGAATGTTTGCCCTAATTCATGATTGCCTTGGAGCATGGCTTTACTGGCCAGTTGCTTATTATGGGATCTTGCTGGTTCAGAGGTGAATCAGAACTATCTAGAGGCTGTGAATGTCTCTCACTTCCTCGGCTGTCACTTTCTTTCTTTCCTTCTGTCTATCCATTTGTCCCCTGCTTCTCTCTGCCTCTATTTTAATATATATGTGACCCCTCTTGTTTTTTTTCAGGCTTCCAATGAGATGACATGTTCTCCAGGTGATATGGCAGTGTGCCACGCCGGTTGCAGTGTGTAGGGATCGGTGATGACTCAAGGGTGTGTACATGGCAAAAGTCAGTGCTGTGCAAAGATACTCCAAGGTAGCAGAGCTGTAACCAGAATAGTTGCACTAGCACTGTCCTATAGCTGGGCTAATTAGGGGTGCTGAGAGCTTCCAGTGCCAGAGCTATCACAAACAGAGCTGGGTCAGGGTATCTGCATATCTGCAGAATACTTGTTCTGTGTAGATACATGCCTGGTGCTCAAGGAGCTGGGAAGAGATCTGTTTTGTTGGGTCTTTCCCCAACTGTTTGCACCAGCTGGAGTGTAAAAATGTGCTGAGCAGATTTTCTTCAAGGCACAAGCCCTAGTGCCACAGAGGGGATTGAAATAATTGAGCAAATATGGAAATTTCTCGGGGTTCTCAGATGAAAAACAGTTATAAGAGTGGGAGGCATTTCCAGCTTGAGTCCTGCTTGCTCTCTCCTGAAGGAAGGATGGAAACGTGAGTCACATTGACTGCAAAGGCTCCCCCTGTACACTGCAGCATGAATATCTTGCCTTGCATTCCTTGATTAGTAGCAGGATGCTTTCCCTGCTACAGGTAGAAGCCTGTACCCCTGCTTGCGCATCTTGGCTGCACATGTTCCACATGCCAGTGGCCCCAGCCTGCATTCTGCCCCTCGCTCTCTGCAGGCACATGGCAGATTTGCACTCTTCTGAGACATCTTCACCGACAGGAGGACTGAGTGCAGAGCCAGAGAGTAACTGAGGCCTGGATCCCCAGATGGGCACTGGAACAAGCTGTGTGGTTGATCAAGGCGATGTGAGCAGAGGTGGTTCTGTTATGATTATGACACAGAGTCTGATATAGACCACAGAGCTGGTTCTGGGCAGCAGCACTGGGAATGTTTGCAATTTTTTTTTTTGTATTTGCTATACACGTTCCTCAAGTCAATGCAGTTGTTTGCTGTAGGCTGTTTGATAAAGTCCTGAAAAATACCATATCAACCAAGGCAACAGAAGATTCAGGCTGAGACTGTGATAGAGGGGCTATAGCAGGAGCTCACAGGATGGAATTTGCTCTCTTTTCTCTCCTACCCTCAGCTAGGAAGTAACCTTGAGCTATTGAGGGAAACATTTTTTTCAAGTGTCCACTAATTTTGGTCATGCAACTGAATGCCTCAGGCCTAACCTTCAGGGTGCCTTGCATGCTTAACTCCTACAGCAATCAATGGGTGCTATGACTGTCTGGCACAGCTAGAAAAAGTAAACCTATTAAGTGTCTTATCAAGTACCTGCTCAAAAATAGTGTCCTTCCTCACCCCTATAATGAGATTACCCAACATCTAAGGGGTTGGCAACCCACCCAGCAGCAACTGACAAATCTGCAGAGCTCTGTCCGCAGCTGCCTACAGCTGATGTGTCTATTTGTAAGGCTTGGAAGGCTTGAGATGGTGCCAGGTTTGAGCTGAAATCCTGCTGGGGTTGGGAGGAGGAAGGTGTCAAAAATAGGTGTCAATGAATCAGTAGAAGAAATTTGAGTTGCAAATGGCAAAAGGGTGCTAAAAGCCTCAATTAAATGTTTTTATTTTTAAAGGCCTTTTGGGAAAGGTGGTATTTTGCTGAAAAGAATTAACTTCAGATAATGAGCTAGCATGTCATTAAGATGTCTGTTGTCTTGTCTCAAGGTGGTGCATTCAGCTGGACCCAGCTGGGGTCTAGGTGTTTTTCACTGAGCTGTGATGAATCTTCTCCTAGATCTTCCTAATGAGAAGAAGAGCCGAGATCTGTGGTGACTAAAAGATGGGGCGGGGGGGGGTTGCCCTTATTCAGAAAGAGAAATGGCAGAGTTGTAGGTAGCTATGGAGAGGAGGAAGTGCCACAAATGTTTCCCCTAAACCAGTGGTTCTCAGTCTTTTTAGATTTGAGGCTCCCCTGACATCCCTCAAAATGCCAGCTCTTAGCTTTAACAATGTTCTTTGGGTAAATGTGATATCTTTTTAGTTGGTGTAATAATAGTTGGGAAAATTATTCTTTGCAAGCTTTAAGGCACAAACACCCTTAGTTTTTAGTTTTAACTTTTTTCCCCTGTAGAAAAACAGTAGAGTAGGGTTGGGGTTTTTTTGTTGCAAAGAACTCAGAAAGACCAGAAATACGGATTTCTATTTGAAAGCTCTGCGTTTCTCTTGTGAATCGTGTTTGTAAATCTAACAGTGCTAACATTGCATGGCACACTGCAGTACCCTTGAAAGAATCTCAAAGCACCTCAGGGTGCTGTGACACCCTGGCTGACAATCACTGCCCTAAGTTTTGAAAAACGCAGTATGGAGCAGTGCCTGGATCCAGGGATGTTTGGCTTTTGTAGCCTTTGGATTGAACCCTTATTTTGGCCTGTTACAGAGGAGCCACTGGAAGATCCAGGTCTGAAAGGGAGTTTTTGAACCCAATGGATGTTTGCAGCATTGTGTCAGGGATCTAGTCTGAACATTTAACTCTCCTTAACTAGGCATTAGAGCTGAACTCTAAACTTTGCAAGCTGGGATTGTCAGCATATATGGATGCTAAGGGAGAGCCTAGCCTGCTCTGTCAACTAAAAAGACTGGTGAGGTTGTGTGATTGGAGCCCCCCAGTCCTGGAAGAGGCAGCCAAGAGGCCAAAATGGGTGCCTGGAAAGGTTTAGTTTTGTTCATGCCTGCCAGGATCAAGAGCTGTAATGATATTAACTGAGGGTGAAGATATAAAGTGGTACTGGGGGCCAAACCTGGCTCCTGTGGCTTACGCTCAGTTCAGGAACTAGCAGCACCATGGATATCCTTGACATTCTTCATTCAGGTCTTTTCTGTCTGATGTTTAAAGCACAAGAGAGCTGGGGTCTGTTCCATGCTCTGCACCTGACTCACTGCGTGAACTTGGTCAAGTCACTTAACTGTACCCCTCTGTGCCACAAAGTCCCCAGATAGTAAGGTTGAGCCCTAACACACTTGATCTTGGGGCAAGTTCTATAGCCCAGGCCTGGCCCGGGCACAAATGTTGACTGGCCTGCCAGGACTGCCTTTACATCGGAGCTGGAGCCACGTTCTGGATCCATTATGGATAGGGGTCTACCAATCCAAGAAGGCAGCTGGGCCGATATCATGGGGAGATCGGGGGGATGACTACTTTTTTCATGGGCTGATCGTGGCAGGGGCCCCCACATGCCTCTGATTGGCTGAGGGGTCCCAATGTCTGCATAGTTCTGGCGCTTTGTGGGGCTTTTTTGGCACATTTCTCTAATAGCTGATTGAATCAGCTACTAGATATAAGTGCCAAAAAGTCCTGCAGAAGTGCCTGATTTATATAGATGCTGTAGGTACGGGTCAAACGAATGTGCTGCTGCTTCTGGTAAAGTGTAGGTTTGTTTGGCTTGTTTGTTTTTTGTCCATGTCTGTCAGCAGCCTTGGAGGCTAAATGCTCCGGAGTCCCCCTGAGATCCATGGCAGTAGCCAGTGCTCAGCACTATGCTGGAAGGGTGCAGACCCTTCTGTAGTATCGCAAGTTGCTTGTATAGTTGCTCCTTGAGCAGGTGTCTGTGTCGGAGGCATTTTTAGCACTTTACAGATGTAGCTAATTAGGCAGAACTTTAATGTGACAGATAAGGAACACAGAGAGGCACATGGACGTCAAACATCCTATGCCAAGTGCGAGGAGGGTCACCAAGGGCCAAGGTCTGCAGCTGTTTATTGAAAGCATAGAATGAAATAGTGGCTTTGCAGGGAAAATTTGTGGTGTCTGTTATCTGAGGTTGCTTAGACTTACCGCTTTCTCCCAGGAACTCTATGCAGTTAATTGGATTTACAGTTACCATGATAGCTCTGTGGGATCTGTCCCTTTTCCATCTGCTAAGGTTCAGTCCATTAGCTCTTTCCATCTCTGATGGCCCTAAATATCTTCCATGTTAGGGAGTCTGCCTGCACAGGATGTTGTTGCTTTCAGCCCATGGGCATGTATGTCTGGCTTTCAGGAGCTGGGTGATCATTACGTTTCTCCCAAATGGCTCCTTCTAGAGCTCCAGGATCTTAGCTTGCATCTGAAAAAAATAAAATCTCTCTAATTCACATGGTTGTAAAGAGACGCATCAAAATTTGGGCTGCCGGTATAGACTGACTTGGGGACCCTGTTTGTCTGCAGACAGCTTGAGTAAATAGCTCAGACAGAGCTACTATTCCTTTCTTGACAGCATTAACTCTCAAGTCTAATGAAACTCATTGACGTGTCCTCACCGTTTAGCAATTGTACAGCTGATCAGAGTGGACAATCGTATTGGGGAAGATCTGCACAGTCTGATTTTATATCTTTTCAAGTGGTGACAGATTGGTCCCTTCCAGTTCCAGGGTCACATTAGACTCCCTTAAATTACTTTAAGCTGCCTTACAGTTAAACTCCCTTAGACCTATCCCCCACTCGCCTACAAGTGAGCAAGCCTCAGCTCATGTATTTTACCAACTGACAAGCACACACAGAAATCCAAGTAGGAAAGTCTACCCCACCGTGGGCATGCTTGCACCTAGCTGGGCAGCCCGTTGTCTCATCAGCCAAGTGTGGACAGCACCCAGTGAAATCAAGAGAATTGTTGCTGTTGGTGCAGACCTCTCTCTTCTGCCTACTCCCCAAAGTCACTGGCAGTGTTTAAAGGATCAGGGAAAGTAGGTTTTGTCAGTGACTGGCTATGGATAAATAAAAGAGAGTTCAGGAACAGCTTAGTGAGCAGGGCTGGCTCCCAAATAAGCCACAGGCTCAGAACTTGTCCCAAATCAGAGTAAATTTTCCAAGTCTTTTCCCTAAGTGCAGAGCAAAGTTGGGCTGTTGAGATGTCAGAGGAGCTTCTGTTATGGGACACTTGCCTTAGCACTGAAGGGACATTCAAAGAGCTGGAGTCTCTTGGAGCTGGTTTTCTTCATCATGCTATATCTGTTGCAAGCTCCTTGTCTGAGCCAAAAAACCCAGGTGACTAGTGTCTCTGTGGCTATGCACCAACACTGGCTGTAGCATAGAGGCTCTATATTGAATAAGACTGGCTCTTCTGTTTGTCCTCAGGGTTTGCTCCTCCTCGGTGATTTGGAAGAGCAGCTCAGTTAATGGAGAACAAGGGGAGCATTGACTAAACAAAACAGATAAGGAGCACTAATCATAATGGAAACAAACACTGGTGGCTCCTGGCTTGTTCAAAGTAAATGTCTCAATTAACACGAAGGACCTTTTTTTTCCCTTCTTCTTCTTTTTCCTCTTTTTTTTTTCCTGTTTCTAGCTGCAGGCAAGTTCATCTCCTGGATCAATTAAACTGTTGACAGTCAGCACAGAATGTACATACAAATTAAGAACCAAGGTGCCTTTTGGTGTCTCTGTAACTTATGCTTCAGTCAGATTGGTGGTAGAGCTGCATTTGGAATAACACAAACCAGATGAAGCCAAAGGCTCATCTACATACAGTTATTCCTGATTAACTCCACATGCAGCTTCTTATTTCTGAATAAGAGTGCCCGGTTCCTGGTTAGCTTAACTTAATGAGTCAAGAAGAGCTCCACAGGTAGATAAATCTGGTTATATCTTCTCTCCCGAGTTAACTCAGGCATGGGTGTTGCCCTTCCCACATACAGCCTCTCTTCAGGTTTGTGTGCTGGCCCAGCTGGGTGCTTTGCAGTTAGGATACATGCTAAAGCAGTGGATTGCTGATGGGCCTCCAAGGCCGCCTTGTATTTCTCCCTGTGTGGTTAGGAGGACAGACAAGTTCTCTCCTAATGCACTGGGAAAAAAGCATAGAGCTTGATTTAATGCACTACAAAGAGCCATGGGAAACCAGAAGTTTTAGCAACAGTCGTCAGTGCAGTATTAGGGAGGACACAGTAACTTAAGGATGGTTTTGCATCAAAGCTACAAACTACAGTTAACTGGGGCATTGGTCCCTTGAGATACTTCTGTGATGAAGATGTCCTAAACTGTATGCTGGCCAAATGCTCTGTTATCCTTATCTTCCTTCCTCTACCCTCTCTCTTCTTCACAGTCTCCTAACAGCAGAACAGCCATCTAAGAGCAAGCTAATAAATCAATCCTGTTGTTTTTGCCCTTTTATGTGCTGAGTCACCTGGCTTGGAGATGCGTTGTTGGAAACCCTTCAGACCATGAAAGAGTGACTGACCAGCATGTCTGATTTGAATAGTAAGAGTGGATACCTATGTAGTTGAACCTCTGCAGGAGTGGGTAGTGCTCTTCCCTCTGTCAGCTGGAGGGTCTTCTGTGTAGGAACTAGGATATAAGTTTTGCTCCAAATTTCGCTATGTAGCCCAATAAGAGAGCTCCATTCTCAGTCACGTGGCTCATGTTGCCCTTGGAGAAGAAGTCCTTGGTGGGCAGTCAGTCAAATGAAGCTGCCTTGGAGCCACCAGGCAGCCCAAGAATAGTAAGCCTTGATTGTTGAACCTGATGAATCTTGGCAGCCAGTCAGGAATACTGGAGAATAAAGGAGGCGGCCAGGGCTGTGAATATGCCTGTAGCATAGCCTTGGGAATTGTACTAACTGATCCAATGTTTCTTTTTTGCACTGGCCAAGGGTGGCTGTAAAGGGGTTTCTCCCCTTATCTTTCTCAGCACCACACACAAGGGACCCAACACCACCAATCAGATGGGCTTCTGCCAGTTTGGATTTCTTTATCCCAGGTAAGACATACCAATTTATAGTCGGCATGTGGGGCTAGTTCTAACAACAGAACATACTACTGCTTGTATTACAGTAGCACCTAGAGGGTATCATCTTAAATAGTAAAACCCCACTGTGCTGGGTCCTGGATCCAGTTAGTCACTTTCCTAAAGAGCACACAATTTAAACAAGGAAGAGAAAACAAGGGGAGAAATATTATCCCCATTATATTGGTGAGAGGTGGTGGCAGAAAGGCAGAGAGTCTAAGTCACAGCTCAGAGTTAATCATGAAATAGGCCTGGACCCAGATCTCCTTTGCTTTCAGTCCAAGAATGGGCTACATGACTAGTTGTCCTGTCAGGACCTGCCCTTGGGTTTATGCCACATGAACTCACTTTTGACAGACGATCGTTCCTAATACCATTTTACTAGTATAATGTAGAAATCCAGTTTTTCATTAAAACATGCAGTATTGGAAAAACGCATCTAATTACGTACAACAGACTGAATTCTAAAACAAATCGGTCATTTTTGCCATTGAAATAACAAAATCTAAGCAAGAGCAACTTTTGCCGGCAGATTAACTCTCAGCAAATGTCAGGCCGGGTGTTTTTGAGACTCTTTTCTCCCCAGTGCTTGAAAACCAACTGAGGCAAAGCAGCCAATGTAGTGTAGTTGATTCACACTTGTAATTTAATTAAGAGAGGGTCTAGAATCAAAGGAGAACTGTATTAAAATATAAATCAGGTACAGGGTGTGGAGTTCCTTTCTTTAATTACTGCCTGGATTTGTAATGGCAAAAGGCTCTATCAATCAAATACAAAAGAAAGGGTGTCAAGTACAAAGAAACCCGCCCTCAGTTAATTACTGCTAACTGAAGAGGAGATTATTGGGCAACATGTCAGAAAACCAATCACTCTCTTGAGACCCTTCCTAGAAGGTAATAACAGGACCATGTTCAGTTCCATCACATGAGCAGGCCTTGGTGATTTTGATTAAGCTCTTTTAAAGAGCAAGCAGGTAGGGTTTATAGCTAGTACAGCTCTAAAGTTTGACTTGCACAGTGACCATTGGCCCAGAGCTCCTCCCTACAAAGTGGCCTTATAAATCTTGCATTTTTAGCTGCCAGTGGCTCAGCTGCATCAGAAAGCGTAGAAGTTGCCCCCATCTAGTTTCCCCCTATATGTCTAGCAGTTCTACTTTCTTGAAAGGTGGGAGATGTGGCATCCCCTAGACTGAGGAGTGCTTAGAATCAAGTCTCTGACTTCCTAGGGGACAGCTGTAACCACTAGGCTATGATATAATAGGTAGGAACCTCCTCTCCCTGTACCTCTGATTGCAGGTGGTCACAGTCGCTGTATTTTGTACTGAGATCTGTGCTTTGTGTGTTCTGGGGGCACACTCTGGCTTGGGGCCCTCAGGGACTTGGGTACTGTTCCACTTACCTTATTTATTCACACTCGCCTCTTTTCCTGAAAATTAGCAATTGAAAATGGGGTGAAATGAGGAAATTGATTCTGAATAGTGCAGTTAAAAGGAAAAACTGTTATTGTTTTCCCCTTCATTCTGCCTTCCTAAAACAAGGTGCATGTCTTATTTGGAGGTGTGTGGTATAGCAGAAAATATGGTGATTTCTGGATCTACATGGGGCTATGACAGGAGATAGGCTTTCACTTAGTCTGTTTGCATCACAGAAGAGACTGTAGACATGCAGAGGAGACTTGCAGACACTGAGGAAATTTCGGGTCACAAAGGGAGGTAACTTCTGAGCATGGGATTTTTGGATTGTAATTTTTGATTTGGGCATTAAAGGTTTTGTATTTGGCCTCGAATGTCTCAGTCTTTTATCGTTTTCTCCTCACCTTGCATCTGTGAGACAGGCATGTTACAGGAGGGGAACGGAGGCACAGGGAGCTCAAGTGACTTGACCCAGGGGACATAGGACGTCTGTGGCCAAGCAGGGACTTCAAGCTAGGTCTCCTACATTCCAGGCTGTATAACCCCTGAACCAGCCTTCTTTCTTCAAGTGTGTGTTGGTGGGTGGTGGTGGGGAAGTAAGTATTTTAATTATTATGATTTTATTCAATAGTATTGCAAAATCTGAAGTCTGGCTTAAATTTGTGAGCCCTTTTAAAAACTTGGGATTTCTACTCTTGCCTTTGACGTTGTGAGCTTTCACCAAGGCCTTCCTTTGTTTTCAAGCTTTTATTCAC
>NW_017729001.1:9804531-9809432 GCF_001723915.1 Gavialis gangeticus
TACATTGTCTTGTTCTGTTTTATGACTGATCAGTACAGAGTTTCCTTCTCTGAGTTTGAGATTGGGGGGAGCTTTAAGAAAGGGTAGGTGTTGCGGTTGGAAATAATTCTTTTAAGATATATTCCTTTTCAAATATAGGTTGTACTTGTTTAGTGATCTCTTAGAAGTTCCAGTGTGGAATGGCATGCGATAACAGGGGTTGTGCAGCCAGTGGGCTTTTTTTTTTTAATTAAAATCATGCTCTAATATAATCACTTGATTTGTAAGAGTTGTGACTTTAAGAGAAGTACTAAATATCTTGTGACTTGTGCTAAGATCATGAGTTTGCATTGTTCTCATGTAGCGGAAATGGGATTCTACCTTGGAAGTAGTCTTGAAAGGGGACAGACAGACCAAACCAAGCTAACTTGTGAGTTATAGCCTCTCATTTCAGAGGCTAGTATTGATCTCTGTCAAAACAGCATGTGTATAATTAATTTAATGATTACAATGGGTATCCTGTTGCTGCAGCCTTACCAGACACAGTGATCAAGGAAGGAGGCAGCTTTCAGTGTACTGTAGTAAGCCTTCCAGTGAGCCCCAGTGAGACATCTCCCTCTTCTGTACAAATGCAAAATGCTGGTCCTGCTTCCATAGTATTCAGCTGGAATCATCCTGTAACAACCTCCAAAAAGACTTTGCCATCCTTCTTGGCCTGGTTTAGTGCCTTAAGAAACCTGACCTGCTTCCCTTTCCCTTGGTCTTATTCCCTGTCACTCTAATTAGGGAGGCTAATTCCCATTTTTTTCAGATCTGGAAATAGCTGCTGTTTTGCTCTCAAAGTGATTAAATGGAAGACTATTGGAGTCAACATCAGGAATGTTGTGCTGGCTCTAGTACAATCTATACAAGCATCAAAGTGCATCTGCAATCTGCTTCGAGGCACGGACATAGAAAGGGAGGAAGAGAAAGTACTAGGTAGTCTCTCAAAGATCCCTGGGAGTAACCATGATAGCTTGGGGGACCTGTCCACATACAGCTTGTGTACTCTATATTTCACTCTGACTCTCAGAGTATTCAGCCATAGGCTGCAAGGGACCCAGTGAGATACTGGCTGGCCTCTTGGGTTGAGGGGAGGCTACAGAACGCATACGGTCATTAATGCTTGCGACTATGACCTGGCAGGCCACTGGGCATAGTAAGGAGGTCGTCTCAGCTGAGAGAACCCAGTAATTCAGGTGGGCAGCGGGAAGGAAGGGAAGAGGGTCCTAGTGGAACGTTTCTAACGAGAGTTGGTGCTGGCCTGTCGAAACGCAGAGCTGAGCAGTGCCAGGCGGTGAACAAAGGAATAGAGAGAGCCTCTTGACTGACGTGCCAACTGGAGAGAAGGAAGCTGGCAGTAGAGCAGGAAGTGGGAAGCCCAAGCCAGAGGTGCGAGGCTCATGAGAGGAGACCTGGTCCCAGCCCGACAGTGCTCAGGGGGAAGATGTGAGGTGTAGACAGTCATCCACAGGTGGGTCTTACTTTTCCAGGGTATGAACCTGGTGTGCAAAAGTGGCTGAGAAATGTCTCAGCAAAGCCTGGGTCCTGCTGGTTCTTTCAGATGCCTGTACCCAGAGGTCTAAGCTGCTGACTGCGGGTTGCTTGGGGAGAGGGCACTTGAGCCACTGGGGAGTCTTATGGGTTTAGCATTGGCCTTGGGGCTGGGAGCAGCTCAGCCATCTAGCCCCACTTTTGTGGAGACAGAGCGCACACATTTTGGGGTGGAGGAGTGAACCTTTCAGCCAGACTGGATATATGGTACCTGCTGAAACCAAAGGGAAATGTGGAAACATGGGTTGGTGCCAGAGGATGCAACCAGCCCTCTAGTGAGAGCCTGGCAGGGGAGCCCCAGCTGAGCCAGCTGTAACAGGCTCAAGAGGAGGTGTACAGCAGCTGAAAGGGAGGGGCCAGAGGCTACTACTTGATACCTGGCACAGTGAATCCCAGAGCTTGGTAGAGACCTCTGTGTGCTGCTGCGGCACTATGTCCTCCTCATCACCCCCGGGCTTTGACACCTGCAGCCAGGGGCTCTGATTTACATGAGAGAGAAGCTCTCGCTCTCCTTGTTACTGAAAACTCTTCAGCGTGCTCCTTCACACTGTTGCTGTTACTAAGAGGCCAGGCTGTTAGCAACCACAAGCCATGTTGCTTTCGAATAGAGATGGGCTGATGAGAGGCTGTTAACACTGAGATCTGAGCCAAGGGAAGTGTGGCCACAGCAGCTGCACCTGGCATCCTATTAGTGACCAGTGTGCTGGCAGCAGTGGCAATAAAGCTGGTGCAGAGAGGTCAGGTTGCTGGGGCCAGTGGGCGAGCGAGGGGGGAACACCTGTGGGAGGGTTAAGAAGACCCAGATGAGGGAAGCAAGGAAAAGAACTGAAGAATCAGATGGGGAAGTTTGTAAACCTGGCACTGTCTGGATCCAGATCAGATTTAGTCTGGGCACTTGGTTTGCCTTCCAGGGATAGAATATGGTTGTCACTTGTAGGACTGAATGATGCCAACATTGCATGAGATCTCTTCAGGCTTGGGCTGAAGTATCACAAGAGTGACTGTCTGAGATTTTGACTGCTTCCAGCAGACGACTGGGAGCAAAAGGCCATTTTCTGGTTTGGGGGAGTGCAGCGTGGGAGCAGTACTGGGGATTCTGTTTGGACCTCCTCTCCTTTCCCCACGCTCTGACTGTTGAAGGGACTCGGATTTGTAATGGTGGGAGGAGCAGGTATTGTGAATTCCACACTCGCCTGCCCAGGCTGGGGAGGGAAGCGTTTATGCTGTGGAATTGCAGGCTGCGCAGGGCAGAGGTGAAAGCTGTCCTGGGTTAGATGGCCAGCACGAGGTCTAGGCAGTGCTTGCTTGCCACCTCAGCCCTTTGCAAACAGGGCATGCAAACGTCTTTTGGCACTGGCTTGAATTCTGCCTCATGTGCAAACAAGCAGAGCATTAGTGGGTGCAGGAATAGCGATGGGGATTGTCTTTGGATCCACTTCCTCCCCATCACGTTGCTTGTCCCTTGTCTACAGACTGTGGTGTTTATCTTGCTTTCTTTTTTACTGAAAAGCAAGAACAGACTCATGGGGTGGGTGGACGTCTGCTCTGTTTCTTCAGGAGAAAGCAAATATAGGTTGTTGTGTTGAAATGTCCTGCTGGTGCCACTGCGTGTCTTTTACTTTCTTGCTAATCATGGCCCTTGTCCGTTTAACAAACCTGTTCACTTGGAATGAATGATGCTATTGGCAGCTTGTCCAGGTGGAGGAAAATAGATAATGGAAGAGAAATGCAACCTTGTGCTCCCTTGAGAGAGCCATCTGTTATGTTTTCCTGGCTATGCATGGTGACAAGACACCGCAGACGGTTAGCGTTTCAGGGAAGGGTTACCTGCAGTTGTGCACAGGCATCTGGCAGTGAGATGCAGATGTCTGAAGTGCCTGTAGCGAACAAGTTTCTGGGGCCTGTGGTGTGAGGTGGGGAAGCATACAAGAAGCTTGTCTATTTAATCTAGTATGGGGGGAACAGGGATGGGGCTTGGTCTCAAAAACTGTCAGATGTCTTTTGAAAAGCCTGCTGCGTCATGTGGAGATCTATGAAACCCTGTAGCATGACTAGAAAACCTGATTAAGGCCTGCCAGGGTCCCTAAATGTTCTGTGTTCCTCCTTTAGCTAAGGAGGATCCTGCTGTGCTATGAAATCAATAAAGACTTTTTTTTTCAGATCCAAATACTGTCTGCCAAGGCAGCAGACACTATTCACAACTGGCATGTCTCTGGAGGGTTTTGTCTGGGAATGTTCAGGCAGGGATGCAATGAGCAGAGTGTGAAACATAGAAAGAAAGGCCCTTCCTCTGTATACAGCACTAAATGCTGTTCAACTTGGAGCTGGAGCTTGCCGACCTGAAATCTTAATTCTTTTCCCGGCTTTAGGCACCGGGGAAGCATGGTCTGTAACATGGCTCTTGAAAAGCCTCCAAAGCATTATAAAGTGGTGGCTCCTGGAATACAGAAAATGCCACTCAAATGACACAACATAGAGAGAGCAGTGGATTAGTAGTGAATTTCGAAATGACCTTTTGCCTTTTTAAAATGAATCCACTATATTTAAAACTTCCAGAACTTTAAATGGGAAACTTTGATCTTTGCAAATGTCCCTTTTTTTTCTAAAGGGATGGAGCCAGAAGCGTTGGATCCAAAGGTTCAAAATCCAGATCCAACTCCTGTGATTTTTACTTGTGTCCACTGATAACCTCCAAAGTTAGGGACAGACATTACACAAACTGGTTTAAGTGATCAGAAACTGGTTTAAACCTGTAACAGAACAGGCATTCAGTGCACATAAACCAGTTTGAAAATGGCCAAAACTGGTTTAAGATAAACCTTGTTGAATGCAGTATCAGACTTAACTGATTTGGGTCTGACCAGTTTATGCAATGTCTGTCCCACACCCCTTTCTGGTTTAACTTAAACCAGAGTCTCCCAGCATCCCAAATGCTTTGCAGCACTGCATGGGGCTCTCTGCTCCCTAGCAGGGCTGGCCCCTCCCCTCTGTTCCCTGGCTGGAGCTCTGGCAGAGATGCAGGCACAGCAGTGTCTATCTGGCTTCTCTGTGCCCCATTCCCTCCTCACCACTCCCTGCTCAAGCAGGGATTCCCCCCCTCCCCTCTCCCATAGCATGGACCATAGCCAGTATGTGGCATGCTAGCTAATGCTGAGACATGTCCGTGTAATGCAGACAGGACAGTGTCTGCTTAGGGCTTTTTGGAGCTAATCAACAGGTAGCTGGTAATGTCCCTCCATTCCTTCCTTGGAAAAAGTTGTTTAAGAAGAGCTTGAACTAATTAGAGAGGCTTTTGTTTTCTGATGGGCTGATAAATGCTCTGTTATCAA
>NW_017729001.1:9809442-9816688 GCF_001723915.1 Gavialis gangeticus
GGGGGGGGGGGGGGGGGGGGGAACCCCTTTCTAATCAGAGCCTAGCTATGCCCCGCTCAGCTCAGCACTTTGGAAGGAAAGAGAGGGCTGTTCTAGCCCCTGGCTTCTAGCCTGAGCTACTGCAGTCATGTGCCTGCATTTCCTTCATCCAAAGGGAATGTCTGCACAGTTGCAAAATGGTTCAACATAGGCAGGTTAGACTAACCTGCAAAAATTGAATCAATTCAGGCTCAGGCTTTTTGAATGTCTGTCCTTACCCCAAGAGATGTAGTCACCACATCACATGGATTGCAACTATTACCTGTTCTTGCAGGGGCATTGTCCACATTGCCAGCCCAAAACATTTCAAAATTGTGGAATCTCTTTTTAAAAAAAAAAACAACTAAAAACAAAACCTTTTGGGATTTCTTTATTTACCTTCTGCTTTCTGAGGCTTGAAAATTTACTTCCTACATGGACCCTTATACCCATGAGGAATATTGCTGTAGTTTTTTACAGAGCAAACTAAAAGACATGTGTTGCATTTTGGTATGCAGCCAACATGTACACTTATGAAATTTAATTGTACCATGCCACTGAACGTGTACACTGTTATGTAATTAAATTGTTAAAAAGGGCAATTAAACCATTAAAAGGGGCAATTTCCTCATGTGTACAAGGCCCCTTAGTTGCATGTACAAGGGCTCCACATGCATAATTTTTTTTCTTTACAAAGCTTGTTGGGGTTTTGCTTGTTTGTGTCCAGTGAAAGCTGAGATACTTGCATGAGTCCAAAACTTGGGAGCTCTAAAGCTCCAAGTCTCATGAGTTTTTAGGTTTTGTACCAGGAACATCCAAAAGCTGAGAAATGCAGTGGTGCCAGTTCTCAAGATTTTATCCTATCTAGCATAAATCTTGCTAAAAAACAAGATAGCTCAGGAAGTTGTAACACAGCATTCATATATAAAATTCCTCAAAACTCAACAAAATATCAGAACTGCATTTTCCCTAGGAAATGAATAAGTTGCAATATAGAATCCTATCATTCGCCTCTGCAAACTAAAGTGTGTATTTTATTTTATCCATGAAGGGCAGAGAGCTGCACACTACTATCTCTGTGCAAATTTTTAGTTACTAGTAACAGGACTAGGATTTCATTTTCTTCTAGCTTACACTTATTCAAAAGATGCTATGTATATATTTTTATTGAAAGTGTTTTCTTCTCTGAGTATTTTAAGGTTATATACTTTAAGACAATATTCTACAAAAGATTTTGGTTACTTCTGTTTAACTCATGCTTCCGTACATGCTTGAGATGAGAAGGCTCTTTTAAGATGCATACTTACAAATATTGTGACTTATAGGAAGATTTGAATATTAAATCATAGTAAGTATACTGGGAAGATTTTATGTGTCGTACAATCAACTTCTCCAGGACTTCAGTGTGTGCTGGTGAGATGAAGTTGTAAAGCACTGCTGAGGGAT
Organism: Gavialis gangeticus; assembly: GCF_001723915.1. NCBI lineage: Eukaryota > Metazoa > Chordata > Crocodylia > Gavialidae > Gavialis > Gavialis gangeticus. Next base: position 9,810,907 of record NW_017729001.1, read on the forward strand.
TAGATTTTTATTTTTCTTGTAATGGTTTTAATGGGATATTGAAATGCTATTATAGCAGACATTAAGTGATTTCTTGTTGAGCACAACATTGTTTAGACTGTGTATTCCTGGAGCGACTAGTTGAGCAAATCTTTGGAAAATAGAAAGAACTAGTTTGATTTGATTCGGATTTAAAATTCTTGATTTTTATTGATGTGCCTGCTGCAAGACGCCTTGAATGGCTTCTATAAAGTAACAGACTTAATGCCTGCTTTGGTTTCATAGAACCTAGTTCTGTTTCCTTGAATTTGTCCATTTGTAAGCTGTGTACATTATCTAAGATATTCCAAACAGGTTTTGGCAACCCTTAAAGAAAATCCCTTGCCCCTCCTATATAAGCTGGTTTAGTTATTTCTAATGCACTAAAAAAGGACTTATTGCTAACTTTTGGTCCCCTCCAAAGGGGGACTCACAGATGTAATCTCTGAAGGCTCTGTGCAGAGAGGCATAGAAAGAGATGGTAACTGAATAGCCTTTGCTTATTGTTCGTGCCGTTTTTTTCCCTTTTTTTTTTTTAATAATCACATTTGTCAGCTCTGACTCTTATTATTTTGCTTCTCTTTTAATCATGGTGCTTCCTAATGCCTGGAAAAGAACTATCAAAACTCTGAAGTCACAGAATGGCCTCTCAGTAGAGGACTGGGAGCAAAATATCTGACTAGATTTTGAGTGGAGCTTCATCAGTTTATGAGCAAAATGATATGATGTTGCTCTATCCATCATAGCAGGAAGTTCGTTCCCACCCTATGTTTCTTAACTTGTGACAGGCTAGCTGGTAGATATTTTAGCCCAGGGGTTTTGAAAGGATAAAAGATGATTGGAGGGCTTGGGATTCCCCTTCCTCACCAATCAGGCCCCAGAGACTCACCCTCCATGTCCCCTGATTGGCCCCTTGGGTCACCTAGAGGGAGATAAAGGGGGCAGCGCAGCTGACTCGGGAGGGACCACAAGGAAACAGATTCAAAGAGCTGGGCTAGTGGGGTGGGAGCAGTTGCCCCAGAAGAGCCTGAAGGAGTGGGACATGCAGGCAGCAGTTGGACCCTCAGCAGTGCAGTGTGCAGCCCGCAGGAAAGGCTCTGGGATCCCCTATGAGAGGCTGCAGCCAGCAGGAGAGGTTCCCCAGCTCCAGCAAGGATCTGAGCAGAGACCTGAGAGGTTCCCAGCTCTGCTTCCAGCTCTTCCAGCGAGAGGCCAGGCAGCTCGAGGTGAGGCCGGGGCTCCTGGAAGGTCAAGACCCCTGGCAGCTTGGAGCAGTACCAGCACTGGTGGCTGTGGGGTAGCATTTCTGCCTACCATGTGGGAGATCTGAGTTCAAGTCTCAGCTGGGATGGCTTAGGGTGAGTGAAGTGACAGGGAGAAATCCTTGTTGAAGTGGAAAAGGGGTCATTGTGTTCTTCTTCCCCCCAGGTACCTAGACCCTATATTCCTTGTTATTTGACGTTTTGTGCCTTTTATATTTTGCCAACCAGTATTGTTTGTTCTGCTGGATGAATATGTCTGTGATTGTAAGTGTCTAACCTTTTATTGAATCCTGCCCCCTTGGGGCATTGTAGTGTCCCCTATACCTCCCCAGGTTTATACCTGTTATGTTCCCACTACTGTTCTCTCGTTAAAAGGTATACGGTTAAGTCCCCATTAGTGATCTGGCTCTGCTGTATAGGGGGAGGAGGGTCTCTATACCTCCCACAGTGCCTGCGTACCTGCTCTGATCCCTTCAATTGGAGAGGGGGTACCTCTTGGAGTACCGCCTGGGTTAAACTTGCATGTTGAAATAATGGAGCCACATCCTCCAGTTTGTTTCAAGAGAGACTACAATAAAACTATGACTGACCTTTTCTTGTTTCTCTAAATTGTTGATTCTTAGTAAATTTTGGATAAAATTACTTGGCTGCCAGTTCCTAGAAACATCCTTTTATATCCCACAGCATCCTTCATGGATGCAGTCCTGTGTACTAAGCCATCAAAGCGAAGAACTGAAAGATGGAATAATTGAGCTCAGAGTTGGACCTATTACTGGGCAGCTCAGAGCAAATTTGACTTCTTTGAGTAAAATGGAGGGACCCTCCCCACCCCTCCCTCAAGAACACAGGATGTTGGATCTATGCTGGTCTTCCCCAGGTGAAGAAATCTAGTTGCCTATTGACAGCTTACTGTCTACAGCCAAATTAAAACTAAAACAAAAACCAAAGGACAGGCATGGAAGGAGAGAGGAAATAATTTCCCCAACTTATGGCACAGGGTCAGACAGTTCTTAGACTCAAAGGGTTAAAATTAAGTTTTTTATTTTTGTCTTGTTTTGTCAAAGACCTCTGCCAAGTACATGGGACGGGCAACCATAATTGTTGCTCTGGGCAAAGGACATTGGATAATGTACGTGTGGCAGCCATGGCTGGGGTTGGCAGACTCAGTGCATAGGTAGTGAGCTGGGCTAGATCTGTCCTTTCCTTCCCAAGAAGTTGTCTCCATGTCACTCCAATGCAGAGTTCCAGTTAAAAGTTTGGCTGTGGGAGCCGTCCAGACAGTGGGAAGCGTGGACTCACTGTGCTGGAAATGTCAGAAGGACACTGGTGTGTGCTTAGTTTTACTCTTGGCAAGCTTGAAGGGAAACAAACTGCTGGCATCTCCTTTACAGGCGAGAGGGGCCTGACTGTTGTCAGAGTCTAGTCCCATGTGGGATCAAAAGCTTATCTTTTTGTATCTGCATCTGCATAAGAATCTTACAGTTTCTAGGGTCGGAAGGGTGAACAGATCATCATGTCTGACCCCCTGCCATGGGCAGGAACGAGTGCTGGGATCATAATACCCCAGCCAGATATCTATCCAACCTCCTCTTGAAGACCCCCAAGGTAGGAGAGAGCACCACCTCCTGTGGGGGCCCGTTCCAGAGCCTGGCAGCCCTAACTGTAAAGTAATGTCTCCTGATATCAAGCCTGAACCTGCTGTCAATCAATTTGTGGCTGTTATTCTTTGTTATCCCAGGTGCTGCCTGGGGGAACAGAGCCTCACCTATTTTCCACTGGCCTCCCCTGGTGAGTTTATAGACAGCCACCAGATCCCCTCTCAGTGGAGGCTGAATAGATTCAGGCCCTTTAATCTATCTTCGTAGGGCTTGGCCTGCTCCCCCCTGACCATGTGAGTGGCCCTCCTCTGCACCCTCTCAAGGTTAGCCACATCCCTCTTGAAGTGTAGCACCCAGAACTGGATGCTGTGCTCCAACTGCAGCATGACCAGCGCCTCATAGAGGGGAAGGATCACCTCCCTGGACCTGCTTGTGATGCATCTATAGATGCACGCCAAGGTGCGGTTTAGCCTTACTGACCGCTTCCTCGTGTTGGCAGCTCATGTCCATCCTGGAGTCAACAATAACTCCAAGTTCCCTTTCAGCCACTGTTGTTGAGAAGGGTGTTCCTTGGCCTATAGGTGTGTTGCTGGTTCCTTCTCCCTAGATGCAGCACCTTGCACGTGTCTGCATTGAATCCCATCCTATTCTCATCTGCCCACCTCTGTAACCTGTCTAGATCTAGTTGGATTCGGTCCCTCGCCTCCAGCGTGCCCGCTTCACCCCACATCTTTCTGTTCAGCGAATTTGGACAGCGTGCTTTCCACGCCCACCTCCAAGTTGCTGATAAAGATGTCGAATAGCACAGGCCTCAGGACTGAGCCCTGGGGAACTCCACTGCCCACATCCCTCCAGGCTGAAAATGACCCGTCCACCACCGCTCTCTGGGTGCGACCATCGAGCCAATTTGCCGCCCATCTGACTATAGGCATCAATGCCGCAGTTGCCTAGTTTTTTTATGAGCGTGGGGTGAGAGACAATGTCAAAGGCCTTCTTGAAGTCCAGGTAGATGACATCCACCTCAGCGCCTGCATCCAAGGACTTTGTGACCTGGTTGTAAAAGGAAACAAGGTTAGTCAGGCAGGATTTTCTCACAATGAACCTGTGTTGGTTGTCCCTGAGCATTACCTCCCATGCTGGGCCCCCGCAGATGTGTTCCTTGGTAATTTTCTCAAAGGTCTTTGCAAGGACTGAAGCGAGAGTAACTGGCTTATAGTTACCTCTGTCCTCCTTTCTCCCTGTCTTGTAAATGGGGACCACACTGGCCCTTTTCCAGTCCTCTGGGACCTGGCCAGAGCACCAGGAGTGCTCATACAGCCATGCCAGGGGCCCTGCTATGACCCCCGCCAATTCCCTCAGTACCCTCAGGTGAAGAGCATCTGGACCTGCTGACTAATGCATGTCCAGCCCCTCCAGAAATTCCCTAACTAGATCATCCCTGACCGTAGACATGGCGTCGTGCCCCTGAGCCTGTCCGTAATCTTAGCGGGCGAGTTGTCCCGGTCCCTGCTCAGAAATATGGAGGCAAAGAACTTGTTGAAGAGATCAGCTTTTTCCTTTGCTGCAATCACCAGGTTGCCAAGCCTGTCCTGTAGGGGCCCCACGTTACCTGGTGCCGCCTTCTTACTCCCTCATGTATTTGAAAAAGGAATTTTTGTTACCCTTAATTCTGGTCGCCAGCCGTAGTTCTGTCTCTGCCTTGGCCTTCCTAATCGCCTCCCTGCAATCCCTGACTGTCCTTATTGTTAGACTGTAACTGGGGAGAAGGGAAATGTCTTTTCTCTTTGAAGCAGAATAATCCCCGAGTCTCACCCTCAAACATGTTCCAGACATGTCTTGCATTGACTCCAAGGATGGTGCTTTCCACTGCAACTGTCTCCCACATACATGGATGAAGCAGCGCTGTCTTGACTTGGGGCAACAAGCCATAGTAGTGGCTTCATTTCTAAATGTTACAACTGCTACACTGAACAGAGGCAGCAGTTGAATTAACTGTTCTTACGTTGAGGTAAACTCAATGCCTGCAATGGTAGAGGGATGAGCCAGGCTCAGGGAAGAACAAAAGAAACTACTATTAATTTCTGCATCTTTTAGTTGCATCTTCCCATGTTTATGGTGTTCTGGCAGCCACAGCATCTCCAGCTTGTCAACTTCCATATCAGTTTCTTTACCATCACAGTGGAGATTAGGGGCTGCCACTGGTATTCTTGCCTCCACTTTACAGCTGTGTACACGTAGGCCTGTTTTCTGTGCTATAAGCCTACATCTGATACATCTCTCCTGCACAGGCAGTGAACCAGCATCAGAAAGGATACATCTCTTATAAAACATCTTTTCTCTGTTTTCATAGATATCATAGACATTAGGGCTGGAAGGGACCTCAGAAGATCATCAAGTCAAGCCCCCCGCCCAAAGGGCAGGAAGTCAGCTGGGGTCATAGGATCCCAGCAACATAAGCATCCAATTTTCTCTTGAAGGTGTTCAATGTAGGTGCTTGAACCACCTCCGATGGCAGGCTATTCCAGACCTTGGTTAGACAGTAAAGAAATTGTTCCTTATGTCCAGCCTGAAACAGTCTTGCAGTATTTTATAACCGTTCGACCTCATCATCCCTTGGGGTGCTCTGGTGAACAAACGTTCCCCCAGATACTGGTGGTCACCCCTGATAAACCTGTAGGTGGCCATCAGATCACCCCTGACCCTGAGCTCAGCCTGGAAAAGTGCAGGTTCAGGGGCAGAGCCCCACAGCTCTCAGCCACTCATCATAAAGTCTGTTTTCCTGACCTCTGATCATGTGCATGGCTCTCCTCTGCACTCTCTCAAGCTTCTCTATATCCTTTTTGAATTGTAGCGCCCAAAACTGGACGCAGTACTCCAGCTGCGGCCTCACCAAGGCTGAGTACA
>NW_017729001.1:9821688-9822032 GCF_001723915.1 Gavialis gangeticus
GATGACCCCCAAGTCTCTTTCTTCCGTAGCGCTAGCCAGCATAGCACTGCTGAGCCTATAAGGATGCTGCAGGTTTTTCCTCCCAAAGTGGAGAAGAACCTTGCATTTTTCAGTGTTAAACACCATCAGGTTCTCATCTGCCCATTTGCTGAGCCTGTTGAGGTCAGTCTGGATCACCCTCCTGTGTTCAGGTGTGGATGCTTTGCCCCAGAGTTTGGTGTTATCGGCAAACTTGGCCAGTCCGCTTCTGACTCAAATGTCCATGTCATTTAATGAAGATGTTGAACAACATGGGTCCAAGAACAGAGCATTGGGGGACCCCACTGGTCACAGGACACCATGAT
>NW_017729001.1:9822043-9825874 GCF_001723915.1 Gavialis gangeticus
TGAGCTTGTCAAAATCAGCTTTCCTGAAGTCAAGGACTTCAGTGTGGCTGACTGACTTCCCAGCTTTATGGTGGATGGTGAAGGTGATCAGTTCGTGGTTGCTGTCACCCAGCTTCTCATCCATCACTAGGTCGCCGATTAGGTCATCCCCTGTAGCCAGTACCAGGTCAAGCAGCGCTTTGCCTCTCGTTGGCCCATAGACTTCTTGAGTCAGGTAGAGGTCATCCATGCACGAGAGGAAGCTTTGTGACTGCTTGGATTTTGCTGAGTGATCCTCCCACGAGATGTCTGGGTAGTTGAAGTCACCCATGACAACCATGGACCTGGAGCATGTGGCCTCAGCTAGTTTCTGGGTGAACTCCTGGTCAAGCTCTTGATTTTGGGTGGGAGGTCTGTAGTAGACTCCCACCGTTGTGTCCCCTGTGCTGTGTTCCCCACAGATTTTAACCCAGAGGGTCATCCACCCTGGTCACCAATATCAGCTTGAAGGGATGTGTAGCTTTCCTTAACGTTTTGCCTTGGTAGAGGATTCTTTTCCACTTCCTCTTGGAAATTTTATACTCCTATACTTGTACAGCTGTTTTAAGCGACTATGTTGTACACCCTGCTACTATATGGTGATGTGTGAAGTCATCTGGTATAAATGCTATGAGTGCCTTTTAAGGACACGATCATTAAGAAAGATAACAACTGAGAATATATCATAACTGATATAAATGAGATATGATGCATATGTTGGCTGGTCTTGATGGGGTATGCTGATGCATACATACGGTATGCACGTGCATTCAGAACAGGGTGCTGCACAGCGTGAGTTTCAGTTTGATCTCATGTTTACCTGGGACCCAGTCTACAGTGGAAGCCTAAACAGAACCTGGTACATTTAGTGGTTACACTGGACAGTGAAATCCCACCTGTTACACACCTGAATTCACTGATGATCTCTCAAGTGGGCTTTCTCTAACTCACCTGTGCATTATGCCACTGAACTTGTTTTATATTTGTGAACACAGTAATACTTTTCAGGAGGAAAAATGATACCTCTGAACCTAAATTTGCCTTAAAGAGACTTGATGACACTGACATTTAAACGGACAGAGTTCAAACTCCCCTGCTGTTTAAAATCAGAGTGTAGCCTTAACTTGTAAAGGAAACAAGCTTGTGAGTTAAATCCAAGTTTCTAGCAGATCTTGGTCCATGTTACAGCATTCCTATGTATTCTGACCTAACTGCTCAGGAAAGGAATAAGATGGGGATCCCCTAGCTTAAAGCTATGTCTACATCAGGAGCATGTTACCAGCTGAGCACTCCTAGTGTGAACAAGGTTATACCAATCACACCATGCTTTTTGTTACTATAGTATATTGATTCTACCATCTTTTTCCTTAAGTGAAGTGGTTTTATACCAATCTCAACATCATTCTGCTAGTATTGATGGGTTGACACTGGATGTGTCTGCCAGCACAGCTGGGCCAGTCAAGGATTCCCACCTTCCATCCTCCGTTCCTGCAGCTATGTTGACCAGAAGTCTAGAGAGTAGATCTGGACTAAGTTGACACGGGAGTATGTAAAGGTGGTCTCTTGTGGCTTTCATTGTGGAAGACTCCTCTTGTAGCCTAGCTTTTAAGCCACTTACCTCACAGGGTCTGTAAAAGCCCTTTGATGTTTGCTGCTTAGTTTGCTTGAGTAGCTTTGGGATGAAGGCAACTGTACAGAAGGCTAAATATTAAATGGAGCTTGCGCTTGACTTACCAGGCTTTGTCAAACTGCAGCCAGCAGTGTGTGGGCTTCCTGGGTCTCTCAGCTCATTCTCCCTGCAAAGGTTTTAGTTTAGGTGTTGAGAATGATGTGAACCCTGGCAGAACCCAGGATCTCTTCACCTCTTCCTCTGGCTTCGCGCTGGCCTCTTTCCTCCGTGCTTCTCAATGCCTTGCAGCCCCTCAGTCAAATGCAATCAGCCTCATTCTTTGACTTCATGAGCTATGCCATTGCTAAATAGGTCAGTCCAGTGTCAGGGGTGCTTGGGGCTATTTATTATGAGTATCAACATGGGCTCCCGGGAATGTGATTTTCATGGACATGCAGTGCTTTTTTTTGCAAAGAGGCAGGAAAGGCAGGGACGGTGCTACAGGGCCTGGCAGCCTAAGAGCTCTCTGTGGAGCAGGGAAAGGGAGAGGAATACAAAAATTTTGATGTTTTTCTCCTTTAATAAAGCAAATTAGGTCTGAGAAGGGACCAAGAGTTTAAGAAGGATTTTTGGTGCTAATACAGTTCACTTGCCAGCTGCAGGCAGCTTCTGCCCCACTAGAGCAGCAGATACATCCCTAACTGCAGTATATACAGACATATTGGCTCCCAGGTTATGGCATGGAAGGTCAGTGGGCAGACCTGCCCACCAGCATGTGAAAAATGGGCGTTATTAGATAAGCTATTTTCTTCTGTCCCACCAATGCAGCCACAGAGTGAGAGCTGCAGTCAGTGGTAGATTAAGATTCAATGGGGCCCTGGGCAAACAGGAAATTGGAGGCCCCCACCTGGCGAGGGCAGGTTCCCTCTGCACCTGCCGGGGGGTTGCAGCTGGGCCTGCCCATCCACCTTGGCATATCCAGGGTGAACCAGGGGGTGCGAGTGCCACTGTTGTGAAGGCAGCCCTGGCCCTAACTGGGTGTGGGTGTGGCCCTGACCTGGCCCAGCTCCTTCACTCAGGGGGTGTTGCGCAGCTGGGGCTGCGGTCCCCCAGTGCTGCCGGCTGCTTCCAGGGCCAGAGCTGGGGCCAGCCTGGGGGAGGGGGGCATGGGCTCTGTGCTGCCCCCAGATGCCTGCCTGCTCCTCTGCCAGCCCCAGCAGGGAGGGACTGTCCTGCCCCAGCCATGCTGATGCCAGTGGCTGCCCACAGACAGTGGAGAATGGGAGCGTGGCTGCCCGTGGGGCCTCCTGGCACGGAGCCCCACACACGCCCCCTGGCTCCTGGCCCTGGCCTGGCCGGAGGGGACGAGGCAGGTGCTGCCTGCCCTGGATGCCTGCCTGGGCCGTGCTGCCTCTGGCATCCCAGGGAGCCCCTGGCCTGGGCCTCGCAGGCCCATGCATTAATCCACCCATGGTTGCAGTTAGCCAGACAGTAAGGCAGTGAGAAGGTTTGGGTGCTGATTTCAATTTGGAGGAGATTTGGCCTGATTCAGTGGCTGAATCTCTGAATCTGAATTGAATCAGGGGACCAATTAAAAGGTTCGACTTGATTTGAAGCTCTCCGAATGGCTTTGGAAAAGATTCAGGCAGTCCCCAGCAGCTACACCAGGGAGCTGGACCTGGACTTGGAGCTGGTAAGTAGGGGGAGGGGACCATGGGAAGACCCCTGCCAGGCCACATCCCCTACCTATTCCCCCAGCCCCCGACCCCCACCCATCCCAGCTCCTGGTGCTTTAAAAAAAAGCCCCACTCACTGGGTGCTGCCAGGTGGGGAGGCAATCCCTGCTGCCCCCCACTGCCATTGAGAGTGGGCTGGGGATGGGGCTTGTGTGATTTGGAGATTTGGCTGATTTGGCAGCAGCCGAATCTCCGAATCAGATTTGACTGAATCGATTTGGGACAGTGATTCCATTCAGTGATTTGAATCACTGTACCCTGAATCAGCCAAATCTGAAGTGAATACTAACCACTTTGCATAGGCCTACCAGATAATTACTAGACATAGCAGGTACCCAACTGGAAGAGGAAGCCTGTCTGTGATGGGTTTTGTGTAAACATTCACCGTAGCATCTTGAAGTCTAGTTCAGATTATTTTAGCATGCTGTTGCTGAACCAAGAATACCATTAAAATAACACTTAAAAACA
>NW_017729001.1:9826106-9837087 GCF_001723915.1 Gavialis gangeticus
AAAAACAACGCCCCCCCCCCCCGCCGGCACCTCCCGGGACAGGGCTGAGGGGCTGCTGTTAGTGACTCTGAGAGCAAGCATGCATACTCTTCCACTCAGGGAGTGGGCTTGAATTAAACTCCTCAGATAGTTATTTGGTATTGGAGGAGGACAGTAAAATATGAACTGCTACTGGGCTCTGAAATTTTGCAGCTGCCCTTCTCTGGTCTGAAGTACTGCTGTGGCTCTTAGTTAATCTGGGCTAGTATTTCGCAGCCTGTTTCACACAAGGCTGCGTGCACTGTGCTGGTTTTTGTAGGGGAGGTTTCTGTCTGGCAGCTGTAGAAACGTGTGGGTTTATCTGGCTCCAGGAGCTTTGAGGGAAAAAAAGGAAATTCTTTTAGGCTTATAACGGTCAAGTCTCTTTTCTATTGACCCCAAAGATCCTGCTTCTCCCACTTGTGTGGGGGTGGGTGAGCAGAAAGGGGCTTCAAGATCCAAAACTGGATCCAGGCTTCACAGCTAGTCTCTGTGGTGTGCTGGTCTACTCCTCGGGTATGACCACACCTGGGCTTAGGGATGGGAAAGGTCAAAGTTTCAAAATCCAGATCTGAATTCTGTGGCTGGGGTCCATCTCTACCAGCAGCCATTTGTTATCAGCAACTTCATGTCACACAGGCTAGTTCCCTAAGATCTTGGGTAGAGGTTCATTACCAACAGGTCTGAGTATGAATGCTGCTCCTTCTCCTGATTTAATATGTAGATAAACAGCACAGTTCAGTCAGGACACAGATCAGCAATAAAACATCTCTAATACATCACTGTTATTTCTGTCCTTGACCTTACACGGGTGGATTGGAGAGCTTGCAGAGAGCTAGGAAAAGATGAGTGATAGCTTTGTCTAACTTGTGAAGGAAGCTATGATGCTGCCTGTCTTCTGACTTCCTTGCCCGTCTCAATATACTCAAACAACCCCTGCCATGCTGCATAGTCCAAACTGAAAGGAGATGGCTCCATCCAGGAAACTTGCAGGTGGGAATTTGCAGTGAAGGAAGAAACGACCATCCAGCCCCTCAGAAGAAGGGGAGTGTGCCTATTCAAGGACATGATGGATAGGTTCTCTTCTGCTGATCTAGCACGTACAATGCAAATGGGCAGTATATTGCAAAAGGTGCAGATGACACTGTAGAGATGGAGGCAGGTTAAACTGACTCACTACCATTCACTGGAAGGTGACCAGCATTTTGTAGTGATCTAGGCCAGGGGTTCTCAAAGTTCTTATGCCGCGGCCCAGCAAATCATGGTCTGGAAGTGGCTGCGGCCTGGCAAACCGTGGCCCAGCAGTCCAGCTGACCACAGTCAGAATTTCAGGCCAGCAGACAGGTGAGGCTACCCCCACCCCCCAGGCGAGAGAGTGGGGCAAACCCTGCGCTGCTGCAGGCCCTGCAGAAGGAGCCACGTCCTCTCCACCCAGCTCCAGGGGGCTGCGGTTTGCTGGTCCGCAGCCACTTCCGGTCCAGCATTTGACCCACTGCGGCCTGGCACTGGGCCACAGCCCAGAGATTGAGAACCCCTGATCTAGACTATGTTGTCTGGCAATAGCCTACTAAAGGGTTCATATGCAGGCAAGGCTGGAGGCCAGGGCTCCTGGCTTTGTTTCAGCTGCTCCTTTAAGTGACCCCACTGCTAGATGATCTGCATAGTAATATAATAAACAATGCAACATCTAGCTCTTGCCTTGTAATACATAGCCCAGCCCCAACCCAGGTTGGTTCTTGGCAATTTGGTCATGGAAAGCCCATGCTTCTGGGCTAGCTGGGAAGTACTTGGTCAGCAGTGGTGCGTGCTGTGAACTGGAATATGCCGAGGCAGCAAAGGGCTGCATTGGGAAGCTAGTAAAAATAAGCTGATAACAGCAGCCTTATTTTTCCTCTGTTCCTACTTTTCTCCCCTGTCCTGTGCTGCCCCAATTTCCCTCCTCTTCGCTCATCTCATTAATCATCAGTCTGCCTAACGTGCCTGTTCCGTGATGCAGGGCTGGAGAACTGTTAGGCCACAGGCACTGTCTGTCCCGGGAGGGACCAGGACTTTGGGGTGGGACAGGGAAGGGAGACTCCATTCTCTTCCTGATTGTGTGTGGCAACAGCAAACCAAAACTCCAGATATTTTGCACAGTGCGGAGGTAACACAGAGCCTGCAGCTGAGAACAGCAGTACACAGTTAACTGCCTAGAAGTTCTTTCTAAGTTCACAGGGTTGACCAATTTATTTCTGGCAGGCTTGCTTGCTCTGATCTGGTACCCGTGGTTATTGCTTGCTTAGTTCACAAGTCATTTCCTATTGTATGCGTATAATGTAGTGTGAACCTATTCCAGCTCTTGTAATACAGCAGAAGCCCTGGAATAGGTGCATTGTACTGTAGATAAGCATTTTCCATGGCTAGAGATACTGTGTAATAGAAGGATATTCCAACACTTGTCTTGCAGAGAAACAAACGCCAAAGGGAAAATGAGTCACTGTGTGTTTTGGATCAGAAAAGTGGCTCGCAATCAAGGTCACTGTGGCTTGTTACCAGGAAGAGGGGGAGAGCTGGGGGCAGGGAGAAAGCTGTCAGTAACCTCTCTTCTCTGTTTTTTCTCCTCAGTTTTAATGGCTACATAAATCCTAATTCACTGTGGAGCTCTCCAAGGGAGTGAAATAATAGGCTGGTGATTTGCAAAGCACATTGTTGATTGCTGCAAAATTATTTGCAGTGACTGCCATGGGTGACGTGGGGTGTGAAGGGCCAGCTAGTGGGCACTGGCTTGAGCACCTCCCCTGCTGTTGGAAGGAGGCAAGGGGAAAAAAGTCTGGTTGTTTTTTGGGGGGTTTTCCCCCCACAAGGACATTATGGAGCCAGAGGGACTCCAGCTCTACTCAAGAGTCTCATTCATGAGAGAGCTGTTGGAGAGCTGGCCCTGTTGGTGTCCATCACAACTCACTGGCAGCAACGAGTCTGGCTTCCTTGTCCCAACTGGGCCCAAGTCCCCGGAGCTCTAACACTTCCAGCAACACAGGGTTTGCCATGCATTTTAGACTACTTTGCAGTTCACCAGGTGCAAGCTGTAAAGGAGTATAATGGTCACTGTGGTCTCTGGCCTACAACTTCTTGGAGGTCATGGCTTTTTTTCCCTCCCAGAGTCGGTGTGGGGCTTCAGCAGTAGTGAAGCAAACAGAACTAAAGTGGGTAAATTTTCTATTTGAGTTCAAATATCTTAGTTTGGCTGCCAGGAGGTTGGGTGTTGGCATTGCTTTGCAACCTCAGGGTGTCCAACAGAGGTTGCTGTTGGGCAGTTCATAGCTGTTTCTTACCCACTGGGCTGGGAAACAAAGGAGTCAGACTGGGCTTGAACCCAGGTGTCTTGAGTGAGCCTGTGCGAACCTCTGTGGCCAATCCTCTGCTATCCTTTATGCAGGCCTATCTTTCTGATCCAGACATGCCCCTGCACTCTTTCAGCTGCTTGTCCCTGTGGGACCTGCACTAAGATGGTTTTGTATAAAAACAAGAAGCGCAGAGGATCCCAGAATTTGCAGTTGTGCACAGCTTGACATAAGCTGCCATTCTTGAGGATGGAAAGAGAGCAAGGGGAATTTCTGATTTCATGTAATTCCCATCCGGGGAGCGTAAGGCACTAAATGAGGAGCACTGAGCTTCTCTTTAAACACAGGCAAAGTGAGATGAGAGAGTCCCCTAGGCTCCAGACTCAACACGCGTGTTTCTCCTGAATTCTTTCTGAAGTGCTAAGAGCTGTCCCAGGTCTGTATCACCTGGGAGATCTCCGCTACCTCCTAATCAATAGCAAAAACAACCTTCTTGTCAGGAAACCAACTGATACTGAAGTGACTGCTGAGTTTAATCTTGGGCATTAATACCTTCCTTCTGCTCCCTTTCCTTCAGTCTGACAAACAAATATAGATCAGGTGCTTTGATACTGGCCCTAAACTCAGACTACAAAGGCAAAATCTGCCTGGCAAATGCTGAGTGGACACTGAGTTTAGCTTTTTCAGCAGCTTGTTCCCCCATATGTGGGAAATTGAGATTTCACACTTTGGCTTCTAATGTCACAGTGAGAGGATTTGCATATCCTGTTAGGGAAGTGGGTATCATGGCTTTAAAAGCTGGGTTCTTGTAACTTAGATTAGGCCATTTATATTGCTGGCACTGTTGGCAAATTCACATGATACATTCATATGCTGCAGGAAGGTGCACCAGGCAGGATCTTGAAAGCAAAAGCCCCTTAAAGAGCTCCTGAGCATGGCTTTATGCAAAGGATTGTTCAAGGTATGGTGCAGCCCTCGGGCATGTAACAGTCCTTTTCTAAATGTGGTTCAATAGCCCTCCGTTCCAAGTGATTTAGTAGGTGTGTGGCTCCAGGGAGGCTGGTAGTTGTTACACGGCTCATTTTTGTCAATGACCAACTCCCTGCCGATGAAACAAATGGGCTTTAAAAAAAATCCTGTTAACCTGCCTTCTCCATTCAGGCAGTCTCTGGGCTGTGTCCCAGCTACCCGCTCAGAGAGAGATTAGATTCTCCAATTGCTAAGGCAGCTCCACCAACAACAGACACATATTATTTGTTGTGTACAGGGACCAGATCCTTGCTGGGTGTAAATGGATGTAGCTTCACGATGTTTGGTACAGCTCTTCTGACTTGCACAAGAGCACAGTCATTGGGTGCATAAGGGTTCCCAAGCAGCTGAAAGAAAAGCTCTTGTGTAACAAACAGTTTAGTTGCTCCCAGAGAAGAATAACTCGCAGCAAAGACTCTAAATACAGCTTTAAAAAGGATAATTAGTCAGACAGGAGTGATGTCGTGACACTCTGGTTATGTAGAGTAGGATGGTGAGAGACAAGCGCCCATGCAAATAAAAGGAAGAAGCAGAGATTCTCAGAGTTGTTGCAAGCTGTTATATGCACGCTCTCTCTTTCTCAAGAACTCAGTAATGGTCTCACCAGCTCTCAAGATAACAGATCTGTGTGAACGCTGCAAATGAAAATACTTCTGGGAATGTTTGCTTAACTGGCAAAATTAGTTGCTTCTACTCCTTTGGTGTACAAAGAATTGCAGTGGGCCTTGGGATGTCAGAGTTTCATTCCTAGCTCTGCTTCCTGGTTTAAGTTAAATCAGAGTCCCCCAGCCTCCCAGCATGCTGTTCAGTCCTGGGCTAGGCAGTGCTGTCTGCTCCAGCGAGCAGGACTGGCCCTGCCTCTATGCTCTAGCTGGAGCAGTGAGGACTGGCTGACAAGGGGGTGAGAGTGAGAAACCTGGTTGGGGACTGCAGCTGGGTCTGCCTGGGCAGGGGGGTCAGCCTCTGCCAGACCTTCCCCCCGGGTCAGAAGGGGCATGGGTGGACAACAACCTGAGAAAGGACTGCACTTCCTCCCAGGCAAACCCTGGCTGGCATAGGTGATGCATTGGAGGGGGCACATGCCCCCCTTGATATTGGCTGCAGCCAGCTTCTATGGGCGGTCGCTGCTGCCCCCCACCCGTTACTGCTGATGTGGCCAGTGGCGGCTCTGGGGAGTTCCCACTCACTGCCCGCCACTCCTCCCTCCCCTGCCACCGACATCACTGCAGCCACCTGCAGGCAGTCCCCACTCTGCCTTCCCTTGCCACCAACATCACCATGGCCGCCTGCAGGTGGTCCCCGCTTGCCCCTGATGCCACTGCTGCCTGCGGGTGGTCACCATGCCCCCCCCACCCCCCCCAGCCTCTGGGTCACATGTCATTCATGCTGGCTGGGGGCTGGGAGGGGCTTTAATCCCCTTCTCCAGTTCAGTGTGCTGGCACCAAGCCCTGCAGGACCAGACTGAGAGGTGGGAGGTGTTGGTGAAGACCTGACACAATCATCATATGTGTGCTGGAGATGGAACTAGGGGAACAGGAGAGGGACTGCTTGGACTGATGTGACCAAAAAAAGTGGAGAACTACAAACAGTTGATAAGGGGAGGGGGCATAATTCCCCTCAGCTCCCCCAGTCCATGGGGGAGAGAGAAGAGGCTGGGGAACCAGGTTGGTCCTCTGCCACCTGTGAGCACAGAGCCAAGCTCTGAAGGACCAGACTGAGAAGTGGGAGGTTTTGGCAAAGACCTGGCATAATCATCACGTGTATGTGCTGGAGCGGTAGGAACAGGAAAGGGTCACAGACAGCTTGAGCTAGTGTGACCAAAGAAAGCGGAGCGCTACATTTACAGTACGTTATAAAGCAGAACCTGTAAAAGGTGGGACATGGGAATACCTAAGCAAGGACTTTCTGAATACCTGGCTGTAAGGAGACACTTTACCCTCAGGATTACATAAGACTCATGCAAGGCTTTCTCTTGTCTTTTTGGTTTATTACATTCCATTTTAAGTTAGACTACGCTGTGTGTGCTCTCACTATGTTTTACTGGGTTGTATCTTAGCTTAGGCAAAGTTTTTTGGTTGTTCTGTTGTGTGCTTGAGGTTGCAAAATGCTGTGTTCAAGACATGCTTGCTTCAGAGAGAGGACTATTCTTGTTCAAGCTTTTATGAATTCAATGTCACTACTGTCCTCCCTCCCTCAAGTGGGGATAGGGGTGGGGGAAGAATCCCCTTCCCCCTCCCTACTCCCTGCAGAGTCCTGTGTGGCCCAGGGAGGGGATTTAAACCCCACTCTCCAGTGTGCTAGCCTCAGGCTGGTGCCAGGCCATGTCCCCTTCTTTGGAGCGGGGGGGGAGGGGGGTGAGAGCCTTGGGGGGCTTCTGTCTTCCCTTTGGCAGTTCCTGGCAGCCATGCTGTAGTGACCCCCGGCTTCTGGCTTGAGCCACTACAGGCATGTGGCTGCATTTCCTGAATCAAAAGTGAATCTGTGTTCATTTGCCAATCAGTTCAATCTGTGCATCTTAGACTAACATGCAGACACTGAATTGATTCAGCCTTGGGCTTTTTGACTGTCTGTACTTAGCCCTAGAGTCTTTGTGTGTGACTGCAGGTATGAAACTTTTTTTCTGAGCCGTGGTTCCTGTCTGTCAAAGGGAAAATGATGACTTCTTGACTTCATGCGTGTAAACTCTAATATGTGTGACTCCAATCCAGTGGGGCTGTGAAAGGGGCATGTGAACACTGAGACAGAATGCCAACCCCTACAGTGGGGTGAGGGTTATCCAGTGATCCTGTGCTTCACAGCTGGAACAAGACAAAGTCCAGGGACTTTGAGAAATTTATTCCATTAGAGAGAGCAAAGGTTAAAAACTCCAACTAAAAGCATCTCTTTCAATTTTGACATTGAACACCTCAATCCTTCCAGTAATTTTTTTTTTTCTTTACTCAAGAGAAGGGGAACTGTACTCCACTGGTAATTATCTGCATCTTGAAATCTCTGAATAATGAGCTTCTGGAGCTGGCTTGACCAGTACCCAGTGCTCACTTGGTGAACCTTGCCTAGCCAGGGCTGTGGAGATTTAGGCTCCTACACTGGACTTCAGCTAACTCCTGAAGATTGACCTGTCTTTCATATGCATATATCTACACTGCGGTCTTGCCAATAGCATGGAGCTCAGGGCAGGCTGTGGTACTTAATATGTGCTGTGCTGTGCTGTGCTGTGCTTCCATGCTGTTGCTGCTACACTGCCCTCAGACTTACCAAGGTGACTTTGGGTACTATGTTGCGCTGCAGTCATGGCTCTAAAAGTACCTTGGCCATGAGTTCCTGGGTTCAACAGTGCTGGTATGGATAAAAGGGGAGAAGAAATCTCTTCACTGCAGGAATTGCTGGGTAAAAATCTCTGGCCTGTGTTATACCTATGGCCAGACGGGGTGATGGCATTGCTCCCTCTTGCCAGCAAGGATGTGAAGCTGTGCACAGCAGGAGCTCCACGGACTGTAGTCACCCACTGGGCACCTGTTTTTAGCACTTCTGGAGCGTCAGGCAATACTGAAAGGATCAGAACCCCATTTTGCCAGTGCTGCTCAGCCAGAGTAAGAGACACTCCCTCCCCTGGGAGCTTACAGTCTAGAAATAAAAGACATGAAGGACAAAGAACAGGAGAATGGAAGGATCATCACCCTCATTCCCCTTGTATTACAATGGGGAAACAAGGCCCAAAGAAGATTAAAAAAGCAATCTGTGGCAGAGCTAATTAGTGACCGAAGAGCTCCTGAATCCCAGTCCAGTCCTTTTACCTTAATGCCAACTAGCCTCTCCTGTTTTTAGCCACTGTATTCTCTTATGAGTAGCAAGCGCCAGGGGCATCCCTCTTCTGAGGGAGCCATGGCGAGGTGGAGATTAATGTGTGATCTCCGCTGCACACATTTGTCACAAGCCATAGGAAAACCTGTTGGTACCTTTGACTGATGGTTTCCTTCTGAAATCATATCATACAGTAATGCCTTTTTGGAAACGAGTGAAAGCCCCTTGCAAAAAAACCAAACAAAACCAATCGGCAAGGCAGTGTTTTGTGAGGAAGCACCTTTTCAGTGTGCCAAGTGCCATGATAGCAGCACTATTTGCGGAATAATTAATTCTCTTTTGATCATCTGCTATGTAAATCATCAGTGGCCAGAAGTTAATCATGCATACGAAATGAATCCTTTCTCTGTCTTAATGAGCACTGAATCGTGACCAGCATCTGTTTACTCCTTACACTTTCATCTCCTTGACAGTTTGAACAATTAATTGTACCCAATAATCTCCTTTTTATTATAAAAAAGGGCCTGAAAGCAAACAGCTTTCCACTCTGCGCTCGTGCCCTCATTTCTTCTAATCTATATTTTCTCAGTCTCAGGCGCACGTTCCTTATAAAGCGATCTAAGTGGTGTGTAAGCATTTAATGAGGCCAGAGGGAAGAGCAGGCCTTGCAATGGGTTTCCTGTTTGTCTGTGCAGCGAAACAGCCTGCACTGGGTGAAGAATGTGCGTTTCTTGAAGTGGGATCTGCTTGATCAGGTGTTAGATTTGAGGGCTGGCTACAAAGTGTTTTATTTCAAGGTGAATCTATGAGTTTGGAGTTGTGCTCAACCACTGAAGGGTCTTACTTGCATTCTTTAGTCTGTACCATGCAAGCCTCCATGGGGAAAGCTGCCCCCTGCTCCCATTGTGGTTATGTACCTCAAATCTGATTGGTTCTCTAACCACATGAGTTCTTGCAGCTCCAAAGCACCCGAGCACTTCATCCTTGGTGGATTGTCTCCTCTAACACTGTTGTAAGAGAGAAAGTATCATCTGTTTACATTTAGTAGATGGGGAACCGAGGCACAGGGTGACTTGTTCAGTGCCACTGTGGAAGCTTGTGGCAGACATGACAATTGAACCCAGGTCTCCCAAATACCAATCTAGTGTTCTGCCCATTAGCAGATCCTCCCCGCTGACATTTCTAGTACAGGCATGGCCCTGTCCTGTGGCCCAGAGTACTACACTGTTGGTGCCAGGGTGTTAAAGCATAGTTTCATTCTGAAGTGTAGCCGGCACTTTAGCCAAATGAAGAGCCATTGTTAAACCCTTGGGGAATTTCACTGAGTTTTTGCCCACCCTTCCCTCAAAGCTGGCACTGCTCATGTCACATTCATTTCTGGCAGGGACTCCTGTTCACTATGAATGGACTGAGACCCTTTACTTGTCCTTAAGGTGCAAAACATGCCAAATCCATCATTAGAATAATTAAAGGAGTACTGCATCAATCTCCCAAGGCATCTAGTTCCATCTGAGGGACTAAAGATGGATAACAAATATGAGTGGAGATGCCTTTATTGAGTTAGTACACTGTGACTGGTGTTCTTTTTATCACAAGTCATAAGCAACTGTTAAAACTGCTTAG
Organism: Gavialis gangeticus; assembly: GCF_001723915.1. Lineage (NCBI taxonomy): Eukaryota > Metazoa > Chordata > Crocodylia > Gavialidae > Gavialis > Gavialis gangeticus. The sequence continues at coordinate 9,835,898 of NW_017729001.1, forward strand.
TCAGGAATTGATGTGTAGCAAACGATATTGTTGAACCCACTGACTTCTGAGTGGTACTGTGTTTTCTTCCATTCCACTAGACTAGTGGTTCTCAGCCTCACTCATTTCTTGCCTGTGTGTGGGGTGGGGAAGGGAGCAATTACTCTATTGCAAATAATTCAGAAAGCCCACAACAGGCCAGATTGTTTTTGATGCAATAGATTCCTGTTTGAAATCTGAGTTTGTGTAGGTGTTTGCATACCTAGCAGTGCTAATACTGTGTGGCATCCTGCCGCACCCTTAAAAGCATCTCACAGCACCCCGACTGAGAATTACTGCACTCGACAGCGTTCTTTTTAGTAACTGCCTATTTACATCTACACATAATATTCCTGTAACACCAACTGCGTCTGAAAGAGTTAGTAACTCAGTGCTATGATACAATTGCCAGAAATCTCTCTGAGAGGTTGGAGGCAAAGGATGTGGTAGTCCTGCAATGCTGGGGAGGGTGAATAGACAGATAGAAATATCAAATGTCAATTTAAATTATGTTGTGGAGTGGATTATGATGTTAGCCTGTCACATTCTGGAGTGTTGAGATTCAATTTATCCTCAGCTAAAGCCAAGTAAATAATTTAATCAGTGGAATTTTTTTCCTTCTTTTTCTCATTTAAAATTCTGAGTTTCTTTAGCAAATAATCCTCGGTCTGCAGATTTGCAGACAATGCTCTGTAAATAATAACGGTTTGTGCCATATTGGTTGGTGCCTGGTGTTTCTGTTCTACAATTGGCTGATTTATGTAACTTACCAACACAAAATAAATTGTGCATTTAACAACTGGATTGCATTTTCAGCACACTGTGGGCTCAGGGCTTCCCTCCATAGGTGGGCTCAGGTGGCCATAGCCGTGCCTGGCCCCAACTCTCCTCCTTAGGGTCTCAAACCCCCACAGGGCTCAGGCAGCCTTAGCTGCACCTGGCCTCCAACTCTCCTCCTCGGGGCTTACACCCCCACAACTACCTCCGGTGGAACCATGACCCACCCAAAGGTGAGGGCTAGGGGTTAAGGTGCCCCGACCTGCCTTTCACCAGGGTGATCACTGGCTTGGCATTTCCTGGGGGCTCCCACACCATTGGGAGCCCCATCAGCCCACCCAGTCCCAGCAGGGTGTTGTTTCCAGTCATACCCAGGACGAGGAGCTTTCTACCAG
>NW_017729001.1:9842087-9842672 GCF_001723915.1 Gavialis gangeticus
ATGGGATTCAACACTGAAAAGTGCAAGGTGATGCACCTGGTGAGGAAGAACCAGCACCGTACCTACAGGCTGGGGAGCTCCCTTCTCATCAGTGCAGAGGCAGAAAAGGATCTTGGAGTCATCATTGATGCCAAGATGAACATGGGCCGGCAGTGTGGGGATGCAGTTAGGAAGGCCAACCACACCTTGTCATGCATCCACAGATGCATCTCAAGCAGGTCCAAGGAGGCGATCCTCCCCCTCTATGCGGCACTGGTCAGGCCACAGCTGGAGTACTGCATCCAGTTCTGGGCGCCGCACTTCAGGAGGGATGTGGACAACATGGAGAGGGTCCAGAGGAGGGCCACTCGCATGATCAGGGGGCAGCAGGGTATGCGCTACGAGGAGAGGCTACAGGACCTGAACTGTTCAGCCTCCACAAGAGAAGGCTGAGGGAGGATCTAGTCGCCTGTTACAAACTAGGCAGAGGGGACCAGCAGGCACTGGGGGAGTCCCTGTTCCCCCGACCACTGCCAGGCGTGACTAGAAATAACGGTCACAAGCTAGCAGAAGGTAGATTCAGACTAGACATCAGGAGGCGATATT
>NW_017729001.1:9847672-9864159 GCF_001723915.1 Gavialis gangeticus
CCTGCCGCACCCTTAAAAGCATCTCACAGCACCCCGACTGAGAATTACTGCACTCGACAGCGTTCTTTTTAGTAACTGCCTATTTACATCTACACATAATATTCCTGTAACACCAACTGCGTCTGAAAGAGTTAGTAATTCAGTGCTATGATACAATTGCCAGAAATCTCTCCGAGAGGTTGGAGGCAAAGGATGTGGTAGTCCTGCAATGCTGGGGAGGGTGAATAGACAGATAGAAATATCAAATGTCAATTTAAATTATGTTGTGGAGTGGATTATGATGTTAGCCTGTCACATTCTGGAGTGTTGAGATTCAATTTATCCTCAGCTAAAGCCAAGTAAATAATTTAATCAGTGGAATTTTTTTCCTTCTTTTTCTCATTTAAAATTCTGAGTTTCTTTAGCAAATAATCCTCGGTCTGCAGATTTGCAGACAATGCTCTGTAAATAATAACAGTTTGTGCCATATTGGTTGGTGCCTGGTGTTTCTGTTCTACAATTGGCTGATTTATGTAACTTACCAACACAAAATAAATTGTGCATTTAACAACTGGATTGCATTTTCAGCACACTGGGGGCTCAGGGCTTCCCTCCATAGGTGGGCTCAGGTGGCCATAGCCGTGCCTGGCCCCAACTCTCCTCCTTAGGGTCTCAAACCCCCACAGGGCTCAGGCAGCCTTAGCTGCACCTGGCCTCCAACTCTCCTCCTCGGGGCTTACACCCCCACAACTACCTCCGGTGGAACCATGACCCACCCAAAGGTGAGGGCTAGGGGTTAAGGTGCCCCGACCTGCCTTTCACCAGGGTGATCACTGGCTTGGCATTTCCTGGGGGCTCCCACACCATTGGGAGCCCCATCAGCCCACCCAGTCCCAGCAGGGTGTTGTTTCCAGTCATACCCAGGACGAGGAGCTTTCTACCAGCCCCTACAGCTCCTCCCTTACCTCCAGATGAAACTCAACAGCCCTCAGGCCAGGCAATGTTGTTGCCTCTCCCAGCAGCCAAACTGCTTTGTTTATATAGGCAGTCCTGAGCCTAAAATGGCTGCCCTCATTAGGCACCTGGAGGCTGCCAGCTCCAGGGCCTTAAAGTGGCAGGCACACACTGTGCCCTGCCCCAAATTGGTTTGTAGACTTGAGCTGTGTCAGTGACTAACTCATACACCCATGTTTTCATTGGCTAGCCCCATAATGGGTCAGTGCTACTTCTTCCCAGCTGAACCTGCTGGGGGAACATATAAGGCTGGATCCCCAAAAAGGGCTTAGATGCCTGCATTTTTCTGTCAACTGGTTAATTTAAAATGCAGAAGCAGCCCTCAGAGTAGGGACTGGAACCTAGGGCTGCTGTGTCCCATAAGAAGGTCCAAGCAAGTAGAGAACACAATCAGGATCTTTCTGGCCCACTAAATCATGACCTTTTTCTTCCTTTGTGATCCAGCTTCAACAGGAGGATTGGAAAGTGCCCCTAGAGCTTTCACATCCTCCGTGAGCACATTAGGCTATTGTATAGAAGGGGCCCACAATGTTCTACCACAGCGTGAGGCAGAACACAGTCAAATGGGTTGCCAACTGGCTGGAGGGCCGCACCCAGAGAGTGGTGGTGGATGGGTCATTTTCAGCCTGGAGGGATGTGGGCAGTGGGGTCCCCCCAGGGGACTGTTCAACATCATCAGTGACTTGTGGGGGGATGTGGGTACGCTAGAAAGGAGGAATAGGCTGCAATCAGACCTAGACAGGTTACAGGGGTGGGCGGATGAGAATAGGATGGGATTCAACACTGAAAAGTGCAAGGTGATGCACCTGGTGAGGAAGAACCAGCACCGTACCTATAGACTGGGGAGCTCCCTTCTCATCAGTGCAGAGGCAGAAAAGGATCTTGGAGTCATCATTGATGCCAAGATGAACATGGGCCGGCAGTGTGGGGATGCAGTTAGGAAGGCCAACCACACCTTGTCATGCATCCACAGATGCATCTCAAGCAGGTCCAAGGAGGCGATCCTCCCCCTCTATGCGGCACTGGTCAGGCCACAGCTGGAGTACTGCATCCAGTTCTGGGCGCCGCACTTCAGGAGGGATGTGGACAACATGGAGAGGGTCCAGAGGAGGGCCACTCGCATGATCAGGGGGCAGCAGGGTATGCGCTACGAGGAGAGGCTACAGGACCTGAACTGTTCAGCCTCCACAAGAGAAGGCTGAGGGAGGATCTAGTCGCCTGTTACAAACTAGGCAGAGGGGACCAGCAGGCACTGGGGGAGTCCCTGTTCCCCCGACCACTGCCAGGCGTGACTAGAAATAACGGTCACAAGCTAGCAGAAGGTAGATTCAGACTAGACATCAGGAGGCGATATTTCATTGTCAGGGCAGCTAGGATCTGGAACCAACTTCCAAGAGAAGTGGTGCTGGCTCGTACTCTGGGGGTCTTTAACAGGAGGTTAGATGAACACCTTGCCGGGGTTGTTTGACCCCAGTAATCTTTCCTGCCATGGCAGGGGGTCAGACTCGATGATCTGCTCAGGTCCCTTCCGGCCCTACCAACTATGAAACACAGCATGGAGTGAAAGGTGAGCTCAGCACATGCCTACAGGATCAAACCCTTTGGGGGACATAGGTGGAGCCACTCTAGCATGAGCCATGAGAGAGATGCTAAACTTCTCAGTCCAGTCAAGACAAGGTGGTTCTAGGCTTGTCCAGAAGCAGAACTGTAGGTGCCTGGGGGACCCCCAGGTTACAAACTGTTGCATCTAGGAAGAGGAAGTTAGCAGCAGTAGAGCAGGGATAGCAGCAGTAGAGCAAGGCTTTCAGAACCACAATTTTGGGCAGTATTTTGGTGTTTACATCCATGTTCATTTGTCTGTTGTTTTTTCATCTGGGCCATGCTCATGTTCCAGTCCATACCACAGCTAGAACCTGAAGTGTGATGTTCAGCTGCTCTAAAGCCTGTTGGAACTTGTAGGTGACGTTCACTTTACCTTAGCAAAGTTTTTTCCATTTGATCCAGCATACCAACTCTGTCCTGGAAACTGCTGCTCCCTGGCAGTCTTGTGTCCAGTGCCCATTCCTGCTCTGTTTATTTGAATAGATGCTCCATTTAAAAGGGGAGGCCGGGACCCTGGCATAGTTGGCAGCCACGAATGTCAGGCCTTCCCAAGAGAATCTCTGCCCTACCACTGCATGAATGCTCCCATCTGATGCAGACAGCTCTTCTAGCAGTTAATTCAGATAAAGGATGTTGGGAATCTGATCTTCCTCAAAAACAATACTTGATGTGAGCCAAGGGAGATGTGGGGAGTTGAGGTGAATGGCAGACACAGCAGAGTCCACGAGCCCCTCCATGTCCATGAGGCAGTGGGAATGATGAGAGAGATCTTGGGGGGAGGGGTGGAGAAAAACAATGTTACTTGCCAAACAATGAAGGTTCAAAGGGAAAACTACCATTAAACTGAAGAAGTATCCAAAGATAGGAATTAACTAATAGACCCAGAGCAAAGCTTGCAGAGTGTTGCAGAAGGCTGTTATACATTGGAACAACTTTAGGCTTAGGCACTAAGGCATGCCTTCTCCACAGGACTGAATTTCATTGGGAAATCCAAGAGGAAACTCTGTTTTAGGAACTTTGCGTGCCCCCCCCCCCAGCTGAGCCCCATTATCAAAATTCCTAAGTGTGTCAGGACCTGTATTGTTGCTGTTCTTACAACACTTCCTGTGTAGGGAAGTTTTATCCCCTTTCTAAAGCTCCAGAATGGCTACTTTGGAGTGCAGCCGTTTCTGGGTTCAATCAGGTTCAGTTAAGGTAAATAGCTGGGTGGTTCACCAGGGCTGAGTGCCATGCTGCTGTGACTAGACTGCCACCAGTACTCATGCTAGCTAGCTTAAAGCTGGCCCCATTATATCTACACCATATTGCAGTGCAACTGTATTGTAGGCATAACCTTAAGGTCTGGACAGAGAATGAGACTCGGCACTCATCTTTGAATTCAGAGACCTCATTTACCTTGGGGGATTCAACCCCACATTTCCCACAGCCTAAAACTATGTCCCAACCATCAGGTTATAGACTTTCCTGGGGCTGGATCATTCCCTGTCACTGTAGAAGCCATATCACTGCATGGATACTTACGTATTCATCAGCAAGAGATTGAGCCTGAATGTTGCCTAGTGGTTAGGGCATTTACCTGGAAGTGGGGGGATCTGGGCTGTAATCCCTGCTCTAAAGACTGTTTTCAGGGCCAGCCCACCATTTTTTTGGGCCCCCTGCAAACTATAGTTTTGGGGATCCCTGATGTGAAGAAGCCGGGGGGGAGGTGGTGAGCAGCCCAAGAAGCGGGCGGCAGCAGTAGGGAGGTGGCGAGTGGCTGGATGTGGAGCTGGTGGCAGCTGTGGGGGGAGGGCGAGTGGCCGGATGTAGTGGGCCCCTTGGCTGCGGGCCCCCCTGAGGCCATAGGTTTTGCAGGATAGGACGGGCCAGCCCTGACTGTTCATGTAGATTTACATGGAGCCGTCATTGGATAAAATATCTTTGTAGCAGAATGACACCTAGACTTTGAGAAGAAGAGGATGGTTTTTCCTCCCACCTCTGATACCTATAAAGGAGCTTCTTCCGTGTCTTTCAGAATGTAATAATCCAGCCTCTGTCTTCAGCCTCACTTACTGTCAGATCTTTGCCACTCTCCACTGAGAAATTGACAGGTTTGCCTGGGGAAAAAGAGATTAGAAGCAGTGTGAAAAGCCTGGAGGAGTCTAGTTTAAACCAATATTTACTGGTGTGGCCAATTGTTTATTAGAACTGTTCAACTAAAACCCCAGACTAGAAGCTGCCGTATACCTAAACTTGACTGGGTGACTGTTCCTCAGCACTCCTGAAGTTGTTTAATGACCTTCATGTGCCTCCCTAGGGTGAAATGCTCTCTGGGACTCTTTGTAAGACTAGCGTCTAGGGGAATACCTAATATTCAGGGTTGCTATCAGCATTTGTACATGTGCAACAGAGAAGCTAGAGTCAGTTGAAGGCTGTAGAGCAGGGGTGGGCAATTATTTTGGGTGGAGGGCCGCTTATTGAGTTTTGGCAAGCCATCGAGGGCCACATGACAGGCAGCTGGGGGCAGATAAATATTAATTTCCTAAATTTTTTAGGGGCCCCCTGGGCTGGATAGAATGGCCTGGTGGGCTGCATCCGGCCCGCGGGCCTCATTTTGCCCACCCCTGCTGTAGAGGAAACTAATGGACAAAGATTCAGCACTGATCACATGAGTAAAGGAATGAAGAACTCCTAACAATCGCAGGACAACAGAGTTTGGATTCAACTTTGTGTCTTGCACTATGCAAACCATATCACCAAGTCGTATACACTGGCATAGCTCCAACTTCAAGGATGCTGCATGGATATACCCCAGTTATGGACTGGCCTCTGCTGGCTAAAAACTCATAGCTTTCAATTAGTAACAGCACTGTGCTAGGGAGGCATATAGTAAAGCCAGTGGAACATGCATCTCAACATGCTATTTGCCTGGAGCAAACTGCAATTAATCTCCAGGGTATGCAGGCAGCACTCTGTTGTAATTGAATTAGTAAAACAGAAGATAATTGCCACCAACAAGTGTCCTCTTTCCCCCCCACACCCCCCCCCAACCTTTTTGAGGAATGACTAAGGAAAAGAGCAGCAAAATCCCACCCCCCTCCAAACAGACATATTTGCATCCTCCAATGTCCAGCATCTAGTTTTACTGCAGCAAGTAGAACCAAAGAATGGGGCTGAGGAGAAAAATGAAAGCACTTAAGTGGAAACTTGCAGAGAATTAGTGGTCAGGTAAGTTATCTGCAGGCAAGTCAACTTGGACAGCAGTGGCCCTGTCTGCCAGCATGTGGTTTTGCAAATGAGCTGGGTAATTACTGCAGGAAGGATGGCTGAAAGCACCTGTGTTCTAGGTGGGCCTCTTCAGTTAGATCAGGGGGTCTCAAACTGTGGGTCACGGCCCCCCAGGGGTCGCGAGCAACTTAAAAGGGGGTCACAAGTTTCTCTTCCCTGCCCGTAAGTTTAATCAATAGCTTTAATCATGGGGTGTTGTGTAAATTTATATATTTAATCATGGGGGTCGTGGTATCGCAAAGGTTGAGAAACCCTGAGTTCAGTGCATTCTCTAACATTAGAATGGGATCATGTTCTCAGCCTACCGAGCTTGACACATTAGGATCCGTGTAGCAGCATAGTTCTACACTTGGGGCAGCTGCATGGCACCCAGGACAGTGCCAGCTCCAGCTGTGCCAACTGCCGGCACAGCAACAGCTGCTTTGGCACCCTCCTCCCCCCCAGAAAGATGGCACCTAGGGCTGCTGTCCTGGTCACCCCCACCCCTCACCCTCCCACCCTCGTGTTATGCTACTGCGTTAGGAGATAAGCCACGTTGAATAAGTGCTCCAGGGTCAGGTTTGATTTCAGGTTGGTTCTTTGACTAGGATCTTTGGCTCCAGCCAGGACTGTTGCATCATATAACTCTGCTACCAGCCTTTCGAGAAACGTTATTGAATAGATTTGCCTCAATGGACATATTCTGTATCAGGTTTGCAGGTTTTTCAAAAGAAATTTGTGACTCTCCCATCCATGGCTTCGTTTAACTTTCCTTTGTAACCATATTTATCAGATCTTGAAGCAAGGTTCCTCTTTAATATAATACAAGTAGCCCATCAGAGATCTAGGGAAATTTTTGAGCCCAGTTTTTTCTCCTGCCCAGGCAGGGGGTTGGACTTGAAGATCTACAAGGTCCCTTCCAACCCGACTTCTATGATTCCATGATACAGAAGCAATTGGACCCAGATCTATCACAATTCTTTTTTACCTTTACCAGCACAAATGTAATAACGTAAGTCTCAAGTTCTGAAGCTGGCTGGTAAATACACCGTCTCTCTAATTGGGCTTTACAATGTGTGTCTTGTTTAATGTGCATGTATAAAAGGTAATGACATGTCAGGGCCAGTGTACAGCAGGAGATGAGGCTCCTTAGGGAAACAGCCAGACCATCTTATCACCTCCTCCCATCAGTCATGGGTGGCTTCCCTTTCTGAACAGGAGCACAGACACAACCTTTCTTCAAGTGCAGTAAGCTCTGGGATTTGTTAGCCTGAAGAAAAGGTTATGAGGCTGACTTGCTTCCAGCAAACAATGTAAGCATATTAGCAGCTTGCATTTGTAAACACTTGCCTGTCTTCTTCAAGCCAAGCTTGAAATGGATTAGTGGATCTCAGCTGGGTCCCCATATTTTTCACTATAAATTAGATTCTGGAACTAAGTTTGGCAACCCCCACCCCAAAACAGACAGGCTTTGAATCCAGATCAGGAATATGGTGATTACTGCTCCTAAACCCAAGGTTGCAGTTGGCATCCAGCAGCTTTTAGTACTAGTACAGACAATTGATCCTACTTTTTCAGAGGCCCCCACTGCCTGCATCTGTCTTTGTGGAAATGGAAGATGCTGAGCACCTGTGAAAAAACGTGATTTTTTTTGTACAAGCGCTTGCCCACTCTTGGTTGTGATGCATTTTGGGGACAGAAAAACATAGGTCTATCACTTAAATTCTGAACTGGTACATGGCTCTGTCAAATGAGGAATGGACTCTGTCTAAGAAGATCCCCATATATCACATGAGGGCCTGGGGCAACTCCCATCAAAAGCTTTCTGTTTTTTAAGGGTACAATTTAATGTCCCCGAACTGGAGGAAGGATCCTGATGTGTTTCACTGGGGGCGAGTTCAGGCTCTCGGTGCTGCTATGTACAAGATGTTAGTCTGAAGTCAAGTAGAAGGCAGGGCAGGGTGGTGCCTTAGGGCACTTTTACATGGGAATTAAAGCGCATTGAATAAGCTTTAGTTCAAGCACCCCAATGCCATTTTTAAGTGCAGGAACACTGATATATGAGACATAAGAGGCTGCTGGAGCGTGGTCATTACCACACGCGAGCAGACTCGATTAATCTGTAATTACAGCAAGTCAGAGCGGCCTCCCCGCTCGTATACAGGCACCCTTAGAGATTAACTGGCTCAGTAATGCATACATTGAGATAATGCTAATGGATGTCTGATAAAGTAGACTGTTGTCTATGAAAGCTTATGTTTTTCTGAACCAGTTATTCTGCCTCATATCAGCTATCAGGAAGTAAAAAGACATACTGAAGACATGGTTCCTTAGTTTAATTGAGAAGTAAACTTGCCAAGGTCAACCCCTGCATCCCCTTTGTAAGAGAGTCCATGTCATGGACTCTATCTGCATCCTTCTTATGCTGGCACCTGTATCCCATTATCATACCATCCTCCTGGAGCCATAAAGAGTCTGATTTTTGTCTGAACACTGTCAGCTGTTCCCATAACCCTTCACCTTCTATTTAGAAATCTGCAAACTATATAGTTGTTTAATCTGATGTTACACTTGTACATGATTTATTTTTTTAAATTTCCCTTGCTGGACAATAGCACCATAGAAAAGCTCTATCGATTTTAGATTGCAGCTTTATTGGGGCTGAGTCAGCTCCTTCTACCATAGTTTAGATTTCTATCTTGCTTTTGGCTTAACTGTCTCAGCTTTAACTACTGTTGGTAGGAGTCTGATTGTTACTCCTTAGGGAGGTTTTCTTGATTGTCTTTTAAATGGAACATTGTCTAGAAGTTCAGTCTTTTTTAAAAACTCCAGCAGCCAAGACTACCATTATGCCAGTGGCCTCATTCAGCAAAGGAGTGCTGTTCAGGAAGGACATTAAAGCATGTGCCCAACAGGCTTCCTGAACTGAGGCCCAGGGATACTGACACTGCTAATGTTATTGGAACTACACCACTGGGAGATTATTACAAACAATTCCTCCCACCCTCCCGCGTCCTGCTGAAAAGTCACTTAAACCCTATTCTGAAGATTCAGACAGGCTTTAATTAGCATGTCGACCTCATGCTCAGCCTCTGCGAAGGGCAAAATTTTTACCCTTCTGTATCATCAGCAGTTGATCCTGACTAACATGGCCCTGTGCCGAATGTTTGAATACTGCAGACAAAAAGCTAACGCAAAAACTTTAATATAAACCAGATGCATATACTAAAAATCTCAGAGCCTGGATTTATGGGACTTTTATGGAGAACTAACTGAAACACTTAAATTATAACCAGTGAGTGACTGAAAACTGGGTCCCCCACTCTATTTAGTATCTTACATAATTTGCATCAGTATGATACACAAAGGCCCATTGCTGTCCTCAAGGCTTGAATGTTCACCATGGGTTCATGGCCAGTTTACCTGTGCTGAGCCAACAACCAGTGGAGCCAGCTTGGTAGAACTAAGTCTGGCTTGTCTCTTTGCATATGTGTGCTTTAAAGAGCGGAAGTTGAGTCTTGGGGAAGAGGATATCCCATGCTGACCTGAAAAGTGGTATTTGTGACAGAGGAGATGCAGTCCCTTCTGCCAGCCAGTCACAATGATTTCTGACCACACAGTCCCTTCTATCACTGAGTTCAGGGACCTGAGCTAATATGGGCCTTCTCTGCAGAAGTGGTATGGATTTATGGGAGAGGAAAGCACTTAGAAAACCTGGATACAACTGAGCACAAATAAAAACTGTAAACAATAGATCCCCTCCTCCCCCCTCTCCTGAGATGGAGAAATTTCAAGTGTGGATTTCTTTGGAAAGATCCATTGAGAAGCAGTAGAAAAAGTGGGGCACTGGGTAATTCAGTGTGCTGGGAATGTTTAAAAGAAGTCTGTAGCTTGAATCGGGTCCAGATGTGTAAAAAAAACCAAAGGTTTTACCGTCCCATAGCTGCTTGGAGGCTTAGAATATTCTTGCCTGGCTCCTGAAGCCCACACCTCTACTGCTCTTATGCTTTGTATGGTGTACATAACACCAAGCCACAAGATGGGGATTGAAGCCCAGATTTCTGGGGTGAAACACATGAGCCTCCATTGCCTGAACTAGAAGTTCCAGTTCTGTTGGCTCAAAAGATTTTTTTCAAAGCTCCTAAATCTTACTTCCAGGAGGGGGCTTAACTCCTGGGCTAGCGACTGAAGTTGCACATAAACCAGTTTAAGTGATCAGAAACTGGTTTAAACCTGTGACAGAATAGACTAGAAGCTCAGCGCACATAAACCAGTTTCAAAATGGCTGAAATTGGTTTAAGATAAACCTGGTTGAATGTAGTATCAGACTTACCGATTTGGGTCAAATAGGTTTATGAAACTTCTGTCCCAGAACCTTTCCTGGTTCAAATTAAATCACAGTCCCTTAGCATCCCAGCACACTTTGCAGCCATAGGCTGGGCTATGCTGTGTGCTCCAGAGAGCAGGGCTGGCCCTTCCCCTCTGCTCCCTAGCTGGAGCAGCGAGGGCTGGCTGACAAGGGGGTGGGGGGCAAGACCAGCTGGGGATGCAGCCCAGTCTGCACGGGGTGGGGACTGGCCCCCTAGGCAAACATCGGCTGGGGCCTGGGGCCAGGGATGAGGGTTAAATACCTTTCCCCCACTCAAACTTACTCCTGGCTGCGACTGTGGACTACAAATCCCAGAGGCACCTGGAAGCAGGAAGAAGTGATGAGCAACCCTGCAGAGTCTTGCTACTATGACTTTGGACTGCAAATCCCAGAGGCCTTGGGGGCAGCAGGAAGAGGAAGCAAACACACAGCCCATGTCAGAGCTGTGTTCGAGCACCCCCTGGCTTCTTGCCTGACCCACTGTAGGCAAGTGACTGCATTTCCTGAATCAAATGTCTGTTCACTTCTGTTTCAATTTAATCTCTGCCGCTTAGACTAACCTGCAACGACTGAATCAATTCAGCCTTGGGCTTTTTTACTGTCAGTCCTTAGCCCCACTCACTTCTTTTCAAAGAAATTGAGGTGGTACATAACTCAAGAGACTTTTTGAAAATTGGACTTGTAGGTATGTAGGTGCTCTTGAAAACTTCACCTGCAGGCTGTAGTCGACATGCATGTCTATATGGCCTAGCCACTAGATGGGGACAGAGCAGAGCAGCATAAGCACAGATTACTTGTATAAATGGCTACTCTTCTGATCTGGTCCCACTTCATATTTAGGTGACTCTGCATTGCATGATGTAAGGATTGGAGGCATCTAACCTGAGGTTGCAAGTTTCCCTAAGTGGCTGAATGTTGGAAAGTTAGTCATTACAACATTAAACTTAAGTATCCCTTGTGTTTCTAGCCCTTCTTGTTCCTTCTAGCTCTCCTTGACACACTAGGTGTTAGCATGTGTGCATATGGAAACACGTTTATTCATCCACTCAAAGTAACAAGAATGCAGGCCGTTTACTTCTGTTAATTTGAACCACCAGTTTTTTACTCTATCACAAAATAGGCTGCAAATGGGGTCCTGGAATTCTCCAAGCCAGATGTCATGGCTAGCAGCAGGCTGGCGTTGAAGTGGAGGAGGATGAGGGATGAGAGTAATAGGAAGACATAAGAAAGGGAAAGGGGAAGGTGTGCTAATGAGAAGGGAAGAGAGATGAAAAGCAGCAAAGCACAGAGCCTGCGCCCGCCTGCCTGCAGATGGGTTTCTTTTGTAAGTATTAAATGCAACGTTTGATCTTTATCAAAAGAAGACATGAAAAATGTGTGTTTATTGGAAGGGTTCAGGCAATGTGCTTTTCCATTCTTCACCTACAGTTTAAAACTAACTCCTTCCAGCGTATTGCCTCGTATAGAACCATAATGAAAGGAGAATTCATTTTAAATGCCTGGTTGGTCTTGCAAGGTAAACGGCAACCAGAGCTAAGGCTCCTTCTTGCTCCCCTTCCCTTAAATCTTTCCTTTTCTGGCAGAGACAGGGAGCAGTGGTGCTAATGCCTCTTTAGACAAGAAAGAAGGAGCTGACTGCTGTTTCTGCAGCTGCCCAAGCCACAGCCCCTGATTCAGGGTTGCCAGCTCGGCACCATGGGTAAGTGGTGTTTAGGGGGTCTCAGGAGTATCGCTGTGCAGGAAGTACTTTCCCTATCCCATGAAAATGTTTAAGGGTTCAAAAACTTTTCCTGTCCCAAACTGGAACCAAAAAATCCATCACAAACTGCAGTGAAGAGACAGACTGAGAAGAATTTCAGAGTTCAGAGCAATTGGAAAGTTTTAATTGGATTTTGATTTTTTAAAAACCTTTTTATATCAAATTTAGATCATGAAACCAAAAGATGTTTCAGATCATGAAATGTAAGCCTTTGGTGGGTTGTGTGTGTATGTGTGTTTTATTTTGTTTCGTTTTTAAACAGTAGTAGAGCACACAACAGGAGCAATTTGGACATTTTTCTGGCTTGCTTTTTTCTAGTTATGAAATTCATTGAGACTTCCATTTTTCATGAACAATGTCCATTTTAACAAATAAGCTGTTTAAAAAAACCCACACAAACAATAAAACAATTCCTTCCCAGTTGCATCCAGAGTCTGTTCCAAGCACTTGCAAGAATTGTTTTCTCCCAATGTAAAAAGAGTTTTTCCTGAGTAAAATGTTGGGGTGAATCTAAAAGGATCTTTAACCAGCGCCTCTGCAGTGTTTCCAGCCATTCTTTTTGCCTTCCCACAGATAGACACGTTGTAGGTGCTGGACTGTTCACAGAAGAGATCCAAAGTCTGTATCTTATGCCCGTTGTTTACGTACTACAAAGCCCATAAAAACATACTTGTGCCCATAAAAACAATCTGAAGGGAAGTGGCATACTGGCTACAGCACTGGGAAGGAGACTTGGTTCTAGTCTTGCCTCAGATGACTTGCACAGCAGGTGCCAGCAAACTCCTCTGTGGCTTGGCTTTCTCTTCCAGTCTTTGTCCATCTAGATTTATTTAGACTGGAAATTGTTCAAGGCAGAGACCATTTCATTGTATGTGTATGATACCTAATCAAATGCAGCCACAGCTTGGGGTACTTTGGCAGTACAAATAATGAATAATTTTGACCCAAGGCCAGAGGACAGTATGGCATTAGGCAGTGCTATGCTAGTGCTGAGGATGCACCTGGGTTCTGATCAAAGAATAGAGGGAAGCCTTCTGCTTGCCTGGGGAGCTGGCTGTCCATGAACACTTGGGGCTGTTTTGTGACCACAGTCACAGGAGGGGTAAGCACACAGAGGCATACAAACAGAGGCAGAATGCGAGAAGGAAAGTGTCCCAGGGCAGTCCTCTCGTGCCCTTCCCTCACAAGGCAGCATGCAGGAGCAGCAGTAAGCAGTGGCATGGAAAGTGTGTGCCATGGGGGGCATCTATATATGTGCTTTACTGTGAAGTTGACTAATTAGCTCCATAGTAGAGTCACCATCTACACGTGTGGTGCTATTAGGCCCGAGTAAACTAATTAACTCTGCCATAGAGTAGTACTGCCAAACACAAGTACTATCCTATGGTGGAATTATTTACTCTGCTGAAATGCATGTGTAGATGCTGACAGGGCTGGCTGGGGCACAAGGGTGCTACAGTGCAGGGGCTGTCTGCTGGGTAGCCCTACACTGGAGCACCCTTGTGCCTCAGCCAGCCCTTCTGCAGCATGTTGAGCTGGGGTGGAGCAGCTCTGAGTTGGCAGGCTGACTCTCTGGACCCCCTGCCAGCCAGGGCTGCTCTGCCTTGGTTTAACGTGCTGCGGTCCCAGGCACATGTGTAAACGCTGTGCCCGGGAGCAATAAATTCTGATGCGAAATGTGCTGGAGTTTATTCAAGCACACTAATTTCACATGTGTATATATACCTATGAAATGCAATATATTTTGGGAATTGTAGTTCCCGAGACTGACAGTGGAGTTTGTTGCTTGAGTATGGGGGGGAGGGAATTTTACACCATTTCTTGGTGCCAAACTCCATGTCAAGATGGAAAAAAAATTAGCTGATTTCACCAGCATATAGCAGGATCAGTTCTCCTCCAGCAGTGGCAAACTCCACTGAGTTTCCCAGAATGCCCTGTACTCTGTGGTGCATACTGCCTGCACTGTTGCAGTGTGCATACAGGAAAAGCAAGCCAAGTAGGGAACAGAAGAATGAGGCACCTTCTCCCATCCTGGCATGCCTTCCCATAGGCAGTGCTCAGGGCATGTGCCCTGTTCTCCTATTCAAGACTGAAAATTGAAAGCAAACTTCAACCAAAAAACCCCAAGTCTGGGCAGCTTGTAGTCTCTACCTCACACCCTATACAAGATTCTTCTTCTTGGCCTGATGACAAAGGGGAGATTTGATTTTAAACTTTTTTTGTTTTAATTTTACCTAAAGTGTCCCTGAAAGTCTCACAAAAAGTGTCCAAATTCAGTCAAAAGAGCAGCTGAGGCCCACCTGAAGTTTTCTGGAACCAAAACTTTTTCCAAAATGCTGGGGATTGTTGTTACTGGTTTTGAATTAGGCTCACCATAGAGTCCAGAGCCAGCTCAGATCAAGATCTAGCCTGAATGTTGCCAGAGGTGGGATCTATAATATTGATTTTTTTTTTTTGGAGGGTTGAGGGGGGGCACTCAGCTCTATATTTGTGAATCACAAGTTCTCAAAAAATCTTTTTGTGAACCTGTGCCAAGTTTTTTCCTCCTTATTGGTTTAGTTATGAGAGTTTCACTTGGCAGGAGCAAAGAGCTACAATTTCGAAAGTATGAAAGTTCCCTGATGCAGCACTCTGTATAGAAAACTTTAAAAGGGAGTTGGTGCAGGAGTGGGAGATTGGGTTTAAGAAGCTGAAAGCTTTAAAAATGGCCGTTGCTTCGGTGTGCCTGGTAGGGTGCCCTGCTTGAGACATGTACAGAGGCCCAACCTCTCTGAAAGCCAGACCCTACAATTCCACTGTTGTCACTCAGGTATGCCTCCATTGCTTTGCAATGCAGTCTAGACTCATCTAAATTGTCTTGAAGCTAGCTAACTCAGGTACCACTTTGTCTGTCAGCATGGAGCTCAGCACAGGCTGAGTAGCCTGCCTGGGGCAGAGTTCAGCTCACATGGAGATGCATCCTGCCAGATCTAGGTTGCTACTGATGACTGAGGTAGATTTGTCTGTCTCAGGTTTATCAGTACTGCAATGCAGTCACAGTAGTGGCTGCTATGCAGACCTACCTGTGTTATGGTTGGTTTAGCTTTAAGTCTGTTGTATTTAAATTCACTCATATTCACCTTGGCTTAACTTGAAATAGGTGTCCACACACAACTTTTGGCAACTCTCTAAATACATATTTATTTTATTAAGATCAGACCATTACTTAAAACTATTTTCTTATGTAGGCAAAGGGTAAAGGAGTTGCTCTTATGATTTGGTAGGCTGGTAAGTTTTTGGCATTCAGTTCTTCTTGGCTTCTTTGCAAAATCCTAACCCTGTGCACCACCTATATGGCGTTAATACTTGAACACAGTTCATTATCTAGAAGGCCAAACAACCCCAAAAAGCCCACACCTACAGACCAAACACCTGTGCTTTCAGATACTGGCCATATTTCCAGATGATATCACCTTCAGTCATTCTACTCCCCTTCCATAAATCTGGAGGCCTTTAGCTCTGTAGTTCTGTATTGTAGCAGAGATACTGTGTGCTTATTAGTACCACTAGCAGGAACTATTTAACTATGTGAAATCCAGTAGATAAGTCTGACAAGCACAGTCTTGCCTTTATGTATGCTTTAATGGTTTTCTTTTCTTTTTTTACTTCATCCAGAAAGGAAAAAAAATATCCCAACCCCAAGTTCTACATGCTTCAGGAAAAAAAAAATCAAATGGCTTCCCAAGAATGTAGCAGGGCCAAGCTGACAGATTGCAGATCTCTGCTTCATTGATATGCTACTGTGCAGGAGGAACAGCACATCAATAAAAAAAGCTTTAGTGAGGTAATTGGGGTCTGAAGGAAAGCACTGGGAGTTTAAGGAAGGACATCACAGCTTGCAAGGGGATGGGAGAAAAGCAGCTAGGGGTGTGAAGAAATGAATACATGTGTTATCTGCCAGCTACAAGAGGTTGTAAAGTGCTGGGGGGCTGCTGAGTTTATTTGCTAGGCCTTAATATCAAGGGCTACTGTGCAAATGAAGTTAGGAGAGGAGGGCACTGAGAGTGGCTGGGAGCTCCTGGCTCATATTACCTGGTTTTTTATTCTGAGGAAACATGGTCATGCTCTAATCTGTCACTGATTTCATATATATATATATATATATATATATATATATATGAAATCAGTGACAGATTAGAGCATGACCATGTTTCCTCAGAATAAAAAACCAGGTAATATGAGCCAGGAGCTCCCAGCCACTCTCAGTGCCCTCCTCTCCTAACTTCATTTGCACAGTAGCCCTTGATATTAAGGCCTAGCAAATAAACTCAGCAGCCCCCCAGCACTTTACAACCTCTTGTAGCTGGCAGATAACACATGTATTCATTTCTTCACACCCCTAGCTGCTTTTCTCCCATCCCCTTGCAAGCTGTGATGTCCTTCCTTAAACTCCCAGTGCTTTCCTTCAGACCCCAATTACCTCACTAAAGCTTTTTTTATTGATGTGCTGTTCCTCCTGCACAGTAGCATATCAATGAA
>NW_017729001.1:9869159-9887204 GCF_001723915.1 Gavialis gangeticus
ATAAATATATATATATATATATATATATATATATATTTATCCCAAGCAGAATTCTCCTTCCAACATGCCAGATACAGGCTATTCCTTTTGCTCTTACAGCTACCTGTTAATTTAGCAGGAGGGAGGTGAGGCAGAGTGAGTCTCAGAAGGATTACAGATGTCTTAAAGACTGTGAGATGGTAAATCAGCAGACATGAGGCTGACCACAATTCATGACTCTTGGTAGATGGAACTGAACTGTGTTCAGCAGTTCCTCAGTCATGTTTAATCAGTATGTGCTGGATCCTCAGTGGTTGTAAATGATTCATTCCATTGGCTTCAGTGGAGCTCTGCCAACCCATGGCAGCTGAGGCTTTGTCCCTAGATTTCCTGATGGAAAACTTTCGTCTCTACAAATTTTTATCCACATCTGTTGTGAACCAGCCAGCTATAATTCTGGTCCCAGTTAGGAGTCAGCTTTCCTCTGTGTTCTGTATGGCAAATAACTTAGCTCTTTCTGACAAATGTCCCACTCTTTGTTTGGCTGAGCTTAAAAAGTACAACATTTACACTCATCAAACCTACGTTTTGATCTGGAGGGTGGAAACAGCAAGCTTTTGGCTAATGAATTAGGCACTAGATTGTAACCCAGGACAAAGTTTTGTGCTCTGGGCTGTCACTGGCCTGCTGCTTAACCTTGGGGCAGTCACCTCCCCTGTCTCTGCCTCCATTTCTCATTTATAGGATGGGGACATGAGACCAATTTTTGCAAAGTGCTCTGAGACACACTCCTGGTAAGAGCTAGGTATTACTACTTTGTAGCAATCCTCTGCTGCTGCTATAGCATGTTCATGTCACATTAAATGATACTTAACATGTAATATGGCACTAGAAATAATGCTGACTTTTTGTGCCGTGGAATTTCAAGCTACTTCTATCTAACCTTCCTTTTTCCTGGATAAACAAGAATAACTTATTTGGGCAGTAATTTTAACATACCACACTTGAGTGTACAACTTGTATACATATGTATGCTTGATGAGTACCTACCACAGCATGTAAGTGTCCGTGCAGGCATGCACATGGGTTTGTACTTGCGTCTGAAAATATATAGCAGATAGACACACATGTAATCATATTTCTGTGCATATTAGAATGCAGGTCTGCCAAATGGCTGGGGAGCTTATAATGTTCTAGGTGTGCATATATGTATGCTTCCTTGTATATCTTTGTGTCTGTGCAGGATGTGTCATCAGCACTTCCTCACAGTTGAGGATGATTATTAGGGCTGTGTGAAGCTTTGGTCTCTGATTCAATTCGGTGGCTGAATCTCTGAATATGAATTGAATTAGAGGACCTTTAATCTTTCTGAATTGAATTGGAACCCTCTGAATCAATTCAGAAAGGTTTGGACGTAGACACAGCTTTAAATGTTTTTTCTACATATTTCTAGGTAACGGGGTCGTGAGTGCTGCAATGCTGGGGTGCATGGGGTGTCCCACAGAAGCACTGGGGACTCCCCAGTGTGCTCGGCAGCAGACCTGGAAGTGGACCAGAAGCACTTCTGGGATGCTTTCCAGGTCTGCTGAGGAGCATGCAGGGGCCCCTGCACCCTCCCTGGCTTGGTGACTGGTGCCTCCTGGGTTGGGGGTGGGGCACCCAGGGTCCCTTTGTGGCTGATCACCAAGCTGGGGAGGCACGGGGCACACTCCCCAGCAGACCCGTAAGTGGACCAGAAGTATTTCCAGTCCACCTTTGGTGTTACCGCCAAGCACATGGAGGGCCCCCCCCATGCTCCTGTGGGATGCTCCATCCATCCCAGCATTGCAGCGATCAGAAGCCGCGCTGGTACCTCAAGGTATGTAAAAAAAAACTTTTAAAGCTGTGTCTATGCCTGAATCACTGATGCTCTGAATCAGCATTGAATCTTCAGATTTGGATTCAGCTGAATCGAATCAGGGACAGTGATCCAAATCAATGAATCGAATCACTGTCCTTGATTTGGGCCGAATTTGAATCAAATAGAGCCCACTTCGCATACCCCTTATGGTTATGATTGTCTTCTATGATTGCCTTGTCTGTTGGTCCAAAGATGGCTGACAAAGCCAATCCAGGATCAACAGGTTCTGTTGCAACTTGGGTATGTGTTTCTGTGTGGGATGTGTATGGTACATACGACAACACCCAAGTGTGCTCAGTTGAGCATGTCTCTGTGTCTGTATGTGGCAATGGGGAAGTGCATGCATCTCTGTGTGCAAACAGGCTGGTTATAATGAAACCCACTGCACACCTTCCCCCTAAACTTAGTAAAAACTCAGCCAACCTTTAAGAATCCTGGAAGAAGTCAGAAAGAGCAGGAAGTTTTCAGTGTTTGCCTCCCTCTGTGCTTGGAGATGCCCCGAGTGAGTGAAGCTAACATGAATATAGCACAGACACTACTGGCTAGACTGAGGGAATAGCCAGACCAAAAAAATTCCTTATGTGCTCAACCTTGTTTCTGACCACAGCCCAAACCAGCTGCTTCAGGAGAAGAGAGTAGTTACAAACCAGGCATGTGATAGATATGTCTATGTACAGTCCTGCCTAAGGAGGAAGCTACTTATAACTCCAAGTGTTTCGTGGTTAGTTTATGTTCAAAAGCTCCAATTCCCAAACTTTTTTCTGCAGTGCCCTCTCTTTTGGTTGGTTGAGGAACCTGCTTCTGGTCCAAAGCCAGTGCAAATGAATTTCTGAGGGAAGAGAGGGATCACAATCTTTCTCATCAAGTGCTACAACCCCTAGTTTGGGAATTGGTATCCTAAAACAGGAGGGTTAATCTTGCTTACACATCTTTATTTTATCAGCAACTGCAGATGTTTATCTGCAACTGCAGATGTTCCTATAAATGTTTAATCCTTTTTTGAATTGCATTAAACTCTTTGCCTCCATAATATCTTTTGGCAGTAAACTTCCCAGGATTTGTGTTTATATAAAAAACTCTCTATGGAGTTCCTTTTTAATCACTGATTGCCCCTTCTTATGTCACAAGAGGGGAAAGGGTGGTACCAAAGTGAACTGTTCCAAACTATTCATTAATGTATATTCCTCTGTCATGTCCTCTTCTACTTGTCTCCTCTCTAAACTAATCTTCTAAATCCCTCCTCTTTGGAGGGCTGTCTATTTCTCCGATCATTTCTGGATGCCGGCTATCTTTCTTTTTCTGCTACATCTTTATTGAAATGGAATGGCCAGATATGGATACATTATTCAAGGTGTGGGTGTAGCATTTCTTTATATGATGGGATTATCATATTTTCAATATTATTCTTTATCCCTTTTTTAATGCACCCTGAAAGCTTTCCTTTTTCACTGACTGCTGTGCAGCAAGCAGAGGTTTACCTGGAACTGTCCACTGTGACTCTAGGGTCTCATTGCTGAGCACTTGCTATTATTGTAGAACCCAGCAGTGTATTCAAATAATTCGTATTCTACCCAAAGCACGCAGCCTCACCCTTATTTTCTGGTATGGTGAATTTTATTTGCTTGTTTACCAGCTTTGTTTGATCCTTCTCAGAGTTCTGATAGTCTTGATGAACCTAAATAATTTTGCATTGCCCTCAAACTTTTGCCCCTTCACCCTTTTCCCTTCTTTTCCACCTTATTAAATCGTTAATATGTTCCATGGTCCCAAAGAGGGACTAGTTTTTCTTGCTCCTAACTTGTTTTCATGCTATGACCAGATATCAGGGTGGATAAAAATCAATAATTTAAAAAAATAAAAATTAGGGTTTGTTTGTTTGTTTTTGAATGGAATCAGATTTTTTTTAATTTAATTGTATTTTTAATTTTTTTTTGTTAAGATTTTTTTAAAAAGTGCTATATAAAGATGGCGTTAATTTAAGATACATTAAAGCTCACATATATGATCATGGAATATGGATTATAACGTCTAATTATATACTATTTAAGACAGTATATTTATGTAACCTTTTAAGAAAAGTTTTATAAATAGGTCACAGCAGGCCATGGACTATATAAGGGATCCAATCTTACGGGGTTCCCAGAGGTTCCTCTACAGATAAGTAAAGATTAAAAAAAACCACTCTACCCAATGGGACTCAGTGCTCAGTCCAAAAGATCCCATGAAGCATCTCTGTGATGCTTAGTTTCAGTTCTCAAACCGTGGATTTGTGTCTCCAGAGATAACAACCTTGTTAACAGCAGTATATGGACACGAGAGATAACAGACCAAGCCGCCCTATTGTCTCTCTGCAAGTGTGCGTACACACAGGCAAGCCTTTATCTCCCTCTAAAAGTGCAAATTTTCAAGAAGTTAAATTAAGAGGATTGTTGGAGGTAGAGTAAATTTGGGCAAAGCGGGGAGTCTGGAGATAAATGCAAGGGGGAGGGGCAGTAGAAACAAAAAAGAAACATTTTAAGCAGAACTTTGTTGTTAACTGCAGATACTTCTGTAGCAGCCAGTTTGCAGCAGCTGCTCTGAAGAAAGCGGGAGAAACCAAACCAACTTTCCCACAAGACGCGAAATGGAACCTGGTAGTGGAATATTTTGAATGATATATTGAGAACTGGACTAATCTGATGACACTTTGTAACAAAATCATGGCAAAATAGATGGAAATGTCATAGCCAAAGTTTTCAACATTGGGCTAAAGAGAATCGTAGAACATACACTGACTATCCTGAAGCCTATTTCCATAGCCTTGAACAAAGGTTATTTCAAACAACAAGAATGCATTTTTTGTAGAAAACAATGATTAAATTGAGGCTTCCTGACCAGTGATTTAAATCATGATTGAAATTTATTTGATTTAAATCCAGTCCACTCTGCCAGATATTCTTAGCCCTTAGTTTTTTTGATCTTTCTGTAGTGAATCTTAATCCCTTTGACTTCGTCTCTGCACTATGGTCCTGTGTGTTGGGATTCAGAGTTCAGCCTGGTTATTAGAAATATCGTCTTAGAGCCTTGGTTCTTGTTCCCCAAATCATTGTCCCTAGCAGATACCAGAATTCACGGTACCTTAGTGTTGGCTTCAGGCTAGCTGGCAACAGACTGTGGTACTGTCACCTTGGAAGTGGGGTGGAGTGTCCTTCCCCAAAACAGGAGCTTTCTATTAGATGAGTGCAGTTGCTGGTGCTGGAAGTTGCATGCTACACGAATGAAATGCCAAGTGTGCCTGTTTGTGCCATCTGGTTGGTACAGAAGGAGATGGCATGAAAAAGGTGGAAGGTTTGGGAAAGCGCTGGCAAATGAACAGCCTTTTATTGTTGTGTTTGTGGCACCAGCATGCAACCACACTGCCAGTAGCTCAGGTTTTGTGATTGCTGAGTGAAGCTTGCTTGAAGACTACCTTGTATCGCCCAATTGGTCCAGCTAAATCATGCTCTTGTTACCACTGCAGATAGTGTAGTATGCTTTTGTGTGTGGACAGGGGGTGAGTTAATGGGATCATATCAGCTTGGCTTCTTGCTAGTTTGCTAGTGAAGTCAAACCTTTCACCACAACAGTTTTCTTTCTTTCTTTGGAGCTGCTTAGTTTCCTTAACAGCCTTTGTTTAGAAAATCCATGTAAATTATTGCTGCTAATTCTTCTTTATCCTCTAGTCTCTCTATTCCATGAAGGTTTCTTCTAAAGTGGAGAGGCATGTTTGTTCATTAGAGAAGCTGGCTTGGCTCACTCTTTTTATTTAAGCGTCTTAAACTTGGTACATAATATCTGTTCAAATTTATTCACTGGTTCATGCTATGACCTTTCTTAAAGTTCCGGTCAAGAGAACTCATCTGTCATTTGGCTACTTCAGTAACTAGCTTTAAGTGTTGCTAATACATTGTGCATTGATTCCCCTTTGTACCTTCTGGTAAAAATCCTGAATACAGACAGAGACAGAACAGATTCCAGGTTCCCAGCCAGTATTTCTGCCTCAGTGATTGCAGTGACTGGATAGAAAGGACTCTTCACAGGCTCAGCCTACTAGAGGGTCTGGACCACAGCAAACAAAAATAAATGGGACCCCTGTGAATGTCAATCACAGCTGTCCTCTAACCCTGCTAATAAAACCCCAAGCCTAGCTCTAGAGCCCAGAAGCTTTCCCATGAAATCTGCCTTTAGCATGAACTCGGTGTCATTTAAATCAAAGTGCTTGAAATGCCACTCTGAGTGAATATAAATAAGATGTTTTCTCTGTTGCAATGCGGTCTCTTAGAGGTTTATGTTATTTCCATTGCCTTGTGATTGCAGAGCACTTTAGGCAGGGCTGAGTCAGTGCAGAGGTCAAGTGTCTTGCCCAAACCCTCATACAAAGTCGGTGGCAAAGCTGGGGCTATAGCCCGGGAGATCTGACCCCTGGGCTCTTGCTCTGTCTCTGTTCGTCCTCCCTCCTCCCAACTCTGAGAGGATTTTTCAAATGTATTGCTAGGCTGGGGAAAGAAGATATGACACATCAGCTTGCTCTCTTAGTCCCCTCCACACGCAATAGAAATCAATCTCTCTGCTTTTTAAGGAAGGGTACTTAACAACAGGCAATCACCCGGGCCACAAAAGACTTTCAATGGCAGAATGTGGGACTGGCAAAATTGCACTATTATGACCAGAGTGAGCCTAGTTCTTTCCTGAGGTGGTATTGATGGGCTGCTGGGACATTTTGCTGAGCTGGATTGAGAGAAATTGTGCTGCTGCTGGAGTTGTTTTCAGCAGACAAAGAAAAGGGCGCAGAAGGTCCCTTCTGGAGCTGGAGTGAAGAAGCATAATGCCGAGGCGGGGCGGGGGGGCATGGAAGGGAGGGCACAGCCGAACAGGGGAAACAGCCTCTTTCAGAGAGACTGACAAGGCCACTGATTTTACAGGAGTGATGAGAAGTTGCAAAGGGAATTGTTTGATTTGAGCCCCATGAGGGGCAGCCAGCCCTGGTCTTGACAATGCGCAAAAGCGGTTTTGGTATTTGTACAAGAAGGGGGAGAGTTTTTATAGCACCCTAGGTGCTGCTTTGTTTGAGAACTTGGCAGTGTCAGAAGAGATGGGGCATCATCTTTCCAAACCCACAGCATCCAATCTGTTCCAGTGTAGGGCCTTTTGTTGGATAGCAGCCAGCCATTAGGTCAGGATGCTGTGTCCAACCCTAATTAGTAGGGCGGTACGAAATTTTTCTGGCTGTTTCATTTCGATGCTGTTTCGACTCGTTTCGAGCTAGAAACAGTGAAATCGAAATGAAATGAAGGGCTTTGAAACACCCTCAAAATGCAATGAGGGCAGTCGAAAAGTTTCAAAAGTTTCAAAGCTGAAGCTGGGCTTGCCTGCAGGGAAACAGAAAGTAAGGAGAGGGAGGGGGGAGAGGGGGGAAGGACTGCTCTGATGTTGACTGTGTAGCTGGCCAGTGACTGTGATCTTTCTTGAGGTCCCTTCCAATCCCAGTGCTCTGGGGGAGGGATGGAAAACAGCATAAAAAGGAGCATTGTTTGAACTGGGCTGCCTTCTGCCTTGGGGTCAGATACTGAGCTGTCTTCCAGCAGCTCAGCAGCATTAGACAGCAAAGGCTACCATTCATTTCCTAGTTGCTAGCCCACCAAGTGGGATTCAGCAATACCTTTTGCTTTCTTTCTATACCCTTTTATTTTATTATTATATTCATTGATTCCTTTCAATTTATTCCTCCCCCAAAATCCATTTTTTGTTGAGTCTGTTTTGATTCTTTTCAAATCTATGCTTTCTCTCACAGTGTGCATTCCATTCACTGTGCAGAGAAGCACAGCATAATTATACTGCGTGTGATAATATAGAATGTATATAGGAAAACACATACATGCATTTATATATTTTTATTTTATTTATTACATAAATACATTACATAAATACACATACCTACAAACTACCTTAATATCTACATATATTAGATAAATAAGATAGATAACATTACAGAGAAAGAGACGTCTTTGCCTTGGTGTGCTGGAAAATCTAAGGTACTGTGAAATACACCATGAAGTAGGCTGGAATGGCAGCTGGCAAGCCTTCAGGGAGGGGTGGAACGGAGGGTGCAGAGACAGCTGTAAGTTTCTCCTCCCCCCACAAGCTGAGAGGTAGCCTCTTTGCTACATCAAGCAGGCATGAGGCTTTCGGTAGTACAGGCAGCAAGGGGAGGGGAGCAGTACCAGTGCCACTGCCTGTGCCTGAGTCTGCATCCTCTCCAAGAGCAACAGCTATAACCTCCCCGCTGCCTACCACTGTGACAAGAAGCAGCAGCACCAGCACAACAGTCTCCTCTACTCCCGTTTTACTTCCCATGCTGAGCCTTCCAGTGCCAGAGGAAGAGCTGGAGCTGGATCTGGATCTGAGTGCCCTAGCAAGGGAAATTCTGGGGAAGAAGGGGGAATCAGCTGAGTTTGTGCTCCACACCCCTAAAGTTTCCCCTAGAGCCAGGACTCCTTCCCCAGAAGGCTTTTTGGAGGAGGCTGAGGTAGAGGTTGCGGAGGCAAGGGGCTTGGCTGAGTTCGCTCCTCCTGTTGCTGTGCCTCTGCCTGCTGAGGAGGGGTAAATTGCAGCAACCACACATGCACCCATACTCCAGAAGCGAATGGGTAATATGGTCTGGGATCATTTTTGAGCTGGCAGATGATCCCACGTACGCTATCTGCTTGCAATCCTGAGCCAAAACCAGCTGGCAAGCTATCAAAATACATGACCACCATGGGGAGGCTGATGCATCTCCACAGGCACCACCCACTTGCCCTTGCTCCTCCTCAGCCTGACACCAGTGTGAGCATGCCCAAAAGGAAGTCCCCCTCTTGCTCCAAAGCCCCCTTCCCAGCAAAGCAGAGGCAGGCCTCCCTGGAACAGTGGGGGAAAGGCAGATGGTAAGGCGGAGCGCATTTGCAAGGCGAGTGAGGTCGCCCAGAGCATTGGGGAGATGCTTGCTGTTGATGGCCAGTCCTTCTCCGTAGTTGAGTGGCCAGAGTTCAGGCGGCTCATGGCGCTTGTGGCCTCATCCTACCAAGTGCCTGCATGCACCACCTTCAGCAGGATGGTGGTGCCCTCCCTGTTTGAGGCATGCAGGGAGTACTTGAGGGAGGAGCTGTGCAAGGCAGGTCTGCAGGCAGCCTTGCACTTCACCTCAGTCGTCTGGAGCATCCTGGGTGGAGATCATGCCTACCTCTCCCTCACGGGGCACTGGTGTGACCAGTCAGGCCATCAGTGGGCTCTCCTTTAAGCTGAGGTGATGTATGAGTCTCGTACGACAACAGAGATCATGGGAGCCATGAACCGCTTGGTGCAGGGGTGGCTCATTGTGCAGGGCGAGTTCACCCACAGGTTTATGCTTACCAACAGGGCCAATATGGTCAAGGCGGTCTGTGATGCCAACTTTGGCATCCGCTGTGCAGCACACAAGTTTCACCTCATAGTCAGAAATGCCTTGGAGGGAGACAGGGCTGCCAGTGATGGCACCAGCACCAACAGCAAGCTCATTTCCAAATGCAGGAAGGTGGCAGGCTACTTCCACTGGAGCATCAAGGGGGGCAAGATGCTGCAGGACAAACAAGCAGAGCTGAACATCCTGCAACATAAAATCATGCAGGGTGTGGGGAGTTGGTGGAACTCCACATACCTGATGCTCGAGAGGCTGGTGGAGCAACAGAAAGCCATCTGTGACGTGGCCTTGCTCGGGGAGATTGGGATCAGCAGCCCCCTTAACACAGCTGAGTGGGATACCATCTCCCTGATCTTGGTAGTCCTCAAGCCTTTCTTTGAGGTCACCAAGACCCTCAGTGCTGCAGATGCCTTCCTTAGCCAGGTGATCTCTGTAGTGAGGGAGCTTCAGAGCCAAATGGAGAGCTTCCAGGGAATCAGTGTTCCCGGCTGGGGCAAGCCGCTGTCACCAGACATCCAGGCGCTGGTGAGGCGGCTGAAGGAGGGCATCAGGAAACGGCTTGATCCCTTGTGGTCCAGTACAGTCCACATGGTGGCTGCTATGTGTGACCTGAGGGTGAAGGGCAGCGTATGCAGCAGCCAAACCCTGGATCAGTGCATGGAGGTGCTGGTGAAGAGAGTCAGGAAGACATAATGATGGAGGTGGGGGACATGGAAGAGGGGGATCCCATGGTAGCACGCCATCCACCAGCCAGTCTCCTCCTCCACCACAGGTGCTGCCAATGTGGGCCAAAGGCATGGCTTCCATGGTGGGGTCCAGAGGCACCAGCCATCACCATCAGCACTCAGGTGTTGGTGGCTGCCTATCTCACTGAGGATGTGGAGCCACTGGACTGTGACCTCTTGGCTTACTGGGCAAGCCACAGCCAGATGTGGCCGGATTTGGCCACAGTTGCCCGGGAACACCTGTCCTGTCCGCTGACCAGTGTTGTGAGTGAGAGGGTGTCACCATTGCTGAGGATGTCATGACACCCCACCACACCTGCTTGGATCCTGGTTTGGTGGAGCAGCTGGTGTTCCCAGACCAAGGATCCCTCTGGTGAAAGGCAGGTAGGAGGTGCCATAACCTCCAGCTACCACGTGCACGCACACAGTCCTGGCTGGGGAAAGCCCAGACCCATCACATCTTTGACAGGCCTGAGGCTTGCTGGTGGCAGTGGAGTTGTGAGGCTTCAAGTGAGCTCAGCTTAGCTGCCTGGGATGCCAGGTTTTGAGCTGAAAAACCCTTTGTCAGGCTGAGGAAGCATCTACAGTTGGTGTGTGAAAGAAAGCCAGTCAGTGAAAACGGAAATGGAGGCATCAGGGGGTGAGGGACAGGTTTGGGGGGGGGAAGGGGGGGGGGAAGGGGGATGTAGCAGCAAAGGTAAAAGTGAAGAGCTATCCGGGGAGTCAGATGTCTGGCAGGTTGTAGTGTGTAGTGGCCGGATCTGGCCACAGTTGCCCAGGAACACCCGTCTGTCTCCTGACTGGTGTTCAGCATTGCTGGGGATGTAGTAACACCCCCCTGCACCTGCTTGGATCCAGGTTTGGTGGAGCAGCTGGTGTTCTTGAAGGTGAACCTCCCACTGCTGGGGTTCCCCAAGCTCCAGGTGCAGATGGAGTGAATGCGCCCCTCCTCACTCCGTCCACACCCATTTCCTTTTTTTGCATTTTTTTAAAACCCATTTAATGCCGCCCTCTGAGAGCTGGAGGGGGCACTCACTGCATCACCAGCCAGCAGGGGAAGAACATGTCTCTGCTGAGCTCCCGTGCCAGGATAAACTTGGAGGTATGGGCTGGGGCATGGAGAAGGAGGAGGCCCCAGGTCCTGTGCATGACCACTAAAACTGCAGTCTGCCAGGGTCAGGAGGCCTGGTGGGACTGCCGGCAGTGCAGCAGCCCCAGGAAATGCCAGGACCAAGGATCCAGTATGGAGATATCTTCACAATACAATACATATCTCCATCAGGGCATCAAGTGCCCTGATAGAAAATACTTGGAGACACCAAACAACAAATGCACACAAGAATAAGCACACACCAAAAATCAATCACAGACAAGAACAGAACACCACCTGTGTCCAATCGCTCAGGCCTGATTCTCAAAGGGAATTTACAAACCGCTTTTCACAGGCAAGCCTGCACTTCATCAACATCCTAGGTACAGAAACTCATGGGTTCAATATAGACATTGGAATTGTGACACACTACAACCTGCCAGACATCTGACTCCCCAGGTACCTCTCCACTTTTACCTGCGCTGCTACATCCGTCTTCCCCTGCCCCTTTCCCCCCAACCTGTCCCTCATCCCCTGACGCCTCCATTTCCATTTTCACAGAGTGGCTTTCTTGCCTGCATTGCATGCCAGCCTCTGGCTTCTTTACTATTCCTTCCATCCAGAAACAGCACACACACCAACTGCAGGTCCTTCCTCAGCCTGATGAAGGGTTTTTCAACCTGAAACCTTGCTAAGATATATTTCTGTAACTATTCAGTTGGTCTACTAACAGATACCAGATTAGATGGACCCAAAGAACCTTGTCTGCCAGTGCCATGTCCTTAGACCAACACCCCTAGCACCTGTCCCTGGTCAGCTGACCAGGAGGCACAGGGCCCTGGGCACATCTAAGCCCCAGGGTGGGGGCTGGCAGGGAGAGTTCTCTGGCAGCTGCTGGAGAAAAAGCTCCTGCAGGAGAGGAAAGAAAGGTTTTGTTGCAGTTTGGCTGCTTGAGATGCTGCTAGTGTTATTGTTCTGCTTACTATGGGTGTGCGAAAAGGGCCCTATTTGATTTGGATTTGGCCCAAATTGGGGACAGTGACTCAATTTGTTGATTTGGATTGCTGTCCCCGATTCCATTCAGCCAAATCCAAATCTGAAGATTCGATGCTGATTCAGAGAATCAGCAAGTTGGACATAGACACAGATTTAAATGTTTTTTTACATACCTCGAGGTACCAGGTGTGTCTTGTGAATGCTGTGATGCTGGGGTGGATGGAGCATTCCACAGGAGCAAGTGCTCAGCGGCAAACCCAGAAGTAGACCGGAAGACCTTCCAGTCCACTTCTGGGTCCACTGGGGAGCACATGGGGGGGAGGGCACAGCACTCTGGCTTGGCAATTGGCCCTGGGGGGACCCTGGGTGCCCCCCCAGACCCAGGAGGCACCAATTGCTGAGCCAGGAGGTTGCAGGGGGCCCCCCACATGCTCTCCAGTGGACCTGGAAGTGCTTCTGGCCCACTTCTGGGTCTGCTACCAAATGCGCTGGGGGACACTCCATGTGCCCCAGCATCACAGCATTCACAAGCTGCCTGCTACCTAGAGGTATGTAAAAAAAATTTAAAGCTGTGGCTATGTCCAAATCACCGAATCTTTGTGAATCTCTCTGAATTGATTCGGAATGTTCTAATTAGGTTCAGAGAGACTAAAGGGTCCTCTGATTCAATTCAGATTTGGCCAAGAGGTTCGGCCAAGAGATTTAGGCCCCAGTGCCAGTGGAGGTGCGCCTTAACGCTCACACAGTCACATGTCACAAGTTTTGCTTGTCAGCAGCTTGAGGTGCAGTTTCCCAGAAACTCCTGCACCTGTCTCCTTGAAACTTGGCAGGTTTCATGCCCTCAGAAGAGGCTACCATTTCTGCTCTTTTCATTCAAATCTGTCAAAAATGACAATTATAGACAGTTTCATGCTTCTCCACTATAGCCTATGGGCAAAATGTTGAAACAGAGTCAAAACAGTGAAACAGTTTTGACAAAATGAAACAGAACAGTGCTTCGAAATAAAACAAAACTCAAAATGAAACACTGTCCCATCAAAACAGTGAAAAGGAAGTCAAAATGAAATGGTGCTGTTTTGCACAGCCCTACTAATTAGGATGCATAGCTCTGTCTTGGGCAGATTGTATCCAAACAGCTTTGGCAGTTAATTTCTACCGTGCCTCATCAGTACGGCCTCACTGAATTACTGGTGTGCTTGCTTGGTGATTGTAACTGGACCAAGCTGGTATGGAGAAGAGGCTCCCATTTGCAACATTCACCCTTTGGTTGCTGTGTCCCATGGAAGTTCCCAGGTTGGAGCAGAGGTCATTGCTACTTTGGCATTCTGATGGAATAACAATACTTCAGCCTGGGGGGCTATGCTGAAGTTAGCTGGGGGTGCTGAAGACCTCAGGAGCTGCGTATTGAACTAGAGGACTGAAAGCTTCTTTATCTAGCTATCAACTAAGCTTTAGAGTTGGTGGCAAGGAGGGGGAGAGTTTGGGGCTCCTGCACATGTCCCCAGTTGCATCAACTTCCCCAGCTTATTCTGTTGTCATTTAGCCCAGTTTAATGGGCACTTAAATTAGCCACAAATGGAAGAGTGCTGCAGCTGCAATTGTGTGCAAATGTATCTAACATTACAGCATAGTAAAACATTTTCACATTTCATTAGTGCTTCTTAATGGGAAGTGTCTGCTTCTGAAATTCTCTATTTGTTCTTTGGAGCCATAAAAGTTTACTCATTAGCAGTTGTGCTAACAATTAATAATGCAAAATGTTTAGTAGAGTCCCAGCTCGTTCCAGCCCCGGCTGTCGCATTGGGGGTCAGTGGATGGGAACAGATGCTTCCTGCTCCGGTGAATATGATTTATTCAGCTGGTGGATGATGCCTTGGTGCTTCCATCTAGGAGACTGGGAGGAGCAACCGGGGGGAAGGCAGGTGGCTCAGAGGAGGCACGATAAGACCTGCAGCTCAGCCTGGCCCACACCATTGGGTCACAGAGACTTTTCTCACATTGAGGCTTTGGAATAGCTCCTTAGCACATCAAGCACATTAAAAGTGTAAGCTTCAGTAGTGCTGGGAACTGCCAGGCCTTGGGGTGTCTAAACAGGAGAGCCTGGGGCAATTCAAGATGTCTGTATGACCTAATGCCCAGAAGTGATGTAGCCACCCCCCTCCTGCCCCTCCCCATGGAGGGTGGGGAGGGGGGAAAATTTAGCCCTGGAGAAAGCAGAGGTGGCCTCCAAATAGGTGCCTTTGAGCACACAGTTTCTCCTTGCTTGCCCTCTCTGGCTATGTACAGATAGTCAAAAAGCCCAAGGCTGAATCAATTCAGTCTTTTCAGGTTAGTCAAAGCTGCAGAGATTAAACTGAGAAGCAACTGGGCAGACATTCACTTTTGATTCAGTAAATACAGCCACATACCTGCAGTGGCTCAGGCCAGAAGCCAGGCGGCACTAGAGCACGGCTCTCTGGCATGTAGCCAGCATGGGCTGCTGCCCCTGAGGGCTCTGGGATTTGCAGTCCAGGCTCACAACAGCAGGACTCTGCAGGGATGTTCACTTCCTCTTCTTGCTTCTAGGTGCCTCTGGGATTTGTAGTCCACAGTTGCAGCCAGCAGTAAGTTTTTAGCAGGGAAGGGCAGCTCTGTACACAGAGGAAAGGAAGTTTAACTCCCCTTCCTGGACCCAGACCCCAGCTGGGGTTTGCCTGGGGAGCGGGGGCAGTCCCTGCCTTCCCCTTCCCCCAACCCTTCTCTGTTGGAGCAGACAACACAGCCCTGTCCAGGGCTGCAGAGCATACTGGGATGCTGGGGGACTGTGATTTAACTTGAATCATAAAGGGGTCTGGGACAGAAGTTTCATAAACCGGTTTGTCCCAAATCAGTTAAGTCTGATACTACATTCATAGTTTCATAGTTGTTAGGGGCTAGAAGGGACCTTACAGATCATGGGATCAAATGGCCAGGTTTTTCTTAAATCAGTTTCAACCATTTTGAAACTGGCTTATGTGCACTGAACTTCTGTTCTGTTACAGGTTTAAACCAGTTTCCTATCACTTAAACCAGTTTATTTGTAACGTCTGTCCCTAGCGCTGGTGGGCAGAGGTGAAAACAAATAGTTGAAATGGGCCTTAGTGATGTGACCATAGGAGATACCCTGAGGATCAGAGAAGTGCTATGATGATTACATATTCAAAGGCAAGTGGATCCTAGACTTAATGGTAGTAAGTAACTGACTGCAGGAGATTTTTTTTGTGTGGGAGTGGGAGGCAGAGAGCCAGGCTTGAATGCTTGTTTGTATCTTGTGTACTCCACCTAAACTCTACCTTTGTTTGTAGCCAGGATGCTGCAGTTATGGCAGAAATGAGGCTTTGTGTCTGCATGGCCAAACGTCACAGTGTAATGGAGAGCGCTTTGCAGGAGGATGCTGCAACGCGAATTCTCTGTCTTTTTACCTTGGCTTTGCAGAACTTTTGCTCCAGGCTACACTATGTCCCCTTCTAGAAGAACCGCTACTAATACCTCTGATGGGAATTCTTCAGTGCTGAACTCCTCAGGCCAGGTTGAATAATACAGGTGTGTTAATGCTTCTTGCCTTGCTGTCCAGGCTGCATTGTGTTGGTTAACCTGAGGGGCTCTTTTATTTTTCTTTAAACCTGTGATCATTTCTTATTCCCATGAATTCAGACAATGCATTTAAATGTGTAGGTGTTGGTGTATTTTCATGAATTATCCATGACATGTTAGATGAGACATTAGGCCCTGATTTTGCAATACTTTACTTGCACTGCATAATGCTTCTTCATGCAAGGGGCCTGAGGAAGCCAGTGGGACTCCCTGAGTAAGTGCTGCTTACTGTGAGTAGGGAGGGTGGAATACAGCACCTTGCAATTAGGGATTCTCCTCATGTGTTACAGATCCATCATGAAACCAGAGTATTCATGGCTATGCATCTTATTACAGGAAGACTCGCTCAGGAAATATCTCGACACATCAGAGAACAGAGTACCAAGCCAGGTCAGGCCATGGGAGAGGCTGGGTAGTAACACTAAGGGAATGCTCCCTCTGTGCCGGCTGGCTGTGGAGTTCACAGCAGGCGAAGCCAGTCTGGGAAAGGTACTAGAAGAGCTAAATCCAGCTCATCTTCCACCTGCAGCTTGTCCTGCTGATTTTCATGGGTTTTGCTCAACAGCTCTGTAAAATGAAGCCTTCCTTTTTTCCAGACAGCTGCTTTGCCAGTGGCAGCAGAAGTACAGGCTTCCCTGTCCTGCTAAGCTGGCTCCCACTAGGACCAAGAAAGAGATTTGATTCCCATTGCCATTTCAACCTGTTGCCTCCCTGGAGAGACAGACAAAACGGTTTAGTTGTGATGGTGCCTCGCTGATATGGGTGTGGGGAACTGCAGCGGGATGAGCCAGTGCTGTACCTGCTGGCCAGTAACAACCACAGAATGGGTGTCGCTCTGTAGGGCTAGATTCATCCCTGCAGTGAGCAGGCAAAGGAGATCTCCGGAGCCCAGATCCAGTAGATCTCTCTCTCTCTCTCTCACACACACACATACCCCTCCACCCCCACTCCCACCCCCAGTGCAAAATAGGTCCTGACCGCTGCTTCCTTCTCTCCAAAGCAACTTTGCAGCTTAGTGTTTGTTCTGAATGGCACGTGCCAGGGCTGCTACTACTACTAATGTTTTTGCTGCAGAACTGAGGGTTTCTGTGGCACCAGGCTCTGGGATTTTCAGCCAGCAGTACAGCAAGAAGTTGGGCTGTACTGCATAATGGGGATGGCTTTACCGCCAGAAGAGTCCCTGCCGCAGGAGCCCGAGGGGAGTCAGGGCATTGTCAGGCAGATTCTGAGAGCTGATATTGATTTTGCTGTCAGCGCCTGTATTGTGTTGTTCTGCCTGCCTAAAATATTTGCTGCGAGCAGGTTCAGCTAGATTCCTCTGCACCAGCCAGTTGAGTACTGCTGTACCTTATATAGTGGCTGCACACTATTTAAAACTATTAGTGATAAACCCCAGAGGTGGCTGCATTTCAATTGGAGGTGCAGTTTCCTCCTGTCTGTTTTTTTATGCAGGAGGATTTGTAAGAGGAAAAATGGACTTGTAGGCAGGGTGCCGGAGGACAGTGAAGGCAGGTGTTCCTCCCACATTTGCCCAACTTTTCTTCTAAAATCCCTTATTGCTACTGTTCCCTGTCTTCCCATCTGTTGCTGTGTTTTCTTGAATGCAACTGAAATTCGGGCCAATTATATTGGGTGCTGTACAAACACCTGTTTAGAAACAGCCTTGTCCCTGAGAACGTATTATCTAAATAGATGCCGCACATAAACGGTGGAGGAAAAAGGGGTGAAGTTACTGGTCCAAGGTCAGTGGCAGAGGCAGAAATAGGATGCTGGTGTCTGAACCCCCAACCCTACTATGTCATTCTTAGGATATGGGGAGGGAGGTATGAGGAGTCCTGTCACAGGACTCAGCTGAGCTCAGGGAACAAGTCAGAGGGGTGAATAACTATTTCAGATCCTTGGGTTTGGTTGCTGTAAAGAGTTTATTTCAGTGCTCCTGTTGGGGCTCCAGGGAGTTCATGCATGTTGTAGACTTTGACTGCAGTGAATGCCAGCAGGGTGATAATATTGCTTGCTTCTGCCATTGCTTTGCAACCTGCTTAAGCACAGATGTATAATTAAGAAATCTCACTTCTCTGGAAACCTGCTGCTGCCAGGGACTCTAGCATGGCTGCTGCTGAGCTGCCAGTCAGAGATGGACCAAACCATTTGGCAGGGACTGCTGGGTCTGGGTAGCCAAAGGGAGTCCTGGATGTTTGGTTTATATGAAGGGAAGCAAAATACCCCTCTGTGCGTGCGTGTGTGTGTGTGTGAAGCCGTTAGCCATTAGCACTGCCCAGTAACAGGAAAC
>NW_017729001.1:9892204-9896067 GCF_001723915.1 Gavialis gangeticus
GCAGACGTCATAGTTGTCATGCATGAGGACATTGACGGCCACCACATTCCACTGGTTTTCCCACGTATCCAGCTCTAGGATCTCTTTGGTGATAACTTCATGTCGAGCTGAAAAAGAAAAAGCGGCAGCAATATAAAACCAAAGGCTAAGCCAACAGGGTCAAAGGAGTTTCCACAATTAATGAATAAGTCCAGGTTCTGTGTGAAGCCGTTAGCCATTAGCACTGCCCAGTAACAGGAAACCTCATTGGGCCCTACCAAAGCTATGATGACTGGTAATTACGCTGCTAATTATTTTCATAAATAGAGAGACATCTTTCATGTACAGAGTCTGCCAGTGACAGTCCTGACTGTGATTCTGGGATGAGAGAATCCCTGTCTCTCCACGCTCCTCCTCACAACATAGGAAGGTAGCTGAGAGCACATCCCAGAGCACCCCAGGCTGTAGTTCCTGCTCCAGTAGATCTCTGTGCTGGCTCCTTAATCCTGGCAGCTCCTCTTCTAGACTTACAGCCTGGAATGGCTCTGACCACTGGCACTGGCCCTCGCGGTGGGGGGAGGGGGGCGCTGAGCAGGGCATCAGCACTGGGTGTTGACTTGGAGGGAGTGCCAGTATGTGCCCCATTCCCCCTCCACCAGCAGTCTTTGCCAGGGCTGGTGCAGCTCTGTACTGCCTGGCCATAGGAGTTGGGCAGGCACAGACCTGGCACTTAGCAGTGTAACTGGGGGCAGAAGGTGGAATGATGTTCCTGGAGACCTTGTGCCACTGCCTCTTTCTCAGCTGCAACAGCCCCTGTCTACACTGCTATAGGAGCAGCTGCCCCTCAAGGACTGCCCCCTTATTCTCCAGTGGTCAGCATGCCTGCTCCCACCAGCCCCTGTGCCCCACGTGCTGAATGTGATCACTGAGCCTCTGCTGACCCTGTTGTTCTAACACTGTGCCACTCATGTCCCCGCTCAGTTCTGGTGCGTGACAGCCATATTCTGCTACTCCACTTCCAG
Source organism: Gavialis gangeticus (assembly GCF_001723915.1). Lineage (NCBI taxonomy): Eukaryota > Metazoa > Chordata > Crocodylia > Gavialidae > Gavialis > Gavialis gangeticus. Next base: position 9,893,206 of record NW_017729001.1, read on the forward strand.
GGTTTGCCTGGACAGGTGTTTTTTAACCTATTGGACTGCATGCCTTGCTGCTAACATGGTCATAATTGTGCTAGTATTGTATGCCCATGGCTGAGACCATGGGATTTATTTAACACCTGACTACCAATCACTCTGCCATCTGTCCCCTTAGCATCACTCTGGGGTAATGTGTCCTGGGCTCATGCTTTCAGATCCGCAGGCAGGGCCCTGTGGCCCCATTAGCTCGACATACAGCATGAGGCACAGCTGCTGATTTTTATTTGTGTGCAGCATGGTGTAGTGAGCCATGCTGAGCTGGGTCTCTGAAATGTCTCCTGTCGTGTACACAGAAAGGAGGTAGAACTTTTCTCCTTGCTGCCCTCCCTGAGGGTGCAATGTTGCTTTTTTAATTAACCTTCCCTACCCCTTTTGAAGTGGCCCTTCTTGAAATTACCTGTGTTCATCGATGGAGGAGCCCAACACCCACATCACCGATAACTGTTCCTGCTGAGTAAATGGAAGGTGAGTTTGAAAGAACAGCTGCCAACGATGCTCCAAAAACCAAAGGGCAAATCAGCAAGAAAACCTGATATGTGGGCACCACTGCTCCAGTCCGTAACATGAAGGCAGGACTGGGATGACCATTGGTTATTTTCCATCCCACGTAGGCACAGAGCAGTGAAAGGATATTTTTGTCTTCCTGACCTGAGCCCCCGAAGTAGTGTCCTTCTCCTCCCTAGAGAGTCACATAGTGCACAGGTTTATCTTGAGAGAGCCCACTGCAGTGAAATGCTGGAGTAGGTCATTATGAGACAGGTTAAAAGCATGTAACACTGCAACTCTAGATAAGTGGGAGATTTCTGGTTTTATCAGAGGCATGGTAATGTTTCCACTCCTAAATAGGAAGCTTTTTAGGTAGAAGCAGCTTTTTAGTAGAAGCCTGTTTAATGCTTAAAATGATACTGTCAAAAACCTTTATTTTACTTTTTTTTTGTTCCTCTCCATTATAAGTAATAGGAGCTGGAACATGGCACTTCCTTCTCTGCTGCTTTATTCCGCTTCCATTTGGCCAGCATTGATTTCCCGTTGCTATTGCTTGTGACTTGGCTTTGCTGTTTTTTACTTCCCTGCCATCCTAAACCCTCTGGATGTTCATGAAGACAAGGAAAGATGTTCATGCAACAGAAGCAGCTTGGATCCAGGAGCTAATTCAGCCTATAACAGTGTTTTTTGGAAGTGCAGCCTAGGCCTAGGGATGAGAGGGATGTCACTCTTGTACCGTCTGAATCCTGAGCTTTGCAGGGTGTGTAGTGCTATTTAGAGCAGTCCCCAGAACTCTTTTAAGTGCTTGTGGCTTTGTGTGGCCCCCCTGGAATAGGTCACACCCTCGCCCATCTTTGACACCTCCAAAAATCCTATTGCTTTTTAGCCAATCCCTTTTGACAGAAGTTAATTCCCTCAGGATCATTTCTGCTGAGCAGCGTAGGGATAGAATCAGTGGCTCTAAGTCTTGAAGCCTGCAAAATTTTATCATCATTCATGGCCATCTGACAAGCCAGGGTTGTTAAGGTCAGAAAAGCCTGATCTGAGATGAGTTGACTGAAAGAAGGATATATGATATGGGTAAGAGGAAAGAAGTGTGTGAGTGAAGATGCAGAGGTAAAAAGAGTAAATGATTTTAATTACCATATAAATCTTTTTTCATGGATTCATTTGAAATCCATCTTGCTCAGAGGCCAGGAATGTAGAACTTTGGCTCCTTTGCATTTACAAGTGTAATTAACTCAACAAAATAATATTCACAGAGAAATAAAAAGCTAAAGTGAAAAATAAGCTAAATGGGGCAACAGGACCTAAAGGTATGAAATCTTGGTGTAATTTCACTTGACTCTGTTCTGGGAGGACCATTTTCCTGCAAATAGGGATCCTTAATAAAGATCTTTTTAAAGGTTTATTGAGCGAATGCCACTTGGCCCTCATGGCTCTCAGTGGCAATTATCAGCACTAAAAGCAGAAGCGCACATAACTTGAGCAATTATATTCCAATGATTTTCCCAGGTATTGCAATAAACCAGGGGTCCATTCTTATACACACGCCATATAAAACCTGGCTATGCATCACTTTAGGTGCTGGAAACAATCTAGCCCTGGGAACATGGAGCCCAGCGTAGGCTAATTCACCCTGCTTCTCAGCTCCAGCATTTAAAGCCAGCTTTGGCATCTGCATACTTGCCCACAGTCTCATTACACTCTCTGCATGTAGCTGGTGTTTGTATGGGGGGCAAGTGTGTGTTTATTGTAAGGGCCTAATCCAGCTGTCATTGAAACTAATGAGAGTCTTTCCATTGACTTCAGTGAACACTGAGTTCAGTTCTGACTGAATTTGAAAATACTGCCTAATTTCTTTAGAAATGTATATATTAGTATAACAGGTGATTGGCTGGTTATCCTGGTTCTTTCAGTTTGGATTTGTTTTAAACAAAATCAGAAGCAAAGGCAAACTCCTCAGAACTTTGCTCTTAAATCATTGAGGCGGGTTGGTATTTATCCCTTGGTTGATTTGGGACCATCTGAGATTGCAAGCAGAGAAGTGTTTAACTCCCTGCTGCCTGGTGTGGGTTTCTTATGTTTTCACCTATAGGCAGGCTCCAACTCTGTTTAAGCAGTAATAAGCTGCACTCAGCATAATGAGTCTTTACCTATTCCATGAGATGAGTTTTTTGTGGTCTGAGCTCTTGCTGATTTTAAAAAGAAAAATGTTTCTAGGAGCCTACTGTTCTGTAGTTATCCACATGCATGTAAATGTGTGCAGTCAGGTATACATACTGCTTTCACAGATTTCGTAGACATTCGGGCTGGAAGGGACCCCAAAGGATCATCAAG
>NW_017729001.1:9896300-9930132 GCF_001723915.1 Gavialis gangeticus
GCTTTACCCCAGAGTTTGGTATCATTGGCGAACTTGGCCAGCCCGCTTCCGGCACCAATGTCTACATCACTGATAGAGATGTTGAAGAGTATACGCCCTAGGACAGAGCCTTGAGGGACCCCACTGGACACCACAACAATTGACTTTCACCAACCACCACCCTCTAGGTCCTTACGCAGAGCCAGTTCCCCAGGCAGCGGATCATGGTGAGGTCGAGGCCACAGTTAGCCTGTTTTGCCAAGAGGCGATCGTGGGATACCAGATTGAAGGCTTTTTTTAAAGTCAAGATATACAACATCAATCTCTTCCCCCTTGTCCAGGTGATAGGTCACCTCGTTGTAAATGAAATGAGATTGGTCAAGCAAGACCTACCAGCAACAAACCTGTGCTGGGTATCCCTCAGGATATTTCCATCAGCTAGCCTATTAAGGATGGCCTCTTTGATAATATTTTCCAAGACTAGATGATCTTCTCAGGTCCCTTCCGACCCTAGAAACCCTAGAAACTATGAAAGACCTTCCCCAGGATAGAGGTCAGGCTGATGGGCCTGTAGTTTGCTGGATCTACTTTCCTCCCTTTCTTGAAGATAGGCACCACATTGGCCTTCTTCCAGTCTTTGGGCACTACACCAGAGCGCCAGGAGTTCTCAAAGATCCGTGCCAGGGGCTGGGCTATGATGCTCGCCAGCTCCTTGAGTACCCTGGGGTGTAAACCGTCACGGTCGGCTGACTTGAAGGTCACAACAATTCTATTTCTCTAAACTGGTGATGTACAGGGGCCTGAACTGAGCCACAAAGAGCCAGGGGAGCATTCCCACAACAGTGGTGAAATGACCCTCTCTCACAAGAGACCCTGTGTTGGTCCTGTCTTTTATGACTTATCCCCTGTCACTCCTTATGCAGCTATGTTGGAGATGGGAGGGAGGAAGGTTGTAAGGGACTGGAGTCCCTTACAGCAAGGATCACCTAGCCCAGCTCCTTGCAAATGCAGAATTTACTGATCCATTACCACCTCAGCTATATATATGCCTATCCAGCGTCTTGAAAACCTCCAATGAAAGAGATGCAACAACTCCTTACGCATCTTGTTCCATGGTCTTACTGTTCAGACAGTAAGGAAGTTTTTCTTGAGAGTTGATCTGAATCTGCTTTGCTGTAGTTCATAGTCCTCACCACCTCTTTTTTTAGCAGCATTTCAAATATTTGAAGACTTCTATCACATCTTCTCTTAGGCTAGGAACAGACAGTACACATAAACTAGTAGAAGTGATTGGAAACTGGTTCAAATCTGTAACACAACAGAAGTTCAGTGCACATAAACTGCTTTCAAAATGGCCAGAACCAGTTTAAGATAAACCTGGATGGATATAGTATTAGACTTAACTGATTTAGGTTAAATCGGTTTATTGAACTTCTGTTCCAGATCCCCTCTAGATTCAAGTTAACTCACAGTCCCCCAGCATCCCAGGATGCTTTGCACCTCCCTCAAAAACGTCCCTTAACAGGGTGGTCAGGTTAGCCTTGGGCCAAGCTGTCTGCTCCAGCTGAGCAGGGAGACATGCTCTAGCAGCCCCCAGCTTCTGGCCTGGGCGACTGCAGGCCTGTGGCTTCCATTTCTGGGATCAAAAGTGAATGTCTGTTCACTTGTATATCAATTCAATCTATGCAGTTTCAACTAACCTGAAAAGATTGAATAGATTCAGCCTCAGGCTTTTAGATTGTCTGTACTTAGCCTTAATCTCTCTTTCTCCAGATTAAACATTCTTACTTGGTCAGCACTTCCTCATCTGTCTTTTATTGTGACCGCTTTATCTTTTTCGCCCATCTCTGGATCCTCCCTTGTTTCTCTACAGTCTTAAAATGCGGTGCACAGAGATACACACAGGGTGTGTCTATGCATGCTATTAGTGCTCAGCAATAAACTTCAGCACATAAACTCCAGCACTGCAGTTTATTGTTCCTGGGCATTGTGTTTACACGTGTGCCCAGGACTGCAGCATGTTGAACTGGGTTGGAGCAGCCCCAGTTGGGAGGGGACCCAGGGGTCAGTCTGCCAACCTGGGGCTGCTCCAACCTAGCTCAGCATGCTGCAGAGGGGCTGGCTGGAGTATGAGGATATTCCAGTGTGGGACTAGCCAACAGGCAGCACCCACACTGAAGTATCCTTGTGCCCCAGCTAGCCGTGTCAGCGTCTGCACATGCAGTGCTACAGAGTTTTGGTTTTTGTTTTGTTTTTTTTTACTCTTCAGCAGAATAGTACTCGTATTTACAAGTACTACCCTGCTGTGGAGTTAATCAGTTTCCTACAGCCTAATAGGGCCTCATGTGTAGACCTGAGATGTTTACTGTGGAGCTAATTAGTCTACTCCACAGTAAACATCTCATGTAGATGCAGCTACAGTAGTCTAGCTGAGGTCTAACCAGCACCAAGTAGGGAGTTACTAATATGTCCCATATTTTGCATATGATGCTTCTGCTAAGGGTGGGACTATATTGCAATGATCATTCACAGGCTACCCCGTGGGCATGAAAGTTAGAGTGGCTTCTGGTGGGTCTAACTTTACTATGGGGCCAAGAACCTAGAGGAGGCTGGAAACTAATTCTGTTCCCTACTTGTGGTTCATCTCCTGGAAACACCACACGCAACCTCACCCTTTATGAAGATGAGCTTTCTTGTGACCTCACCTGAAATTCTGTCAACATGCCCTTTTAAAATTACATGCAGCCTCATGTAGCTACTAGTATCCTTAAAATGACATGAGTGTATGCTTGTGTCTTGCATTTCTCCTAAATATTCAGTGAGGCTTTAGAGTGCCCAGTGAAATATTAACAAATGCACTGGCCCTTTAAATTAGTTCCGTGTTACATGTGAGCTGTACCCTCTGATCTCTTCCCGATTTCAGGTGCTTGAAAAATCGCAAATTGGGGTCTCAAAGTCATGAGATTTTTATAAAATAGGTAGATGCTGAGTTCTGTTTTTATTTCCTTCTGCTCTGTGAGCTTTTAGGAGTTATGATCTCAAGCTTGCCTCTGTAACCTTTAGAGATAAAAAGCTATTTAATGAAGGTTGAGTTTCTCACATGGTCCCATGACTCTGAGAACTGGGACTTTATGGAAAAAACCAAAAAAACCAAAAACCTCTCTCTGGCCACAACCAGACACATCACCCCAAAGCCAGAGACTTACATAAGCTGTCTTTACTTTGTTGGTCAATAGTTAGTTCTAATGAGGCTGTTGTCATATTGACATGATCAGAGGCTACTAATTGCTTCTAGGGGAAGTGGTGAAGGCAGGGAAAGCTGCAATCCTCAGACATCATCCCATTAAGGTTATTAGTCTTCTGAGGGCACTTTTGAATTTGTACAGGCAGTGTTTGACAGCAGAAGCTTTGTGGTCTCTGGGCCTGATTCTCTGCTAGTATATATGCAATGCTGGAATTCATTAGTTTCAAGCAAGTGATGTCTGTTTGTACCAATTGAAGATCAGGCCCTGTTTGTTCTTCTTTCCCTAAGTCTGATTTTTCTTCTTCTCTCCTATATCCAGTAGGGCCCTGCCAACTCTAGCTACATTTGACCTTTAATAAGCACCACGATTATAAAAGAAAATGGCTGTGAGTTATTGCTGAGTGGCCCCTGGGGGCAGGCTACCTACCAGGCCTGTGTTTTCCAGCAGCTTGTAAGGGAAAATTACATTTTGATCTACATCCCTCCATCTCCGTTCTCCACTTCAGGACGTTAGAGACAAAGAGAAGAAAAGAATGTGTGTTCTTTCTATCTTTCTTTCATTCCCCCCTTTCCAAGGCTGACTCGCTTTGCCTGAAAGCACTTGCATTTTATCTGTCCCTGTGTCCTTTCATCTTACAGTACCTAAATACCAGGGCAGGGCAGCTTTTGTAGGTGAGGAGAGACGAAAAAGCTCTTTTGTTCACTCAGAGTGGAAAAAGGCAGCTGCGTGGGCTGAAGCCCTGGCTGAAGCCTGGTTCTTCTACGGCAGTAACGCATGTTTCTGTCTTGGAAAGACTGATTGATTAGAATGAGGAGCAAACAAAAACCCAGGTGGTAAAGTGTCTTTTCATATCAGTATTGCTCCCCCCCACGTCCACACCAGCTGGAGGATACGTGCTATTTACTGGGTGCCTGTGTGAGACACACTGCACTGCTGGTCTCTGGGTCAGTGCACGTGAAAAGCTGAATGTGACGATGGTGTTTATCACTTGTTCTCTCCATAGTTAAGACATAAGATGTGAGCTGCAGGTGCCCGTTTATTTTGCATGTATGTTGTGCACACAGGTTTTGGGATTTGTGTGTTTGTTTGTGTGTTTGTTTTTGCACACACCCCCTCCCCCACCCACACCCCCTATATTTGTACAGTCCTGTCTCGTGACTGGCACAGTTCACTTGACAGTCCATAACACACATCTACAGTTAACTATCATCTGCCCCATTATAATAACTGCAATGGTGCACCCACGTGCCTGTCACCATCTCCTGTACCCAGTATAGTCATGGAAACTGCCTCTATACCCCACGCCCCTTGTAACCCTGCTGTTTCTTTTTCCAGTCCTTTCATGGCTCTGCCACTTCTGAGTTTTCATCATCTTTGTGATCCTCTTCCTTTTTGTTGTTGTCCCCTTCCTCCTCATCATTGCCATTGTCCTCCTCTCTGGTGATCTCATTCTTGAACAGTCTGTGCCACTCTTCCCTTTTCCGTGCATCTTCTGCCGTCTCCTCCCTGTCACCTCCTTCCATCTTCTTATGATGCAGCTGTAGCTCACTCGCCCCCACGCTGGCGCAGTTTTCAACTGGGAGTTTTGTGTTCCTGTATGTGAGCAGGTTCCTGGTCTTCCACAAAGCATTCCTGAAGCAGGAGGTGAACCGGTCATTGTCAGGGTCTCTTGTTGCTTGGTCTGGTGGCTGAACAGTGCTGCTTCTCTGTTCATGGTCTTGACCCCTGTCACCATCTCGAGGCGCTCGCTTACTGTCCTCCACACCTCCCTGGTGTGTGGGCAGCTCCAGAGGAGGTGGTCAACTGTTTCTTCCTTCCACAGGCAGGTTTGCCTGGGGCAGTTCACTGGGCCTCCAAGCCCCCCTCTGTGTCTTCGCACCCACACGAGGAGTACCTAGCGGGCTACCTGCCAGTTCAGTTCCCTGTGTTCCTTGTGGAAGATTGGCCACCACGTGACCTTCCAGCTGTCACCAGGGAGTACGTCATGGGTGACAGTCTGTCCTTTGCTCTTACCATACCACCTCATGCATCTTATGGTGGCTTGTCAGGGCCGCTGGGGCTTTGTTTTGTAGCTCATATCTGTTCCAGAAAAGCTCCAGGACTTTCTAGAGCCACAGCAGTGCCCAGGCCCAGAGGTGTGTTTTGAGTGGTGAGTACACCTGCCAGGTTTGGAACGGGTCTCCTGCGAAGTACCTCATGAAGCAGGCTGTTTTGGAGTCTGCCCTGGCTTCCAGCTGGCAGATCTGGCTCGTGTATTTGACTCGGAGGAAAAGCAGGATGTCCGGCATTCCTTGGCCCCTGGCCTACTTATTCTTGTAGAGTGTAGTCTTTCGCCCTTCTCTCATCTGGAGCCCCAGAAGAAGACAGGCATGGACCTCTGGACTCTACAGATGGTTTGCTTGGGGGAAGGGTGGGGAGAGAGGTAGGTGGTGGGGATGGAGACCAGTGCAATGTACAGAAACACCGGTAGCAACACCACCCTCATCAGCACCATGTGCTCCCCACCGCCCCCCATCGACAGGCACCTGTGTTCCTTGTCTCTGTGGCCTTGGTCTTCTCTCAAGCTTTCTGTCCTTGCAGCTCTGGGTTGAACTCCACTCCAAGGATCTTTACCCCTTATGGGGGACATGATGGACAGGTCTTCAAGTTTGCCCAGTACCAGGCAGGTCCTTTCGCCCATGTTGAGCTTGGCCTCTGCCTCCACTCCACACACCTGGTGCAACTACTTCTCCAAGGAGCTCCTAGCGAGATGTTAGTGACCAGAGCCACTCCTCCATAGCAGTGTTAACAGCTACCACTGTCGCAGCGTGGAAGCAGTGCCGGGTCACAATCTCCTCGTGGGGCTATGGCACCTGCTGATGCAAGAAGCAAACCCCCTGTCACGGTGATGCATTGCTGTTTTCCCGAGTTGTTGCTTATTAGCTTCCTGTGTTTTAGCTGTTGAGGCAGAGCCCCTGGTGCTGGCACAGGAGAACAAGTAAACTTGGTCTTATTCCGACTGACATTCAAAAAGAAACTTGATAAATCGTGGAGAATAACAAATCAACCACCAAGCGAGAATAAGACTGTGTCATGTGACCTCTCCCAGTCAGTAGGAACTGGGTACAAAATGGCTGTCAGTCTCCAGAGAAAGCGGAGACCTTTGAAAGCTGAAAATCAAAAATCACTGTGGCTTTAGCTGCATGCTCCCATGTTCCATAAGCTGGGACTGCTCTATGCTGCACCCTGCAGAGGAGCCCAGATTAGCTGTAAACGCGAACTGACCCCACTGAGAAGCAGGATCAATTAGTCCACACTGAGCTCTGTGCTGCTGGGGGCTAGGCTGCTTCTCCACACCCAAACCAGCTCATTTACAGCTTGCCTGTGTAGCCCTGCACTACCCTGCTGCCTGTAGTGTAGACACTCCCTAATAATTCTTCCAGGGGCTTTTATTCTCCCCTCTTCCTCTTCAGGCCTCCATTTATGCAAGCCTTTCGTCACAGGACGCTCCTTCCAGACCAGGAGGAGTGACTGAAGGGTCCCCTCCAAGTTTGGCATGCTCAGCAGAGAGGATGGCAGAGGTTACAGAAGTAGGTGGGGCTCCCTTTTCTCCCTCCATGGCCAGCGAGTCAGCATGCATTGCCTCCCCAGCCAGAGAATAAGTGCTCTCCGAATGTTAACCTCGTTTTCTTTCCTGTAGAGTTATGTGTTTGAAGAAGCCTGCTCCAGCATGTGTCAACTCCTATCCTTAGCAAGGCTGATTAAGTCTGAGACCTCAAAGCTTAGACCTGGGAATTTGATGGATGGGGGCGCCCTTGCTTGTGATATATGTGCCTAGACCTACTGGAGTCTCTGCAGTCTTCAAGGTAGACTGCATTTCTGTATTTGAAGCGTGTCACTTATTTATCACCAGGCTTGCTGGGGGGACTTGCCACCTTCATATTTCCCAGGTGTTTGCATGTCCTTGAGGCCACTTGCTAAAGACATTGCAATGTCTTGCTGTATGCAGTAATCTCTCATCACCACCCAGGAGCCATCCACCACACCTGCCAGCCCTTAATTTATCCCACTTCTTCCTCATCAGCTGTCAGCTTGCCTTTGCCTTTTATCCTTTCCACGTCTCACTCGGTGCCTCAACAGAGGAAGCTGCTTGTTGTCGGTTAAGGTGCTTTGTAAGCAACAGTAACACTTCCTGTATGGATCTCAAAGCACTTTATAAGTCATTTAATGAACTGATCCTGGTGGCTGCCTCGGTTAGGTAGCAAAAAGACTGATGTATGTTTTGCAAACACCACATGGGAGGGTGGATATGGGAGGCTGACTGATACTGCGCACTTCAGGTCTTTCCTTCTGTTGAGTGCGACAGGCACTGGTGAGCAGAGGCACAGAGAGAGTGACTGAACAGGGAAGGTGACTTAGTAGTTTTTAAACTAGCTGGATTTCATTAATGCCCTATTAGAACCCAGGCCAGGTACTCTTTGCACATCAAATCCATGGTAGTTGCATGGTACAGCAGAGTAGGTGATTTGCATTTAGAGACTTAAGTTCTTCAGGGCAGGGTGTCTCACTGTGGTTGTGTGTACAGAACCTCATACGATGGTGCCCTAATCCCTTTTGGCCTCTCTCATCTTCATTTAATGATGAAAGATTTTTTGGAAGGGCTCTTGCATGGCGGAAGTCCTGGTATAAGCTGATCCTATTAAAGAGCAGGACTGCTGAGGGCGGCTGATTGGCTCACATCTGCCTGCTGCGGGGTCTTTCACCTTCCCCTGAAGTACCTGGTGCTGGCCTTTGCAGGAGGCATGAAGCTAAGACACCTAGTCAAATCCCTGCTTGCCCCATGGGCTTCCCATGTGACATTAGGCAACTTGCTCGAGAATGTAGGCATGAAGTTCTTATTGCCAAGTGGATTTCCAACCCAGAGTTACATACCTCGGCTCCTTGTGCAATGCCTCGGAGGGTCAGGAAGGGATGGGATCCACAACAGCCAGTATACTAGCATGGGGGGAGCTAGCAAGCACTGAGGGCAGGGTTGCAAATTAAGTTGCATCAGTGTCAGACTTAGACTCCAGGTCTGGGATGCAGGAGCATCTCTGCTCAGGATGGAAAATGACCTATAGTATAGCTCACATGGAAGAGGAGGAGGCACTCTGTTTTATCCAGCAGTTGAGTGGCCAGAGCACTTGCCCTGGAGTCAGGAGATTGGGGTTCATGTTCCTCCTTTGCCTAAAGGGTGCTCTCAGTCCCTCCTGTTGAAGCTGTTATATTTTGTGTGGAATAACTACCTATTTGTGGGGTCTCAGAGAAGGCATGATTTTATAAGCCAGTAGAAAGTCCCTTCTAGGAGGGGAGTTGGGGGGAAGGACAGTCCCTGCCCTAATGCCCCAGTGTTTCTGTATTGCCTGTGAAATGGTTTTTGCAGGAGGGCCAGAAACCTGGTCTCTCTTCTAGACAAGTGCCTTGAGCATGAGACAATTGAATAATTTTCACTTTCCTTCTCTCTGTGTCCCAATTTATTTCATACACTGTGGAAACGCTTCAGCAGGAAGAATTGTCCAAGCAGTGCCCAAAGGTAGCTTATAGTTTTGGGGTTAGAGCAGCCACCTGGAATGTGGGTGCTGCGTGTCCCGATACCCTCATGCGGGGAAGGAAAGGAACCTGGTCTCCCATATCTCTGGGTGAGTGCCCCTACCCCAGGGCAGTTTTCCAGCCCATGCTGAGTTCTGTGCTGCCTCACCTGGGCCACTTCTCTACCCTTATCCATGCTATCCTGCAGTCACTGCGACATAGACACACCCAAAGGACTGGCTCTGGCTAGCTGGGAGATGTGTACCAGCCTAGCATCAAGCTGTCCTTCCCCAGTGTCTGAGCTTGTGGTGTCATATATCACTGCATCTCTTCAGAGGTTGTTGCAATTGTCCCAGAAGAAGTAAAAGGAGTTTTTACTCTGTTCCAGGCCTGGTCCTCTGCTCTTTCAGTGGGAGCTGTGTTGATCTCAGTGGGAACAGGAGGTGATGTTGGGTTTGCAGAGCTCTCAGCTGTTCTTTGATCTGCAGAAAGAGGGATCAGGAAGATCACATACTGGGGCTGTCACTGGATCAGCAGGGCCTATCCTTTGCCAAACATTTAAATAGAAAAGGCAGGTTGGGCCCTATGGGGATTTCACAAGGACAGATGGAGCCCTTGTGTTCACTGTCTGACTGCATTAGGAAAGAGTTTGCCTGGGACAATGGGAAGGACAACTCCTGGCCTGGCATTGTGTGGAAAGGCACCTGGGCCTCGCTGCTATGAGAACAGACTACTCCTGAGACCTACACCTGAACCGTTAGTTCTGTGCAATGGCATGTGGCCTCTGTCCTGTTGACTTGCAGATCCTACCTCAAGAATCATGTCTGCAGGTAACTGGCCATGCTTGGGTGAGTGACTATGTCTTGATGTGCTTCATTTTACTGTATAGAAGTGGAGATGTTGATCAGTGCTTGAGATCTGCTGAGGAAAAGCAGTAGACAAAACTAGAGATTAGTACTAGCATTTATCAACTAGATGATGGGCAGAGACTACAGATTTCCTAACCAAAAATGACACACAATGTGCACTTTAATTGCATTCCTTTTCAATTGATACCAACTCTTGTGATTTTTATCAGGAGTCTTGTGATGATTGGTGACTTTCCTAACACTCTGGGTTTTGAAATCTTATGAATCTCTGAGAATCTCAGTTTTAATTTATTGCTTTTATAAAAATCTGATTGTGAGAACTGGGGAGAAGGGGGCAGGAGGGATCTGTCTCATGACTTTTTGAAGGCATGGGGTTAACAGTTCTGCTTTCCTCCCACAGCCTCCAGATATTGCTTCTCATCCATTACAGTGCAAGCTCTGTGGGGCATTGGTCTGTTTGGACACAGCCTGATGCATGTGGGCACTATCAGAATACAAATAATAGCCATCTGTTTTCTAAATTGGGAGTTTCAAGCTGCCCAAGAGAGTGGCAAATGCCAGGGGCTTGTACTGAGAACTGGTTATCTTATGTCCTTAGGCCCCTTGCAAATACCTGCCTTTAATGTTTGTATTGGTGCAAAAGTTCCAGAGGTGCTGGCAGCAACTGGGCAGAGAACCGCATTTCTCTTCCTGTCCCACTTCGAGTCGGGCAGGTTAAGCTGATGGATTCTGTGCGTGTGGCTGGTCTTTCTGAACTCCGATGCCACTGGGGGACAAGTAAGGGCATTGGTAGGCTATAATGAACATGTACGTACCAGGCCTCCTGTCTCCACTCCTGTGTCTACAGCTGTCCCGTGTTGACTAATTATTTTCAAAATTCTGCATCTGAGGTTGGTGCTGAGCATTTGATGGGTCTTTCTATGCTGCCTGCCAGTGCCCCAGTCAGTTGTCCTTATTCTACTTGATTGCTCCAGTGAAGGGAGCCCCTTTTTAGATTTAAAAGACGAATGGAAACGTTTGCCAGTGTGTGGGGCACAGAGTTGGATGTCAGGGAATCTGGGAGTGGTGGAGGGGGGGGATGTTAATATTTGAGATGCCACTGATACACTGAGGAAAGTCGCTTCCAGAGCCTGATCCCCTGTGGGCATGAGAATTCCCCTAGCAGCGCAGGGGTGCTCATGTCACCGCTCTGCCCAGATTCCAGCTTGTACCGCTACGATCTCTCTCCCTCAGATGAGTCCTCTAGTTCAGGAGTGGGCACAATACAGCCTGCAGGCTGGATCCAGCTTGCAGAGGGACTTTATCTGGCCCACAGCGGGTCTCCTGGTTCCACCTGGCTCAGGTGTTGTCTGCCTCATGGCGTCCCGCTGTCACCAAGTGCACAGCACGACTAGGGTGATTCATGGCTAGACTCCATTTCTAGCCAGCCTAGGTGGCAGCAGCTCCTCCTGGCTGCTGCCCCAGCCCTTTGGAGATGTGGGGACCTGTGCACACAGCCCCAGCCCAGGCCCAGCCTGCCCTGCACCTGCTCTGGACCCACCCTGACAAAAGCGGGCCAGTTGTGAACCAGCCAGGACCCGCCTGCAGAGCTCTTCCTTGAGCTGCCCTGTGCGCACTTGAGACCCACTCACCCACGATGAGTGGTGGTGGTGGTGGCTGCAGTGGCAGACAGGTAGAAGCTGCTGCTGGGTGTGGGGGAAAAGCATCCACCTCCTGCTTGTTACTGTCAGGCCCTTACTGTGGCCACCTAGAGCCTGCACCCAGGCTGCCACCCCTGTTGTCACCAGCGCAGCCTCTAGGCCACAGGTAGGACAAGTGGAGGCCTGGGGAACATGTGCCACCCCAACGCACGCATAGGTCGGAGGTGGCTGCTGCTGTGCATTGGGCTTTGAGCCCCGCTGTGCGACAACATGTGCACCCTGCCACTGGGCGGGCAGGGGGCATGGCACAGCCCAGTGGTGGTAGGCACATGGCATCAGCCACTTCCAGAGGAGGTGCAGCAGGGAGCAAAGTTCAGCACACAGTGGCAGCCACCCTGGGCACAGAAGGCGGGGCGAATGTGCCCCCTGGGCCTCCGCTTGTCCCACCACCTAGCCTGGCTGGAGCCCCACTCACATCAGCCCCTGCTCTTGCCTGTGCCCTGCTCTGTCCCTCACTGCAGGGGCCTCAATCTGCCCCCCCATAGCAGTGAGGGAGGGAATGGGGCTGGGGATCAAGACCCCCACAGTGCAGGAGGGAGTGGGGCAGGGGCGAATCATTCACCCCCGCCCCTGTCCTGCTTCCTCCTGCACTGTGGAGTTTGTTCCACAACCTGGCTGGGCCACATCCACAAGCCCAGCAGCTTGTCCAGTGGCATGGAGGGAACAGGACTCCCACCACTGTGTGCACCACAAGGGAGCCAAGGGGAGGGGAGGCATGTGCCCCCCCCCCCCCCCCCCCCCCCCCCCCCCCCCCCCGATCTGTGCACAGTTTGAGGGTGGGCTGCTGCTGCAGGCGGGGTCTGCACCCTGCTTCTGCGCTTCGCTGCTGCTGCTTCAAGAGTGGTGTGATGCTAGTGGCGGGATGCACATGGCAGAAGCCTACTCTCACCCTGTGCACAGATCGGGCAGGGCTGCAAGTTAAGTGGTTGCAGGTGGGTCCTGGATGAGCCACTGGGCTCTGACCGTCCCATGACCCAGCCTGGCCAGGGCCCCATTCACAGTGAATGGGGCCTTGGTCAGCCCAGGTCGTGGGACAATCCGCACAGTGCAGGAGGGAGTGGGCAGGGGTGAATGATTTGCCCCTGCCCCACTCCCTCCTGCACTGTGAGGGTCTCAATCTGCCCCTCCCTGCCCAGTCACAAAGAAAGTAGATTGAAACTTACCTGCTATGCTGGGCAGCCACACACTGGGGCTGCAATCCTGGCTGCGCAGGGTATCTGAGTGTGTGCTGCCTACCCTTGCCTGCGGCTGGGCTGCCCTGTGGCTATACCTGCTGCCCTGCATTTGGCGGGGCTGAGCCTTGGTAGCCCCCCACCATCTGCTGCCTATGCTGGAGTGAGTCTGGAGTGGGAGTAGGCCTGGGCCAAGGCTGCTAGGCATGGTGGCAGTGATGGGAAGAAGTCGCAGGGCGCATGGTCTCTTGGCTGTTGGGGGCGGGGGGACACTAGCTTGCAACAGGTCCCCAAAACTGTTGGGGATCTGCGGGCCCAACTAATTGCCTACCTTTGCTCTAGTTCTACTGGGATGTGGCATTGTTTCTGATAGCCTGGCCTACACTGTGGTGATGTATCCTGCCTTGTAGGCAGCTGCATTTGTTAATGGGAGAAGGGATTTTTCTCTTTACAAAGTGTACTGAGCAACTCAAGGGGAAAGTATAGTTGAAAGTATGGTCCTTACCTTTTAAGGCCAGAAATACTGTCCTCATAAAAAAGAGCAATAGCAGATAATGAGGCCTGATTGCCTCTCACAGGTACTGAGGCTGGTGTAGGATTGCAAGGGAGGCAATACTGCTCCCTGATCTGAGGGCTGGTCCAGCATCTGCTGCATGAGGAGGGAGTCCCAAGGCTGCTCTAGGCTATTTTTTGGTCACCCTAAACTCTTCTGGTGGCCAGAACATCCGGGACAGTCCCCTGGCCTGTTCTTTGAGCTGTGAAATTGCAAGGAGACTGTGTGTGGTATGACTGAGAAATGGAGCTGCCCACACTGATTCCCTGCCTGTCAGGGAGCCCCCAACCTGGAGAAGACTCCTCTGGGGGAAGTGTAACCTAAATGGTTACAACTGCCATTGCACAAGGACCCCCAGTATGAGTCCTCTTCCCAAAGCTGTTGAGAAGAGATTGACGGCTAATAACCAACATCACTCCCACCCTTCCCCCCACCTTGGGGAAGCAGCTTGCTCCAATTCTAATCTGTGGTCCATGCATGCAGCTCCCAGCGACTTAGAGGGGTGTTGCATGTACCTGACTGGAGGAGAATCTGACCCTCTTTCAAAATGAGCCTGTTTGGCTTTCCATGTGCAGTGACAAGCTGCTCTTCCCTCTGATGAGGCTTGTAATGAGGCAGGTGAAATGTCAGGACTGATTAGGCCATATGGTGTTATATAATCACCTGACAGACAGTATCACAGTTGTTCTAAGAGCAATACACAGGCCCCCTCCCAGCCTGGGAACAGCAGCATGGGGAGATGCCTGATCTGATCATTGTCCTTGGCACTCCCTAGGGGTATCCTACAGAAGGTTATTAAAACACAGTGAGAGAACCAGGAGCCATGCCTGGCTATGTCAGCTAGCAACCTCTGCACAGATGTTGCTGCACATCTCTTCCTATGTGGGAGCTGGCTTTAGCAATGTGTGTGCACACAACCTGGCTAATTCTGGGGAGAAGTTGCCACTGGTTAAGATGCTGACTTTGAAGCAGCAAGAACTGCTAAAAAACCTTCTGAAAACTTTCTTTCCTTTGAGCCCAAGGGGAGATTTCTCTTTGCAAGAGGAAACCTCTCCAACAGAAATATCCCACCTCTGGCACTCCCTACTTCATAGCCATATTCTCCTCTTCTTCCCTCTGCTGCCACCAGAAAACAGAAGACACAAAAATGTTTTGATCCAGTTCTATTCCTTACAAAAGGGCATCTCCATCCCAATTATCCACTACTGCTATGGCAGATGTGGGGCTAGATTTCCCAGTTGCTCAGCTTGTTCCCATAGTGGGGTCATACACTCCAGGCTTTTTGGCACCCTGATTGTTGCAGGGCCCAGCTTTGGGGAATGCACCCTTTAGGAAGTAGTGCTCTCTTCTGAATATCTGGCCTCATAGGGCCACCTTGTGTTGGCAGATCACAGGCAAAGAAAGATGTTCTTGCCAGGGCCGAGGGGTGGCCTAGCAGCAAAGTGGCATGTTGGGGGTCCCTTGCTGAGACGCACCAGCAGTGTGGAGCAAAAGAACCTTCCATTTCTATGGCTGTTAATCCTGCACTTTCCATCAGCATTAGGAAGAAAGACATTAAACCCAGACAGAAGTACCCTCCAATACCATACTGTCTATGACTGGGGTGTCTATTAGAACCTCAAATCAAATCTACAACCCTTATCTGCAGAGAATAATTGCAGAGAGACTGCTGCCTTCTGGAGGTCCCATATATGATCGCAAGTAGAGCTATGGGCAACTTTTATGCCAAAACTCCAGGTGCAGAGTAGGAGATAGACGGGAAGCCAGGAGAATGAACAAGGCCTTACACAGGGGTGGGCTTATATGGTGAGTGAGAAAATGGGGGAGGCTGTGGAATTTATATAGTGAATGACCCCTTCATTGTGGACTGGAATTGGGGACATAGAAAAAATGTTCAACTATTTTAGATGAGGGTCTAAATTTTCTTGGCACTATAAGAAGTGTGAAGCTGCACTTGAGAAAATCACATGTGCTCACTCCCCTCTCTGCCCCCCTTTCCAAGCTGAGGGGAAATAGGAACAAGCAATTGGCTGAGATCCAAAAAGAAGAGCAAGGTCAGAACTAGTCCTGACTCCCAGCTGGTGTGAGAGCTGGGTGTAGTTCCCTTCTCTTCAGGTTGCCCAGTTAATAATTTGGCCTGCTTCTTCATTTTCCTTCTACCTCTTGTGCTCACAGCGATCCACAAATGGCAGAAATGTCCCTTTGCTGGTAGCAGCATCCCTTGTGATAAGCGGTCCTGGAGCTGTGCCTCCCTTCGTGAGCCTGTGCACGAGGCTGGGCTCCTTTGGACAGGACTAGAGAAGCTTCCTGTCAGGAGGATGTAATGCTGTCTGCTCCTAATTAACAGGTTCTGGTGGATGTCTTTATTGCTGCTTCTCCGAGCACGTCTCAGAAAGTGTGTTGTCCCTCGCGGCCTCCTCCGAGGTTTGTATTCTCAGGCTGTCTCTGTGCGGATGTGCCTTTGCCATCCTTCTGCGAAGCCTGTGGGTGAAAATCATTAGCATACTCTTAACCTGACAATGTCTGACGGTTGGAAACAGCACAAGGGGATGAGAGAGAATTGGTGGTGAGCTCCTCTGAATTGGAGCCCTTTGAAGTAACGTCCCT
Source organism: Gavialis gangeticus (assembly GCF_001723915.1). Classification (NCBI taxonomy): domain Eukaryota; kingdom Metazoa; phylum Chordata; order Crocodylia; family Gavialidae; genus Gavialis; species Gavialis gangeticus. The sequence goes on from NW_017729001.1 coordinate 9,911,973, forward strand.
GCCAATCAAGGAGAAGCTGATGTCAGGTTTTCAGGGTTTCTGACAGCACTGAGGAAGCTAACACATCAAGCGAAACTGTCACAAGCTACATGGGTTTGGGTTGAGGAAGCAGTCTGATTGGCTCTCCATGCTTCCAGCTGTGCGGCGAGAAGTCCAAAGCAGGAGAGTATGCAGATGTGCCCGTGTGGGGACAATGGTTATAATCCTCCCACTTCCCATGGAAAACTGGTGTCTTGATCTTTCCGAGCTCACCATCTCAAATTCATTAAGGCTCCCACACAGCCTTCTTTCTGTGATGGCAGGCTGGTCTGTCTCAGACTGGGATCTTCTTATAAGCTAACTAGCATTGGACTCGGCCAGTATTCGAATGGAAGACGTGCTAGGAAAACACGTGAGGCACTGCTGGACCAGGAGAGCCATAGAAATGACAGGATCCAGACCCCCAGTGGAGGTAAATCCCTCTAGCAGTGTACACTTCAGGGAAGCTACACTTGCTGCATCATGTAAGGACCCAGCTCAGTGGTTCTTGAATGAAGCATATTACTGAAATCGTGTACAGCTTTGGTCACTCAAAACACCATGACCTAGCAAGGTATATCAGATCTGATTTCACACAATTTATTTTTCCTTGTGTTTTTTCCCCCCATGCACTGCCCTTTCAGCATATGTCACACCCTTAAGGCAGCAGAAAGCACTGTCATACTGCTGAGGGAATAAGCCCTGCTCCTGTTTCATTTGCATCAGTCCTGAGGTTGGCCAATGGAGCTCTCACTCCTTAAAACGTGGTCTCGAGTACAGTTTTGGGTGTCCTCCCCAGGGCAGTCTCACTGCCTCCTGTGGGGTGGACTCACATAGCAGGGGTGGGAGCAGGTGGGCTATTGCTACAGTAGTGTGACTGAGCTCCCCATCACTGTGATGCCAAATTCTGTTTATTTCTAAGGACCAGAAGCCATTTTGTCTTCAGTTCAATACAGACTTGTTGCAAGTGGTTTACACACTAGGCCTGTGTGAAGCAGCTAGTATTCGCTTCAGATTCAGCTGATTCGGGGGACAGTGATTCGATTTGGTGATTTTAAACACTGTCCCGAATCGATTTGGCCAAATCTGATTTGGAGATTTGGATGCTGCCGAATCTCTGAATCACACAGGCCCTGCCCAGCCCCAGCCTCTTTGAAAAAAAAAACCAAAAACCGCACTCACTGGCTGCTGCCAGGTGGGGAAGGGAGGGCAATCCCTGCTGCCCCCCACTACCCCATGCCATGTGGGGGGGCTCTGTCACAAGCCCTGGAGAGGCGCTTCCTCCAGCCAGTCTGAGTTCCCCAGCACTAGGTCCCAGGCAGCAGAAGCAGTGACCTGTGATCTGGTGGGCGAGTCAGGCGCCTGCCTGCACCCCTGGGAGGGCTGCGGGGGCTCTGCTGGACTCCTCCCTGGGGTGCAGGCCCTCGATCTGCCTGCAGGATCACAGGACACTACTCCTGCTCTTTGGCTCCTCTTTCTCAGCAGCCTGAGGTGTAGTTTCCTAGAAACCCCTGTACTGATCTCCTTGAAACCTGGCAGGCTTCATGCCCTCAGAAGGGGCTACCATCCCTGCAAGTTTCATTGCAGGAAAGAAATGACAAAGTTATAGGCTGTTTCATGCTTCCCCATTATAGCCTCTGGGCGAAACGGCATCAAAACAGCAAAACCATTTTGACAGAATGGAAGGCAACAGTGCTTTCAAAATGAAACAAAACTCAAAATGAAACATTGTTCTGTTGAAACTGAAGTTGAAGTGGAACGTTGCTGTTTCGCACAGCCCTAATGAAAACATCTGCTTCCACGCCAGATGCAGCTTCCTCGCTTTGACAGTTGTGATAATTCCTTTACATAGAAGGCCAGTCTGAGCCCCTAGTTATATCCGAACAACCGCCCAGAACTGAATGGTGCTGTGCATATGTACCTGGGGTTAGAATTTAGTGCGTGACTGGCAACAATTTCCTCTTCTTTTTCAAGAAACTGGCATTCATGTCTCTCCTATTTATGCAATTAGTGTAGCTTAGACTAATTATGTGATTAATATAACTGTATCTAATTGTTTCATTGAACAGGGCAGTCATTAAACCAGGGCAGCACAAAGACTCAGGGGATATGGAAAGGAATGTGTAGCACCTAACACAGACCAGGTGACGGGTGTTTAAAGTCCAGGACCTTGGACAGAACCTATTCAGTCACAATTCTGTGGAGGATTGTTCAAATATTTACTGGAAATTGCCTTTAAATATCAATTACTGAGAGCACAAGAGACCTGTGCTCATCTGAATTTTTTTGTCTTTCACCGGTTGCTTCACTGCATATAGTTGAAAACCAAGGGCATTTATGCATGTGCCCCAGGAGGCTGAGTGTGGGGGCACTTTAATTAGCACAGTTCCAAGAGCCATGCTAATTAAAAGTGCCTGGAGCATCACGTGTATCAGTGTCCCTGAACTGAAAAATGGCGGTGGGGCACTTCAAAGTTTTCTCAAATGAGCTTTAGTTTAAAGCACCCCACTGCCATTTTTCAGCACAGGGATGCTGATGCACGTGACGCTGGAGTCTGCTGGAGTGCAGTAATTACTACACTCTAGCAAACTAGATTAATCAAGTCTGCTCCAATGCACTGCACATGTATAGGAGCCCTCAGTTTTGTCAGGGAGTGGCAGGGGGTCCTCTCAGCACTTATAAAGCACCTTGCACACTGCATTGTACCCTAGTGGACACTATGTTGGGCTCCCAGCTCTTTCAAGGAGCAGTGATCACTTTGTAGGTTCCTATCTCTGGGACTGACAGGGGTAGAACAGGGACATCTGGTTCATAAATACAATGGAAATCACTCCAACCCAAAATCCTGGAATAAACAAGCTAAAAGGAGCTAGGACAGAGGCAGTTCTGTTATGTAATATGTTTTTTGTTTCATATGTAGTAATTTTTTTAAGGTTTTGCTCCAAGATAATTAATGAACAGAAGCAGAAGTAATGGGTTCTGAAAAGAGCACTTAGAGACAGCCAGTGCCAGCAGCAGCCATGGAAGGGGGGCTGACTGGTGGGGAGGGCCCTCATTCACTAGCAGAGGGCTGGTGCGAAACCCTCCTTAATCTCTTGTATCCTGCAGTAAGGTGGGCAGGGGAAATGGGTGTAGGCTTCAGTAGCTTGAACAAGGCAACATAATGAATCTGGTACTCATAAAAGCTGAGAGACTTGACCAGTGGGCAGTAGTGGCATTTTCTGGGGGTGGAGAGTGGGGTGGGCTGTTGGCAGCCCTTGATTCTATCCCCCAGTGTGCTGTTTGCCTGCTGTGAGCTTGAACCAGTCCTCCCATTGCTCTGTGCCTCTGCTTCCCCTCATACCTTTTCCCTATCTTGTTTGTCGGTCTGTGAGCTTTTGGAGTGAGAGTGTGCCCAGCACTTAACACAATGGTGCCCTGCCCCAGTCTTATTTGGGCTACTAGAAGACAATAGAGGTGAAGGAAAGGGGAGGCTCTTTTGTCCACTCCTCCATCCAGTCTGTTTGTCAACCAGCCAGCCTGTTCAGATAGTGTCAAGGAATTGTCCCTTCCCCAGTGCACACATGCAGAGTGAGCAGCCAAACCCATTTACCTCTCAGTACCCCATGAAATAGGCACCGTCCACTTGGGGATGATTCATGCCTTCACCCCAGAGTAAGCAGATGCTGGCTGTCAAGGCCCCAGTTTATTCCCTAAGTCAATAGAGAGACTTTCATTGACTTGAAGGAACTTGGACTCAACACACTTAACACTGTACACTGTGCAGCCAGAAAATGAACTCTTTGATGTTTATAGGAGTCCGAAGAGCCCAGTTCTGCATGGGGTCAGAATGTCCTGCAAGATAAATTGGAAAGGGAAGGAATTTAACCCTGACCCCCTAGAGAGATTGTTTGACACCATCACAGAGTAGAATAGAGGTGTACATGTAGCCAGGACATGTTTTGACACAGCAGACAAAAGGTACAGTTGTTCTCCCGCAGAGTGATTGTAAACGCAAATAAAGCACTGATGGGCCTTGATTGAGGCATCACAAACATGGAGGCTTTTATGCAAAGTGAGCAGTGACATACGCGTGAATGATGGGAGCGGTGGTCTGCCAACAGCAGGGTAAAGGCATGCAGATTTCTACATCGGTAATAAAACACCCATCAATCATCATCCCCACTCTGAGCAACTGTACTAATATCTGCACTGTCTGATTCTACTTGCTTCAGCTCTCCTGTCAAGACCCTGATGCTTGTGAATATGAAAACCCTAGCTAATAAAATTGAAAAGTGAGGTGGGGGGTGAGGGGGAGACAAAAGGAACATTGTGGTTGCATAAGCAAAGATGTTGATGTTAGGGTTTTTTTGGGGGGGGGTTGTTTTTTGTGTTAACTTTTTTTAGAGTCTTTGTAAAACTGCATTTTGCTGCTGGGAGGTGACAGTATGCAGCATGATTCAGTCACAGGTTTCTTGAGCATGGTGGTTTATGTTCATTAACCTCTCCTTTTGGAATGTTTGGCGGCCAATCAAAACACCCTGTGAGTGCAAAGCAAGGGAAATCGTCTACTGGCAGCACTTGGTCATTTTGTTTGGTTGGTTTTTTAAAAGTTTTTCATGTAAATCCTTCCCCTTTTAATGAATTTACTGTTTCCCCATGATGATGATGATAATTAGAGGCACCTACAGAGGCGCTTTGTTGCGTTAGGTACTCTGCTGGCATCTAAGAATAGGTTGTTCCTCCTCCAAAGAGTTTACAATGATAACAGGCAAGACAGACAATGTAGGGGAGGTGAAACATAGGCATAGAGTGAGAGGAAATGACTTACTCAAGCTAACAGCAGGCCCACAGCAGAGCCAGGAATAGAGCCAGCTTCCCTGAGTCCATCCAGGGCTATGTCCTCTAGCCCACTCTGCCTTTAGGTTTTATTTAAGAGTGGCTCAGGAAGCTTCTGTGCAGAGGCCAAATAGCTTGGGCCACAACAAGCTGCACTTCCCCTCAGACACCGTCCCACCAATGCATCTCATCTCTTATTCCGAGGCATCCTTTGTAGAGAGAGGAGGAGTAATCCACCTCTATTAACATTGTATTTGAATTGTCTGTCTTTCCTCAAAAATGCCAGCAAGGTAGCTGATTGTGGGGGGTGTTTGTCCAGCAGCATCTGTGCTGTGACCCCCAATTCAGGTCATTCTGGCCACCAGAGAAATTACTTTGGGTCTGATGTCAATGGATGCTGGATATATCAAACCAGGCTGATTGTAGCTGCCCAAAGTCTATGAGGGCCCATGTAGAATAAGCAACTCGACAGACCTGGATCAGGAGCTTGATGCAGAAGATCTGTGTTCAGAGGCCTTGATCAATCCATTCACCCAGGGTGTATGTTCTTGGCAGCACCAGACTGCCATAGTTATTAATGTCTCTGTCACACTGCTTGGATATTGTCTGTGGAAATAGTCTAATCATACCAGAAGGTTTCAGTTGTGTAGTCTTGCCAAGTGTGATAACTTTGGTATCTCAGTGTGAAAGGGGCAACCTCTAGGGCCCAGTCACAGTACTGACCCTCCCATCTGTCTAGGGCAGTCTACCCAGTTTCTCCTGCCACACCTTGTTGTTATGATACTTGCTGTAATAATGCAGGAGGCTACCAATTTAATGCCCCAAAGACTAGGGCTTTATACACAGCTATGACCTTCCCTTACTGTGTCCCATGCCTCACAGATGTCATCATAAGTTGTTCCTAGTACTGGTCCAAACCCAGGCCAAACTCTACCCCTTTCTGGGTCTCTGTCATTCTCCCTGGCATTCTGCCCTTCACCGGGCCTCATTGATATCACCCACTCACTGGGCCACTCTCAACCCACAATGCTTTGTGCCTTACACTCCATATGGACCTCCACATGGACGTCCACCTTACCTACTCTCACTCAGACCAGTACCCCTGGCAACCCTTCAGGCCACCCCTGCAGCCCTACTCCATGCATCTACCGGCCCTGTACTCTGTGCTGGGCTGAACTTCGCCTCTAACCCTGCTCTAGGCTCTTCAGTTCCCCTTTCCAGGTACCACTGGGGGTTTATACCCTTCCCCCCGCCCACTCATGTCCCCCCTCCTTGAGAGGACTTTCAGCCTATATAGGCTCTGGTCTCACCTCCAGGCCAGTCAGGGTTCCAGATGGCTCTCCATAGCCCTGGCCTGCCCCTCATGTGGTGGGCTCAAATTGCTCTTCGGCCTCATGGCCCTGGCCCCCTTACATCGAGCAGTCAAGGGATCAGAAAGCCAGTGTGGCAGCCACTGCTGTCCATATTCTAGAAGAGGTCCCTCTCTAGGCCCCACCATACAGCCATCACCACAAGCTGTGCTGACCTAGTGCCTCAGCAAAGTTGGATGAGGCTTAGTTCCATTGGGCTCACCTGAGCCCCCTGGCTTCACCCCTGATCTATCTAATCAGGGCCTGCCTAGCCTCTGTGTAGGTGCACAAGTTGCAAGCCCCCTTTCTAGGCTGGGCCTTGCTCTCTCTAGGTCCAAGCCATCTTCCTGGGTCTCAGGACCCTACTGGGCCCCCAAAAACCTGCCATCCCCATAGTTCCTCCCTTACCTCCAAGGTGTTCCAAGCAGCAGCTCAGCCAGGTGTTGTTCCAGATGCCAGCAGCAGTCTGCCAGCTCAGCTCTGATGCCTGAGCTAAAATGGAGACTGGTCAGTCCTCTCCTCCAATCACATGGTCCATCCAACAGCCATGCGACTGCCTCATCAGGGCTAGCCACACCTGCTGGTTGCCCTGCTACCTGTTCTCACTCTTAAAATGGCAGGCACCAAAGATGCTCTGCCACACACCTGCCCCCTTAAAATGGTTACTATGGCAGGGGTCTCTCTGCCTCTTACCATGCTCCACCAATAGTGCTTTGCCACACTGAGTGCCTCCGAAATTCTGCCATGATGGGTGGCTGTGGAGACTGGTGCAGATGAGGAAATTTCATATATTTCATAGACATTAGGGCTGGAAGGGACCTTGGAAGATCACTGAGTCCAGCCCCCTGCCCGAAGGGCAGGAAGTCAGCTGGGGTCATAGGATCCCAGCAAGATAAGCGTCCAATTTACTCTTGAAGGTGTTCAATGTAGGTGCTTGAACCACCTCCAATGGTAGTCTGTTTCAGACCTTGGGGGCTCAAACAGTGGTGCTCTGGTGAACAACCATTCCCCCAGATACTGGTGGGTCACCCCTGATAAACTTATAGGTGGCCATCAGATCACCCCTGAGCCTGCGCTTTTCCAAGCTAAAGAGCCCCATGGCTCTCAGCCTGTCATTGTAAGGTCTGTTTTCCTGACCTCTGATCATGCATGTGCTCTTCTCTGGACTCTCTCAAGCTTCTCCACATTCTTTTTGAATTGTGGAGCCCAAAACTGGATGCAGTGCTCCAGCTGTGGCCTCACCAAGGCCGAGTACAAGGGGAGAATGACGTCTTGGGATTTGCTTGAGAAGCATCTATGGATGCAAGCCAGCATTTTGGTCGCTTTACTAGCCACAGCATCCCATTGAAGACTCATGTTCATTTTGAGGTTAATGATGACCCCCAACTCTTTCTTCCATAGTGCTAGCCAGCCTAGCACTGCCAAGCCAATAAGGATGCTATAGGTTTGTTCTCCCTAGGTGGAGAACCTTGCATTTTTCAGTGTTAAACACCGTCAGGTTCTCATCTGCCCATTTGCTGAACCTGTCCAGGTCAGCCTGGATCGCCCTCCTGTGTTCAGGTGTGGATGCTTTGCCCCAAAGTTTGGTGTCATTGGCGAACTTGACTAGTCTGCTTCTGACTCCAATGTCCACATCATTAATGAAGATGTTGAACAATATGGGTCCAAGGACAGCGCCTTGGGGGACCCCACTGGTCACAGGGCACCATGACGATTGGCTTCCATCAATTACTACCCTCTGGGTCCGACCATGGAGCGAATTTCCCAGCCAGCGGATCGTGGTGAACCCAAGGCCACAATTGGCCAGTTTCGCCAAGAGGTGATCATGGGATAGCAGATCGAAGGCTTTTTTGAAGTCAAGATATATGACATCAATCTCTTCTCCCTTGTCCAGGTGATAGGTCACCTGGTCGTAGAAGGAAATGAGATTGGTCAAGTAAGACCTACCCGCAACAAACTCGTGCTGGCTATCCCTCAGGATGTTGGCATCGGCCAGTCCATTAAGGATGGCCTCTTTAATAAACTTTTCTAAGATCTTCCCTGGGATAGATGTCAGGCTGATGGGCCTATAGTTTGCCAGATCCGCTTTCCTCCCTTTCTTGAAATTGATTGACAGCTCTTTACCAAAGTGACTGTATGTTTTGTTTGAACCCCTAGAATCTTTGCTGGTGTCACTCCCAATTCGTTGCTTGGGGTGGGGTGTTTATTTATTTCCTGCCATGGTTGGAGAGGCTGCATCTCAGCATGTGCCACACCATGCTTGCTGGAGGCCATCAGTGAAAGGAGCTCAGTTGCCTGATTGTCAGCTCCAATTGCTGTGTGCATGTTTTGTAATATGCTGTGATCTGCTCATCAGCTGACTAGGCTTGATTCTGATCTTACACTGCAACAGCTCCTTGGAGTCCGGTGGAGCTGCTCTGGAATTACACCAGCCAAAGTGAGTTCAGAACCAACCCCATTTCCATCTGTGCTCTATTTATTTCAGGCCCTGTACTCGGAGCCATTTCTGAATGTCATCTGTCAATCGGCCTTTAGCATTTGGTCAAAGTTTATGCCTTAACCCAGTCTTCTAGCAAAGGCTGTAGCTACTTATTGTTAGCATACATTTTTTACGTTCTGGTTGCTTGATTAAATATAGCATTGATCTGACTCTGCCTTGTTATGCTGATGTCAGTCAGTAGCAACTGGTGTATACTCACTGGAGTTACTCTGATGCAAAGCTGTAGAGAATGGAGAATCCGGCCCATAGTCCAGTGTAATTTACCTCCAAGTGGGGCAGGTGCTCTTTGTGCTACTGCGTTCCCATAGGTGCTTTGGGCTGAGAGAGTGCAGCTCTAATTCCCCAGTTCTAATCCAGCTCTGATCCATTAGCTGGCCAGAGACTTCATTAGCGTGTTTCAACATGGACCTGGACAGATCTGTATGACCACTATATTGTGCATCTCTCGGCACCTTCAGAGAAGAGCTTGCCGAGCTCTGCAGTTGAGGACACTGGTGACACAATTAGGATACTGGTGTTAAAGACTGGAATTGAACCCAGTTCTCCTAAATCCCAATCTAGTACGTCATACAGCTCATCTTTCCTCCTCACCAGTGAAGGAAGAATTAAGCATTCAGCTGGTAGGACATGAAGATGGACTTTCTGTGTACCACAGCTAGTTCCAGCATTTCCAAAGAGCACTCCCTGTCCCCAGCCCAGTACTGTCAGACCAAGGGTCATTCTGGCAAAACTTGCCTTTTGCATCAGCAAACCCACCTAGGATTCAGAAGAGTCAGTAGCTCCAGGGCCCTGTTTGCATGGAAAGCAAGGAACTGCAAAATGATAAGGCTTTTTGGAGTGGAGCACGCACTTTGCTTTTGCTAAAAATGAAATCTCTCTAGAGGTACTTTCCATTCAGGAAGCACAGACAGACCAACTGCTTTCCAGCTTCAGTTGCATCAAAATGTTTCTTCTTAAAGAAAAAAACCCAAAGAACTGGGAGCCCAAATGATAGTTAAAGCAGCCACTTCATTCTAAAATGGTTTTGTCCTGTTGTCTCCTTGTGTTCTGTACAAACTGCAAATCATGGTTAATGGGAGGTTGGAAAAACTTATCACAAATCTTATCTGACATTTTTATCACTTGCCGAACATCTCCAGTTAAAGCTGACTTCTGCAAGTTATGCTGGGGAAGATTCTGAGTAACTGGAGACTGAAGCCCACAGTACTTACTCTGATCAGGGGAAGGATGGGTGTCCTGTGATGGAGACACAGCCTTTATATATATGGACTTTTCTGGTATCAGAGATTCACTGTTTGACCTCGGGCAAGCCTTCTTTTCTCCATGTTTCAGTTTCTCCATATGTGGCACAGAGAGCACAGTACTTTCCCACTGGGTGTTGCAGGGCTAAACTCTTTCCTGTGTTTGGGGCACTCGGATCATGTTGTGATGAGTACAGTAGCACCAGTACATCAGCCCTTCCCCACTGGAAACCAGGTGGAATGTGACTTTACTGCCCTGTGAAAGTACAAGATGTGCCTTGTGGTTAGGATATAGTGGCTTCTGGCTGCAGTGCGCCAACATGAGGTGCCTTCCAGCTGTCCCTGAGTAGGGTGCAGACTACCTACAGCACTTGCTGAGGCAGGGCTTTGTGCATACAGGTAACATTCATATTTCATGGTGTGATCTGACCCCGGTTGGGCAAGGGGCTGGTCCTCATGATCTCACAAGGTCCTGTCCAGCCCTAATGTCTATGAATCCACATGTGAATTGGAGACAGAGCTAGCAATTGGTGTAACTCTGCTGATTGTCTCCCCTCATTCCCCTCCCACCCCCCTTCATGCCCAGTATCTCTTGACAGTTTTGTAGTTATTACATGTTCACAGTCAGTGACAATGGGTGTAGTTAGTTTTCCCTGTCAGACCTTTCATTAACAGCCTGCTTGAATCATTTTTGTTCTCTGGAGACAGAGAGGCTGGGAAGGGAGAGAGAGATTGTTTCAGAAATTTTCTTGCAGTGGTTTGGGGTTTGGCTTTGTTTTAGAGTATTAATTCCTCTAATTCCTCCCACTTCTATGGCTCTGCCTTTGGGGTCCCTGTGACTATGAGAGAGGAAAACACAACGTGCTGGGATAGGAAATGAGTATTGAATTTTTCCCATCTGTGGCAGCAGGAGGCAATTCAGGCAAATGGGAAAACACAGCAGTGAGATGGGAGGGGAAACGCCTGCCCTGGAACACACTTCTCACATGTTGAGAGTTTGTGAAACTAGTTCGAGTTGGCTCAGGATGAACCAACCTGTCCAAGTGAACTTCTATATATGGGACATATTTGCTGCACTTCCCTCCCTATTGAGCTGGATCCCACAGCTTAACACCTCGACAGAGAACAACTCTTCTTGCCATCATTTAGTCACCATACCAATTGCCAACTCCACATAATAATTATGTGGGATGGCAGGATTGGACTGCAGTTTTTCTTCTCCACTGGAGACTCTAGACAGACTTAAGTTGGCTCTTGCACCATGTCCTGCACCAGTGAAATTCAGTGGAGCTGTGTAGGGTGTAAATCCAGGGCAGAACATCTTTTGGATCCAGGGTCCTGTTCTCCTGAGGCTGTAGGTGAAGGAAGTGTGGTGGTTTCAGGCTGAGTAGATGTTTGCTAGGCCTGTGCAAGTTGGCAGCGATCCGATCCAAAGCTCAGGACCAGGTTTCCGCCTCGATCCGGCCAAAGCGGTGCAGAAGCTGTGGAGCCGCCTCGGAGATCTGGCCATAGGGTATAATGGGGAATCAATGAAATATCTATAACTTTGTTGTTTTTTGTCCGATTTGGATGAAACTTGCTGGGATTGTAGCTTCTGCTGAGAGCATGAAAACTGCCAAGTTTCAAGAAGACCAGTGTAGGGGTTTGAGGGAACTGTACCCCAAATTCTTGAAAGCCAACCTCCTGTCCCGGCTGTGTGTTACAACTCAGGGGGATCAAAATTGCAGGATTGGTAGCTTGTACTGAGGCCACAAAGCCTGCCAAGTCTCAAGGAGATCGGAGCAGGGGTTTGGAGGGAACTGCACCTCAAGCTGTGGACAAGCAGAGCTGGTGCCATGGGTGACACTGCGTGTGTAAGGCGCAGCAGGGTGACAGCTGCAGGGATGTGACGCCTGCCAGCTGTCGAGGAGATTGCTGCAGGGGGAGTCTGGGGCCCTGCACCCCTAGCTGCTGATGGACAAAACTCATGCCAAGACTGTGTCTGTCTTGGGGCAGTTGATTGTCTGTATTGAGACTTTCCTCTCCTTAGCCTGTTTGTGTAGGTGCTAATTGATGCTGGTTAAGTCGTTATGTAGTAGCAGAGGTCCTGTGTATTGAGCTGGACCCCAAGTCCCTGGTCCCTGAGTGAATCATGATTGGTTGATTGGTAACTGGAAACACAGCAGCTTAGCAGCGAGGCCTGCAGCAGTGTCTCCCCTCCCAGCCCCAAGACAGACAGAGCCAGTCCCACAGGCACCCATGGCATGAGTTCTGCTTGTCCGTACCTTGAGGGGTAGTTCCCCCCAAGCCCCTGCACCAATCTTCTTGAAACTTGGCAGGCTTTGTGGCCTCAGCAAGAGCTACTAGCCCTGCAGTTTTCACCTGACTGTGTTGTAACACATAGATATGACATGAGTTTTGCTTTCAAGAATTTGGGGTACAGTTCCTCCCAAACCCCTGCACCGATCTTCTTGAAACTGGGCAGGCTTCATCCTTTCTGCAGAGTCTACCACCCCTGAAAATCTCATCCAAATCGGACAAAAAACAACAAATTTATAGATATTTTATTGTTTCCCCATTATACCCTATGGCCGGATCTCCAAGGTGGCTCCAAAGCTCTTCAGAGGCGCCGAACCGCTTCGGGAAGCTGAACGAGGCGGCGCTTCGACCGGATGTGCTGCTTCGGACCCCAAAGCATCCAAAACTTCTCCGGATCCGAAGCTCTGTCTGAAGCCTTGCACAGCCCTAGTATTTGCCCACAAAGAAACCACAACCCAGTCCTGCACAAGCCAGTAGGCTTGGCACTCTCTTTGTTTCAGTCTGATGGGCCATTATAGAGCCGGATGCCATTAGATAACACTTGAAATCCTCTGTGCAAAAAAGGCACTTTCTCCAGGAGATGGACCAGACCCTTGGTGTTGCAGGGCTACAAAACCAGCCTGCAGTGCACTGACAAACTTGTGTGAGAGGCACCTGCAGCTATCTGCACCATGTATACTCTGCCATACTCAGGCTATTATTTTTTTTGTAAGCTGTGTTGTTTACCCAGACAAGTATTTTGGGTTTTAAAGCTCATATTGGGGGTCAGGCCCGGAGTGCTAAAACACACACTGACAAATAGATTTTCTTGTTCAACATGCACTGAGGAACACCAGGCACTTGAACTATCTCCTTTTAAAGGAGCTGTTGTCACAAGCCATGGCTGAGCTAAGGGAGAAGCTGGGAGTTGGGATGCTTAGAAATCAATGCAGGACTTGCTGCTGGCCCCCTCTCTTTTTCTCTTGGCAGTGGTGGGGACAGCAAGGAGGGGAAGCAGCATTTCAGTGCTTGGGGGATGGTGGTAGGCAGTGTTCTCTGCACTGGGGCTTCTGTCTAATAAACACCCCTGTGAATGAGAAGCAATAGAGTTTTATTCCCTGAAAATCCCTCCCACCTAAACAGCAGAGGAAGATGTGAACCCTGGAGACTGAGCTGAGGAATCCTTACCTCAACAAAGCCCCAGCCCCTCCCTCTTCCCCAGCAGCTGGCATTTGCCCCAGCCGTTTATGGCTCAGTGGTTTGTGATTAATCCTCTTCTGCTGCTTCTCCTTTCCTGTCCCCCATCTTTTTTTCTGTTGTTTTTCCTCTTTCTGTCTGTGGGAGTGACTGTACGTGGCAGCGTCCCCAGGGCTGTCACGTGGGGTGGGCTGCGCGTGCCTTGCTAATGACTTTGGATGGAATTCTCTGCTTGGCTAGCGATGCTGCACTTCATGTGATAACACCGGCTGCCTCCCTAAATGTATTAATCCAACCCATAGCTTTCCTCTTGTCTGGATCCTCAGCTTGGCTGTCTTGGCTATACACAAAGGAGAGAAAAAGGCCTACTGGAGGAGGAAGAAGGGAAGAGCAGCAGGCAAGGGCAGGGGAGAGGGAAGCAGGCAGGGAGCAGAGAGCCATCATCTTTTCATGTCCTTTCTTTTGATAATCCCTGCAGAGTTTCTATAGAGATGGGCCTGGATAGCTTGGAAGGGATGGGTCTTCACAGACTAGATGCTCTCAACTGGCTTCTGCTGTGATGTCTAATTTAGCACGGCTGCCTCAGTTTTGGATGGAGAAGGGAGGCAACTGCAGTAAAGAACTGTTGGGGATCTCAGCAGGCAGTGGGAATGGGGAGGGCATTCAAGTAGTAAACACAGGCCTGACCTTGGTGTCCTTGTGCAGCCGATCGCCTCTGAAGGAGCTTAAATGCAGATGTACAGCAGGATAAACCCTCAGCTGATGTATATGAGCGTCTGCACATGGACCTGTACACTCCAGTATGTGTGTATAATTGTGCCTTTACATATAAACTCTTGCACCCCGTGTATACACCCCCATTCACGTACTTACTGACATGATGCGCTCACATATACAAGAAATACCTGTGCTGTTGGCCAAATGCTTGTATACTTGCAGCATTCACAAATGTACTTACAGGGGCTTGGCTCTGCGTACCCAGTCACTAACAAATCCTCATGCATACTTGGAGCACATTCACAAATATGTACGTAAGCACAAGATCTAGTACTAAATTTCCCTTATGCTGTTGTTGACTGCAGGTTACAACCCTTATTATTTATTTTAAGGCAATTTTTTTTTTGCCTGTCTCCTTCCAAACAGCCTCCAGGGACTTTGACAGAGAATGACGGCTCCAGACACATTTTTGAAAAATAGTGCAGCTGCTTTGAGACTTGTCCTGAGGTGAACTGTGGGTGTGGAAAGATTTCTCATAAAGAGGCGGAAGTTAAATGTTACCATTGGCACCCCTTGACATCCATGTTATTTTAGACACTGCTTAGGAGAGGAAACAGTAGGTATGAGTGATGGGAGACAAAGTCTAGGTTCCCATCTCCATTTCACTCTGTTAGTACGGGCCTCACTGGAAAGGAGTCTCGCTATCCAAATGAGTAGAGTTGGTAGAAAGTTTTTGAATGGAAAAACACTTAAATCAGATAATGCCCTTTTTATGTAATCAGACATTTTTGCAAAACATTTGCTTGAAAATGTCATTTTCTGAACAAAGTTAGAAATGAAAAATGGTTCCGTTTTATCTCTATTTCCTTTCTATTCCTCCCAGGTTTCCCCTTCTTTGTACCTCCCTCCCTTTTACAGTACCAAACAAAGAATAAAGGAAGAGGCGAGGGGAGGGGAGGAGAGAAAGGGGAAAAGGAGGTGGGTGGGAAATGCAAAGCAAAAAGCCCTCATATCCTGGCAAATGTCTACAATGGAAGGTGTCCCATGTGCTCTCTTAGGCTGGGCTGTCTGCGTATTAATAACGATTACCTGCTGGATATCTGTCTTCCCATTCATAATCAGGGTGGATCTAGGATTTTGAAAAGAGGTGGGGGGAAGGGGCTGCAGATGGTGTGGTATATCATCCTATATAACAGAGCACATATTTTTCTCCAGATAAAAAGAAACTAGAAGCTTTAAAATATGCTAGAGATCTATGTCTGTGTTATTCTGTTTTAAGATTGGAGCAAAAACAAATGTAACTTTATTGGAATGAGTTAAAAACTGTCTGTAGGGTTAAGAAATAGGAGCTACCAGGAGCAGCTAATAAACAGCAGAACTGCAGAAGAAAGGCTAGCTGGATTAGTGGAACATCAAGACTATTAAAAAGGAAAGCGGGTCATTACCACCTGTGGAATGAAGAGTTCAAAAGGAATTAGGTAGACTTTAATGAGCCATGAATTTAGTTGACACACTCACTTCTGCCTGAACAGAAATGCTGCTGCCACTGCCAGGCAATTGGTTTTAAACTTTGGGTGTGGGAGGAATCAAAGGAAGGAGGATGCCAGTGTACCAGTGCAACCCCACACTCCCTCCCTCCCCCAATCCACCCTGGGTGACCATCCCCCATTCATAATTATCTCTGTGCATTTGGTGAATAGAACTGTTGTTCCGGTGGAAAAGTGACATTAAGTGCTACAGTATTCCCACATGCGAAACAAAATAACTATAGGATCTAATGTTGTAAAGCACTTCAG
Organism: Gavialis gangeticus; assembly: GCF_001723915.1. Lineage (NCBI taxonomy): Eukaryota > Metazoa > Chordata > Crocodylia > Gavialidae > Gavialis > Gavialis gangeticus. The sequence goes on from NW_017729001.1 coordinate 9,927,886, forward strand.
AGCCTTGTGGTAGAAGGTCTCAAGTTCCTTGGTGGAGCTGTCATCATAAAGGCTTACGATTTACCTTGCACCAAGATATTTTAGCAATTGGCAACAATAATAATAAAAAAGAGGCCAACTCAGTGGTGGGCTTCTTTGTGTTTTACAGTGTATCAGCCTCTTTGCCTGAGATACAGGCTTCCTGGAGATATGTGAGAACTTAGAACTGACTTTGGGTCACAGTGGTGAATATCTTTTAATTCACTTCTTGTGATATGGCAATCAATGAAGAACCAGCTCCTTCACATGATTTTTCATTGATTCCTGAAAGCTCTGGCAGTGTTGTGGGCATACTGAGAGCAAGGCATATGTGGAAGTAGGCGTTTTCCTGGGTACCATCACACTTTCTCCATGTTATTAGCACTGGTTCTGATCCAGTACATTTGCAACAAGGAACTTTCAGTTCTCTAGGGATTGTTTGGTCTGAAATTTCAAAATTTCCTTTAATTTGATTTTTAAAAAGAACAAAATCGGCCAAATCCGAATGGTCGCAAAGCTTCCTCACATGCATGGATGAGCTCTATCTGAGTCAAGAAGTCTACAGGCCAACAAGAGGCAAAGTGCTGCTCAACCTGGTACTGGCAACCAGGGACAACCTAATCAGCAACCTAATGATGGAAGAGAAGCTGGGTGACAGCGACCAAGAGCTGATCACCTTCACCATCCGCTGAAAAGCTGTCAAGTCAGTTAGCAGTACAGAGGTCCTCGACTTCAGGAGGGCTGATTTTGACAAGTTCAGGAGACTTGTCAGTGAGGCCCTAAGGGACCATGACCCCAAGGGGAGGGGAGTCCAGGAAGAGTGGTTGCTCCTCAAGGGAGCAATCCTAGATGCACAAACTAAGGATATTCCATCTCGGAGGAAAGGCAGAAAGAGGGCACAGCAGCCCCCTTGGCTTAACAAGAAACTAGCGGTCCTCCTGCATCTAAAAAGACAGACCTACAAAGGATGGAGGATAGGATCCACCTCCAAGGAGGAATATACTGCACTGGTCTGGACCTGTAGGGAGTGAACCAGGAAAGCCAAGGCTGCAAAGGAACTCCAACTGGCTACAAGCATCAAGGACAATAAAAAGGCCTTTTTTAGATAGGTGGGGAGCTGGAGGAAAAGCAAGGGCAACATTGGACCCCTGCTAAACCAGAAGGGAGAACTGACGACCTACACCCAGGAAAAAGCCTACTTACTAAATGGGTACTTTGCATCAGTCTTTCACAAGTCCCTTGGGATGCCCCTGCCCATTATGGGACAGGGATGCCTGGGTGAGGGTGGTTCCTTGTCCATCAATGCTGACCTCGTGAAGGAACACCTTGAGAAGCTGGACACCTTCAAGTCAGCTGACCCTGACAATTTACACCCCAGAGTACTCAAGGAGCTGGTCTGCATCATAGCTCAGCCCCTGGCATGGATCTTCAAGAGCTCCTGGCACTCTGGTGAAGTGCCTGATGACTGGAAGAATGTCAGCGTGGTGCCTATCTTCAAGAAAGGGAGGAAAGTGGATCCGGCAAACTACAAGCCCATCAACCTGACCTCTATCCCAGGGAAGGTCTTAGAAAAGATTATTAAAGAGGCCATTCTTAACGGACTGGCCTATGCCAACACCCTGAGGGATAGCCAGCATGGGTTTGTTGCAGGTAGGTTGTGCTTGACTAATCTCATTTCCTTTTATGACCAGGTGACCTATCACCTGGACAAGAGGGAAGAGATTGATGTCATATATCTTGACTTTAAAAAAGCCTTCGATCTGGTATCCCATGATCACCTTATGGCAAAACTGGCCAACTGTGGCCTAAGGTCCACCATGATCTGCTGGCTGGTGAATTGGCTCCTTGGTTGGACCCAGAGGGTGATGGTTGATGGAAGTCAATTGTCATGGTGCCCTGTGACCAGTGGGGTCCCTCAAGGCTCTGTCCTTGGACCCATATTGTTCAACATCTTCATTAATGATGTCGACATTGGAGTCAGAAGCAGACTGGTCAAGTTCGCTGATGATACCAAACTTTGGGTAAAGCATCCATGCCTGAGGACAGGGGGGTAATTCAGGCTCACCTTGACAAACTCAGGAAATGGGCGGACAAGAACCTGAAGGTGTTTAGCACTGAAAAATGCAAGGTTCTCCACCTTGGGAGGAAAAATCTGCAGTACGTCTATAGGCTTGGCAGTGCTATGCTGGCTAGCACTACAGATGAGAGGGACTTTGGGGTTAGGATTGA
>NW_017729001.1:9935132-9940904 GCF_001723915.1 Gavialis gangeticus
CTACAGGCCAACAAGAGGCAAAGTGCTGCTCAACCTGGTACTGGCAACCAGGGACAACCTAATCAGCAACCTAATGATGGAAGAGAAGCTGGGTGACAGCGACCAAGAGCTGATCACCTTCACCATCCGCTGAAAAGCTGTCAAGTCAGTTAGCAGTACAGAGGTCCTCGACTTCAGGAGGGCTGATTTTGACAAGTTCAGGAGACTTGTCAGTGAGGCCCTAAGGGACCATGACCCCAAGGGGAGGGGAGTCCAGGAAGAGTGGTTGCTCCTCAAGGGAGCAATCCTAGATGCACAAACTAAGGATATTCCATCTCGGAGGAAAGGCAGAAAGAGGGCACAGCAGCCCCCTTGGCTTAACAAGAAACTAGCGGTCCTCCTGCATCTAAAAAGACAGACCTACAAAGGATGGAGGATAGGATCCACCTCCAAGGAGGAATATACTGCACTGGTCTGGACCTGTAGGGAGTGAACCAGGAAAGCCAAGGCTGCAAAGGAACTCCAACTGGCTACAAGCATCAAGGACAATAAAAAGGCCTTTTTTAGATAGGTGGGGAGCTGGAGGAAAAGCAAGGGCAACATTGGACCCCTGCTAAACCAGAAGGGAGAACTGACGACCTACACCCAGGAAAAAGCCTACTTACTAAATGGGTACTTTGCATCAGTCTTTCACAAGTCCCTTGGGATGCCCCTGCCCATTATGGGACAGGGATGCCTGGGTGAGGGTGGTTCCTTGTCCATCAATGCTGACCTCGTGAAGGAACACCTTGAGAAGCTGGACACCTTCAAGTCAGCTGACCCTGACAATTTACACCCCAGAGTACTCAAGGAGCTGGTCTGCATCATAGCTCAGCCCCTGGCATGGATCTTCAAGAGCTCCTGGCACTCTGGTGAAGTGCCTGATGACTGGAAGAATGTCAGCGTGGTGCCTATCTTCAAGAAAGGGAGGAAAGTGGATCCGGCAAACTACAAGCCCATCAACCTGACCTCTATCCCAGGGAAGGTCTTAGAAAAGATTATTAAAGAGGCCATTCTTAACGGACTGGCCTATGCCAACACCCTGAGGGATAGCCAGCATGGGTTTGTTGCAGGTAGGTTGTGCTTGACTAATCTCATTTCCTTTTATGACCAGGTGACCTATCACCTGGACAAGAGGGAAGAGATTGATGTCATATATCTTGACTTTAAAAAAGCCTTCGATCTGGTATCCCATGATCACCTTATGGCAAAACTGGCCAACTGTGGCCTAAGGTCCACCATGATCTGCTGGCTGGTGAATTGGCTCCTTGGTTGGACCCAGAGGGTGATGGTTGATGGAAGTCAATTGTCATGGTGCCCTGTGACCAGTGGGGTCCCTCAAGGCTCTGTCCTTGGACCCATATTGTTCAACATCTTCATTAATGATGTCGACATTGGAGTCAGAAGCAGACTGGTCAAGTTCGCTGATGATACCAAACTTTGGGTAAAGCATCCATGCCTGAGGACAGGGGGGTAATTCAGGCTCACCTTGACAAACTCAGGAAATGGGCGGACAAGAACCTGAAGGTGTTTAGCACTGAAAAATGCAAGGTTCTCCACCTTGGGAGGAAAAATCTGCAGTACGTCTATAGGCTTGGCAGTGCTATGCTGGCTAGCACTACAGATGAGAGGGACTTTGGGGTTAGGATTGACCACAAGATGAACATGAGCCTTCAATGTGATTCTGCAGCTAGTAAAGTGAGAAAACCCTGGCTTGCATCCATAGATGCTTCTCAAGCAGATCCCGGGACATCATTCTCAGGTTGTACTCAGCCTTGGTGAGGCTGCAGCTGGAGTACTGCGTCCAGTTTTGGGCGCTACAATTCAAAAAGGATGTGGAGAAGCTTGAGAGAGTCCAGAGAAGAGCCACGTGCGTGATCAGAGGTCAGAAAAACAGACCTTATGACAAGAGGCTGAGAGCTATGGGACTCTTCAGCCTGGAAAAATGCAGGCTCAGGGGCGATCTGATGGTCACCTATAAGTTTATAAGGGGGTGTTCACCAGGATCTGGGGGAATGTTTGTTCACCAGAGCGCCCCAAAAGATGACAAGGTCAAATGGTTATAAACTCCTGCAAGACCTTTTCAGGCTGGACATAAGGAAGAACTTCTTTACTGTCCAAGCCCCCAAGGACTGGAATAGACTACCACCGGAGGTGGTTCAAGCACCTACTTTGAACACCTTCAAGAGAAACCTAGATATTTATCTTGCTGGGATCCTATGACCCCAGCTGACTTCCTGCCCCTGGGGCAGGGGGCTGGACTCAGCGATCTCCCGGAGTCTCTTCCAGCCCTAATGTTTATGAATCTATAATGACAGGATCCTGCTCTTCATATTTGCATGTCCTGCAATGTCATGCTCTGAGACGCATCAACTACTCTGTCACTACAGCCGTATACACTAATTAGCCGTCACCTTAAACCTTGCTGCTGCCATTTGGAGACTGTAGGAATAAGATATATTGGGGGAGTGTGTCTTATGGGGAAACTTTGCAAAGGACAGGCTCAAGGTGTTCTAACCAATCTCTTATGCACATTGGGCAGTGAAGACATGTAGTGTTTGGGGTGGGACATAAAATCCCTCAGACTGCAGTTGCGTGTCTGATGGTGGTTGAATACATACAGAGGGGTATCTCCAGCCTGATTTCAGGGATCAGGCATGGGGCAGCTGTGGCCTGGAACATGGGGCTGTCCCATACCCCATCTGATGTTCATCTGAGCATCAAGACAGGACACAAGGGAGTCAGAGGTCCCAGTTCAAGGCCCAGTGCTGCTCCCAGCCTCATCCCTGGATCTGGGTGGTAGAGGCCGTGTCCCACTTACTGGGGTTGCCTGGTGCCCCATTACAGTGCTCAGCTGAGTGTTGTCATGGGGCACAGGGCAGTCCCAGGTCTGGGACACATGCCATACATTGAGTGTAAGACACAATACAAGCAAGCCACAAAGATATTCCACAGTAAATATGGAATATCTTTGTGGCTGGTTTACCATTTGATTGTCCATAAATTGGCTTAATGACATAGTACAATTCATGGCATGATTACACATTAATCACACCATAAATCCAACATCTGCCAGGGCCCTCAGGATAAAACATAGTGTATGAAAATACTATGTTCAGGATCAGGCAGTAGTGCTCAGGCCAGCGCACTGAATAAACTAGTAACATATGAATCTCAACAGGTGCAGACAGAAGTGCAGCTGTCAACTGTAACTCAGAATAATTTTTGCAAAGTGTTCTGAATTGCAAGGTCACTCCAGACCAAACAGAAGTTCACTGTTGGTTCCAGGAAGGAGGGGAATCTGGGAGCCTGTAGCCAGATAGCACAGCAACAGCCAGGGCTCTCTGTCTGTGCTTGCTGTTTCCAGAATAGGAGTGGGGAAAGGCAACGAAGGGTGCTCATTCTTGGGGCTCCCCAGCTGGTGCTGAAGGTTGGGGAGGGTAAATTGGAGGGGGGGGAGGGGCAGGGGAATGCAATACATCCACCCCACTCTTCAGCAGGGGCTGAAAACCCCCCAGACTGAACTTCCTCTTCTCCCTTTCCATCCCTCCCATTCTGAAAACAGGCACAGTCTGGGAGCTCTGCAGACACAAGTTTCAAAAGAGGCTAGTTTTTGTAACATCTTTATCTGATACATCCTGCAATGAGGGGTCAGATTTTCACCCAGTCTGCCATTTTTAAGCTGTTTGCAGTTGTGCACTTGTGTCTGGTCACAGCTATAAACTGCTTTCTGTGGCCAGATGTGGTGAAAATTGTCTGCATCCAACAGGTTCAAAGAGTCAGTTTACCCAGATGTTTGACAACTCATTGAACGCTGAAGTTTTTGACTTTATAAAACCAGGCTAGAAAATTTGTCACTGCCTTTGTTACAAAAGTTCTGCTAATCCTGCTCCAGCCCTTTCAGAAATGGTGCACACACAGCCTTTCTCCCTGTGTGCTGGCATTTTTACTTCCAGTTCTGTAAAGAGCCAAGAAACACTGAAGCAGACAGCAAATGACAGTTTTCAAATGCTTTCCAAACTATTTTCATTCTTGAAAAGTGGCAGCTTGAGTTTCATAGGGGGCTTGGCCTGGTTCTTATTTTCCCCATGCTACTTTGTTCATCCCAAGACAAATCGTGCCTGTTTTTACATTATGCTGGGGTGGCCATTACTTTTTCTTTTCACAGCCTTTTCCTGCCACTTTTAATGATGGCTTTTTTTATTTTAATTATCCACCTCAGTAAGCACATAATGATGATGATGATACTCAGCCTTTCTCCTCTTTAATTCTCCCAGTGCTCTGTGTCAATATCCCTCTAATCAGGAGCAGTGCTGACTCTTTGTAACTCTGTCTGGTTTCTACTGGAGTCGTGACTGCTCTGTATCTCAGCAAATCAGGCTCATAGTGTTGCAAGGTGTGAACACTAAGGCATCCCCAGTTTAGGGGAATATGATGGGATGTACAAACCTCTCACTAGCCAGGAAAGGCTTAGTAGGCTGCCCTGAGCTCAGTGAATCCTGCTCTGCTATGCTGCCTTTGGGCATCAGGTTCTGCAGGGCTTGGGGAGAATGAAAAGGGGAGGCTCAGCTCAGCTGAATACTTATGAGAAGGACAGTGAGTCTCCATGTCTTTGCGGGTGAGCACTATCTGGTTTGAGAGAGAGACTACTGCATGCCAGGTCCTTTCTGAGGGAAGGTGGGCCTGGTACAGGACTGCTGCTTTGGTCTGTCTTAGGGGCAAACCTGTTGTTTCCGCATCAGGCAGTAACCGCCACTTGGAGGGTGGTAGACAAATAAGATGCCTCTTGTCTTGTATCTTGTTGGGGACCCGGGCCTCGTTTATCACAAAGGTATCACAAAGGTATTGTGAGTGTCCAAGCTAAGACATTACATATCCAGCCAGAACTAGGGCCTAAGCTTCTGACTTCCAGTCCTGTTCTCAGTCCATCAGCACAAAGCTCCCCTATCAGAAGACCCCCTCAGTCTGAACACCACACAGCTTTTACCGCCCTTGGAAGGCAGATTGGATCCCAGATATTTCTGCCTGAGTTAGATACATCCCAGTGCCACAAACATGAGTGATTTTTTTTTCTGGTGGGGAGAGGTAGGGAAGATGTGTGAGATCTGTAGTTTCTTCAGACCATCCCCTCAATTGGAATAAATCCAGTGCTTTTCACTAGCCAGGACTGTCCCTGTTGCCTCCACAGAGGACCACTATACCTTCTCTTCTATCAGCTGTTCTGTTGGAATGACATACCTCTAAAACCATCCAGTAACACAGGTCCTTTAAGGTAACGGTGGTGGTAATGAAGGCTCTGAAGACAGTTTACATCATCTTACAAGATATTAGGGGTATGCGAAGTGGGCCCTATTTGATTCAGATTTGGCCTGAATCAGGGACAGTGATTCGATTAGTTGATTCAGATCACTGTCCCTGATTCAATTCGGCTGAATCCAAATCTGGAGATTCAATGCTGATTTAAAGAATCAGCGATTTGGACATAGACACAGCTTTAAAAGTTTTTTCTACATACCTTGAGGTACCAGCGCAGCTCGTAAATGCAGTGCTGGGGTGTATGAAACGTCCCACAGGAGTGTGGGGGCCACTGCCACACGCTCAGTGGCAAACCCAGAAATGGACTGGAAGTACTTCCGATCCACTTGCAGGTCCACCAGGGAGTGCACTGGGCCTCCCCCTGTGCCTCCTCCAGCTCAGCGATCGGCCACAGGGGGACCCAAACCCAGGAGGCACCAGTTGCTGAGCCGGGGGGGG
>NW_017729001.1:9941858-9943508 GCF_001723915.1 Gavialis gangeticus
AGGGTCCTCTGATTCAGTTTGGATTTGGAGATTCAGCCACCAAATCGGGCCGAATCTCCACTGAATTGAATTGGGAACCAAAGCTTCGCACAGCACTACAAGACATTTCCAAGCAACTGGGAAGAACAGCCCTTTCTTTCTCTCTACACATGAGGCCATTCACCTTGTTTATTGCCATGTGTTATGCTCTGAGGCTGCTGCTTCATTGCACGCTTGCAAAATTGCTCTTTCCCCTCTTGTCTCTCATTGGGTTCAGCTGTTGCTGCCTGTGCTACCTTTGCTAGGTTGCCATATTAATGTGATTGGCGACAGCACCATCTCACCTGAGTCCCGGGGAGTTGGCTCCCCTTCGCTCACTTTCATCAGGACAGTAAGTGGAAGGTAATAATACAAAGCGGCAGTGGACTCTGACTTTCAATTTCAATTTCAATTGAAACAGTGGAATATGATTAAAGTTTAATCTGAAGCATTCAATAAACATGTGCTGGAGGGGCAGGGGCTGCCTATGTTTCCTGTAAGAATCAGAGGGGAGGCATTCACCAGCTTTACACAATGGACAGACAAAATTCATCCCTGGGCACAGGGTCAGCCTGGGGCCCATGAACCATTTAAATGCCACTTATGTCCCATAGGGTTACCACATGGCTCTGCAATTTATCACATAGGTGTGACCTTATCTTGGAGCCATCATCCCTCCATGTGGCCATCACAATCCAGCTCATTATAAGACACTGTTTTCTTGCAAAATCACTCATGAGCTTGTTCCAGCCCGACTCTCAGGCTTTGTCTATCTCTCTTCCTCATGCCACCCTCCACTTAGATAACTTGGTTGTTTACGTTCCTTCATACAATCTCTCCATTACTGGTGCAAAAGCCATCTCTTCTGCAGCTCTGGTCAGCTGGAAAAGCCTTCCCATCTTAATCCTGCATCATCCTGCAAAGCGTTTATTTCCTACAGGTCCGGGCTGACTGGGTATGGATTATTTGTGGGTGTTATGTATCCTGGATGCCCTCTGCCCCTGGGTCTTCATGTCAGCTCTAGTTTCCTTTGCATGTATCTCCTCTGCCTTTGCTGGTGCAGCATCACGTCTCCGTTACCCCTACTTTGTCACTCACCTTGTGTTGTATGCGATACATTTTATAGGAGAGAGAATATAAATAAGAAATATTTCTGTGCGAGATATAAAATATATGCTGTGCCAATCAGGGTTGGATTAGTCAAGGAAATAATTGGTAGGTGCTTCTGAAGTGTAATAAATAGAGGGCACTCATATTCTTTATTTATTGACTCTTAAGTTATAATGAATGGTTCCAAAGATAATTATTGATTTTCTGCATTTATAGTAAACCTGTTTGGCTGTGTAATGTGTATAATAGCAGAATGCCCTGTGATAAGCAGCTGAGTGTTACAAGGCTAGATGGAGCCTAGATTGATTTTGGAAAGGGGGGCTCTCATTCTACTCAAAATGTTATTGGGTTCAAAATGGTCCATATTCAGAGCAGGGAAAAATCACTACTTTCACTGTCATAGTGGCCTCTGTTACTCAGGAGGTCAGACCAGATGACCCCAACAACTTATGTTGCCCATCATTTCTGTGAATGCCATCAGGGCATTTCTGGTGAAAGCTGCAACCAGGGCAACAGAGCCTT
>NW_017729001.1:9943519-9945438 GCF_001723915.1 Gavialis gangeticus
TGAAGTAGATGGAAAGGGAAGTGTTGTAAGGTGGGGACTTCAGCTCTGACCTGGGCTGGCAAGATAGACCCAAAAATTCGTTAATGCAGGCAGGACAATGGACTTTCCTGCCCATATCACTATGTCATGAAAAAAGCCAAGGGATATTTTGCTTGTTTGTCAAATCAAAGGGATCACCTGCCCAGGGCAAGTGAACACATGGGATTTTGGCTCACTGGGCGAATCCCTCCCTCATGCCCTTTGATCGTCATTATTGCTGATATGGGTTTCTTAGTCTTAGACCTCAGAGGCGATGATGCCTGATGAAGGGAACAGTTCAGCAGGTGAATATAAAATAATTCACTCTGGAGCTCCACATACAAATTCCACTGGCTCACAGGAGAAAAAGGATGGTCTTGTGGTAAAAGCACAGAAGCAGGACTAGGGGAGCTGGTATTAATTTGTGCCCTTTTAGGCAAGGCATTTTCTTCCCTGACTCTGCTCCCTCCCATACCACAGAATAGTGTTCCCTTTCTGCTCCTGTTTAGATTGCAAGCATTTGAGGTGGAGTTTGCCTCCTCCTTTGTGTCTGTTCAGCCTCCAGTCTCTGTTGGAGACTGTAGTTGCTACCATCATACAAATGACTTTGGTGTATATCACCCTATTCCATGGGGAGCAACCCAATCTTTGCTAAAAAGAGGACACTAGCAGGAACATTGCAGGTGGATTGGGAGACACGTGCAGGAAAGTTCATCTGGTATCTGCTTTCACATGCACACTGGTAAACAAATGCACCAAGTCCTCTCAATTAGCCTTCTCATCTTCCTGGAGAGGTCTCTCTCCATTGTATTACATGCCAGCTTTCCCTCAGGAATACAATTTGATGTGCTTTTGTTTCTTTGATTTTATATTACTGCTAATATGAAACTCATCCCAGCAGAAAGCCTGTACTTAAAAGTGGAGCAAAGAGTAAAGTGCCTGCAGTGTAGTACTTGTGAACTAGCCCATATGCAGCTCCTCATTGATTTTTGGATAGCTTAATGCATCTTAGCCCTTTGGTTCTGTTATTAGGCTGGATTCAGTGCTGTGAAAGGCTTTTGAATTTGCTTGTTGAAAGAGCCAAGTCATTTGTATCTTTGCACTTAGTGATTTGTGCTGATTTGAACAGTTATATCATCCTTTGTGTCAGGCGCATCGGGGCTGTCAATTTGCCTCTTTTAAACCCTGTTTGTAAAGCGCACTGGGAGAAACAGTTCAGGCTTGGACTCCTGTACGTGAGTTCTTCTGGGAGTAGGCGAGAGCCCTGAAGCTGAGGTTTGCATTCTGATCACAAAGCCCAGCTCTGAACCAGTCTCAGGAGTTAATCTCTAGCAACAGTGTTTTATTTTTGAAGATAAGGCCAAGGCAACATCAACACAAGCCATTTGCTAGGCAAGATACTAGTTGGAGATTTTCACAGGGCTGCCAAATCCAAAGCAAGTCTCTTCCAAATGAGTTTTGAGGCCAGGTGAACACATTTGAATAATGTTAGAGAAGCCTTTTGTTTGTTTTCAAAAGCAGTGTCCTGTAGGAATGCATTTACATGGCTCCAAATCCAGTTCTTTCTCTTCCCTAGTATCATCTTCAGCATTTTGCATCTCCAAATGTTATGGATCACAAAGAATGTACAACTAGCTAGAAGGCAAAGACAACACCCTTTGCTCAGTTCAGGGACTTGAAAGCTCCTAGGCCATAGTGGTGAGACAACAATTCCACTGAAATCTGGATTTGGTCCTAAACAAGAATAATCCTTCTCTGGGTAAAAGCAATAAGACACCCTGGAAGCTGGAGTCTGGATTCAGAGGGCAGCACTTTTTGGTGTTGGCCATCTGAGTGCCAATCCAAGTCCTCGGTGACGTGGGCAATAGCGAGAGAGCCGAGACTGTGATATGAAGGGCATT
>NW_017729001.1:9950438-9951089 GCF_001723915.1 Gavialis gangeticus
GGCTTTTCCTGGTAGGCATTGCCTGCATTTAACAAGAAAGATTTTCTCTTCTTTTCTCTGACCCCATCTCTCCATAATACAAGAATAAGGGATGCTCACTGAAAAGCTAGCTTAAAGCTGATCACATAATGTCTGTTCTTTCTTAGTGCACCATTAATCCACGCAACCTGCTGCTGCTGCTGTCAGATATCACTGGAGCCAAGTGTTTAACTGGTTCAAACGGGTCAGAACCAGTCTGAACTGGTTCAAACGGGTCAGAACCAGTCTGAACTGGTTCAAAGGGGTCAGAACCGGTCTAAGCTGGTTCAAACGGGTCAGAACTGGTCTGAGCTGGTTAGAACTGGTTCAAAACAGTGGGAACTGGTTCAAAGCGGTTGGAACCAGTTCAAAGCAGTCGGAACCAGTCAGAACCGATTCATACCAGTCGGAACCGGTTCAAAGTGGTCAGAACCAGTCAGAACCGATTCATACTGGTCGGAAACCGGTCAGAACTGGTTTGAACTGGTCGGAACTGGTTCAAACCTGTTGGAACCAGTTGGAAATGGTTGGAACCAGTTCAAAGCGGTTGAAACCGGTCAGAACCAGTTCAAAGCAGTCGGAACCAGTCAGAACCGGTTCGAAGTGGTCACAACCAGTCGGAACTGGTTCAAA
>NW_017729001.1:9951341-9955545 GCF_001723915.1 Gavialis gangeticus
CTTAATGCATCTTAGCCCTTTGGTTCTGTTATTAGGCTGGATTCAGTGCTGTGAAAGGCTTTTGAATTTGCTTGTTGAAAGAGCCAAGTCATTTGTATCTTTGCACTTAGTGATTTGTGCTGATTTGAACAGTTATATCATCCTTTGTGTCAGGCGCATCGGGGCTGTCAATTTGCCTCTTTTAAACCCTGTTTGTAAAGCGCACTGGGAGAAACAGTTCAGGCTTGGACTCCTGTACGTGAGTTCTTCTGGGAGTAGGCGAGAGCCCTGAAGCTGAGGTTTGCATTCTGATCACAAAGCCCAGCTCTGAACCAGTCTCAGGAGTTAATCTCTAGCAACAGTGTTTTATTTTTGAAGATAAGGCCAAGGCAACATCAACACAAGCCATTTGCTAGGCAAGATACTAGTTGGAGATTTTCACAGGGCTGCCAAATCCAAAGCAAGTCTCTTCCAAATGAGTTTTGAGGCCAGGTGAACACATTTGAATAATGTTAGAGAAGCCTTTTGTTTGTTTTCAAAAGCAGTGTCCTGTAGGAATGCATTTACATGGCTCCAAATCCAGTTCTTTCTCTTCCCTAGTATCATCTTCAGCATTTTGCATCTCCAAATGTTATGGATCACAAAGAATGTACAACTAGCTAGAAGGCAAAGACAACACCCTTTGCTCAGTTCAGGGACTTGAAAGCTCCTAGGCCATAGTGGTGAGACAACAATTCCACTGAAATCTGGATTTGGTCCTAAACAAGAATAATCCTTCTCTGGGTAAAAGCAATAAGACACCCTGGAAGCTGGAGTCTGGATTCAGAGGGCAGCACTTTTTGGTGTTGGCCATCTGAGTGCCAATCCAAGTCCTCGGTGACGTGGGCAATAGCGAGAGAGCCGAGACTGTGATATGAAGGGCATTTTTTACCCTGCTTGAAATCCTAGGTTTGATGTCTCAGTGGGAACTTGACTTTACCATGTGCAAACACTGAAGTTTCTTTGGCCATGCTCCAGTCTGCAGAGAGCTGTGTGGTGCACTCTGAGACCCGGCCCCTCATTTTGAGTGGTGTTTGAGAATTGCCTAGAAGACGGGTGGTCATTCATGCCATACTCTCTGTAACCTCTGGGGACAGCCTCACCCTGGGTATTATCACCAGAGGTAACGCACAGTTTTACTCTGAGCCTGCTATGGGGTTGGCCTGAGTCTTATTCTCTTAAAACCTGAGGTTCTTGGGGTCCTTTAGAGCCCTGACAAGCAAAGGAGCATCACCTCTTCCATCCAGTGCCAAACTTGCACCCAGTTCAAACTCTTGTGGCTCAAAAGGACCTAATTGGTGCACTGTGCTTGTTCTTTGCACAGAACTAGGTCTTGCTGTTTCTCTACTGCCAACCTTAGTTTAAGAACAAGCTGCAGATATCTATCTAGCAGAAGGCATACAGCACAGAGCTGGGAATTGGCAGTTCCAGGCTCTAGTTCTAGCTTTACTGCTGTCTTGCTGGATGACTTCAGACACCCCTCTGTGCTTCAGTTCTCCCTCTTTGTGCAATGGGGTAACAATCTCTCCTCTCGGACAGCAGGGACTCCTGCTGATTTGGAGCACTCTGGGTGGTATTAAATATTAATCTCTCTTGCACCCCTGTCCCCCTAGTGCAGTGTCTGATCGGCTACGATCTGGTGCTACCTGCTTTCTATGTTTCCCCCATTAGAGGCAGGGAAGGCAGATGTGTGCTCTCCATGGCTCCGATGCTCCTTGTTTGCTGCTGTATTTGTCTTCCAGCTATCATTAGGAAGGCTGGTATGGAGCGCACTTGCTTCTGAGTGAGAACATGCTGCTGGTACAATGTGGAGAACTATAATTAATACTTTGGTTTGGTTTTACCTTTTAGAGGCAGGCGACAGGAAGCCTGCAGTTTGCTCCTGGGGTAGCCAGACAAAGCTTATCATTCATGTAAATGTCTGGAGCAGAAGCTGGCTTCACTCCTATGGCGTAAAAGTGCACATTACTTTATTTTTTACCAACCCATTCATTCTCATTACTTTACTGTCTAAATATTTTTACACTAATATGAGGCTCCTGAGTTTGCAGTGATTTTGTTTTAAAGAACAAATCATTTTAGATCATGATATAGGAGTTCTGTTTTTCCCCTTCCCCAACTGCCCCCCTCCCTGATTTTACCCTGATCCAAATGTTTTGGTACCTGGTTACAGTAAGTAAATGAGCCCATCATTTGATGAACACTTAATTCCAGTTTTAACTGTCCATTAAATCAGACTTGGCAATGTTTATATGTAAGTGCTGAATGTCAGGACAGTAAATCACTGTCCAAATGCAGGTTAACAAGGCAGAAGTGACTCCTGACTACAACCTCTGGAGCTCCACTGCACTCGAGCACAATGTGCCAGGACACTGGCTTGGGGCAAGAGGTGGAGGCCACGCAGGGCATTGTTCTGTCTTCTTTCTTACACTGGCATCCTAGGAAGAATTTAAGTGAGTTCCTAAAATCACTTGATATGAGACAAAAACAAGCAAATGGCAGTACTGTAGCATCTGCCTGCTGTCTGTGTTCCCATCCTCACTGCTCTGTAAAAGCATTTATTGGGTAGGCAGGGTGACCTGTGTGCAATGGCTAATGCCCAAAAACTATCTAGGGAGCTAACAAATCAAGTAGGAGACATTACAAGCCGGCATTTCAATGGCACATATTTACGGCTGCAATTTTCAAAGCCATCCACGGGATCTAGATGCCCATTAGAAATTAATGGCAGCGGGACATCAACATCTTTTTTGGCAGCTTTGAAAGGCCTTTGCAGTGTTGCTCCTGCAATATATGTGCTTCCAGGGGGATCCTGTTTTGAGGAACATAAGTGTTGCATCAGATTTATGCTGGCCCTTTGCACACAGATGAGTTTCACTCTTTCCTGGATCACATTTGTGCACACAAACAGGTATTGGCTGAGCGCATCGAGTCTTTATGAGCTCAGTTGCTCTCAGGATAAACAGTCAGGCAGGGGATGTTCATCTTTTCTGAGTTGACTGTCAAAGATAGGAACCTTTGGTGTTGCATTATTATCCCTTGGTTGGAAGGTTCTGCCCTTCCTCACAGCCAGCTTCTATCCAGGGGGAGCTTGCAGGGGGTATGCAGCTAGAAGAGCCCTTAGGAAGAATGTGCCTTGCTCCCCACAGAACTCCCCCAGGCACTTCCTAGCAACCTGCATAGGCAGGTCTGCCTTGCAGCCTTGGGGCATGATGCAGCAAACATGCCCCCTGTGCATCTGGCCTGCTCAGCAGGAATGGGGACACTGAACCTAGCACCCTCCCTCTCTCCCTGCTGTGTTGTATCCAGGCATTGGGATTTGGGGCAGTCTCTGTTGAGCTGTGCAAAGGGAAGGGAAGTTCCCTTGGACCCTCTTCCATATAAAGATCCTGGTTCATGATACGGGGTTAGGACATGCTTTGTGGCTTGTGATGTGCAGGGAGGGGGCACAGTGGACCCTTTTATGCTTAGCGTCTCTGAGCCTGGTGCCTGCTGCTGTACGAGACTAGATTTGTTGACTCCAAGTGGTCTCTTCTTGTGCCATATCCTTTCTTCCACATGCACATCCATGACATTGCTGCTGCTTCAAGCTAGCATGTGCAAGCAAATGCCAGTCCTACATCCAAGAAGGGACTAGGGAGCTTGTATGCATTGTCTCTTCTTACTGCATGTTCATTCCTAGGTTGGTATCTCAACCTAGGCCCATTTAACAAAGTCCCTACAAAAAAACAGTAGCAGGTCTGGTATAAATGCTCATTTTCTTCCAGCCTCATCATAATAAAAACACTTACTTGGTGCTTTATAGACAGCAACTAGCATATAGTATCTGAACTTCTCCTCTGAGGAGGAAATGGCAAGCTGTGAGTCAGTGGCAAGTCTGACACTAGAACCTGCCTCCTGATTCCCAGTCTCACACTAGCTAGCAGACCATGCTGCCTATTCTCACTTCCACACAAGTCTCTCTCACTTGTTTTTAAACTCTTGGCTGTCTGCTACCCGCCGCATAGGGATTAAAAGAAGTCACCCATTCACAATGAAAATGTTTCTTTAAATCGCCCTGAACTTGAGCAGTGAGTATAAACACTACTAGAGTGTATTTTCATTCAGGATAAATGTTATGATACCCATTTTGTGCACTGCTTGCCAAGGTAAAGTTTCCTATTGGCGCACGAGGAATTATAGGAGC
>NW_017729001.1:9960545-9964258 GCF_001723915.1 Gavialis gangeticus
TACAGCTCCCCAAGCACCTGAAGGTCTACTGCTGCGTGTGTGCAGAGGCATCTCGGTTCTGGTACAGGGCTGAGCAGTTCAGATCCTCTCACTGGGACGTTCCTTCCTACGTCCCCTGTGAGTCTCGATGTGGTGGGAATTCTCAGAGCACGCATAACACACACCGACACAATCGGGCCCCTCACAAAATGCAGCTGCGGCTGCTGCTTCCTTTTACTACGTGGGGTGGTGCTTCCACTCTTTACCCAGTGGCCCTGTGGTTGGAATAGTTCCCAGAGAGTGGGAGACAAGGGTTTGGTTCCCACTGGTGCCTAAGGAGATTCATGCCTGTCTCCCATGGAAGTGCCCTAACACTGGAAATTTTCAAGAGTAGGTTAGACCAGTGATGTCCAGCCTTCTGGACCTGAAGACCAGATCCCACACAGGTGCAGCATATGGGGTTGGTCTGTGGGCCCAGTCCCTTGTACCTGGATCCAGTCAAGTGCCGGCCTCATCCCACACACCCAAATCCAGCTACAGGCTGGCCCAACCCCATGTGTCTGGATCCAGCCGTACACTGGCATGATCTGGCATGCATAGCCATGCTATCCAGCCCATGGGGCTCCTCCCAGGCCCAGAAATTTGGCAGCCAGGGAGCAGCAATTAACACTGCCACCACTCCCCTGCTGCCAAATTTCCAGACCTTTGCAAAACCTCTCAGGTTGGATGATGCAGCTCCACAGGCCGGATCTAGCTCATGGGCCAGGGATTGAGCCAGACAGACACTTGCCTGGGATGATTTAGTCAGTGATGATCCTGCCTTGAGCAGGGGCTGGACTAGATGATTTCCTACCGTCCTATGTGGAAGCTGGGCCAGCCTCCTGAAAAGAACACAAGAGTGAAAATGCAAGAGTGAACGTTACTGTAGCTTAGTAGTTAGGGCATGTGACTAGTAGGAAGGTAGCTGGGTCCCTGCCTCAGGACTGCCTGTCTATATTTTATAGTAACCTGTCATTCTGAGCTTCCTAAGTTTCCCCAGGTATTGTATAGTGAGCCTAGAGATATGCTTGCACTGTAAACACGCCACAGCCTGTGATGATGCCCTCAAGTATGCCATGCTTGTCTTCTGTGTGAGGCCTTGCAAACATAGGTGCACTGCTTCCAGCTTAGAGGCTGCATGTGCAGAGCACCCAGCATCTTTGAGCCTGCTTCCCTCTGGCATGGTAAGTTTGAGGTATAAACCTGTACCAAATCCCTCACTCAGGGCCCTACATTCCTGGGGCCAGGTGCTGCAGACTAACTTGTAGGTACCTGACTCCTCTATTGGAATGAGCCCTCCAGCAGTATTAGCTGCTAGTCTCCATATTGTTGTTTAAAGGGCTCCAGCCAGAATTCTTGGAAACCTCACACAGCCTAAGTGTTGCCTAGGTGACATGGAAAATTTTCTTGCAGCCTTAATTTTCATGGCTCAGAACACAGCTTCTCTGGAAATGAGTGTTTGTGTGCCAAGATATACCCTGAGGAGATGTCTTAGCAACGTTCATTTTGGTTGTTTTTACACCTTTTACCACATTAGCCCATTGTATTATTTTATTGCTTATAAGAAAGATGATCCATCATGCTTTTCTGCATGGGATCTCTCCTTTGCATCCCTGAAGCTGTCAGAAGGAGAATGGAGGTAAGTTGAAAATCTGCTCATTATGGCTGGAGTCCTATCCCAATCAGGTGCCAGCCCCTGATGATATGTCAGTTGGAATGAATTGGCTTTGCCCATTTCAGCTTTACACCCAACTCTATCAATCACCATTCAGGCAGGTTTAAGCCAGGTACCCAGTTCACGAGGAAGTGCATTCAGCTCATTGTGCCACTGTTTATAGGCTGTCTATCCACTTTGCAGATTTATTTATTCGTTGTTGGGTCAATTTCATATCGTCTGACTGATACTGGAGAGCCAATTGTGTTGTAATTAATCTCAAACTACACTATTTCTGGATTAATTTAAGTCAGAATTAGCCACATTGTTGGTGGAAGATGGCATTAAAATCTATTCTATTTCAGTAAATGAGTTTGAGGTCTGCATCAGGACACTGAAATCCACAAACCAGGAGTAAAGCAGAGCAAAAGCTTTATTCTAACTTTCTGCATTGAGTGAGTTTTCTCCAAGGGTGTGAAACAATTATGCTGTTTCAAGAGAAAAGAAGGGCACTGACTGCTCATGAACCCTTGTCAGCTGCTCCATTGCAATGGCTTTGTCTATCTTCTTCAACTTTAACTTCTCCATTTTAACATCAGCTAGGGACCCAGCTCCTACAGTTGTTACCTAAAAGTAACAGGCAGCTCCCATACCACAGTAAGCAAATCTAAGTTGCAGTATCAAAAGGTGCCTATAAACATGGTTGGTCACTTTCTAATTAGAACAAGGCAGAGCAGACTTGATTAATCAAGTCTGTGCGGCATTCTTGTTAGAGTGTCTCAGCATCGCCTCACGCATATTAAGCCCCTGCGTGTTTCAAAAGGCTGCAGGGGCACTTTATCTAAGTCTTGTTGAATGAAATTTAGATAAAGCATCCCATGGCCATTTTGAAACATGCAGGGGCTTAATACAGGAGATGGTGAGCAGTTTTGTTTAGAGCAGCTGTCCAGGAACCACTTTAATGAAAATGCCCGCCCCCAAACATGTGTATAAGCAGCCTTAATGCTGTTCTTTTCAGGGGTAAGTTGTCCTGGTTTAACTTGCACTTACTGCAGGATAGGAGCAGATAGATGAAGTAATTACAAAGGATTCAGCTCGTGTGTGGAAACTCTCTCCCCAACTTCTAAAACAGTATAGTTTTTCACCTATATGTTCTCTCAGTTGAACATATAACAAGGATAGCTTAATTTTAAAATAATAAACTTTTACAGGAAAATACTTGGTCAACCTCATATAACCTCCTAGGCTCTTTCCTCTCATCTATTGGAACATATCAAGGATTACATTCTGTTTCTGCATACCTTCTAAGATAACTATTACATGCTTTTCTTCCACTTGTAGATAGCATTTAATCACACCTAGCCTGCATTTTTAATGACTTTCTTCTTAGACTCTAAAGCTTCTGTATTTTAACATCAGTTGGGCGCTGAATTGTAGTTCTCTTTACAAAAAAAAAAACAAAAAACCCACAACAATTCCTTTCTTACAAACATCTGATTCCTACTAATTATCCTTATGGCCAGATTGTCCTTTTAAAAGAACTTTTCCCCATTATGCCTTACTGATGTTGGCCCTTTAAATTTTCACAGCTTTGGGGTCGGGGGTGGGAATTAGGCTTGCAGCAGATGTTTTGTGATGAGTTGTTTCTAAGCACATCTGCTTGTCTTGTGAACTCTTGCTCATGGAAGCTTTTGCATCTTTGATTCACTCAGTCTATAAGGTGCATCTCTACCCTGCCCTTCTGTGTTAATTCAGTGAGTTCTTGTTATATTTTCCCCTTTTTTATTCCTGAGGAGGTGCTCTTTTCTTACAAATGTAGCTTGTGCCAGCAGTTTTAATTTTGTGGTGCAAATGTTGGGTATAAAATATTAAATAGCTTGGAGCAATAAAATTGCTAACAGGGGGGAAAGTGAAGGAATTGCACCTTTCTCTTTTGCCAGGTAGGTAAACGATGTCTCTGTACTTCACTGGTTATATATTGCTTGAAAATTCAAGATCCAAGTTCTGATTGCATGGATTTTAAGATTATGTGATACTTTCT
>NW_017729001.1:9969258-9976755 GCF_001723915.1 Gavialis gangeticus
GAGGAATTGCACCTTTCTCTTTTGCCAGGTAGGTAAACGATGTCTCTGTACTTCACTGGTTATGTATTGCTTGAAAATTCAAGATCCAAGTTCTGATTGCATGGATTTTAAGATTATGTGATACTTTCTAAAATAATAAATGCTTTCCCTTTATGTTTTTGGCCAAATCTTTCCCCTCCTACACTGTTCAGTTGTAGCTGGATGTTAACTCTTTTCCAGAAGTGGTTGCATTTCAGTGGAGCCGTATGTATACTGTATACAAGATGTTCCTGCTCAAAATGGGCAACATAAACCTTAATTGCTACTTTCTGGTGATGCTGGGGACAAGCTGGATATAAACTGTTTGTGTTGTGGAGTTTAGCATTTTTTTTCTGCACAGGATAGTTTGGGATAGAAAGGAAAACGGTAAGAATGGTCTAATTGCAGTGAACAGGCACCCTGATGGCGTAGCTGCTTGTTTGAGTTGATTGTCCAGAAACAGTAGATTGCACTCATGAATAATGAATTAATGGTACAACAAGTGTTGCTACAAGCCTATTTGCTGTTGTTTAGAAGGCACAATTGTCTCTGCTAACATAAATTTCCCCTTTGTAGCTCTTTATTAAATTCAGGCTGTTTCCTCCTCCTATTATGGTTGGCAAACAAGTCTCTGGCCTTAATTTATAGCTGCCCTTCTGTAGGCGAGTGAAAGCCCCAGCCTTGTCTATTTCTAGCCCGTAAAGAACCCAGGCAGTCTGAGATTTTTATTGCTTCAGTTAATTATATTCAGCTACCTTTGGATTTCCCTGCTTTCGCTTCCAGGCCTGATTCTAATATAATATGGTTCACCATGACTATTTGAAAAGAAAACGTTCAAATGTGGAAAAGACCTTCCGTCTGTGTTTGAGCTGTAAATATTGGTGGAAAAAACATATATTGAAGTTCCAGTTTGTCTTTGAACTGAATAAACTACCATGCTGGGGGTAAACAAATGAAAGACTGTGCTCTAGCAGAAGGCAAGTATTTTAAATTTTGAGTACCTGAAAGATACGCAACAATTTTGTATGGCGTATAATACCTGTCTGGGTTTCCTGATAAAAATT
The DNA here is from genome assembly GCF_001723915.1 of Gavialis gangeticus. Taxonomy (NCBI): domain Eukaryota; kingdom Metazoa; phylum Chordata; order Crocodylia; family Gavialidae; genus Gavialis; species Gavialis gangeticus. The sequence goes on from NW_017729001.1 coordinate 9,970,341, forward strand.
TCACGCTGTTGAAATATGAAAAAAATGTATTGCTGTGGGCTGTTAAACAGCAGCCAAGTTCTACCCCAGAGACACCTGCATTTCAGAAATGAGTGAGGGCCGAATGGGGTGCAATTTTGTCCTCTTTTGTCCTGTTGAAGCATGGTTCCTTATTCCTTAAGCAGCCCCATTGATTTTAAGAGTGCTGGCTCAATTTGACCCTGGTTTACAAAACCTTTTGGGATTCATTGTGCTAACAGATGCTCCATAAATCTAAGATATTTCTTCTTTTTAATAATATAGTTGTTTTCTGGTTTTAATGGCTTTTTAGACTGCTTATTTAAAAAGCAATTTATTACAGAAAAGTTATTATATACTAGGGAAATCTATTCCTAGGAGCCTCTGTTAATTGAGCCAATTGCTTAATTGGCACATTTATGTCTCCGCTGAGGTATGCCAGTAAAGAGGTTCCTTGTTGTACTGATCTAAGCCTAGCTTCTGCCCACACACCACCAGTGCTGTTAATTTAATAGCCGAAACATTTCTTATTCTTTTTATTTTGTAGTTTATTTCATTGTGTTTAGACTTGTTCTAGTGTTACCAGCTCCACAAACAGAAAAACAAAGTATCAGAGCAATATGCTTCAGCGAGTGAGCAGCGTTGAACTCCCAGCTCTCGAATCTCCAGCTGTTACCTCCTACAGCAAAGGGCAAACCTAATAAATCTGTCCAAGATTCAATGTTTGCTGCTGAATTTGTGCCCACTGATGTGTAGCGTGTTCAAGGAAAGGTTGCAGAATCAGGGCTGATTTTTTTTCCCTTCGTTTGGGGGGACAATGCAACTCTGCCTGGGCATGGAGATAATCTGCCCAGCAAAAATGTCTAAGGATACTGGTGCATGCTGTCTTCTGGGTTCATGGGAGGGAAGGCTGGTTAGGCACAGGTCTCAACTTACAGAGATTTGGGTTCAATTCCTACCCCTGCTACCATCTTCTTATATGACTGTGGGCAAGTCACTTAATCACTTACTAGTGTGGTTTTAAATGCCACAACACACGATTTTAAATGCTTTTAGGTGCCTAATTCCTTGAGATCAATAGGAGTGAGATTTATAAATATTCTTTAAAGGATCAGGCCCTAGGAACCCAATGTACTGACCTCTTCTTTAAAAATTAGCTGTTTATTTAGGTGTCTCTATGGGAACTGAGTTCTCTAAAAATCCAAGTACTCAAAAAATCTAACCCCTGAGGCCTCAGTTTCCTGCATTGTACTATGTGAATAATAAGTCATCCTTACTTCATAGATACCTGCAAGAGGCTGGGAGCCACATAAAGGCAACAGTAATAATGAAATCAGAAATGTAATGAAAATCTGTATGGGGGGGAGACAGCTGTCTGTAGTGACTAGATGCTTCTATCTGAGGACAAACTTCTTTGCATTTGGCAAAGATGGGAGAATAAATATAGAGTGCAGAAAAGATGCTTCTGGTGTTGGATGTAGAGGTCCCAACCAAGATCTGGACTTCCTTGCACTCACCACTGTGCATACATGCATGAGGAGATGAGGACTGTGTGAACAGCAGCTTCTTTTTTCAGAGGAAGGGTTGAATCCCAGAGAGATCAAGCAACAGAATCTACCCGAGATTGCAGGAGCCTGCTGACTTAACCTCCAGGGCCCCTTTCTTTCGCTGAACTGGAGTTTGCTTAAAAATTTTAAAAGCCTAGTGATGGGCATGTACTTACATAAAACACCTGTTCTTCTTTGATCAGTTTAATGCACCCAAAGAAAATGTGCTTCTAACTAATGGGCTGTGCATTATAGGATATCTCTGAAAAGAACAAAGAGAAAATCAAGGCTCCAATTTGTTTGGGCTGCGTTTGGCTTTTTTCCTCCCTAAGAAGAAAAGTCAGCTGGAATAGCCAGCCTGCCCCTCTTTCCAATCGGCTAGAGCGTGCTTATTGTGCTCTTCTTTTTCAAAGTCACTGGAGCGTGTTGTGTTGTGACTTAGGCTTTTCTTGTATCTGCCTCACAAATGGAAAACAAACATACTGGAATAATAATAATAATAAAAGAGCCCTGAAATGACTGTGCACATCATAACTGGGGAGCGATCAATATTCTGCAAACTGTAAATTGATGTGACAGACAGAAAATATTTGGAATGAAAACCCAGGCTGTAGGCATGCTTGGGGCGTCTTCCCACCCCCGCCTCTCAAGGTGCTGGTTCTCCAAGTATGGTATGTACCTCAGTCTGTCAAAGTTAGATGCTTTCCAGCAGGGCAGAGAGTGTTTGTGAGTGTGTGGTGGGGAGTGAAAGCAGTGCTTGGTCCTCTCCTATTCGGAGCACGTCTTGATTTAAAACAAGTCTTGAATCCTGCATGTCAGATAACTCACTTGTAAGGGAAGTGGTGGCTACAAGTAGCAGGCTGTAGGACAGAAGCTTAGTCTGAAGTTAAGTGAAGGCCTGAGCTCAGAAAACAAGCACAAAGCCACACTGAGTGGAACTGAAACCATGTCTATTGGAATTTCATTTAAGTTCGTGAGCAATGATTGAAGACACTGAACTGATGGACTTATTTCCCCCAGAGGACTCTGGCTTCAGAGCATTTATAAGCTCCAGGGAATTGTGGAGTGGAGCTATGAATGCATTTCATGCATTTGTGTAGAGCCTTTCGTTCATCCTGTCAAAGGGGTGGTCAAAATTGTGGTTTGAAGCGCTAGCAGAATTCTCAGGTATTACCTGACAGGGGTCGCAACACGAATGCTTCTGCTATGACCCCCATCCATCTATACCCTACAGAGCTGATATGAACCCTGCTTGAAAACAGACTCTTTTTTTTGTCAAACTGGATGGGAAACAAAGCAGATGGAGACAACAGATTAATGGCCTTCCCCAAAGAACCATACTTGCACCGCTGTTATGTAACATCTATATGAAATACCAACCAATTGATCTGGAAACAAAATGTTTCATTTATTCACTTCCATCTGAAGAATCATAAGGCCAACCGCCAGCTCAGTGTTACATGATCCAAGACTCCACTATCCCACTGTCCAAACCCAGTTTACCTTGGAGTCACTCTCGATGGAGCCCTCTTGTACAAAATGCATCATGAAGACAAAAGCAAAGATGAGCATTTGTAACATTTTATATGTGCTCACCAACTCAGAATGGGGAGTTAGCCCCTTAACTATCTGAGCCACTGCTCTGGCTCACAGCTTCTCTGCCAAGTATGCATGCCCTGCATGGGAGAGATCCATACGTGCTGAGCGCCTTGACCCCATTCTGAATGATATCAGCTGATGCATCACAGGATGTCTGAAGCCTACCAGCCTAAACAGTGTGTACCTGCTGGCTGGCATCATTCAACCTGACATCAGAACAGTGACCAGCAGGATTAAATGATCAAGACAAACTGAAGATGTGAGACCTGCTGTACAACCATCGCGCGGCACACAAATGACTGAAATCACTCAGGAGCTTCCTCCCCATGACCAAACCTCTTGATGCCATACTCAGGGAGACACAACTACAGAGGGGGAGCAAGAAGCTGAAAAAAATACCTGACAGTGGAAAAATGGGTATTCCAGCAGCTGAGTCTACCCCTAGGGGCTGACAAACCATGGCAAAGGTGGCTGTGTCCTAACTGCCTGCGTACCAGAGTGGGACGCTCCAAGGAACGAATGATAAATTGGCGCTATACTATTGGTTCAACCACCTGTGACTGTGGCACAGAGCCTTAAACTGTGTAACACCTGCTCCAATGCCCGCTGTTTGAAGGCACATGCACAATGAAAGATCTTGCAAAGTACAATAAATGAGCACAAGCACACGTAACAAAATGGTCAAATGTGATGTAGATACACAAGAAGAAGCAGCATGGTGTGCAGAGGGGAAAAATTGAGGCATGGAGCAACGACGGGGTTTGCCCACAGTTGCATGGAGGGCTGGTAGCCAAGCTGAGAGAGAATTCTATGGGCTCCCGTGCAGCTAGCCATACATGGGAGAGAAGGGAGCCTCTTTACCCTCATGGAGGGGCTGGCCACAGTGCAGATGCTTCCACTGCTCTGAATGAACAGGCTGCTCCAAGCTGGTACAACTAGTGAGTGTTAGCTTGGGGGAGAGTGGGAGAGGGGGCAAACATCTCTACCCCTTTTGTATCCAAAAGCAGAGCTGGTCTTGTGCAGACAGAGTGCTGCATGGAGCACTCAGTATGACAGTAGTCCAACATCTTGACAGATGGTTCCCAGTGTACCTGAATTTCCAGTGGCCATTAGACAGATGCTTGCTTACCCCCTCCCCAACATAACCCCCCAGACACACTCCAGTCGCTCATACTCCTTGCTCAATGTTGGCCAGAATTGGAGTTTCCCTCCTTAAATCATTCTGGTGTTTGACCTTGTTGGTGTACTATTGTAGGTGGGGAGGTGAGAATAACTTGAACCCTTTGAGGGGCTACACTTAACCAAAACACAGCAAAACAAAAAAACAAGCAAAAGCTGCAATAAGATGGGAATTGAAGTTCGAAGTAGGATTTGGTTCACTTGGATTCACTGGCCTGTTGATTGCTAGCAAAGCCTGCTGAGAGTGGGAGGGGTCTGTAGCCCTAATATAAGGGCTGGCAAGGTAATATCAGAGGAAACTGTGGCTAGGAGAGGCATTGCATTTGGGCACACAGCCTATATGGTCTGTCTCCCTGGACAGGCTTTAGACTTTTGAGAAAAGGAAGAACTTTGTGCACATCTGGAATATGTGGAACGTAGGGACCCAAAGATAAAACGAGGCTGAAAATCACTAATGGTAAATGCTGGTGTAATACATAGCAGGGCATCTCGTTGTAAGGCTCCCAGATCTCTGGCTTCCCTTTTTTCTAGTGCTCTGGTGGGCAGGTCAGCCTGCCCATCAGTGAGTCTCTTGCTGACATGACTCCTAAGTTAACTTGACAAATGTGAAATTAGAGTAGCAATGCAGTAATTTCTGCCTAGGAACAGTGGTTGTGAGGTGTGGACAGAAAGGATGCTGTCCTGAATGTGTGTGTCTCAATTTAGAAGAAACTTCCCACTTTTAACAGAGTTGGAACAGTTTGAGATGTTCTGCCTACTGAAGAATCCAAGGCTGGTGCAACAGTTGTTTTTTTTTTTTTTTTAGCCCCCAAATGCACGGAGAATTGGGATCTAAATTAAATAATCCAAGTTCTTGCAATACTCTGCACAGCTGTACCTTTTTGCATCCTCAGTGCCCTGAGCAACCATTTGTACTAAGGCCTCATTACTCATCCCATTTTACATGTGGGAAGAGTGAAGCACAAGGAGGGTTCATCTTGCAGTTTTGGGGGAGGAAAAGATGAAGGGGCTGCTTGCTTGACTGTGGAATTAACCACAGTTATAATAAGGTGGGTGAATATTGGTGTGCTTCATGGAAGAAGCTTGCTATAGAGGGGTTTGGACATTTGAACAAAGAGGGTGAGCACTCATTCACCCTGTATAGGATCAGCCTGTCTTAAGGAGAAGATGTTTGTGCAAGAAACTCTATGTATCCCCCTTAGGCATATTGGAGAAGTGCATTGTTTGCTTAACTGTGTGACATGACACTGATCACAATTTTTTCCTTTGACTTGGAATATAATAGACATTGGCTATCTGCATATCACCGAATGAATAGAAACTTTTCAGCCTCACTGTCTGCTTTCTAACATCATTATACTCCATCTAACTCCATAACTGTTCACTCGAGAGCAAGTAAATTGACTGGCTAGAAGTTACTCACTTCAAGGTTTCTAAAGCACCCCTGACCTAACTAGGTATTTTCAATATCAGAAGGTGCTCTGAGAAGGGAGGGAAAGAGCCTTATGAGGTGCAAAAACCCTACTGAGTTTGGGTAAATTCATGGCATTTTTTTTAGGCTCAAGGCTATGCATTTACAAGGGAGTATATTGTAGCTATCAAGTGAGAACAGGCTTCCACACAGCCTGAGTTCCATCTTTCTCCTTTGCTTACCACAGACCACATAGTCTGGATCTCTGCAGAGTGCGCACAAACATCTAGAGCAGTGATTCCCAACCAGGGTACCACCAGATCCTCTAAAGGGTGCAACAAGGTGTGAACAGATAAGCCAATAAATGCAGACTTGGGATTGTTCCTGACTTGGCTGATTCCCCCACCCCCACTGCCTGGCACCTCTGCAAGGAGGGAAGTACTGTAATATATATTTAGTTTTTGAAATTGAGTGTCACTTAGCTCTCAAAAGTTATGGTGGGGGGGTTGAGTCCGAAAAGGTTGAGAACCACTGATCTAGAGACTGACTAATGTACTGAAAGCTAGAATATTATTATGCCCATTGTAAAACCTGGGGAGTGCTTGCTAAGTATAGATTACAGCCTAGTGAGAGAGGAGTCCAGAGTCTAGGTTTTTGATGAAGGGGGTGGGGGGGGGGGGTG
>NW_017729001.1:9976864-9989576 GCF_001723915.1 Gavialis gangeticus
GGGGGTTGCTTGACCTCTGTGAGCATAGACATAAAGGTAAACTGTGTAGCAGGCTGATGTCCATGGGTGCAGACTTTGGATGCTGGTTGGAACAAAGATCATCTTACAACCAGGAAGCTGGGATTGAACAAATGCATCAGTGTGTGCATGGGAAATTGTGGGATTTGTAATTTGGTAAAAAGACTGCTCCAGAATCTGCAAGAACTGAGTTACACTTCACCCCAGCTTGCTTCAATGAGACTTCTCTCCATGCACCCAGGAAGAAATAAGATGAATTCCACCCACATATGCCAGCTGGCACAAGTGCATTTGACTGTTAGTATTTATTGTAGATTGTAGTACTTGGGTCAGGAAGTTTTCTTGTGTAGTTGGCTAGGTGTGTTCAGAAGCCACTCGGCTTTCTTGGAGGTGTGAGGTATAGGGGGTACTGGAAGCAGGGTATCTGCCTTGATGGCTAAGTGGTCTTATCTGTTCTGGCGACCATGAGTCCCCTGTATTTGAAAGGGAACAGTCCAGTGAACTAATGGCAGTGCTGTGATTCAGTCTCTAACTCAGTGGTGACCTTGGGCTCAGCGTTGCAGTAGGGGTAATGCTGCTGGCACTTGGATGGAGGAACAGTAGGATGGCAGAGATCACAAAGAGGCTCCTCCCCTTTGGCATGGGGTCTCATAGGTCTGAAACTGGTGCTGGAGCTGCCCTTTGTTTTGCTGTCATAGGGGCCAGTTCTTTAAGATGCTAAGCAACCTGAATCCCTTTGCTTTCACTGGGAGTTCAGGGTTCTTAGCACCACGTCTAAAGGAAGAGGATCTCCTTTTACCTGCTGGGGCTGCCTCCTTGGAGTGGGGAAAGCTTGCAGTGCAGTTTTAAACAATAAAGCACTGATGGGCTCCCCCTGGCACCAGCCAGCCACAAAACAAAGTGGAAGTAAATGTTTCCCTAAATCAAAATGTCATGTGCGAGTATCTCATTGTGTGTCTGTGCACCACTGCCCTCTCCTGGGCACGTGGGGAACCAGTTCCCTCAGCAGGGCAAGCAATTGAGAGGGGGTGGATTCAAGGCAACAGTGCTGGCAGCTAAATTCAAGCCCTGACTGCCTATGCTTGTAGACTGCTACCTGGTGTCTGCATCTTGTGAGGTCAGAGGAAGTGGAGTGAGCCTGAACTGTGTAAGAAAGGGGCAATTTTAATTAGAGGGGGTGATGGTCCAGGAAGGCAGAGGCGCGTAGAGCTGTTCACACCACAGTGGCATCCCAATGTTAACCCAGGGCTGATAGCTGTTCAGTGACCTATTCGAAACGCATCCAGCAGCTGCATGACAAAGTCACCATTGCCACTGGCACTGATATGCAGCCAGGGGCAGTCACACCAAAGAAACTAATGCTGGACCAGAGTAACTGGATGAGTGATGGAGGGGTTCTTTCAGCTCAGCATTGAAGCATGTTCACTGCAGCTCACATGGGATGGTGGGTAGCTTGCAATGCGCTGTCTATGGCATGGAACATATTTACCTGTTTCTGACACCTTAGGCCAAGCACTATATGGAGCTTCCTTTACAGTGAGTAGGAATTTAGCCATCATGAGACAGCTGACTGTGTGGGGTCCACACACTTTCTTTAGGGATGCCCAATTCTGTGTGTTCTGAACTGTGTTTTTTAAAAACTTGCTGCCTCTGGCTTTCCCAAGATGAGACAGTTGCCACTCTCGGGCCCTCATTTCCGCCTCCAAGATACTTGTTGCACACTTGAACTCTCTTTCTGGCTGGAATGTCACTGATTCACCCACCGCAGTAAACACTGTAGATAATGTGTGATACATAGATGGCCTCTTGGGATTAGAGCATTTATAGATTCCCCTGAGGCTATCAAAAAGGAAATTAAACTCTTTCTATCCCCTTCAACCTCTGAGTAGGTGAATGCATAACATGGGCATGATATTGGGAATTAATGCTGCCATCCTGTTGAGGGAGGCAGGAGGGATGGAAGGGTGGGTGCCTCAGCCTCATGTGTTTGCTGAAGTGTCTTAAATAACAAGCCCCTTAGCTTGCATATTGTGATGTCAGAGGAAGTGGAGTGAGCCTGAACTATGTAAAATGGGGAATTTTAATTAAAGGGGTTGTGATGGCCCGGGAAGGCAAACGCAATCTTCCATGAATGTAGAGCCATTGATGTCACCTTAGGAAGTTGCAGTCCAGAGGAGGGGAAGGAACAAGCTCCAAACTCCATCAACACCCAGCGGTGCTGAGCAGGCTTTGTGATTGCAAGAAGTTTTAAAAAAACAAAAAAGAACAAAGTAGACATCTACTGCCTTGCAATGCTGAGCAAAGACTGGGAAGCAGCTGGTGGAGTGATGGCAATGCTTCTTGTGTCATCCCCTTGGAAATAAATAAGGGGAACAACACAGCCGGTGACAATGCAGGCATGACCATATGAGTGCACAGCAAATGATTTATAAAATCACACAGGCTAGGGACAGAGTTTGTCTAAAATAACCCTATAGCTGAGAAACCAGTGACAAAGCACAGGCCTGTCACTGACCCTCTCACAGGCTTTGGGTATACCTATACTACAGGCGATGGTAGTGGAGAGATACCTGAGGTAGCCCAGATATCAAAACCAGTTTGGCCGTGGCAAAAGGCAAGTCAACACAGGGTAAATTAGCCCATCCCAGTCTCAATGCTGCCACAGTTAGACTGCTACTGGTATCCAAGTTAGCTCAGGTACACTTACCTCACTGCTGTGCTGCAATCTGGCACCTCTGACAAAATCTGAAATAGAGATGCAGCCACATGGTAGAGGCTCCTCCTGCTGCAGAACTAACAGCTTGATTTCCTGCCTTGCACTGCACTGGGTGCCTCATGTTAGATGTTGAATACACTCATCTCTCATCAGGAGTTGCTGGTGTTCAGCACTTCGGGCTGTTGTGGGCTTTCTCCTGTCATATATTGACAAATGTCAGTATGCCCTGTGTTTTCCTTGTGTGCATACTCATGAGCAGCAGGGGTTGGTATCAGTACCGGGACTCAGTGTGATTGCAGAAGAGCTTCCTTTTCTAACAATTTTTATTGCTTTCCTCTGCTCTACTCCCCACTCTGTTTCCCAGCCCAGGTTCATGGGAGTGTTGCTCACCTTTGTGTTGACCCACTGCCCCATCTCTTGCTGCAGCATCATGCTCTGCCACATGGACTGATGACTTAGCTGGTTTTATTTTGTTGTGAATCCTGATACCACAATAAGATTTCATAGATTTCATAGACATTAGGGCTAGAAGGGACCTTGGGAAATCATCGAGTCCAGCCCCCCTACCCCAGGGGCAGGAAGCCAACTGGGGTCAAAGGATCCCAGCAAGATAAACATCCAAATGTCTCTTAAAGGAGTCCAGAGTAGGTGCTTGCACCACCTCTGGTGGCAGTCTTTTCCAGGCCTTGGGGGCTCGGACAGTAAACTAGTTCTTCCTTATGTCCAGCCTGAAATGCTCTTGGAGGAGTTTGTGACCATTTGACCTTGTCATCCCTTGGGGTGCTTTGGTGAATAGGCATTCCCCCGGATCCTGATGTATACCCCTTATATATTTATAGGCAGCCACCAGGTCCCCCCTGAGCCTGTGCTTTTCCAGGCTGAAGAGTCCCCTGGCTCTCAGCCTCTCATCATAAGGCCTGTTCTCCTGCCCTTTGATCATGCGCGTGGCTCTCCTCTGGACTTTCTCAAGCTTCTCCACATCCTTTTTAAATTGTGGCGCCCAAAATTGGATGCAGTACTCCAGCTATGGCCTCACCAAGGCCGAGTACAGCAGGAGGATGACATCCTGGGATTTGCTTGAGAAGCATCTATGGATGCCAGCCAAAGTTTTGCTCACTTTACCAGCTGCAACATCACATTGGTGGCTCATATTCATCTTGTGGTCAATCATGACCCCCAAATCCCTTTCAGCCATCGTGCTAGCAAGCATAGCACTGCCAAGCCTATGAGCCTGCTGTGGGTTTTTCTTCCCAAAGTAGAGTACCTTGCATTTTTCTATGTTGAATGCCATCAGGTTTTCATCCACCCATTTTCTGAGCCTGTCAAGATTGGCCTGGATCACCAGCCTATCCTCGGGTGTAGATGCTTTACCCCAAAGTTTGGTGTCATTGGCGAACTTGGCCAGTCCGCTTCTGATACCAATGTCTGCATCATTAATGAAGATGTTAAAGAGTATAGGCCCAAGGATGGAGCCATTTTCTGGGTCCAACCTCAGAGCCAATTCCCCAGCTATTGGACTGTGATGTAGCTGAGGCCACAGTTGGCCAGTTTTTCTATGAGATGATCATGGGATACCAGATCAAAGGCTTTTTTAAAATCAAGATAAATGACGTCAATCTCTTCTCCCTTGTCCAGGCGATATGTCACCTGGTCATAGAAGGAGATGAGATTGGTCAGGCAAGGCCTACCTGCAACAAACCCATGCTGGCTATTCCTCAGGATGTTGCCATCAGCAAGTTTGTCAAGAATGGTCTCCTTGATAATTTTTTCCAAGATCTTCCTCAGGATAGAAGTCAGGCTGATGGGTCTGTAGTTCCCCAGGTCTACTTTCCTCCCTTTCTTGAAGATAGGCACCAAGGTTCCCTCTAAGGTGCACGCATGTGCAGCCATGCACAAGTAAAAGGCTGGCTGTGCACAAACTTTTGTAGTCTGTGCACCCACCGGGATAGGAGCTGGGCTGCAGCATGGGACACTTACAGAAAGTCAGCTCCTCCCCAAGGCGGAGGCTGGGGTGGGAGCCTGGCACTGGTTCCACTGGCTTCGGGGAACTGCTCCACTCCCCCGCTTCACCCTGGGGAGTGAGGAGGCACATGGCATCAGGGCCAGGGGGAGGAGCAGTTCCCCGGAGCCAGCAGAGCCTTTGTCTGCCCCAGCCCCGATCCCTGCCTTGCCTCGCCTCACGGAGGAACTGCTGCCTGCCCCGAGTGAGACTCCGCTGGCTCCAGCAAACAGTCCCACTCCCCGGCCCTGATGCCACGTGCCTCCTCACTCCCTGAGGCAATGCAGGGGAGCGGAGCAGTGTCCCGAAGCTGGCCCCCAGGCCCCAGCCCCCACTGCCTGCTCCGGGTGAGTGAGGAGCTTACCTTCGGTAAGTGTCCCACACTGCACTGAAGCGGTGCACTCACAGACCAAAGTGGCACACTCACAGACTGCTGCTCCTTAGAGGAAACATTGATAGGCACCACACTGGCCTTCTTCCAGTCTTCGGCCACTTTGCCTGAGCGCCACGAGTTCTTGAAGATTCATGCCAGTGGCTGAGCTATGATGCTTGCTGGCTCATTAAGTACCCTGGGGGCTGGTGAAAAACCAGTGCAAAATACCCACTAAGTAGGTTGGCTTTTTCCTGGATGTCAGCTGTCCCATGTGGTTTAGCAAGAGTCCCGTGTTACCCTTGCTTTTCCTCTAGCTCCCCACATATCTGAAAAAGGACTTTTCATTGTCTTTGATAAGTGTAGCCAGTTGTAGTTCAGTTGCAGCCTTGGCTTTCCTGGTTCGCTCCCTACAGGTCCGGACCAGTGCAGAATAATCCTCCTTTGAGGTGGATCCATCTTCCATCCTCTATAGGTCTTTCTTTTTAGGTGCAGGAGGTCCAGTAATTCCCTGCAGAGCCAGGGGGGCTACTGTGCCCTTTTGCTGCCTTTTCTCCGGGGTGGGATAGACATTGCTTTTTCTTCCAGGATCACTCCCTTGAGGAGCAATCACTCATCCTGAACTCCCCTCCCCTTTGGGCTGTGGTCCCTTAGGGCCTGGCCCACTAGCCTCCTGAGCTTGTCAAAGTCAGCTTTCCTGAAGTAGAGGACTTCTGCATTGCTGACTGACTTGCCAGCTTTGTGGTGGATGGTGAAGGTGATCAGTTCATGGGCACTGTCTCCCAGCTTCCCTTTGATCATTAGGCTGCTGATTTAAGTCATCGCCCATTGCCAGTACCAGGTCAAGCAGCACTTTGCCTCTCATCGGTCCATAGACTTCTTGAGTCGGATAGAGCTCATCCACACACGAGGAAACTTTGTGGCCATTCGGATTTGGCTGAGCGCTCTTCCCACGAGATGTCTGGGTAGTTGAAGTCTCCCATGACAACCATGCACTGGGAGCATGCAGCCTCAGCCAGTTCCCTGGCGAACTCCTGGTCGAGCTCTTGTTCCTGGCTAGGAGGCCTGTAGTAGACTCCCACCATTGTGTTCCCTGTGCCATGTTCACCATGGGTTTTAACCCAGAGACTCTCCAGTCATCCACCCTGGGTGCCAATGTTGGTTTGCAGGGATGTGTAGCTTTCCTTGACAGAACTACACCCCTGCCTCTTTTGTCCACATGATCTCTTCTATAAAAAGTATAGCCATTTATACCTGTGGCCCAGTCATAGGTGGAGTCCCACCAGGTCTCTGCTACCCCTATGAGATTGTAATCGTTCTTGTTAAGCAGGAGGACCAGTTCCTCCTGTTTTATTCCCCAAGCTCCTGGCATTTGTGTACAGGCACATAAGTATACCATCAGGAGCCCTTGTCTTCCCTACACATCGTTCCAGGGCTAGGGTAGGGGTGGGTTCCCTTGAGTGCCTTAGCCTGCTGAATTTTAAAAAGTTGCCCAGTGGGCTTGCTGTGGCGGTAGTCCCCTCCCCCCACCCCCTCAGTCCCCTGGTGGGCTTAGTTCAAAGCCCAGTTGAGCAGGCCACCCAGTCTGGCTGAGAAAAGCCTCCTCCCCAGTGCAGTGAGGTGGAGGCCATCTCTTTCCAGTAGACCACTGCCTCTCTCACCAAAAAGCGGACTGTGATCATGGAAGCCAAGGCCTTCATGATGCCATCAGCACTGCAGACTTTGGCTCACTACCTTGATCCTTCTCTCCCTCCTCAGCCCATAGCCTGAAACTGGGAGGATTGAGGAAAACACCACCTGTGCTTCCAACCCCTTAAGCCCCCTCCCAAAGCCCTGTAGCATCTCATGACCCAGCTGGGATTGTTCCAAGCCATGTCATTCATGCCCACGTGGATAAGGAGCATAGGGTAGTGGTTGGTGGGGCAGATGAGTTTTAGGATCCTCTTGGTTACATCCTGGATACGGGTTCCCGGGAAGTGGCAGCCCCCCCCAGGCTAAGGAGTCAGGGTGGCAGATTGTGCCCTCAGTCCCCCTCAGGAGGGAGTCTCCCATGACAACCACTCTGAGTGGCCTTAGGGAGGGTGGGGGTGGTAGCTGTGGATGAGCCTGCATTGCCTGCAGGAACTGGCAGCTCTGCAAGCTCTCCTGGGGCTGTAAGAGGTTTGTACCTATTGCAGAGCTCCAGAGGGGAGGGGACCTTGGTGCAGCGGGCCTGGGGGCTGTTGACCACCTTGGTCCAACCCCCTGGCTAGACAGTATGGGAGATCCCCAAGTCCTCCCTTGTCCTGGAAGGTGACCTTGGTCTACCCGCCACCTCCAGGGGGTGAAGGGCCTGGCAGTAGGGGTCTATCTCCTCCTTGCCATCCCTGATGGCACGCAGTCTCTGGACTGTGGCCTGGAGCTCCTCTGTCTGGCACCCCAGAGACTCCAAAGTGGAGCAAACCTCGCAAGGGGAGGTGGCCATGCTCCCGGTCCTGGAAATGTGCCAGGCAGCCCCCGCAGCCAAGAGCCAGAGTCTTCATCTGTGTGGAGCCCAGAACCAGGGGCTCCGTCTGGGTGGAGGCCTCTGAGGTGCCAGAGGGGGGGCTGCAGACTCTGAGGGGACTCTCGGGGTGCGGCGGGTGCCCATCTGCATTGTGCTGCTGGTTGGCTGGCTACTGATGGGAGTACCTACCCTGTGGCTCCGTGGCAGAGCCTCGGGCCCTCCCTCATGCCCTTCCGCATGAACTCCCATGCTAACTCACGTGCTGGGCCCAGGAGCCTGCCTGTTTGCATGTCCTGTTCATGAGGCTCCGGTTGCATGGCTCCCTGGGGGCTGGGTGAAGTAGGAGCCAGGTGAGGGGGCAAGGCCCTCCTCAGCTCCACTCAGCTGCCTGCAGCTGACTGGGTTGGGGTCCCTCCCTCCCTGCCACGGGCCCCACCTACCTCCGGCTGCACTAGGGGTCTGGGTCAGGGTCCTGCTGGGGGGTCCTGGGACTCCCTGGGCTCAACAGGGGGTGCAGCGGGCTTCCACCCGCACGTCTCCCACTGGAGCCGGGGACAAACTGAGGTTACTTGTTATCCAGTTCTGGGGCTTTGTTTTTATCCTATAACTTAACGTGCACGCTCATCTGTGCTTATACTGTGGTAACACGGGTATCTGAGCACCTCACCACCTGTAATACATTGACTACCACAACTTCATGTCAAGGCACATTATCCACATCATGCAGTGAGGCTAAGTGATTAATCTGAAATAATATAGGGAGTTTGTGGCAGTGCTGGAAGCTATCTGGGACCTCTGAGTAATGCAAACATGTTTAAGCCTCTGGTCTATCAGTCTTCTTTGCTGTTTTCCTGAATACAGAGCCTCTTGCTTTGACTGTTCAGCTGGCTGCCCCTCCATGCCAGGTAGACTGTCCCCTACTGCTCAGCTGAGTGCCAGCCCCCATCTTGCCATCACAGCCAAGCAAATGCCAGTCACGCAGCAAGGCCCAGCCTAGAGACCTTTCACTGAGCCAGATCCTCAGAGGTGCTGAGCAGCATTCAGTTTCAGTCCCTACGATAAGAAAGGGCTGCCCTGGTGACCATTAAAGAGGCCTGTTTCATTTCTGGTGGCTGTTTTGAATCTTGTGCATTAGGGAACTTGGAGATCCTTCAAGACAGAAGGTAAATGCTAGCTATAACCGTTAATGGACACTGGCAATTTGCCTTGATCCATCCCCATCCATTGTTTAGGCTATAGGCATCTTGGGTACTATACCTGTATCTGTGCTGTTCTTGGAGCCAAACTCTGGGAGCATGGGGCTGAGTGCTTGCAGAAAAATTGCACCAGTGGGGGGAAGTTGAAATCACGTGTGTAGTAATCCAACCCCTTTGTGACAACCCAGGCTTAAATCGAGCTGAATAATTCTCTGATGCTGGACAGTGCAAATCTAATTTAAGAGAACACAACAGATGGAGAAGCAATGTGCCTCTTAGTAATCAGAGGGGGCAAAGGAGATTGTGTTCCAGCTCTTCACATTCATGCTTTTATTCCTACTTGTTGGGTTTTATTGTTGTTTTCTCTGCTGTAATTGAAGCTTGCTTTGGAACAAAACCCGTATCTGAAGATCCCATGGCCTTTCTTCCTGTTCCTTGTAAACCGTGCTAGAAAAGATTTCACCAGGAAGGAGTTTTGTGGGGTATTTGCTTCTGTCCAAAGCGAAGCTGTTGCCAGTGAGAAATCCTGCCATAAAGTCAGGTCTCTGCATGTTGTGTATCTCTTAAGCATGAAATTCAGGCAGTTAAGTAGGCAACCAGGCCCCTGACTTAGCTTGCAAAATGTAGGAGTCCATGCACATCAGAACTGAGAAAGGGTGGGGGGTTCTGATATCCTCCAAGCCCGCAGAACTGTGGTGGTGTAGCCACAACCCCTGAGTGCTTGGTAGAGAGAGGGTCAGCGGCAGACCTGCAGTAGGTATCTGCTCAGGCTGACTAGAGCTACTGTAAACCTCAGCTCCAAAGGGAATGTGGCTGGGTTTAACTGAAATCTGTTCCCAGGCTGCCTGGGGGTAACCGGGGCCAGGGCTGAAATGGATGAGTCATGACATGAGCCAGATCCTTCAACCTTTGCTGTGAGGCACCCTTCCCAGTGGCACCAAGATAAATCCAGAGCACAGAGCTGTTGACTATTGTGCAAGTGGAGAGTGCTCAACAATGTGCAGGGAAACGTTTTGTAGGTTGCCGGACCTGTAGAAAATGTTTTGTAGTGTGTTCCATTATGCAGCACCTGACATTGCAACATCCCTCTTGCCTGCTGTTTTGAAAAGCAATAGCCATATTTTATAAATCCTGCAAATATAACTCCCTCTGAGCTATTGGACCCAAATGTGAGCATGCAGTAAATGCTAGGGCAGAACTTAGGGCTTCCTGGAGTGACTACCTGTCCTCTGCTGAGGGGAGAAATCTGATGGGGAGCCCAAAATCCAATTCCTCCTGTATAAGGAAGACTTGGCAGGTCTTCAACAATCATTGATCCAAGGCAAGGAAATAACAGCTTTTAGCAACAGCCATTAGACTTGAAGACAATAATCAAATCCCTAACCATTTTCAGAGGTGCCCTCTGGAATCCCTGAGAAGGTGATTTCTATTTGTAAGGCTTGCTGCCTCCAGCCCTCTGCCATTAGCAATGTAAACAGGTAACTTCTCAGTTACACTGAAAACTCTGTCTGGACTTGAAGGAGATGGATTTGGCTGGCAGGGCTCCTGCTCTGTGTTCTGAGCACTGAATGCTGCTGGTTGCTTCACCTGAGGATGTGACCAAGCAGGAGCTGTAGTGCAAGCTGCACAGTGGGGCCAGGGGCTGTCCCTGGACTCATGAATGGTGGTAGTGAGAGAGAACTAATGGGTTGAACAGAACAATAACTGGTTCTGAGTCCTTAAAAGCTCTTGGTTGGTTCAAGTGTCCTGCTCAAGTGGGAATTCAACTAGCCAGAGACGGGGATCTCCAAGGAGTGCACAATGTCTAATGAAAACATTTTTGCAGGACATCTGGAAAGGTGGGGAGTATCATTCAAAAAAAACTAGCAGAGAGGATTGTTTAAACACAAAAGCTGGTTGAGTTTGCAGTTCTCATTTCCTACTGTTTAGTGGAGGGCTCACATTTCAGCTGCCTTTATAGAAATTAAGGAGCAGTTTCTTTTTTGTCACACATTTTTAAAAGCACAATGGTAGGTTAACATGAAAAGGCTTGAGGTACTGTGAAAAGAGAATGAAAAAGCCTGGCAAGTTCAGGATGCTTAATCAACCTAGTTGGCTAAAGGAAATTGACTTTTATTAGTAAATGTTTAGGATTGGGAATCCAAAAAAAGATGACAAAGCTGGTAGGGAAATACAGATCGCCCGAGTGAGGGACTAACAATAGAGGGATGGGGGTGAGGAGGGGAATGCAACTAGGTTACAGGAAATACAATGTTAGCCATCTAAGCCTGGGGGTGGGGGATGGGAGAAGGGGAGGGAGGGGGTTTGCGATGTTGAGAGAGAAAGGAGATAGATGCACACAAACCCGTTACAATGGTCCGCAATGGTGGAGGAAGTGGTTCGAAGGAAGTGTCTCAGTCCATATAGAGTCTTACCGCGGGGGTCGTCTTCGGGTGGAGCGGGGTCATCCGTGGTTGAAGAATCCTGTCGAAGTGAAGGTCCATTTGGTGCGGCGGGGGGGTGCGGTTCAAGCGGTCCCCTCCAGGTCCGGTCCAGCGGCAGCTCGTCTGGTGGGGTCATAGCACTGGCGGTGGCCCGTCATGTATTCCATGTAGATGTCGCAGGACCAACGGATGGTTTCAGACACCATGAGGCAGTGCATCAGCTCGGCATGGCGGTGGGAGACGCAGCAGACATGCAGGATGCTCTCGTTGCTGGGGTCCCAGGCTCCAAGCATTTCCACGATGAGCGTGTTGACCGTCATGTCGTAGCCGTGGCCCCTCAGGGTGTTGGCCAGCGGGGCATACTTCTCCCGCTTGCGAGCCCGAGCGTCGGTGAAGGCTTGGTGCCGGTTCTTGAAGGGGATGGTGACGTCCACAATCACAACCTTCTTGGCCTCTTCGTTGGTGATGACTGTCGGGTCGCATCTGGCTCTTGCAGCCCATGATGGTGCGGTTCACGGAGATCTCCCCCACTGTGGCCGGGATGGCCCTCACCAGGCGGTCCTGGACAGTGTTGTGGCAGAGCTGCCAGGCTCTGGTGTGTGGCTTACAGCTAAAAGCTTGACATATCCAGTGCCCAGCCTGGGGCAAAGGAATACACCAGTCATGCTTGCTTCCAGATGGATATCCTTAGGATCTGAAATGCAGTAAGAGTCTTACCGAGTAAAACATAAAACAGAAGTTTGAGGTATAATAACAAAGGGAACAATGAAAAAGGTTCATTGGCAGAAATGAGCAGAGTGCATTTATTGTCCTGTAATGTCTTGCTCCACTTTGGGCTCTTCCCTTGCCAAGATTTCACACCTAAAGCAGGGCAAGGGTCGTCTAACCACAGAGGTGCTGAGGTGCCCCATAAACAGTGTTGATATTTCAGTACTGACCCAGTGTCCCATTACAATGCTGGGCAGTGTGTTGTTTTAACAAGTGAGGATCATTTGCTTCTGTGAGGTCAGAGATGAAAAGGCCTGTTGAATCATTCAGCCTCTCTCTTCCAGTGACTTGTTTTCCATACAATGGTTTCTAACATTTTGCTCAACCTACTTGTAATTCCCTGGGGGATCAGACTTTCCAGCAGGGCCCTTGGGAGAGCATGCCATGGCCATGCACCTCTGACTGCAATTTCACTCTAGAGCCCTTAGCAACGGCACCATGCACTACTCACACTTTGAGCTCTCTCCTTGGTGCTGACACCTGTTAACTGCTAAGCTTCTTCCCCATTTTATTTTTCACTTTTCTGTGCAGCACCTCTCCAGCTCTTTCAGTCTTTCCTCATAATCCAGCCCCTCCAGCCTGCTGATCAGCCTTCTCGCTGAAGCATCTTCAGTTGGCCATGGAGGTTCTAATCTCATTATTTTGTAGGGGCAGAAGTGCTAAAGCCAACCTTCTTGAGAAGCACAAACTCCTGTGGTTACATCTTGGATGTTTAGAACCCTCCCCCCCCCCCCCCC